>NW_028136326.1:0-600000 GCF_964662115.1 Mustela nivalis
TAATCATTATATCTGAAATTTCCAAAAACTTCAACTGATGAAACTTTGATTATAAATCTATAAATATAACAATAAATCTACAGTATTCAAATTATTTTCATAGAAATACACAAACAAAGCATCAATTGACTAATATTTAAATGTTACAAAATACTGAACTGAAAGAATTTGGTCATATAACAACGTGTAAGAAGTAGAACTTAGGTTTAGGTTAGAAGTCAGGATGCATTTGGGACTCAGTTAAGAAATTGAATGGAGGGACGCCTGGGTGGCTCAGTGGGTTAAGCCGCTGCCTTCGGCTCAGGTCATGATCCCAGGGTCCTGGGACCGAGCCCCAAATCAGGCTCTCTGCTCAGCAGGGAGCCTGCTTCCTCCTCTCTCTCTCTGCCTGCCTCTCTGCCTGCTTTTCATCCCTCTCTGTCAAATAAATAAATAAAATCTTAAAAAGAAATTGAATGGATGTCTGACTATCTTATAGGTTTGCTAAAAATCAGTGACTTTGTGTTCACGTGTGGCTATGCAGGAATTTTTAACTTTCTCTAAGAAGTTATTAGATTTGATTATATAATGGCAGTAAAGAATGGGGAAAAGCAAAGTACAAACCCCATAAAGACAAAGACACTGAGTATGAGAAAAGAGTAATAGATAAGAAGAATCAATGCATTTGAGGAAAATGGGAATTGAAATACACAATGATTGTTGATTTTTTTAGATGGAGAAAACAAAACTAGCTTGCAAGAAGGAAATAACAGAAGACATGCTGTGATGTGATACAGAATCCTGGAAAAGGCAGTAACGTGGAATAAAGGAGTAGGGAGAGCATATCAGGTAATTTGGATAGGAAGGAGTTAGGAGATAATTGCTTGATAAATTTTATATGGCCCACTTAAATGCACAGATTTCTCTTCTTTAATTTATATGGAGAACAGGGTGTCCTTTCTCTTCCCTTTCAGAGCACCCGAGGTGTACTCTTTCAGACTGAAAACCTAAAAAGCTCAGGACTCAGTTGCTTAAGCACAGCTGAGAGGACATATTTCAATTAAGATTTACAGTTTGCTGTAGGTAGTAGACTGTCAAAAGTGGTTTAACCATATTTTTCATTTAACAAGAAGACTACAGAGAGTGTTTTCTGGTGTTGGTTCAGAGTCTTAAGAAAGTCAAGTGAACTATCTTAGAGGTTTTCATGGCTTTTTATTCACAGTTGAAAAAATTGCTGTTGGAGTTCTCACTATTAAGCCCACATTTCTGGCAGAAAGATAGAGGTAAAAGAGAATGATATCTTGTACAACTGATACTTTGTCATAAGGTTACAATGTAACTAGAAAAGAGACAATAAAATATTTGATGTTGTTTTAAGTTTCCTTGTTGTCAATCCCTCAGTGCTTTCTGATATTAAAGGAAAGAGTAGATGGATATTGACCTGGCAACTATCAACACCTGTCAGTCTCTCTTGGATAACCAATATCTCTATAATCTCTTCTTCCCAGTAAAAAAAATAAAATATATTCATAACCCACACTGTGCCATCTCAAGTTACTGCACCAAGATAAAATTACAATGATTTTCAGTTGTTCCAAATGGACAGAATACCCTTCCTTATGATATCATGTCTTATAAGATAGATAATTGGCATGCTACCAATATACCCAGATGTGACTGTGGAAGAGACAGGGAAAAAAATAATAATATTTATTTATTCCTTGGGTTGACCCTGTTTACACAGATGCATTACTATTAGAAAAGGTTGGTTTGGGACATTGGAATGAATTTACTTAATGGGTCTGTATGTAATTGGGTTGGAGGAAATTTTTAATTTCTACAAAAATTATTAGAATTCGATCTTATTCTCTTTTGTTGATTTTCACATGTTAACAAAGCCAACGTTTTTGTCTAGCAGACAAGATCTTAAATCCTAACAAAACTCAATTTTCCCTTTTTTTTTTAAAGTTTGAGAGCCTCATGTTCTCTCATGCTGCTTTAAATACAACTCAAAAAAACAAAAGGAGCTAAATGGGGCAGTAAGACCAGACTTTTTATTTTATTTTATTTATCTTATTTTTAATTAAAAAATTAAAGATTGTATTTATTTATTTGAGAGAGAGAGAGAGCATGAGTGGGGCAGGGGGATGTAGCTGCAGAGAGAGACTGAGAAATATACTCCCTAATGAGCAGGAAGCCCAAAATGGGGCTCGATCCCAGGATCCTGACTGAGATCATGACCAGAGACAAAGGCAGATACATGTGCAAAATCCCTTTTTTTCTGGGAAACAATACTTTACAAGAGATGTTTGAAAAAGTACTGGGGAATCAACTTTAATCGGAGATACAAAAATTTAATTGACTTTTGTAAAGCTACAGGGATCCAAATGATGGGAATCCCAGCCCGTTTAGGTTGTGGACCACAGAGTATTCTTCTCTGAAATTTTTTATTTTCTTCCATGTCTACTAACTCCAGTCCAAGTTCACTGATCTCTTTTTAGATAGTGCAAAACATGGCAAAGAATACCAAACAAGTGCCCAATATTCTACATTTATTACATCATTTCTCACATATAGAAGTGTGTTATCAAGGCTGGTTCTGTGAACGAACCTAGTTATGCTAAAGTGTGTTTTGTTCTCCAAGAAATTAAATGCATGGTTATCACACAATTATAAAATACTTGTGTCAAGAATTTTTATTCAAAAATTAATAAGAGAAGCAGATATTAAAACTAGTTCACATGGTTATTTGGGATATAAGCAGAGTTGTGCAGCAGAAGTGCTCTGGGCCCATAATTTGGGTTATAGAATTTATGTTTTCTAATGAAAAATCACTAACTTGCATTATTGTTAACAAGAATCCTGTGCATTACCATCAGTTTTCTCCATTATAACCTCTTGCTCTACAGTTTGTAAATAACTTTGTCAATAGCAAGCTAATAAACAGGGTGACTCCAATGGATTGAGATAATCTCTAGAGTTTCTGCTACATAATGAACAGGACTCCATTGAAAGGACACCTAAGAATTTATTTTGCCCCAAAATTTGATCACTTTTTTCACTGTCCTTACCTATTTTCCAAACCTAGTCCTTTTGCTTCACCTTTCAGTCTACGGACAACCCTGTATCTGACTGACTTGTTAATTCTGGGAATGTCTTGCAGATTAATTTGCTTGCCCGAGGTGGTTCCTCTAATTGATGTCTAAGAACCCTAATTAGTTAAGAAAACTTTTTTTTAACATTTTCATTGCTATTTATTATTATTATTATTATTATTATTATTGCTAATATCTCTATTATAAATAATTCACAAGGGCATCTTTCTGACAAAAGACAAAGAGCTGGCTACTAGTAGAAAAAGTACATTTAACTCTGTCAGTGAAAGTGGTAAAGGGATTTGAGAAAATAAGGCAAAGCAGTGGAATTATGTGTTAAAACTTTAAATATTATAGACACATTTACTTAATTTCTAATACTGTTGTTGCTTATAATTAAATAAGATGTTTTCCATGAACCACGCATTACAGCAAATATATTGTTTATACAGATTAAATTTTCATCAAAAGGGACGCCTGGGTGGCTCAGTTGGTTAAGCAGCTGCCTTTGGCTCAGGTCATGATCCCAGCGTCCTGGGATCGAGTCCCGCATCGGGCTCCTTGCTCGGCCGGGAGCCTGCTTCTCCCTCTGCCTCTGCCTGCCATTCTGTCTGCCTGTGCTTGCTCTCTCGCCCACTCTCTCTGAGAAAGAAATAAAATCTTAAAATAAATAAATAAATTTTCATCAAAAAATTGTAAGTGTATTTTATTGTAGGATATGATAAGCATTTTGCAGATGAGAAAAGTGAAATTTAGAAAAGTATGTCTTTTCAAATCCCTTATACAATATCTGGCCTAGATAGAAGGATATACTATCACAATTGAGGAAGATAATTGAGATTACTTAAAATGATAAACTTTACTGTATAGGGATTTTTACAAGTTTGCCACAGATTCAGATTCTTTTAAAATATATATCTATTTTGTGTAAAGAGAATGCACTGAGAAGTAAAAAGAAAGTGATATATCAGTGCTATCAACTAATGGCTATAATATCATCACCTTATTTATGAACAATGAAACAGTGTGCAATATTTAAATAAATTTAAATAAATTCCTATTTATTTTATATATTTATAAATTTAAATAAATTTCTATTTATTTATTATTAAAGAAATTCCTCTAACAAACAGTATGTTTTGAAGGTTGCTAGCAGGAAAGTGTTGTACGACATGGAAGTAATCAGAAAATGTGATCTAAAATTCTGCTTTCAAGGGCGCCTGGGTGGCTCAGTGGGTTAAAATTCTGCTTTCAAGAAGCTATCACAGTAAGTACTGAGCATTAGCTATTATATGCTATGGATGAATAACTGAAATCTACATTTGAAACTAATGGTACACTATATGTTACCTAATTGAATTTTAAAAAGTTAATAAAAAAAAACCACTATTTTATAAAACAATATTCCCAACAGGCTCTTTTGCTTTAAAATACTCACTTTGTAATGAGAGTCATTACTTTTGTCTAGCCAATTCTTACAGCACTGTTTATCCCTTCTCTGCTTTATCCCTTCCCAGTATCAATAAAGGCTCACTTGGGTTACATAGAAGCCATGAGAAGGCTTGTAATAGATCTGGCTGGTTTTCACCAGCAATTTGACCACCATGTGCACAGGAAGTCTATTGATAAAGTCTTTATTGCAATAAGTTGCAAATACATGGATGATTTTGAATTCTCTTTCTTGAGGTCTTGTTTCATGATAATAAATTTAGGGTGGCTTATTGGAATGGATGTTATTAACATATCTTCATAGTTATAAGCACATGGAATTGTAAAATAGATGAATGAATGTGGCATTACTGACAACTGTCCTCATTTTGAAATCAAATTACAGTGTACTAAGATGAGGAAGCAAAGCAGATTTGGGATTATGAGTGAAATAATTTAAAAAAGTCTTGGGGTATGATCAGACTATTGGGTAATTCAGTAGAAAAATGTCAACTGATTGAGATTCTGTGTTCCCTGATTTCAGAGAGAAGTTAAGATAAATAAGTAACACGAGGAGACTAGGAAGCCAAACATAAGTGATAATTTTGTGCCAGGGTGTGTTTACATCTGTTTATCTTCTTGCTTTACCACTAAGGTTGCTCCTAGAGGAGAGTTTAAATATGTGTTGGAGCTAATCTCTGTGGATTACACAAGAAACCACATCCTACAGCTCTCCCTGAAACACCCCTTATGATTTCAATGTAATTTGGTTTTTGCATTTTTAGAAATAACAAAATACTTTGCAAACTCATCTACTTTATTACCATCACAAGTGAGTCAGCTGACTCCACATTTTAACACAGTGACAGTCACAGAGGAATGGAGGAATGAGTAGAGTTATCAATATATGTGCTTTTAAGAAGTATGACAGGGTAGCAGCTATTTCCAGGAACCAAAACATGGGTCAGCAGCTGTGCAGGAAAAGTGATGGAATAAATGACTCATTTCAGAGGAGTTCTATAACATATTAGTTCTATAATGTATCTTCAGCCCCCAATTACCCGCTTTGATCTAAAGATAAGGATTTACAGTTAAGGTCCCATTTATGATTTGACTGGTGTGGTCTGAATCATTTTTACTATTGTTTTGACTATTACTTGAAGCCTATAGTAGTACTTGGGATATGTGTTGTGTATTCTGTGAACATGTGCTATTTTTAGATTAGATAATTTCTGTCTCGAACCCCTGTTCATTTGTTTGTTTTTGTTTATTTGATAGTGGTTTCAGTAAATGGATATATCTGAAAAATTGCAAAGCCACTATTAAAACAAGTTATTATTATATATAGCATGGAATTGCACATTCCTCCTTTGAATCCGACAGAGCTTCACCATATCCTTAACAATTTGGGAAAAACATGCTATTATTTTTCTTTATAAAATTTCTCCTGTTAGGCTGTGATGGTTGTCATCAGCAGTAACTCCTCTGAAGGCTTTGTCAAAAGAGTTGAAAAAATTGGAAAGGTGTGTGAATGAAGCTGTTTGCTGAATATAAAGAAAAGAGCATTGAAGTACAATTCACACTCTTACTTCTCCTTCTATGCTTTCAGATGTTTGACATTTGAAAATTTTGCTTCTAGAAGAGATGCCCTATATAATTCTTACTTTAAGGAGCAAGTTGCTTTTATAATTTTTTTATTATTCTACCATTCCAGTATTTCCATTTAAATTAAATTCAATACCATTTAAAAAAAATCAAAAGTGAAGCCAGTATTCAATTCCTGGGCTAAATAATTTTAGAAAGCTTTGTGTTATTGAACCTACAGGGTTTTTCTGTAGTTTTAACTCTTTCTTTCTGTGATTTTTCCCATTAGTCACGTAAGTGACTGCAATATAACAGACATTGAGGATAAAGAAGGACTGAATAGAACAATCCTTGGCCTCATGAAGTTGAGAATCTAGCAAGGGAGTCAAACAATTCAATCATTCAGAGACAATTTATTGAGTGCCTGGCCTAAAATGAGCACAACAAAACCCCAGGCCAGAGGAATCATTTTAATGGGAGAGATAGATAATAGGTAAGCCAACTTTAAAAAAAAAATCGTACTGCTTTTTCTTTAATAGAGATGCATATTTGAACTAAATAAGCACATTTTTAAAAGAGCAGTGATTGAGAAGAGGTTTTTTAACTGAGTGGTCCGAAAGGGCCTCCCTGAAAAAGTCTGTTTTGAACAGATTTCTGAATAATATCAGCTAGGAAGCTGCGTAAAAATCTCAAGGATGGGTGATTTTTCCAGTCGAAAAACTGTAAAGGCTCCAAAGTCACAATAGAGCTATAAGTTTCTCTAATAAAGTAACTTCTGACAAAGAATGAGAAGAAATAACTAACCCAGGTTTGAAAGAAAAGGGACAGACTTTCTATGGAATTCATATTTAATTAAAGCTCTAAAGGACAAAAATACAATAGAGCAAAATTCTGGTCACGCTGATATACCTAACGAAAGTTCATAAACAAGGTGTGGGTAGCAAAGAGTGTGTGGGAATGTTGGTAAGAACAGTGGGGAAGAGTCATCCCTGAACATGTTCTTAAATGAAGCAATTCTTGGGTTGTATTAAAGGGTAAATTGGAGTTTGCCTAAGTGATTAGAGAAGGATGCCTCAGCTTATGGAAGTTCAAAGCCATAAAGATGTGATAAACTACTGCAGATATTTTCATGTATATTTGTTGTTGCTTCTAGTAATGGTGATCTAAAAACTCCTACTTAAGACAACTAAAAATCCAGACAAAATAGCTTTTAAAGTTAAAAATATCAGAATGATTATAAAAATAAGTGAGGGATTACTGGGCCAAAATACGAAATACAATGAGAGCCTAGAGATATATGCCCTGAAGCCATTTTAGCTATGAGAGCATTTGAAACTGCTAAAACACACTGAGCTGTGTTGTTAATAGACTCTTGATACTAGAGAAACAAATCCAGCAGCAATCAAATTTGAGGACTTTGGTACAACCCAAATTTAACTTGAGATCCCCAAAGCACAAGGAGAAGCAGAAATAAGACTATAGCCTACCTTGCCTTCTGTGTAAACTGAGAAAGCCAATCACTGAATTTGGAGTATGATTGTCTTGTAGAGTCTCAGATATAAGAGAAAATCCTACCAAGGAGGACCATACCGTTATTATAGCTCTTAATTATCCCTACTCAATAAGAGTTTCAAATATAATGTCTTGAACATAGCAAAATGTAACAAAGCACACAAAGAAAAACCATTAACAAGATTTGATAGACAAAATGGGATTAAGTATGATGTTAAAATGATCAATAAAGATTGTAAAATGGCTTGATTACTCTGCTCAAAGAAATGAGAGGGGAAGCAAATTGAACAAAAACCTGACACTAAAAATGATATTGAGAAAGGTTTTATAAATGAACCAAATGGATACTCTAGAACTTTAAAGATATGACAGCTAATTTAAGATACCACAGGGGTGCCTGGGTGGCTCACTTAATTAAACCTCCAATTCTTTTTCCTTTTTTTTTAACACCTTACTTTTAATTTATCTCTTTCAATTTGGCTCAGGTCATGATGTCATGGTTGTGAAATAGAGCCCAGAGTTGGGCTCTGTGCTGAGCCTGGAGCCTGCTTAAGATTCTTTTCCCTTCTTTTTCTATCCCTCCCTGCACTCTCACTTGCTCACTCTCTCTTGCTTGCAAATAAATAGATAGATAGATAGATAGATAGATAGATAATAGACAAAGCAAAATAAAAGCAGATTATGAAAATAAATATAAAGATTTTGAAATGAAAACAAGTTCAAAATAAAATAGAGAAGACCTACACAGCTAAAAGTTCATTCAGAAAATCTACTATTAAAGAAGTCAGTATGACACAGTGTTAAGATATCAAAAGATTTGAGCATGTACTTTACAGAAAGGGTAATCCAAATGGCCACTCATATATAAAAACTGTTTATCTTTATTATGAATCTGGAATTAAATTAAATTAAATTAAATTAAAAATAAATTAAAACCTAAAATGACATACTATTACACACTTACCATATTGGGCAACAGTAAAATTGCCTTGCAAGAATGTGAAAGAATGAAAGTGCCCATAATAAAAACATTTGAGGTAAGTTGGACAATATTTAGAAAACTTAAAAATAAAAATAAAAATTTGGTCCATTCCTAGAAATACAACATGGAACTAAATGAATATTTTCACCAGGATATGCAAACAGATGATTATAGCTATTTCATTCATAACGGCAGATCAGTAGTGGTCTATTTGCACAATGTTACATTAAATAAGAGAGAATATTAACAAACTGGGAGGAGGGGCTAGGTTGTTATCAGAAACAGATCTTCTATGGTGCTGATTATGTTCTATTTCTCAAAATCTTTAAGTTAAAAAAGTTTTCAAATTTATATCTAGATAGATAGATGATAGATAGACAGATATCCCAGAAGCTGCAATGCTAGGCTAAGACCAGGCTTTAAAGGGCTTTTCTATACTCTACTAAATACTTGAAACCATTCATTATATCATAGCTCAGTGTTCAAATCTCCATTTGTTTCCTCAGGTTCCTAATATTTACCTTAAGGTGACCTGATTCAGACTTTGGATCACCTTTGTCTAAATATTTCTATTTTAACAAAGTCCTTTTTAACACTGAGAGACTAAAACTTAGAAAAATACTCTGATTGTTATCTCACTAGGGTGGAAAATATATAGTTACCCATTAACTAATGATATCCATGTCTACATTAGATCAATGACATTTTTAATTCTTGGGAGCTTTTGGTTAAATGAAATTTTTAAGCTTCCTTTAAAGGAAGCTTTAAGCCATCACCACATGAATAAAATTAAAGAACCAAATGAAAACAGGCCAAGTATTTACAGAGTAATAGAATGTGCAGTGGAAAGAGTACAATTCTGAAATCATAAAGCCTAAATTAGTGTGATGCATTTTTGCTACCCATGTAATCATAAACCAGTTATCTAAATGTGTTAGCCTCAGTTTTTTCACCCATGAAATGGTGATGATAATACTTATTATGCAGCGTTGTTGTGTGGATGTGATGAAGCATGGAGCATGAGAGTCTCATATTCCATGCTAAAATGATAGCTATTTTTATACTTATAATAATTCTAGTAATAGTAATTAAATTGTTCAAAATGGTAATATTCATTTATATTGAGGCATTGTATTGACTATTATTAGACACATTTACCAACATAAATTTCATTTTACTTTACCCCCTCTGAGGATATATATTCCCTAATTCAATATGAATCTCCTTATGAATAATAATTATCATAATAAATATGCTGATTTTTCTTCTATTTGTTTTTAAGGAGGTATCCTTTACTGTTGAACATAAAGAAACTTAAGCAAGTCTGTCTTATTCAAACTTTGCATGCTGCTTTCTTATGAAACTAGATTATAGAGTTGTATGAAATAAATTCATGCAGTTAAGACATTGATGTTTGGAACACTGGGTGGTCAGTTTAGTATTTCAAAAGAAGATTTTAAATTTAAACCTTAAAACTGAGCTCTTTCAGCCTTTTTTATAGACCATCCTTCATGCTTCATAAGTACTCCTCCATTGTAAAGTAAGTAATAGTTTTTGTCACAGTGTATATACCAAAAATGGATTTTATATTCTATTATTTCAGAGTTAGTTGCAGTTTCTACTGCCTTACTTCCTTTTTTGAAAAATAGATTAATTCTACAAAAAGTTTTTTCCAGCTTTATTGAAAAAAATCGACATATTTGTAAATTTAAGAAATGATTTCTTATAACATTGCGAACTTTTAACATTGTGTAAATTTTGTACAATTTGATAAATTGGTATACATCTTTATTGCAATATAATCTACACAAAAATGTTAATACATCTACTATCTCGTATAGTTGCCACTGATTTTTATGCATGTATCGTAAGGAATTTTAAGATCTACTCTCTTAGCAACTTTTATGTATATAGTATAGTAGATAGTATAGTAGAGATAAACTTCAGAGGTCTTGTGGGTTTTGTTCCAGACTGCCTCAATAAAGTGATTATCTCAATAAACTAAGTCAAATTATTATATTTTTTGGTTTCCCAGTGCATATAAAAAATTATGTTTCCCAGTGCATATAAAAAATAAAAACTATACTGCACTGTTCAAAAGCATTATGTTTTTAAAGAAAATCAATGTATATACCTTAAGTACACTAGTTCTGAGTTTTCAGTGGGTCATAATTACTGATCACAGATCACCATAACAAATACAATAATAATGAAAAAACTTGATATATTGCAAGAATTACCAACATGTGACAAAGAGACACAAAATGAACAAATGTTGTTAGAAAAATGGTGGCAGCAGACCTCTTTTATACAAGATTGCTATAAACTTTCAACTTGTAAGAATGTGATATATGCAAAGTTTATTAAAGGGAAGCACAATAAAAAAAAGTATGTATATCTTATTAACTATGATCATCATGCTGTACATTAGATCCCCAGAACTTTTTCATATTATAGTTGCAAGTTTGCACCCTTTGACCATCTTACTCCACCCCAGGTTCACCCCTTGTCAACTCAACTCTAAGTTTCCATTAGTTTTCCTTTTCCTCAGATTCTGTATGTAAGGGATATCATAATACATAAATTAAAAAAATATATAAAATCTTTGAAATATTTCACTTAGAATAATACCTTCAAGATCCATCCATGCTGTTGTAAATGGCAGTATTTCTTAATTTTTCATGGTTAAGTAGTATTCCGTAGTATATATTTACCATACTTATTTTACTCATTCATCCATTAATGGATACTGAAGTTATTTCCATCTCTTGCTTAGAGTTAATAATTTTATAATAAACATAAGAGTGCAGATATGTCTTTGAACTTCGTTTTCTTTAGATAGATACCTAGAAGTGGGATTACTGAATCATATGGTAATTTTACTTTTAATAATATGAATAATCTCCATACTGTTTTCCATACAAATTTATATCCCTATTACAGTGCATAAGTTCCCCGTTTTCCCCAATATTTACCAAAATTGGTTAGTTTCAATTTTTTGGTAGTATATATTCTAATATCTTGCTGTGTTTTTCAGAGGTAAACAACAACAACAACAACATAAGGACTTTGCCCTGAGATTTTTACGTTGAGCACTTTTTAATGCTCCTGTTGGTCATTTATATAACTTTTTTGAAAAAAAAGTCTATTGAGATCCTTTTGCTATTTTTTTAATCATATATTTTTTTCTATTTGTATCTGTTGGTTATTAACCTCTTTTCAGATATAAGATTCGTAAGTATTTTCTTACATTCTGTGGATTGTGTTTTCATTCTCTCTCCCTTTTTTTGGCAATGCAGAAACGTTAGTTTGATGTAATACCATTTATTTATTTTTGCTTTTTTTGCTTGTGTTTTTGGTCTGGTATCCAAAAAACTATTGGCAAGACCAATGTCAAGGAGAATTTTTCCTATGTTTTCCTTTAGGAAATTTAGTTTCATGCATCACCTTTAAGTCTTTAATCTATTTCAAGTTCAGACTTATGAGTGATATAAGGTTCCCTTTTCATACTGTTTATGTGACTATTCAGTTTTAAATATCATTTATTGAACAGACTATCTTTCCCCATTACATATGTTGGCCCCTGTCAAATATTAGGTGACTGTATGAAAGGATTTATTTCTGGACTCTCAATTCTGTTCTACTTGTTTATTGGTCTGTTTTTATGCCAGTATACTTTATTGTTTTGAGCATGAGGGCTTTGTAGTATAGTTTCAAATCAAGAAGTGTAATCTCCCTTCTTCATTCTTTCTCAGAACTGCTTTGATTATTTGTTGTCTTTCATGGTCTCATATAAACTTTAGGATTCTTTACTTACTTCTGTAAAACAATAATATTGGATTTTTTTTAAGATTTTTAATTTATTTATTTGACAGAGAGAGATGACAAGCAGGCAGAGAGGCAGGCAGAGAGAGAAGAGGAAGCAGGCTTCCTGCTGAGCAGAGAGCCTGATGCGGGGCTCGATCCCAGGACCCTGGGATCATGACCAGAGCCGAAGGCAGCGGCTTAACCCACTGAGCCACCCAGGCGCCCCTAACATTGGATTTTTGATAGGAATTGGATTTACAGATGGTTTACGGTAGTATGGACATTTTAACAATGTTAATTCTTACCATTCATAAATATGAGCTATCTTTCCATTTCTGTCACCTTCAATTTCTTTATCAATGTCATATTTTATGGAGTACAGATCTTTCATCTTCTTAGTTAAATCTATTCCTAAGTATTTTATTATTTTTGATGCTATTGTGAATTAGATTGTTTTCTTTATTTTTTCAGATAGTTCATCATTAGAATGTTAAAATGCTCCTGTCTTGTGCTTACTTTGGCAGCACATATACTAAAATTGGAATGATGCAGAGAAGATTAGCGTGATCACTGAACAAGGATGACATGACAAACTGGGAAGCAGTCCATAAAAAAAAAAGAAACAAAACAAAATTCTTTTCTTTTATATATTGATCTTGTATTTGGTAATTTTACTAAATTTGTTTATTCAAATTTTTTGTGAATTTTTTAGGATTTTTTAACATGTAAGTTCATGTTATCCAAAAAAAGAAAATTTTACTTCTTCCTTTTTTTTTTTTTTTTTGGAGTCTCTTGTTTCTTTGTGTTCCTTGTTTCTCTGGCTAGGACATCCACTACTGTGTCAAATGAGAGTAGTGAAAATGGACACACTTGTCTTTCTTCTGATCTTTAAGGGGAAAACTTTCAAAAGTTTTGATTGAATATGAGATTAGCTCTGGGCTTGCAATCTGTGTTTTTTCTTTAATGGGTTTTTTAAATTATTTTTAAAAATTTTTTATATAATGTGTTTTAATCCCTAGGGGTACAGGTCTGTGAATCACCAGGTTTACACATTTCACAGCACTCACCATCACTCACTATAGCATCTGCCCTCTCCAATGTCCATACCCCAACACACCTCCCCCCAGCAACCCTCAGTCTGTTTTGTGAGATTCAGTCTTTTATGGTTTGTCTCCCTCCTAATACCATCTTTTTTTATTTTTCTTTTCGTACGCCCGAAACTGCCTATGTTGCATCTCCACTTCATCATATCAGGGAGATCATATGATAGTTGTCTTTCTCAGATTGATTTATTTCGCCAAGCATAATACCCTCTAGTTCCATCCACGTCATCACAAATAGCAGGATTTCATTTCTTTTGATGGCTGCATAGTATTCCATTGAACATATATACCACATCTTATTTATTGATTCATCTGTTGAAGGACATTTAGTTTCTTTCCATAGTTTAACTATTGTGGACATTGCTGCTATAAACATTTGGGTGCATGTGCCCCTTCAGAATGCCACGTTTGTATCTGTAGGGTATATACCCAGTACTACAAGCACTGGGTCATAGGGTAGTTCTATTTTCAGCTTTTTGAGGCACATCCACGCTGTTTTCCAGAGTGGTTGCACCAGCTTGCATTCCCACATACAGTGTAGGAGGGTTGCCCTAACTCCACATCCTCGCCAGCATCTGTCATTGACGGACTTGTTCATTTTAGCCATTCTGAACGGTGTGAGGTGGTATCTCATTCTGGTTTTGATTTGTATTTCCCTGATGCCGAGTGGTGTGGAGCATTTTTTCATGTGTCTGTTGGCCATTTGGATGTATTCTTTGCAGAAATGTCTGTTCATGTCCTCTGCCCATTTCTTCATTGGATTATTTGTTTTTAGGGTGTTGAGTTTGATAAGCTCTTTATAGATTTTGGATACTGGCCCTTTATCTGGTATGTCATTTGCAAATATCTTGTCCCAGATAACTTCTGACAGTGATCTTTTGGCTTTGTTAACTGTTTCCTTTGTAGTGCAAAAGCTTTTGAATCTGATGAAATCCCAATAGTTCATTCTTGCCCTTGCTTCCCTTGCCTTTCGCGATGTTCCTAGGAAGAAGTTGCTGCTGCTGAGGTCAAAGAAGTTGCTACCTGTTCTCTCCTCAAGGACTATGATGGATTCCTTTCTCACATTATGCTTCTTCATCCATTTCCAGTCGATTATAATGTATGGTGTTAGGATGGTCCAATTTCATTTTCTGCATGTGGCTGTTCAATTTTCCAGACCCCAAGGCCAATGGCTCCTTCTCTTCCCCAGGGACAGTGTGCTGTGCCTTCCCCACACTTGCTCCTGGGGAGCGCAGTGACAGACGTGTGCAACCATGCATCTCTCTCATGCAGAGGGGATGCCCAGGCAAAGAGGATTTCGCTCCATGCGGGTTTATTACACCGTGCTGTGGAGACTGGCTCCGGCAAGCAGCAGGCAGCATCCCACAGACCCGACTCTGATTTCCCAAAGAATGCTGTGCTTTCCCAGAGGGGATGCCCGGGCAAAGAGGCTTTCGCTCTATGCGGGTTTCTCCAAAAGTGCTGCGAATACTAGGCTAAGGCAAGCAACAAAAGCAGCCCACAGAACCGACTCTGATTTCCCAGCGACGGCCATGCTTTCGCAGAGGTTTTCAGCTTGGCGCGAACCTCACTTCGCTGCTGCTTCTTCAACAAGGCTGTGGTCGTTCGCTCTGTCGCGGCAGGAAAGAAGAGCCGCGGGAGAGCTGGTGCCTCTTGGTCCTTGCTTTCCCGGGCTCCATGTTCGCGCCCGGGGTTCACCTTGCTAAGCCGAACTAAGCAGACACAGTCACAACCCTGCAGCAGCGTGCGTGGCCTAGCATGGCACTCTATGCCTATTACCATCTCCTGGCGTAGGTAAGGCTTTGCCTTTTGCTCCGGCGCTCGGGCAGACTCGGGGTCTAGGCCAGTGCCTTCACCATAGGAGAGAGGAGGCGACAGGATTCCTGCACCGGGCCCGAGCACTGGGATGGGGAACAGTGGGGACTGTCTCCACTCTTTCCCCGGCACACCCCCTGCCACCCACAATGCTGCCATATCTTGGTGGAAGACGGCATCTGACTGCACGTTTCTCCATGGGGTTGTTTCGGCGAGTTCCGGGTATGGCAACTGGTGGCAAGCCCAAGTCTGCCCTTGGGACAGGTGGCCAAGGAGATGCTTTCCCCTTGGGACCAGAGGCACAGGACAGGCCTGCCTTCTGCCCAGACTCCTTCCTCAGAGTGGAGCACGCACCCATGCCCTTGTCGTCCCCTCATGTCTCCTTAGCAGCCAGGCTTCAATCTCTCCGCACAGGGAGCATGGACACTTGTCTTCTCATGGCCTGCTGTTCGTGCCTCGGCAGGCTATTCTGACTCCCGAGCGTTTCCAGACCCCACGGCCAAGGGATCCTTCTCTTCCCCGGGGGCGGCGTGCTGTGCCTTCCCCAAAATTGCTCCTGGGGAGCGCGGTGACAGACGTGTGCAACCATGCTTCTCTCTCAGGCAGAGGGGATGCTAGGGCAAAGAGGATTTAGCTCCATGCGGGTATCTTCCACCATTTTGCCGAGACTCGCTCAGGCAAGCAGCAGCAGCATCCCCAAACCCAACTCTGATTTCCCAACGAATGCTGTGCTTTCCTAAGGGAGAGGCCCAGGCAAAGAGGCTTTCGCTGTATGCGGGTTTCTCCCACCGCGAGACTGGGCTAAGGGAAGCAGCAGAAGCCCGGACAACATTTCTCAGCGAATGCTGTGCTTTCGCAGAGGATTTGGTTTGGAGCGAACAGCACTTCGCCACTGCTTCCTCAGTAAAGCTTCAGTCGCGTCAGGGAAGAAGAGCTGCGGGAGAGCTGGTGCCTCTTGGGCCTTGCTTTCCCTGGCTCCATGTTCGCGTCCTGGGTTCACCCTGCCAGGCACAGTCACAACCGTGCAGTAGCGCGCTTAGCCTAGGATGGCACTCCATGCACACTACCATCTCCCGGTGTAGGCATCGCTTGGCCTTTTACTCTGGCGCTCAGGCCGACTCGCGGACTAGGCCTGTGCTTTCCCCACAGGAAAGGAGAGGTGACAGGATCCCTGCACACCGCCCGTGCACTGAATAGGGAGCTTTGGGGGACTGTCACCACTCCTTCCCCTTAAAACCCGGGCCTCCTCCAAGCTTCTACATCCCGGAGGAAGACGGCATCTGATGGCCAGGTCTTTCTGGGGGTTGTTTCTCGAGTTTAGGGTAGGCGCCTGGTGGCAAGCCCATGGCTCCACCACGGCCAGGTGGCCAAGGAGCTGCTGTCTCCTTGGGCCCAAAGGCTCAGGACAGGCATGCTTTCTGCCCAGACTCCTTCCTCAGAGTGGAGCCCTTTCCCCTGCCCTAATCTTCCCCTCGTGTCTCCTTAGCAGCCCGGCTTCCTTCGCTCTGCAGTGACAGATGTGTCCCTTTCCTTAAGGCTCTTTCCACAGGCACCACCGCGCTTCTTTCTCAGGCAGAGCGGATGCCCAGGCAAAGAGGATTTCGCTCCATGCGGGTTTATTCCACCGTGCTGTGGAGACTAGCTCCGGCAAGCAGCAGGCAGCATCCCACAGACCCGACTCTGATTTCCCAAAGAATGCTGTGCTTTCCCAGAGGGGATGCCCCGGCAAAGAAGCTTTCGCTCTATGCGGGTTTTTCCAAAAGGGCTGCGAATACTAGGCTAAGGCAAGCAACAAAAGCAGCCCACAGAACCGACTCTGATTTCCCAGCGACGGCCATGCTTTCGCAGAGGTTTTCAGCTTGGCGCGAACCTCACTTCGCTGCTGCTTCCTCAGCAAGGCTTTGGTCGTTCGCTCTTTCGCAGCAGGGACGAAGAGCCGCGGGAGAGCTGGTGCCTCTTGGGCCTTGCTTTCCCGGACTCCATGTTTGCGCCTGGGTTTCACTTTGCTAAGCCGAACTAGGCAGACACAGTCACAACCCTGCAGCAGCGTGCGTGGCCTACCATGACACTCTATGCCTATTAGCATCTCCTGGCGTAAGTAAGGCTTTGCATTTTGCTCTGGCGCTCGGCAGACTCGGGGTCTAAGCCAATGCATTCACCAGAAGGGAGAAGAGGCCACAGGAAATCTGAGTTGGGTTTGGGGAGGCTGCTATTGCTTGCCTAAGCGAGTCTCCGCAGCATGTTGGAAGATACCCGCATGGAGCGAAATCCTCTTTGTCCTAGCATCCTTTCTGCCTGAGGGAGAAGCATGGATGCACACGTCTGTCACCGCGCTCCCCAGGAGCAATTTTGGGGAAGGCACAGCACGCCGCTCCCGGGGAAGAAAAGGATCCCTTGGCCGTGGGGTCTGGAAATGCTCGGGAGTCAGAATAGCCTGCCGAGGCACGAACAGCAGGCCATGAGAAGACAAGTGTCCTCTGCTCCCTGTGCGGAGAGATTGAAGCCTGGCTGCTAAGGAGACATGAGGGGACGACAAGGGCATGGGTGCATGCTCCACTCTGAGGAAGGAGTCTGGGCAGAAGGCAGGCCTGTCCTGTGCCTCTGGTCCCAAGGGGAAAGCATCTCCTTGGCCACCTGTCCCAAGGGCAGACTTGGGCTTGCCACCAGGTGCCATACCCAGAACTCGCAGAAATAACCCCATGGAGTAACGTGCTGTCAGATGCCCTCTTCCACCAAGATATGGCAGCATTGTGGGTGGCTGGGGGTGTGCCGGGGAAAGAGTGGAGACAGTCCCCACTGTTCCCCATCCCAGTGCTCGGGCCTTGTGCAGGGATCCTGTCGCCTCTTCTCTCCTGTGGTGAAGGCACTGGCCTTGACCCCGAGTCTGCCCGAGTACCGGAGCAAAAGGCAAAGCCTTACCAGAGCAGGAGATGGAATTAGGAATAGAGTGCCATGCTAGGCCACGCACGCTGCTGCAGGGTTGTGACTGTGTCTGCCTAGTTCGGCTTAGCAAAGTGAAATCCGGGCGCGAACATGGAGCCAGGGAAAGCAAGGCCCAAGAGGCAACAGCTCTCTCGCAGCTCTTCTTCCCTGACTCGACTGAAGCTTTGCTGAGGAAGCAGCGGCGAAGTGCTGTTCGCTCCAAACCAAAGCCTCTGCGAAAGCACAGCATTCGCTGAGAAATGTTGTGCGGGCTGCTGCTGCTTCCCTGAGCCCAGTCTTGCGGTGGGAGAAACCCGCATACAGCGAAAGCCTCTTTGCCTGGGCCTCTCCCTTAGGAAAGCACAGCATTCGTTGGGAAATCAGAGTTGGGTTTGGGGATGCTGCTGCTGCTTGCCTGAGCGAGTCTCGGCAACATGGTGGAAGATAACCGCATGGAGCGAAATCCTCTTTGCCCTAGCATCCTTTCTGCCTGAGAGAGATGCATGGTTGCACACGTCTGTCACCGTGCTCCCCAGGAGCAATTTTGGGGAAGGCACAGCACGCCGCCCCCGGGGAAGAGAAGGATCCCTTGGCCTTGGGGTCTGGAAACGTTCGGGAAGCAGAATAGCCTGCCGAGGCACGAACAGCAGGCCATGAGAAGGCAAGTGTCCTCTCCTCCCTGTGCGGAGAGATTGAAGCCTGGCTGCTAAGGAGACATGAGGGGAAGACAAGGGCATGGGTGCGTGCTCCACTCTGAGGAAGGAGTCTGGGCAGAAGGCAGGCCTGTCCTGTGCCTCTTGTCCCAAGGGGAAAGCATCTCTTTGGCCACCTGTCCCAAGGGCAGACTTGGGCTTGCCACCAGGTGCCATACCCGGAACTCGCAGAAACAACCCCATGGAGAAACGTGCAGTCAGATGCCCTCTTCCACCAAGGTATGGCAGCATTGTGGGTGGCCGGGGGTGTGCCGGGGAAAGAGTGGCGACAGTCCCCACCGTTCCCCATCCCAGTGCTCGGGCCCTGTGCAGGGATCCTGTCGCCTCTTCTCTCCTGTGGTGAAGGCACTGGCCTTGACCCCGCGTCTGCCCGAGCGCCGGAGCAAAAGGCAAAGCCTTACCTACGCCAGGAGATGGTAATAGCCATAGAGTGTCATGCTAGGCCACGCAGGCTCGGGAACAGGATAGCCTGCCGCGGCACGAAATGCAGGCCGGTGGCCAGACATGTGTCACCCGCTCCCTGTGCGGAGAGATGGAAGCCTGGCTGCTAAGGAGACATGAGGGTACAACTAGGGCAGGGGCGCGTGCTCCACTCTAAGGAAGGAGTCTGGGCAGAAGGCAGGCCTGTCCTGTGCCTCTGTTACCAAGGGGAGAGCATCTCCTTGGCCACCTGTCCCAAGGGCAGACTTGGGCTTGCTACCAGGTGCCATACCTGGAACTTGCAGAAACAACCCCATGGAGAAACGGTCAGTCAGATGCCATCTTCCACCAAGATGTGGCAGCATTGTGGGTGACAGGGGGTGCGGCGGGGAAGGAGTGGAGACAGTTCCCCACAGTTCCCCATCCCAGTGCCCGGGCCGTGTGCAGGGATCCTGTTGCCTCCTCTCTCCTGTGGTGAAGGCACTGGCCTTGACCCCGAGTCTGCCCGAGCACCGGAGCAAAAGGCAAAGCCTTACCTAGTCCAGGAGATGGAATTAGGCATAGAGTGCCATGCTAGGCCACGCACGTTGCTGCAGGGTTGTGACTGTGTCTGCCTAGTTCGGCTTAGCAAAGTGAAATCCGGGCGCGAACATGGAGTCCGGGAAAGCAAGGCCCAAGAGGCACCAGCTCTCCCGCGGCTCTTCGTCCCTGCTGCGAAAGAGCGAACGACCAAAGCCTTGCTGAGGAAGCAGCAGCGAAGTGAGGTTCGCGCCAAGCTGAAAACCTCTGCGAAAGCATGGCCGTCGCTGGGAAATCAGAGTCGGTTCTGTGGGCTGCTTTTGTTGCTTGCCTTAGCCTAGTATTCGCAGCCCTTTTGGAAAAACCCGCATAGAGCGAAAGCTTCTTTGCCGGGGCATCCCCTCTGGGAAAGCACAGCATTCTTTGGGAAATCAGAGTCGGGTCTGTGGGATGCTGCCTGCTGCTTGCCGGAGCTAGTCTCCACAGCACGGTGGAATAAACCCGCATGGAGCGAAATCCTCTTTGCCTGGGCATCCGCTCTGCCTGAGAAAGAAGCGCGGTGGTGCCTGTGGAAAGAGCCTTAAGGAAAGGGACACATCTGTCACTGCAGAGCGAAGGAAGCCGGGCTGCTAAGGAGTCACGAGGGGAAGATTAGGGCAGGGGAAAGGGCTCCACTCTGAGGAAGGAGTCTGGGCAGAAAGCATGCCTGTCCTGAGCCTTTGGGCCCATGGAGACAGCAGCTCCTTGGCCACCTGACCGTGGTGGAGCCATGGGCTTGCCACCAGGCGCCTACCCTAAACTCGAGAAACAACTCCCAGAAAGACCTGGCCATCAGATGCCGTCTTCCTCCGGGATGTAGAAGCTTGGAGGAGGCCCGGGTTTTAAGGGGAAGGAGTGGTGACAGTCCCCCAAAGCTCCCTATTCAGTGCACGGGCGGTGTGCAGGGATCCTGTCACCTCTCCTTTCCTGTGGGGAAAGCACAGGCCTAGTCCGCGAGTCGGCCTGAGCGCCAGAGTAAAAGGCCAAGCGATGCCTACACCGGGAGATGGTAGTGTGCATAGAGTGCCATCCTAGGCTAAGCGCGCTACTGCACGGTTGCGACTGTGTCTGCTTAGTTCGGCCTGGCAGGGTGAACCCAGGACGCGAACATGGAGCCAGGGAAAGCAAGGCCCAAGAGGCACCAGCTCTCCCGCAGCTCTTCTTCCCTGACGCGACAGAAGCCTTGCTGAGGAAGCAGTGGCGAAGGGCTGTTTGCTCCAAACCAAAGCCTCTGCGAAAGGACAGCATTCCTAGAGAAATGTTTTGGGGGCTGCTGCTGCGTGCCTGAGCCCAGTCTCGCGGTGAGAGAAACCCGCATACAGCGAAAGCCCCTTTGCCTGGGCATCTCCCCTTGGAAAGCACAGCATTCGTTGGGAAATCAGAGTTGGGTTTGGGGATGCTGCTGCTGCTTGCCTAAGTGAGTCTCCGCAGCATGTTGGAAGATACCCGCATGGAGCGAAATCCTCTTTGCCCTAGCATCCTTTCTGCCTGAGAGAGAAGCATGGTTGCTCACGTCTGTCACCACGCTCCCCAGGAGCAAGTGTGGGGAAGGCACAGCACGCCGCCCTTGGGGAAGAGAAGGATCCCTTGGCCTTGGGGTCGGGAAATGCTCGGGAACAGGATAGCCTGCCGCGGCACGAAATGCAGGCCGGTGGCCAGACATGTGTCACCCGCTCCCTGTGCGGAGAGATGGAAGCCTGGCTGCTAAGGAGACATGAGGGTACAACTAGGGCAGGGGCGCGTGCTCCACTCTAAGGAAGGAGTCTGGGCAGAAGGCAGGCCTGTCCTGTGCCTCTGTTACCAAGGGGAGAGCATCTCCTTGGCCACCTGTCCCAAGGGCAGACTTGGGCTTGCTACCAGGTGCCATACCTGGAACTTGCAGAAACAACCCCATGGAGAAACGGTCAGTCAGATGCCATCTTCCACCAAGATGTGGCAGCATTGTGGGTGACAGGGGGTGCGGCGGGGAAGGAGTGGAGACAGTTCCCCACAGTTCCCCATCCCAGTGCCCGGGCCGTGTGCAGGGATCCTGTTGCCTCCTCTCTCCTGTGGTGAAGGCACTGGCCTTGACCCCGAGTCTGCCCGAGCACCGGAGCAAAAGGCAAAGCCTTACCTAGTCCAGGAGATGGAATTAGGCATAGAGTGCCATGCTAGGCCACGCACGCTGCTGCAGGGTTGTGACTGTGTCTGCCTAGTTCGGCTTAGCAAAGTGAAATCCGGGCGCGAACATGGAGTCCGGGAAAGCAAGGCCCAAGAGGCACCAGCTCTCCCGCGGCTCTTCGTCCCTGCTGCGAAAGAGCGAACGACCAAAGCCTTGCTGAGGAAGCAGCAGCGAAGTGAGGTTCGCGCCAAGCTGAAAACCTCTGCGAAAGCATGGCCGTCGCTGGGAAATCAGAGTCGGTTCTGTGGGCTGCTTTTGTTGCTTGCCTTAGCCTAGTATTCGCAGCCCTTTTGGAAAAACCCGCATAGAGCGAAAGCTTCTTTGCCGGGGCATCCCCTCTGGGAAAGCACAGCATTCTTTGGGAAATCAGAGTCGGGTCTGTGGGATGCTGCCTGCTGCTTGCCGGAGCTAGTCTCCACAGCACGGTGGAATAAACCCGCATGGAGCGAAATCCTCTTTGCCTGGGCATCCGCTCTGCCTGAGAAAGAAGCGCGGTGGTGCCTGTGGAAAGAGCCTTAAGGAAAGGGACACATCTGTCACTGCAGAGCGAAGGAAGCCGGGCTGCTAAGGAGTCACGAGGGGAAGATTAGGGCAGGGGAAAGGGCTCCACTCTGAGGAAGGAGTCTGGGCAGAAAGCATGCCTGTCCTGAGCCTTTGGGCCCAAGGAGACAGCAGCTCCTTGGCCACCTGACCGTGGTGGAGCCATGGGCTTGCCACCAGGCGCCTACCCTAAACTCGAGAAACAACTCCCAGAAAGACCTGGCCATCAGATGCCGTCTTCCTCCGGGATGTAGAAGCTTGGAGGAGGCCCGGGTTTTAAGGGGAAGGAGTGGTGACAGTCCCCCAAAGCTCCCTATTCAGTGCACGGGCGGTGTGCAGGGATCCTGTCACCTCTCCTTTCCTGTGGGGAAAGCACAGGCCTAGTCCGCGAGTCGGCCTGAGCGCCAGAGTAAAAGGCCAAGCGATGCCTACACCGGGAGATGGTAGTGTGCATAGAGTGCCATCCTAGGCTAAGCGCGCTACTGCACGGTTGCGACTGTGTCTGCTTTGTTCGGCCTGGCAGGGTGAACCCAGGACGCGAACATGGAGCCAGGGAAAGCAAGGCCCAAGAGGCACCAGCTCTCCCGCAGCCTTTCTTCCCTGACGCGACAGAAGCCTTGCTGAGGAAGCAGTGGCGAAGGGCTGTTTGCTCCAAACCAAAGCCTCTGCGAAAGGACAGCATTCCCCGAGATATGTTTTGGGGGCTGCTGCTGCGTGCCTGAGCCCAGTCTCGCGGTGAGAGAAACCCGCATACAGCGAAAGCCCCTTTGCCTGGGCATCTCCCCTTGGAAAGCACAGCATTCGTTGGGAAATCAGAGTTGGGTTTGGGGATGCTGCTGCTGCTTGCCTAAGTGAGTCTCCGCAGCATGTTGGAAGATACCCGCATGGAGCGAAATCCTCTTTGCCCTAGCATCCTTTCTGCCTGAGAGAGAAGCATGGTTGCTCACGTCTGTCACCACGCTCCCCAGGAGCAAGTGTGGGGAAGGCACAGCACGCCGCCCTTGGGGAAGAGAAGGATCCCTTGGCCTTGGGGTCGGGAAATGCTCGGGAACAGGATAGCCTGCCGCGGCACGAAATGCAGGCCGGTGGCCAGACATGTGTCACCCGCTCCCTGTGCGGAGAGATGGAAGCCTGGCTGCTAAGGAGACATGAGGGTACAACTAGGGCAGGGGCGCGTGCTCCACTCTAAGGAAGGAGTCTGGGCAGAAGGCAGGCCTGTCCTGTGCCTCTGTTACCAAGGGGAGAGCATCTCCTTGGCCACCTGTCCCAAGGGCAGACTTGGGCTTGCTACCAGGTGCCATACCTGGAACTTGCAGAAACAACCCCATGGAGAAACGGTCAGTCAGATGCCATCTTCCACCAAGATGTGGCAGCATTGTGGGTGACAGGGGGTGCGGCGGGGAAGGAGTGGAGACAGTTCCCCACAGTTCCCCATCCCAGTGCCCGGGCCGTGTGCAGGGATCCTGTTGCCTCCTCTCTCCTGTGGTGAAGGCACTGGCCTTGACCCCGAGTCTGCCCGAGCACCGGAGCAAAAGGCAAAGCCTTACCTAGTCCAGGAGATGGAATTAGGCA
Source organism: Mustela nivalis (assembly GCF_964662115.1). Taxonomy (NCBI): domain Eukaryota; kingdom Metazoa; phylum Chordata; class Mammalia; order Carnivora; family Mustelidae; genus Mustela; species Mustela nivalis. The sequence goes on from NW_028136326.1 coordinate 24,192, forward strand.
TAGAGTGCCATGCTAGGCCACGCACGTTGCTGCAGGGTTGTGACTGTGTCTGCCTAGTTCGGCTTAGCAAAGTGAAATCCGGGCGCGAACATGGAGTCCGGGAAAGCAAGGCCCAAGAGGCACCAGCTCTCCCGCGGCTCTTCGTCCCTGCTGCGAAAGAGCGAACGACCAAAGCCTTGCTGAGGAAGCAGCAGCGAAGTGAGGTTCGCGCCAAGCTGAAAACCTCTGCGAAAGCATGGCCGTCGCTGGGAAATCAGAGTCGGTTCTGTGGGCTGCTTTTGTTGCTTGCCTTAGCCTAGTATTCGCAGCCCTTTTGGAAAAACCCGCATAGAGCGAAAGCTTCTTTGCCGGGGCATCCCCTCTGGGAAAGCACAGCATTCTTTGGGAAATCAGAGTCGGGTCTGTGGGATGCTGCCTGCTGCTTGCCGGAGCTAGTCTCCACAGCACGGTGGAATAAACCCGCATGGAGCGAAATCCTCTTTGCCTGGGCATCCGCTCTGCCTGAGAAAGAAGCGCGGTGGTGCCTGTGGAAAGAGCCTTAAGGAAAGGGACACATCTGTCACTGCAGAGCGAAGGAAGCCGGGCTGCTAAGGAGTCACGAGGGGAAGATTAGGGCAGGGGAAAGGGCTCCACTCTGAGGAAGGAGTCTGGGCAGAAAGCATGCCTGTCCTGAGCCTTTGGGCCCAAGGAGACAGCAGCTCCTTGGCCACCTGACCGTGGTGGAGCCATGGGCTTGCCACCAGGCGCCTACCCTAAACTCGAGAAACAACTCCCAGAAAGACCTGGCCATCAGATGCCGTCTTCCTCCGGGATGTAGAAGCTTGGAGGAGGCCCGGGTTTTAAGGGGAAGGAGTGGTGACAGTCCCCCAAAGCTCCCTATTCAGTGCACGGGCGGTGTGCAGGGATCCTGTCACCTCTCCTTTCCTGTGGGGAAAGCACAGGCCTAGTCCGCGAGTCGGCCTGAGCGCCAGAGTAAAAGGCCAAGCGATGCCTACACCGGGAGATGGTAGTGTGCATAGAGTGCCATCCTAGGCTAAGCGCGCTACTGCACGGTTGTGACTGTGTCTGCTTAGTTCGGCCTGGCAGGGTGAACCCAGGACGCGAACATGGAGCCAGGGAAAGCAAGGCCCAAGAGGCACCAGCTCTCCCGCAGCTCTTCTTCCCTGACGCGACAGAAGCCTTGCTGAGGAAGCAGTGGCGAAGGGCTGTTTGCTCCAAACCAAAGCCTCTGCGAAAGGACAGCATTCCCCGAGATATGTTTTGGGGGCTGCTGCTGCGTGCCTGAGCCCAGTCTCGCGGTGAGAGAAACCCGCATACAGCGAAAGCCCCTTTGCCTGGGCATCTCCCCTTGGAAAGCACAGCATTCGTTGGGAAATCAGAGTTGGGTTTGGGGATGCTGCTGCTGCTTGCCTAAGTGAGTCTCCGCAGCATGTTGGAAGATACCCGCATGGAGCGAAATCCTCTTTGCCCTAGCATCCTTTCTGCCTGAGAGAGAAGCATGGTTGCTCACGTCTGTCACCACGCTCCCCAGGAGCAAGTGTGGGGAAGGCACAGCACGCCGCCCTTGGGGAAGAGAAGGATCCCTTGGCCTTGGGGTCGGGAAATGCTCGGGAACAGGATAGCCTGCCGCGGCACGAAATGCAGGCCGGTGGCCAGACATGTGTCACCCGCTCCCTGTGCGGAGAGATGGAAGCCTGGCTGCTAAGGAGACATGAGGGTACAACTAGGGCAGGGGCGCGTGCTCCACTCTAAGGAAGGAGTCTGGGCAGAAGGCAGGCCTGTCCTGTGCCTCTGTTACCAAGGGGAGAGCATCTCCTTGGCCACCTGTCCCAAGGGCAGACTTGGGCTTGCTACCAGGTGCCATACCTGGAACTTGCAGAAACAACCCCATGGAGAAACGGTCAGTCAGATGCCATCTTCCACCAAGATGTGGCAGCATTGTGGGTGACAGGGGGTGCGGCGGGGAAGGAGTGGAGACAGTTCCCCACAGTTCCCCATCCCAGTGCCCGGGCCGTGTGCAGGGATCCTGTTGCCTCCTCTCTCCTGTGGTGAAGGCACTGGCCTTGACCCCGAGTCTGCCCGAGCACCGGAGCAAAAGGCAAAGCCTTACCTAGTCCAGGAGATGGAATTAGGCATAGAGTGCCATGCTAGGCCACGCACGCTGCTGCAGGGTTGTGACTGTGTCTGCCTAGTTCGGCTTAGCAAAGTGAAATCCGGGCGCGAACATGGAGTCCGGGAAAGCAAGGCCCAAGAGGCACCAGCTCTCCCGCGGCTCTTCGTCCCTGCTGCGAAAGAGCGAACGACCAAAGCCTTGCTGAGGAAGCAGCAGCGAAGTGAGGTTCGCGCCAAGCTGAAAACCTCTGCGAAAGCATGGCCGTCGCTGGGAAATCAGAGTCGGTTCTGTGGGCTGCTTTTGTTGCTTGCCTTAGCCTAGTATTCGCAGCCCTTTTGGAAAAACCCGCATAGAGCGAAAGCTTCTTTGCCGGGGCATCCCCTCTGGGAAAGCACAGCATTCTTTGGGAAATCAGAGTCGGGTCTGTGGGATGCTGCCTGCTGCTTGCCGGAGCTAGTCTCCACAGCACGGTGGAATAAACCCGCATGGAGCGAAATCCTCTTTGCCTGGGCATCCGCTCTGCCTGAGAAAGAAGCGCGGTGGTGCCTGTGGAAAGAGCCTTAAGGAAAGGGACACATCTGTCACTGCAGAGCGAAGGAAGCCGGGCTGCTAAGGAGTCACGAGGGGAAGATTAGGGCAGGGGAAAGGGCTCCACTCTGAGGAAGGAGTCTGGGCAGAAAGCATGCCTGTCCTGAGCCTTTGGGCCCAAGGAGACAGCAGCTCCTTGGCCACCTGACCGTGGTGGAGCCATGGGCTTGCCACCAGGCGCCTACCCTAAACTCGAGAAACAACTCCCAGAAAGACCTGGCCATCAGATGCCGTCTTCCTCCGGGATGTAGAAGCTTGGAGGAGGCCCGGGTTTTAAGGGGAAGGAGTGGTGACAGTCCCCCAAAGCTCCCTATTCAGTGCACGGGCGGTGTGCAGGGATCCTGTCACCTCTCCTTTCCTGTGGGGAAAGCACAGGCCTAGTCCGCGAGTCGGCCTGAGCGCCAGAGTAAAAGGCCAAGCGATGCCTACACCGGGAGATGGTAGTGTGCATAGAGTGCCATCCTAGGCTAAGCGCGCTACTGCACGGTTGCGACTGTGTCTGCTTAGTTCGGCCTGGCAGGGTGAACCCAGGACGCGAACATGGAGCCAGGGAAAGCAAGGCCCAAGAGGCACCAGCTCTCCCGCAGCTCTTCTTCCCTGACGCGACAGAAGCCTTGCTGAGGAAGCAGTGGCGAAGGGCTGTTTGCTCCAAACCAAAGCCTCTGCGAAAGGACAGCATTCCCCGAGATATGTTTTGGGGGCTGCTGCTGCGTGCCTGAGCCCAGTCTCGCGGTGAGAGAAACCCGCATACAGCGAAAGCCCCTTTGCCTGGGCATCTCCCCTTGGAAAGCACAGCATTCGTTGGGAAATCAGAGTTGGGTTTGGGGATGCTGCTGCTGCTTGCCTAAGTGAGTCTCCGCAGCATGTTGGAAGATACCCGCATGGAGCGAAATCCTCTTTGCCCTAGCATCCTTTCTGCCTGAGAGAGAAGCATGGTTGCTCACGTCTGTCACCACGCTCCCCAGGAGCAAGTGTGGGGAAGGCACAGCACGCCGCCCTTGGGGAAGAGAAGGATCCCTTGGCCTTGGGGTCGGGAAATGCTCGGGAACAGGATAGCCTGCCGCGGCACGAAATGCAGGCCGGTGGCCAGACATGTGTCACCCGCTCCCTGTGCGGAGAGATGGAAGCCTGGCTGCTAAGGAGACATGAGGGTACAACTAGGGCAGGGGCGCGTGCTCCACTCTAAGGAAGGAGTCTGGGCAGAAGGCAGGCCTGTCCTGTGCCTCTGTTACCAAGGGGAGAGCATCTCCTTGGCCACCTGTCCCAAGGGCAGACTTGGGCTTGCTACCAGGTGCCATACCTGGAACTTGCAGAAACAACCCCATGGAGAAACGGTCAGTCAGATGCCATCTTCCACCAAGATGTGGCAGCATTGTGGGTGACAGGGGGTGCGGCGGGGAAGGAGTGGAGACAGTTCCCCACAGTTCCCCATCCCAGTGCCCGGGCCGTGTGCAGGGATCCTGTTGCCTCCTCTCTCCTGTGGTGAAGGCACTGGCCTTGACCCCGAGTCTGCCCGAGCACCAGAGCAAAAGGCAAAGCCTTACCTAGTCCAGGAGATGGAATTAGGCATAGAGTGCCATGCTAGGCCACGCACGCTGCTGCAGGGTTGTGACTGTGTCTGCCTAGTTCGGCTTAGCAAAGTGAAATCCGGGCGCGAACATGGAGTCCGGGAAAGCAAGGCCCAAGAGGCACCAGCTCTCCCGCGGCTCTTCGTCCCTGCTGCGAAAGAGCGAACGACCAAAGCCTTGCTGAGGAAGCAGCAGCGAAGTGAGGTTCGCGCCAAGCTGAAAACCTCTGCGAAAGCATGGCCGTCGCTGGGAAATCAGAGTCGGTTCTGTGGGCTGCATTTGTTGCTTGCCTTAGCCTAGTATTCGCAGCCCTTTTGGAAAAACCCGCATAGAGCGAAAGCTTCTTTGCCGGGGCATCCCCTCTGGGAAAGCACAGCATTCTTTGGGAAATCAGAGTCGGGTCTGTGGGATGCTGCCTGCTGCTTGCCGGAGCTAGTCTCCACAGCACGGTGGAATAAACCCGCATGGAGCGAAATCCTCTTTGCCTGGGCATCCGCTCTGCCTGAGAAAGAAGCGCGGTGGTGCCTGTGGAAAGAGCCTTAAGGAAAGGGACACATCTGTCACTGCAGAGCGAAGGAAGCCGGGCTGCTAAGGAGTCACGAGGGGAAGATTAGGGCAGGGGAAAGGGCTCCACTCTGAGGAAGGAGTCTGGGCAGAAAGCATGCCTGTCCTGAGCCTTTGGGCCCAAGGAGACAGCAGCTCCTTGGCCACCTGACCGTGGTGGAGCCATGGGCTTGCCACCAGGCGCCTACCCTAAACTCGAGAAACAACTCCCAGAAAGACCTGGCCATCAGATGCCGTCTTCCTCCGGGATGTAGAAGCTTGGAGGAGGCCCGGGTTTTAAGGGGAAGGAGTGGTGACAGTCCCCCAAAGCTCCCTATTCAGTGCACGGGCGGTGTGCAGGGATCCTGTCACCTCTCCTTTCCTGTGGGGAAAGCACAGGCCTAGTCCGCGAGTCGGCCTGAGCGCCAGAGTAAAAGGCCAAGCGATGCCTACACCGGGAGATGGTAGTGTGCATGGAGTGCCATCCTAGGCTAAGCGCGCTACTGCACGGTTGTGACTGTGCCTGGCAGGGTGAACCCAGGACGCGAACATGGAGCCAGGGAAAGCAAGGCCCAAGAGGCACCAGCTCTCCCGCAGCTCTTCTTCCCTGACGCGACTGAAGCTTTACTGAGGAAGCAGCGGCGAAGTGCTGTTCGCTCCAAACCAAATCCTCTGCGAAAGCACAGCATTCGTTGAGAAATGTTGTCCGGGCTGCTGCTGCTTCCCTTAGCCCAGTCTCGCGATGGGAGAAACCCGCATACAGCGAAAGCCTCTTTGCCTGGGCCTCTCCCTTAGGAAAGCACAGCATTCGTTGGGAAATCAGAGTTGGGTTTGGGGATGCTGCTGCTGCTTGCCTGAGCGAGTCTCGGCAACATGGTGGAAGACACCCGCATGGAGCGAAATCCTCTTTGCCCTAGCATCCCCTCTGCCTGAGATAGAAGCATGGTTGCACACGTCTGTCACCGCGCTCCCCAGGAGCAATTTTGGGGAAGGCACAGCACGCCGCCCCCGGGGAAGAGAAGGATCCCTTGGCCGTGGGGTCTGGAAACGCTCGGGAGTCAGAATAGCCTGCCGAGGCACGAACAACAGGCCATGAGAAGACAAGTGTCCTCTGCTCCCTGTGCGGAGAGATTGAAGCCTGGCTGCTAAGGAGACATGAGGGGACGACAAGGGCATGGGTGCGTGCTCCACTCTGAGGAAGGAGTCTGGGCAGAAGGCAGGCCTGTCCTGTGCCTCTGGTCCCAAGGGGAAAGCATCTCCTTGGCCACCTGTCCCAAGGGCAGACTTGGGCTTGCCACCAGTTGCCATACCCGGAACTCGCCGAAACAACCCCATGGAGAAACGTGCAGTCAGATGCCATCTTCCACCAAGATATGGCAGCATTGTGGGTGGCAGGGGGTGTGCCGGGGAAAGAGTGGCGACAGTCCCCACCATTCCCCATCCCAGTGCTCGGGCCCGGTGCAGGAATCCTGTCGCCTCCTCTCTCCTATGGTGAAGGCACTGGCCTAGACCCCGAGTCTGCCCAAGCGCCAGAGCAAAAGGCAAAGCCTTACCTACGCCAGGAGATGGTAATAGGCATAGAGTGCCATGCTAGGCCACGCACGCTGCTGCAGGGTTGTGACTGTGTCTGCTTAGTTCGGCTTAGCAAGGTGAACCCCGGGCGCGAACATGGAGCCCGGGAAAGCAAGGACCAAGAGGCACCAGCTCTCCCGCGGCTCTTCTTTCCTGCCGCGACAGAGCGAACGACCACAGCCTTGCTGAGGAAGCAGCAGCGAAGTGAGGTTCGCGCCAAGCTGAAAACCTCTGCGAAAGCATGGCCGTCGCTGGGAAATCAGAGTCGGTTCTGTGGGCTGCTTTTGTTGCTTGCCTTAGCCTAGTATTCGCAGCACTTTTGGAGAAACCCGCATAGAGCGAAAGCCTCTTTGCCCGGGCATCCCCTCTGGGAAAGCACAGCATCCTTTGGGAAATCAGAGTCGGGTCTGTGGGATGCTGCCTGCTGCTTGCCGGAGCCAGTCTCCACAGCACGGTGTAATAAACCCGCATGGAGCGAAATCCTCTTTGCCTGGGCATCCCCTCTGCATGAGAGAGATGCATGGTTGCACACGTCTGTCACTGCGCTCCCCAGGAGCAAGTGTGGGGAAGGCACAGCACACTGTCCCTGGGGAAGAGAAGGAGCCATTGGCCTTGGGGTCTGGAAAATTGAACAGCCACATGCAGAAAATGAAATTGGACCATCCTAACACCATACATTATAATCGACTGGAAATGGATGAAGAAGCATAATGTGAGAAAGGAATCCATCATAGTCCTTGAGGAGAGAACAGGTAGCAACTTCTTTGACCTCAGCAGCAGCAACTTCTTCCTAGGAACATCGCGAAAGGCAAGGGAAGCAAGGGCAAGAATGAACTATTGGGATTTCATCAGATCCAAAAGCTTTTGCACTGCAAAGGAAACAGTTAACAAAGCCAAAAGATCACTGTCAGAAGTTATCTGGGAGAAGATATTTGCAAATGACATACCAGATAAAGGGCCAGTATCCAAAATCTATAAAGAGCTTATCAAACTCAACACCCTAAAAACAAATAATCCAATGAAGAAATGGGCAGAGGACATGAACAGACATTTCTGCAAAGAATACATCCAAATGGCCAACAGACACATGAAAAAATGCTCCACACCACTCGGCATCAGGGAAATACAAATCAAAACCAGAATGAGATACCACCTCACACCGTTCAGAATGGCTAAAATGAACAAGTCCGTCAATGACAGATGCTGGCGAGGATGTGGAGTTAGGGCAACCCTCCTACACTGTATGTGGGAATGCAAGCTGGTGCAACCACTCTGGAAAACAGCGTGGACGTGCCTCAAAAAGCTGAAAATAGAACTACCCTATGACCCAGTGCTTGTAGTACTGGGTATATACCCTACAGATACAAACGTGGCATTCTGAAGGGGCACATGCACCCAAATGTTTATAGCAGCAATGTCCACAATAGTTAAACTATGGAAAGAAACTAAATGTCCTTCAACAGATGAATCAATAAATAAGATGTGGTATATATGTTCAATGGAATACTATGCAGCCATCAAAAGAAATGAAATCCTGCTATTTGTGATGACGTGGATGGAACTAGAGGGTATTGTGCTTGGCGAAATAAATCAATCTGAGAAAGACAACTATCATATGATCTCCCTGATATGATGAAGTGGAGATGCAACATAGGCAGTTTCGGGCGTACGAAAAGAAAAATAAAAAAAGATGGTATTAGGAGGGAGACAAACCATAAAAGACTGAATCTCACAAAACAGACTGAGGGTTGCTGGGGGGAGGTGTGTTGGGGTATGGACATTGGAGAGGGCAGATGCTATGGTGAGTGATGGTGAGTGCTGTGAAATGTGTAAACCTGGTGATTCACAGACCTGTACCCCTAGGGATTAAAACACATTATATAAAAAATTTTTAAAAATAATTTAAAAAACCCATTAAAGAAAAAACACAGATTGCAAGCCCAGAGCTAATCTCATATTCAATCAAAACTTTTGAAAGTTTTCCCCTTAAAGATCAGAAGAAAGACAAGTGTGTCCATTTTCACTACTCTCATTTGACACAGTAGTGGATGTCCTAGCCAGAGAAACAAGGAACACAAAGAAACAAGAGACTCCAAAAAAAAAAAAAAAAGGAAGAAGTAAAATTTTCTTTTTTTGGATAACATGAACTTACATGTTAAAAAATCCTAAAAAATTCACAATAAATTTGAATAAACAAATTTAGTAAAATTACCAAATACAAGATCAATATATAAAAGAAAAGAATTTTGTTTTGTTTCTTTTTTTTTATGGACTGCTTCCCAGTTTGTCATGTCATCCTTGTTCAGTGATCACGCTAATCTTCTCTGCATCATTCCAATTTTAGTATATGTGCTGCCAAAGTAAGCACAAGACAGGAGCATTTTAACATTCTAATGATGAACTATCTGAAAAAATAAAGAAAACAATCTAATTCACAATAGCATCAAAAATAATAAAATACTTAGGAATAGATTTAACTAAGAAGATGAAAGATCTGTACTCCATAAACTATGACATTGATAAAGAAATTGAAGGTGACAGAAATGGAAAGATAGCTCATATTTATGAATGGTAAGAATTAACATTGTTAAAATGTCCATACTACCGTAAACCATCTGTAAATCCAATTCCTATCAAAAATCCAATGTTAGGGGCGCCTGGGTGGCTCAGTGGGTTAAGCCGCTGCCTTCGGCTCTGGTCATGATCCCAGGGTCCTGGGATCGAGCCCCGCATCAGGCTCTCTGCTCAGCAGGAAGCCTGCTTCCTCTTCTCTCTCTGCCTGCCTCTCTGCCTGCTTGTCATCTCTCTCTGTCAAATAAATAAATTAAAAATCTTAAAAAAAAATCCAATATTATTGTTTTACAGAAGTAAGTAAAGAATCCTAAAGTTTATATGAGACCATGAAAGACAACAAATAATCAAAGCAGTTCTGAGAAAGAATGAAGAAGGGAGATTACACTTCTTGATTTGAAACTATACTACAAAGCCCTCATGCTCAAAACAATAAAGTATACTGGCATAAAAACAGACCAATAAACAAGTAGAACAGAATTGAAAGTCCAGAAATAAATCCTTTCATACAGTCACCTAATATTTGACAGGGGCCAACATATGTAATGGGGAAAGATAGTCTGTTCAATAAATGATATTTAAAACTGAATAGTCACATAAACAGTATGAAAAGGGAACCTTATATCACTCATAAGTCTGAACTTGAAATAGATTAAAGACTTAAAGGTGATGCATGAAACTAAATTTCCTAAAGGAAAACATAGGAAAAATTCTCCTTGACATTGGTCTTGCCAATAGTTTTTTGGATACCAGACCAAAAACACAAGCAAAAAAAGCAAAAATAAATAAATGGTATTACATCAAACTAACGTTTCTGCATTGCCAAAAAAAGGGAGAGAGAATGAAAACACAATCCACAGAATGTAAGAAAATACTTACGAATCTTATATCTGAAAAGAGGTTAATAACCAACAGATACAAATAGAAAAAAATATATGATTAAAAAAATAGCAAAAGGATCTCAATAGACTTTTTTTTCAAAAAAGTTATATAAATGACCAACAGGAGCATTAAAAAGTGCTCAACGTAAAAATCTCAGGGCAAAGTCCTTATGTTGTTGTTGTTGTTGTTTACCTCTGAAAAACACAGCAAGATATTAGAATATATACTACCAAAAAATTGAAACTAACCAATTTTGGTAAATATTGGGGAAAACGGGGAACTTATGCACTGTAATAGGGATATAAATTTGTATGGAAAACAGTATGGAGATTATTCATATTATTAAAAGTAAAATTACCATATGATTCAGTAATCCCACTTCTAGGTATCTATCTAAAGAAAACGAAGTCACTGTTCAAAGACATATCTGCACTCTTATGTTTATTATAAAATTATTAACTCTAAGCAAGAGATGGAAATAACTTCAGTATCCATTAATGGATGAATGAGTAAAATAAGTATGGTAAATATATACTACGGAATACTACTTAACCATGAAAAATTAAGAAATACTGCCATTTACAACAGCATGGATGGATCTTGAAGGTATTATTCTAAGTGAAATATTTCAAAGATTTTATATATTTTTTAAATTTATGTATTATGATATCCCTTACATACAGAATCTGAGGAAAAGGAAAACTAATGGAAACTTAGAGTTGAGTTGACAAGGGGTGAACCTGGGGTGGAGTAAGATGGTCAAAGGGTGCAAACTTGCAACTATAATATGAAAAAGTTCTGGGGATCTAATGTACAGCATGATGATCATAGTTAATAAGATATACATACTTTTTTTTATTGTGCTTCCCTTTAATAAACTCTGCCACCATTTTTCTAACAACATTTGTTCATTTTGTGTCTCTTTGTCACATGTTGGTAATTCTTGCAATATATCAAGTTTTTTCATTATTATTGTATTTGTTATGGTGATCTGTGATCAGTAATTATGACCCACTGAAAACTCAGAACTAGTGTACTTAAGGTATATACATTGATTTTCTTTAAAAACATAATGCTTTTGAACAGTGCAGTATAGTTTTTATTTTTTATATGCACTGGGAAACATAATTTTTTATATGCACTGGGAAACCAAAAAATATAATAATTTGACTTAGTTTATTGAGATAATCACTTTATTGAGGCAGTCTGGAACAAAACCCACAAGACCTCTGAAGTTTATCTCTACTATACTATCTACTATACTATATACATAAAAGTTGCTAAGAGAGTAGATCTTAAAATTCCTTACAATACATGCATAAAAATCAGTGGCAACTATACGAGATAGTAGATGTATTAACATTTTTGTGTAGATTATATTGCAATAAAGATGTATACCAATTTATCAAATTGTACAAAATTTACACAATGTTAAAAGTTCGCAATGTTATAAGAAATCATTTCTTAAATTTACAAATATGTCGATTTTTTTCAATAAAGCTGGAAAAAACTTTTTGTAGAATTAATCTATTTTTCAAAAAAGGAAGTAAGGCAGTAGAAACTGCAACTAACTCTGAAATAATAGAATATAAAATCCATTTTTGGTATATACACTGTGACAAAAACTATTACTTACTTTACAATGGAGGAGTACTTATGAAGCATGAAGGATGGTCTATAAAAAAGGCTGAAAGAGCTCAGTTTTAAGGTTTAAATTTAAAATCTTCTTTTGAAATACTAAACTGACCACCCAGTGTTCCAAACATCAATGTCTTAACTGCATGAATTTATTTCATACAACTCTATAATCTAGTTTCATAAGAAAGCAGCATGCAAAGTTTGAATAAGACAGACTTGCTTAAGTTTCTTTATGTTCAACAGTAAAGGATACCTCCTTAAAAACAAATAGAAGAAAAATCAGCATATTTATTATGATAATTATTATTCATAAGGAGATTCATATTGAATTAGGGAATATATATCCTCAGAGGGGGTAAAGTAAAATGAAATTTATGTTGGTAAATGTGTCTAATAATAGTCAATACAATGCCTCAATATAAATGAATATTACCATTTTGAACAATTTAATTACTATTACTAGAATTATTATAAGTATAAAAATAGCTATCATTTTAGCATGGAATATGAGACTCTCATGCTCCATGCTTCATCACATCCACACAACAACGCTGCATAATAAGTATTATCATCACCATTTCATGGGTGAAAAAACTGAGGCTAACACATTTAGATAACTGGTTTATGATTACATGGGTAGCAAAAATGCATCACACTAATTTAGGCTTTATGATTTCAGAATTGTACTCTTTCCACTGCACATTCTATTACTCTGTAAATACTTGGCCTGTTTTCATTTGGTTCTTTAATTTTATTCATGTGGTGATGGCTTAAAGCTTCCTTTAAAGGAAGCTTAAAAATTTCATTTAACCAAAAGCTCCCAAGAATTAAAAATGCCACGGATCTAATGTAGACATGGATATCATTAGTTAATGGGTAACTATATATTTTCCACCCTAGTGAGATAACAATCAGAGTATTTTTCTAAGTTTTAGTCTCTCAGTGTTAAAAAGGACTTTGTTAAAATAGAAATATTTAGACAAAGGTGATCAAAAGTCTGAATCAGGTCACCTTAAGGTAAATATTAGGAACCTGAGGAAACAAATGGAGATTTGAACACTGAGCTATGATATAATGAATGGTTTCAAGTATTTAGTAGAGTATAGAAAAGCCCTTTAAAGCCTGGTCTTAGCCTAGCATTGCAGCTTCTGGGATATCTGTCTATCTATCATCTATCTATCTAGATATAAATTTGAAAACTTTTTTAACTTAAAGATTTTGAGAAATAGAACATAATCAGCACCATAGAAGATCTGTTTCTGATAACAACCTAGCCCCTCCTCCCAGTTTGTTAATATTCTCTCTTATTTAATGTAACATTGTGCAAATAGACCACTACTGATCTGCCGTTATGAATGAAATAGCTATAATCATCTGTTTGCATATCCTGGTGAAAATATTCATTTAGTTCCATGTTGTATTTCTAGGAATGGACCAAATTTTTATTTTTATTTTTAAGTTTTCTAAATATTGTCCAACTTACCTCAAATGTTTTTATTATGGGCACTTTCATTCTTTCACATTCTTGCAAGGCAATTTTACTGTTGCCCAATATGGTAAGTGTGTAATAGTATGTCATTTTAGGTTTTAATTTATTTTTAATTTAATTTAATTTAATTCCAGATTCATAATAAAGATAAACAGTTTTTATATATGAGTGGCCATTTGGATTACCCTTTCTGTAAAGTACATGCTCAAATCTTTTTTTTTTTTTAACTTTTTATTTTTTATAAACATATATTTTTATCCCCAGGGGTACAGGTCTGTGAATCACCAGGTTTACACACTTCACAGCACTCACGAAAGCACATACCCTCCCAAATGTCCATAATCCCACCCCCTTCTCCCAAACCCCCTCCCCCCAGCAACCCTCAGTTTGTTTTGTGAGATTAAGAGTCACTTATGGTTTGTCTCCCTCCCAATCCCATCTTGTTTCATTTATTCTTCTCCTACCCACTAAAGCCCCCATGTTGCATCACCACTTCCTCATATCAGGGAGATCATATGATAGTTGTCTTTCTCTGCTTGACTTATTTCGCTAAGCATGATACGCTCTAGTTCCATCCATGTTGTCGCAAATGGCAAGATTTCATTTCTTTTGATATCTTAACACTGTGTCATACTGACTTCTTTAATAGTAGATTTTCTGAATGAACTTTTAGCTGTGTAGGTCTTCTCTATTTTATTTTGAACTTGTTTTCATTTCAAAATCTTTATATTTATTTTCATAATCTGCTTTTATTTTTCTTTGTCTATTATCTATCTATCTATCTATCTATCTATTTATTTGCAAGCAAGAGAGAGTGAGCAAGTGAGAGTGCAGGGAGGGATAGAAAAAGAAGGGAAAAGAATCTTAAGCAGGCTCCAGGCTCAGCACAGAGCCCAACTCTGGGCTCTATTTCACAACCATGACATCATGACCTGAGCCAAATTGAAAGAGATAAAATAAAAGTAAGGTGTTAAAAAAAAAGGAAAAAGAATTGGAGGTTTAATTAAGTGAGCCACCCAGGCACCCCTGTGGTATCTTAAATTAGCTGTCATATCTTTAAAGTTCTAGAGTATCCATTTGGTTCATTTATAAAACCTTTCTCAATATCATTTTTAGTGTCAGTTTTTGTTCAATTTGCTTCCCCTTTCATTTCTTTGAGCAGAGTAATCAAGCCATTTTACAATCTTTATTGATCATTTTAACATCATACTTAATCCCATTTTGTCTATCAAATCTTGTTAATGGTTTTTCTTTGTGTGCTTTGTTACATTTTGCTATGTTCAAGACATTATATTTGAAACTCTTATTGAGTAGGGATAATTAAGAGCTATAATAACGGTATGGTCCTCCTTGGTAGGATTTTCTCTTATATCTGAGACTCTACAAGACAATCATACTCCAAATTCAGTGATTGGCTTTCTCAGTTTACACAGAAGGCAAGGTAGGCTATAGTCTTATTTCTGCTTCTCCTTGTGCTTTGGGGATCTCAAGTTAAATTTGGGTTGTACCAAAGTCCTCAAATTTGATTGCTGCTGGATTTGTTTCTCTAGTATCAAGAGTCTATTAACAACACAGCTCAGTGTGTTTTAGCAGTTTCAAATGCTCTCATAGCTAAAATGGCTTCAGGGCATATATCTCTAGGCTCTCATTGTATTTCGTATTTTGGCCCAGTAATCCCTCACTTATTTTTATAATCATTCTGATATTTTTAACTTTAAAAGCTATTTTGTCTGGATTTTTAGTTGTCTTAAGTAGGAGTTTTTAGATCACCATTACTAGAAGCAACAACAAATATACATGAAAATATCTGCAGTAGTTTATCACATCTTTATGGCTTTGAACTTCCATAAGCTGAGGCATCCTTCTCTAATCACTTAGGCAAACTCCAATTTACCCTTTAATACAACCCAAGAATTGCTTCATTTAAGAACATGTTCAGGGATGACTCTTCCCCACTGTTCTTACCAACATTCCCACACACTCTTTGCTACCCACACCTTGTTTATGAACTTTCGTGAGGTATATCAGCGTGACCAGAATTTTGCTCTATTGTATTTTTGTCCTTTAGAGCTTTAATTAAATATGAATTCCATAGAAAGTCTGTCCCTTTTCTTTCAAACCTGGGTTAGTTATTTCTTCTCATTCTTTGTCAGAAGTTACTTTATTAGAGAAACTTATAGCTCTATTGTGACTTTGGAGCCTTTACAGTTTTTCGACTGGAAAAATCACCCATCCCTGAGATTTTTACGCAGCTTCCTAGCTGATATTATTCAGAAATCTGTTCAAAACAGACTTTTTCAGGGAGGCCCTTTCGGACCACTCAGTTAAAAAACCTCTTCTCAATCACTGCTCTTTTTAAAATGTGCTTATTTAGTTCAAATATGCATCTCTATTAAAGAAAAAGCAGTACAATTTTTTTTTTTAAAGTTGGCTTACCTATTATCTATCTCTCCCATTAAAATGATTCCTCTGGCCTGGGGTTTTGTTGTGCTCATTTTAGGCCAGGCACTCAATAAATTGTCTCTGAATGATTGAATTGTTTGACTCCCTTGCTAGATTCTCAACTTCATGAGGCCAAGGATTGTTCTATTCAGTCCTTCTTTATCCTCAATGTCTGTTATATTGCAGTCACTTACGTGACTAATGGGAAAAATCACAGAAAGAAAGAGTTAAAACTACAGAAAAACCCTGTAGGTTCAATAACACAAAGCTTTCTAAAATTATTTAGCCCAGGAATTGAATACTGGCTGCACTTTTGATTTTTTTTAAATGGTATTGAATTTAATTTAAATGGAAATACTGGAATGGTAGAATAATAAAAAAATTATAAAAGCAACTTGCTCCTTAAAGTAAGAATTATATAGGGCATCTCTTCTAGAAGCAAAATTTTCAAATGTCAAACATCTGAAAGCATAGAAGGAGAAGTAAGAGTGTGAATTGTACTTCAATGCTCTTTTCTTTATATTCAGCAAACAGCTTCATTCACACACCTTTCCAATTTTTTCAACTCTTTTGACAAAGCCTTCAGAGGAGTTACTGCTGATGACAACCATCACAGCCTAACAGGAGAAATTTTATAAAGAAAAATAATAGCATGTTTTTCCCAAATTGTTAAGGATATGGTGAAGCTCTGTCGGATTCAAAGGAGGAATGTGCAATTCCATGCTATATATAATAATAACTTGTTTTAATAGTGGCTTTGCAATTTTTCAGATATATCCATTTACTGAAACCACTATCAAATAAACAAAAACAAACAAATGAACAGGGGTTCGAGACAGAAATTATCTAATCTAAAATAGCACATGTTCACAGAATACACAACACATATCCCAAGTACTACTATAGGCTTCAAGTAATAGTCAAAACAATAGTAAAAATGATTCAGACCACACCAGTCAAATCATAAATGGGACCTTAACTGTAAATCCTTATCTTTAGATCAAAGCGGGTAATTGGGGGCTGAAGATACATTATAGAACTAATATGTTATAGAACTCCTCTGAAATGAGTCATTTATTCCATCACTTTTCCTGCACAGCTGCTGACCCATGTTTTGGTTCCTGGAAATAGCTGCTACCCTGTCATACTTCTTAAAAGCACATATATTGATAACTCTACTCATTCCTCCATTCCTCTGTGACTGTCACTGTGTTAAAATGTGGAGTCAGCTGACTCACTTGTGATGGTAATAAAGTAGATGAGTTTGCAAAGTATTTTGTTATTTCTAAAAATGCAAAAACCAAATTACATTGAAATCATAAGGGGTGTTTCAGGGAGAGCTGTAGGATGTGGTTTCTTGTGTAATCCACAGAGATTAGCTCCAACACATATTTAAACTCTCCTCTAGGAGCAACCTTAGTGGTAAAGCAAGAAGATAAACAGATGTAAACACACCCTGGCACAAAATTATCACTTATGTTTGGCTTCCTAGTCTCCTCGTGTTACTTATTTATCTTAACTTCTCTCTGAAATCAGGGAACACAGAATCTCAATCAGTTGACATTTTTCTACTGAATTACCCAATAGTCTGATCATACCCCAAGACTTTTTTAAATTATTTCACTCATAATCCCAAATCTGCTTTGCTTCCTCTTCTTAAATTTACAAATATGTCGATTTTTTTCAATAAAGCTGGAAAAAACTTTTTGTAGAATTAATCTATTTTTCAAAAAAGGAAGTAAGGCAGTAGAAACTGCAACTAACTCTGAAATAATAGAATATAAAATCCATTTTTGGTATATACACTGTGACAAAAACTATTACTTACTTTACAATGGAGGAGTACTTATGAAGCATGAAGGATGGTCTATAAAAAAGGCTGAAAGAGCTCAGTTTTAAGGTTTAAATTTAATATCTTCTTTTAAAATACTAAACTGACCACCCAGTGTTCCAAACATCAATGTCTTAACTGCATGAATTTATTTCATACAACTCTATAATCTAGTTTCATAAGAAAGCAGCATGCAAAGTTTGAATAAGACAGACTTGCTTAAGTTTCTTTATGTTCAACAGTAAAGGATACCTCCTTAAAAACAAATAGAAGAAAAATCAGCATATTTATTATGATAATTATTATTCATAAGGAGATTCATATTGAATTAGGGAATATATATCCTCAGAGGGGGTAAAGTAAAATGAAATTTATGTTGGTAAATGTGTCTAATAATAGTCAATACAATGCCTCAATATAAATGAATATTACCATTTTGAACAATTTAATTACTATTACTAGAATTATTATAAGTATAAAAATAGCTATCATTTTAGCATGGAATATGAGACTCTCATGCTCCATGCTTCATCACATCCACACAACAACGCTGCATAATAAGTATTATCATCACCATTTCATGGGTGAAAAAACTGAGGCTAACACATTTAGATAACTGGTTTATGATTACATGGGTAGCAAAAATGCATCACACTAATTTAGGCTTTATGATTTCAGAATTGTACTCTTTCCACTGCACATTCTATTACTCTGTAAATACTTGGCCTGTTTTCATTTGGTTCTTTAATTTTATTCATGTGGTGATGGCTTAAAGCTTCCTTTAAAGGAAGCTTAAAAATTTCATTTAACCAAAAGCTCCCAAGAATTAAAAATGCCACGGATCTAATGTAGACATGGATATCATTAGTTAATGGGTAACTATATATTTTCCACCCTAGTGAGATAACAATCAGAGTATTTTTCTAAGTTTTAGTCTCTCAGTGTTAAAAAGGACTTTGTTAAAATAGAAATATTTAGACAAAGGTGATCAAAAGTCTGAATCAGGTCACCTTAAGGTAAATATTAGGAACCTGAGGAAACAAATGGAGATTTGAACACTGAGCTATGATATAATGAATGGTTTCAAGTATTTAGTAGAGTATAGAAAAGCCCTTTAAAGCCTGGTCTTAGCCTAGCATTGCAGCTTCTGGGATATCTGTCTATCTATCATCTATCTATCTAGATATAAATTTGAAAACTTTTTTAACTTAAAGATTTTGAGAAATAGAACATAATCAGCACCATAGAAGATCTGTTTCTGATAACAACCTAGCCCCTCCTCCCAGTTTGTTAATATTCTCTCTTATTTAATGTAACATTGTGCAAATAGACCACTACTGAACTGCCGTTATGAATGAAATAGCTATAATCATCTGTTTGCATATCCTGGTGAAAATATTCATTTAGTTCCATGTTGTATTTCTAGGAATGGACCAAATTTTTATTTTTATTTTTAAGTTTTCTAAATATTGTCCAACTTACCTCAAATGTTTTTATTATGGGCACTTTCATTCTTTCACATTCTTGCAAGGCAATTTTACTGTTGCCCAATATGGTAAGTGTGTAATAGTATGTCATTTTAGGTTTTAATTTATTTTTAATTTAATTTAATTTAATTTAATTCCAGATTCATAATAAAGATAAACAGTTTTTATATATGAGTGGCCATTTGGATTACCCTTTCTGTAAAGTACATGCTCAAATCTTTTGATATCTTAACACTGTGTCATACTGACTTCTTTAATAGTAGATTTTCTGAATGAACTTTTAGCTGTGTAGGTCTTCTCTATTTTATTTTGAACTTGTTTTCATTTCAAAATCTTTATATTTATTTTCATAATCTGCTTTTATTTTTCTTTGTCTATTATCTATCTATCTATCTATCTATTTATTTGCAAGCAAGAGAGAGTGAGCAAGTGAGAGTGCAGGGAGGAATAGAAAAAGAAGGGAAAAGAATCTTAAGCAGGCTCCAGGCTCAGCACAGAGCCCAACTCTGGGCTCTATTTCACAACCATGACATCATGACCTGAGCCAAATTGAAAGAGATAAAATAAAAGTAAGGTGTTAAAAAAAAAGGAAAAAGAATTGGAGGTTTAATTAAGTGAGCCACCCAGGCACCCCTGTGGTATCTTAAATTAGCTGTCATATCTTTAAAGTTCTAGAGTATCCATTTGGTTCATTTATAAAACCTTTCTCAATATCATTTTTAGTGTCAGTTTTTTGTTCAATTTGCTTCCCCTTTCATTTCTTTGAGCAGAGTAATCAAGCCATTTTACAATCTTTATTGATCATTTTAACATCATACTTAATCCCATTTTGTCTATCAAATCTTGTTAATGGTTTTTCTTTGTGTGCTTTGTTACATTTTGCTATGTTCAAGACATTATATTTGAAACTCTTATTGAGTAGGGATAATTAAGAGCTATAATAACGGTATGGTCCTCCTTGGTAGGATTTTCTCTTATATCTGAGACTCTACAAGACAATCATACTCCAAATTCAGTGATTGGCTTTCTCAGTTTACACAGAAGGCAAGGTAGGCTATAGTCTTATTTCTGCTTCTCCTTGTGCTTTGGGGATCTCAAGTTAAATTTGGGTTGTACCAAAGTCCTCAAATTTGATTGCTGCTGGATTTGTTTCTCTAGTATCAAGAGTCTATTAACAACACAGCTCAGTGTGTTTTAGCAGTTTCAAATGCTCTCATAGCTAAAATGGCTTCAGGGCATATATCTCTAGGCTCTCATTGTATTTCGTATTTTGGCCCAGTAATCCCTCACTTATTTTTATAATCATTCTGATATTTTTAACTTTAAAAGCTATTTTGTCTGGATTTTTAGTTGTCTTAAGTAGGAGTTTTTAGATCACCATTACTAGAAGCAACAACAAATATACATGAAAATATCTGCAGTAGTTTATCACATCTTTATGGCTTTGAACTTCCATAAGCTGAGGCATCCTTCTCTAATCACTTAGGCAAACTCCAATTTACCCTTTAATACAACCCAAGAATTGCTTCATTTAAGAACATGTTCAGGGATGACTCTTCCCCACTGTTCTTACCAACATTCCCACACACTCTTTGCTACCCACACCTTGTTTATGAACTTTCGTGAGGTATATCAGCGTGACCAGAATTTTGCTCTATTGTATTTTTGTCCTTTAGAGCTTTAATTAAATATGAATTCCATAGAAAGTCTGTCCCTTTTCTTTCAAACCTGGGTTAGTTATTTCTTCTCATTCTTTGTCAGAAGTTACTTTATTAGAGAAACTTATAGCTCTATTGTGACTTTGGAGCCTTTACAGTTTTTCGACTGGAAAAATCACCCATCCCTGAGATTTTTACGCAGCTTCCTAGCTGATATTATTCAGAAATCTGTTCAAAACAGACTTTTTCAGGGAGGCCCTTTTGGACCACTCAGTTTAAAAACCTCTTCTCAATCACTGCTCTTTTTAAAATGTGCTTATTTAGTTCAAATATGCATCTCTATTAAAGAAAAAGCAGTACGATTTTTTTTTTAAAGTTGGCTTACCTATTATCTATCTCTCCCATTAAAATGATTCCTCTGGCCTGGGGTTTTGTTGTGCTCATCTTAGGCCAGGCACTCAATAAATTGTCTCTGAATGATTGAATTGTTTGACTCCCTTGCTAGATTCTCAACTTCATGAGGCCAAGGATTGTTCTATTCAGTCCTTCTTTATCCTCAATGTCTGTTATATTGCAGTCACTTACGTGACTAATGGGAAAAATCACAGAAAGAAAGAGTTAAAACTACAGAAAAACCCTGTAGGTTCAATAACACAAAGCTTTCTAAAATTATTTAGCCCAGGAATTGAATACTGGCTGCACTTTTGATTTTTTTTAAATGGTATTGAATTTAATTTAAATGGAAATACTGGAATGGTAGAATAATAAAAAAATTATAAAAGCAACTTGCTCCTTAAAGTAAGAATTATATAGGGCATCTCTTCTAGAAGCAAAATTTTCAAATGTCAAACATCTGAAAGCATAGAAGGAGAAGTAAGAGTGTGAATTGTACTTCAATGCTCTTTTCTTTATATTCAGCAAACAGCTTCATTCACACACCTTTCCAATTTTTTCAACTCTTTTGACAAAGCCTTCAGAGGAGTTACTGCTGATGACAACCATCACAGCCTAACAGGAGAAATTTTATAAAGAAAAATAATAGCATGTTTTTCCCAAATTGTTAAGGATATGGTGAAGCTCTGTCGGATTCAAAGGAGGAATGTGCAATTCCATGCTATATATAATAATAACTTGTTTTAATAGTGGCTTTGCAATTTTTCAGATATATCCATTTACTGAAACCACTATCAAATAAACAAAAACAAACAAATGAACAGGGGTTCGAGACAGAAATTATCTAATCTAAAAATAGCACATGTTCACAGAATACACAACACATATCCCAAGTACTACTATAGGCTTCAAGTAATAGTCAAAACAATAGTAAAAATGATTCAGACCACACCAGTCAAATCATAAATGGGACCTTAACTGTAAATCCTTATCTTTAGATCAAAGCGGGTAATTGGGGGCTGAAGATACATTATAGAACTAATATGTTATAGAACTCCTCTGAAATGAGTCATTTATTCCATCACTTTTCCTGCACAGCTGCTGACCCATGTTTTGGTTCCTGGAAATAGCTGCTACCCTGTCATACTTCTTAAAAGCACATATATTGATAACTCTACTCATTCCTCCATTCCTCTGTGACTGTCACTGTGTTAAAATGTGGAGTCAGCTGACTCACTTGTGATGGTAATAAAGTAGATGAGTTTGCAAAGTATTTTGTTATTTCTAAAAATGCAAAAACCAAATTACATTGAAATCATAAGGGGTGTTTCAGGGAGAGCTGTAGGATGTGGTTTCTTGTGTAATCCACAGAGATTAGCTCCAACACATATTTAAACTCTCCTCTAGGAGCAACCTTAGTGGTAAAGCAAGAAGATAAACAGATGTAAACACACCCTGGCACAAAATTATCACTTATGTTTGGCTTCCTAGTCTCCTCGTGTTACTTATTTATCTTAACTTCTCTCTGAAATCAGGGAACACAGAATCTCAATCAGTTGACATTTTTCTACTGAATTACCCAATAGTCTGATCATACCCCAAGACTTTTTAAAATTATTTCACTCATAATCCCAAATCTGCTTTGCTTCCTCATCTTAGTACACTGTAATTTGATTTCAAAATGAGGACAGTTGTCAGTAATGCCACATTCATTCATCTATTTTACAATTCCATGTGCTTATAACTATGAAGATATGTTAATAACATCCATTCCAATAAGCCACCCTAAATTTATTATCATGAAACAAGACCTCAAGAAAGAGAATTCAAAATCATCCATGTATTTGCAACTTATTGCAATAAAGACTTTATCAATAGACTTCCTGTGCACATGGTGGTCAAATTGCTGGTGAAAACCAGCCAGATCTATTACAAGCCTTCTCATGGCTTCTATGTAACCCAAGTGAGCCTTTATTGATACTGGGAAGGGATAAAGCAGAGAAGGGATAAACAGTGCTGTAAGAATTGGCTAGACAAAAGTAATGACTCTCATTACAAAGTGAGTATTTTAAAGCAAAAGAGCCTGTTGGGAATATTGTTTTATAAAATAGTGGTTTTTTTTTATTAACTTTTTAAAATTCAATTAGGTAACATATAGTGTACCATTAGTTTCAAATGTAGATTTCAGTTATTCATCCATAGCATATAATAGCTAATGCTCAGTACTTACTGTGATAGCTTCTTGAAAGCAGAATTTTAACCCACTGAGCCACCCAGGCGCCCTTGAAAGCAGAATTTTAGATCACATTTTCTGATTACTTCCATGTCGTACAACACTTTCCTGCTAGCAACCTTCAAAACATACTGTTTGTTAGAGGAATTTCTTTAATAATAAATAAATAGAAATTTATTTAAATTTATAAATATATAAAATAAATAGGAATTTATTTAAATTTATTTAAATATTGCACACTGTTTCATTGTTCATAAATAAGGTGATGATATTATAGCCATTAGTTGATAGCACTGATATATCACTTTCTTTTTACTTCTCAGTGCATTCTCTTTACACAAAATAGATATATATTTTAAAAGAATCTGAATCTGTGGCAAACTTGTAAAAATCCCTATACAGTAAAGTTTATCATTTTAAGTAATCTCAATTGTCTTCCTCAATTGTGATAGTATATCCTTCTATCTAGGCCAGATATTGTATAAGGGATTTGAAAAGACATACTTTTCTAAATTTCACTTTTCTCATCTGCAAAATGCTTATCATATCCTACAATAAAATACACTTACAATTTTTTGATGAAAATTTATTTATTTATTTTAAGATTTTATTTCTTTATCAGAGAGAGTGGGCGAGAGAGCAAGCACAGGCAGACAGAATGGCAGGCAGAGGCAGAGGGAGAAGCAGGCTCCCGGCCGAGCAAGGAGCCCGATGCGGGACTCGATCCCAGGACGCTGGGATCATGACCTGAGCCAAAGGCAGCTGCTTAACCAACTGAGCCACCCAGGCGTCCCTTTTGATGAAAATTTAATCTGTATAAACAATATATTTGCTGTAATGCGTGGTTCATGGAAAACATCTTATTTAATTATAAGCAACAACAGTATTAGAAATTAAGTAAATGTGTCTATAATATTTAAAGTTTTAACACATAATTCCACTGCTTTGCCTTATTTTCTCAAATCCCTTTACCACTTTCACTGACAGAGTTAAATGTACTTTTTCTACTAGTAGCCAGCTCTTTGTCTTTTGTCAGAAAGATGCCCTTGTGAATTATTTATAATAGAGATATTAGCAATAATAATAATAATAATAATAAATAGCAATGAAAATGTTAAAAAAAAGTTTTCTTAACTAATTAGGGTTCTTAGACATCAATTAGAGGAACCACCTCGGGCAAGCAAATTAATCTGCAAGACATTCCCAGAATTAACAAGTCAGTCAGATACAGGGTTGTCCGTAGACTGAAAGGTGAAGCAAAAGGACTAGGTTTGGAAAATAGGTAAGGACAGTGAAAAAAGTGATCAAATTTTGGGGCAAAATAAATTCTTAGGTGTCCTTTCAATGGAGTCCTGTTCATTATGTAGCAGAAACTCTAGAGATTATCTCAATCCATTGGAGTCACCCTGTTTATTAGCTTGCTATTGACAAAGTTATTTACAAACTGTAGAGCAAGAGGTTATAATGGAGAAAACTGATGGTAATGCACAGGATTCTTGTTAACAATAATGCAAGTTAGTGATTTTTCATTAGAAAACATAAATTCTATAACCCAAATTATGGGCCCAGAGCACTTCTGCTGCACAACTCTGCTTATATCCCAAATAACCATGTGAACTAGTTTTAATATCTGCTTCTCTTATTAATTTTTGAATAAAAATTCTTGACACAAGTATTTTATAATTGTGTGATAACCATGCATTTAATTTCTTGGAGAACAAAACACACTTTAGCATAACTAGGTTCGTTCACAGAACCAGCCTTGATAACACACTTCTATATGTGAGAAATGATGTAATAAATGTAGAATATTGGGCACTTGTTTGGTATTCTTTGCCATGTTTTGCACTATCTAAAAAGAGATCAGTGAACTTGGACTGGAGTTAGTAGACATGGAAGAAAATAAAAAATTTCAGAGAAGAATACTCTGTGGTCCACAACCTAAACGGGCTGGGATTCCCATCATTTGGATCCCTGTAGCTTTACAAAAGTCAATTAAATTTTTGTATCTCCGATTAAAGTTGATTCCCCAGTACTTTTTCAAACATCTCTTGTAAAGTATTGTTTCCCAGAAAAAAAGGGATTTTGCACATGTATCTGCCTTTGTCTCTGGTCATGATCTCAGTCAGGATCCTGGGATCGAGCCCCATTTTGGGCTTCCTGCTCATTAGGGAGTATATTTCTCAGTCTCTCTCTGCAGCTACATCCCCCTGCCCCACTCATGCTCTCTCTCTCTCTCAAATAAATAAATACAATCTTTAATTTTTTAATTAAAAATAAGATAAATAAAATAAAATAAAAAGTCTGGTCTTACTGCCCCATTTAGCTCCTTTTGTTTTTTTGAGTTGTATTTAAAGCAGCATGAGAGAACATGAGGCTCTCAAACTTTAAAAAAAAAAGGGAAAATTGAGTTTTGTTAGGATTTAAGATCTTGTCTGCTAGACAAAAACGTTGGCTTTGTTAACATGTGAAAATCAACAAAAGAGAATAAGATCGAATTCTAATAATTTTTGTAGAAATTAAAAATTTCCTCCAACCCAATTACATACAGACCCATTAAGTAAATTCATTCCAATGTCCCAAACCAACCTTTTCTAATAGTAATGCATCTGTGTAAACAGGGTCAACCCAAGGAATAAATAAATATTATTATTTTTTTCCCTGTCTCTTCCACAGTCTCATCTGGGTATATTGGTAGCAAGCCAATTATCTATCTTATAAGACATGATATCATAAGGAAGGGTATTCTGTCCATTTGGAACAACTGAAAATCATTGTAATTTTATCTTGGTGCAGTAACTTGAGATGGCACAGTGTGGTTTATGAATATATTTTATTTTTTTTTTACTGGGAAGAAGAGATTATAGAGATATTGGTTATCCAAGAGAGACTGACAGGTGTTGATAGTTGCCAGGTCAATATCCATCTACTTTTTCCTTTAGTATCAGAAAGCACTGAGGGATTGACAACAAGGAAACTTAAAACAACATCAAATATTTTATTGTCTCTTTTCTAGTTACATTGTAACCTTATGACAAAGTATCAGTCGTACAAGATATCATTCTCTTTTACCTCTATCTTTCTGCCAGAAATGTGGGCTTAATAGTGAGAACTCCAACAGCAATTTTTTCAACTGTGAATAAAAAGCCATGAAAACCTCTAAGATAGTTCACTTGACTTTCTTAAGACTCTGAACCAACACCAGAAAACACTCTCTGTAGTCTTCTTGTTAAATGAAAAATATGGTTAAACCACTTTTGACAGTCTACTACCTACAGCAAACTGTAAATCTTAATTGAAATATGTCCTCTCAGCTGTGCTTAAGCAACTGAGTCCTGAGCTTTTTAGGTTTTCAGTCTGAAAGAGTACACCTCGGGTGCTCTGAAAGGGAAGAGAAAGGACACCCTGTTCTCCATATAAATTAAAGAAGAGAAATCTGTGCATTTAAGTGGGCCATATAAAATTTATCAAGCAATTATCTCCTAACTCCTTCCTATCCAAATTACCTGATATGCTCTCCCTACTCCTTTATTCCACGTTACTGCCTTTTCCAGGATTCTGTATCACATCACAGCATGTCTTCTGTTATTTCCTTCTTGCAAGCTAGTTTTGTTTTCTCCATCTAAAAAAATCAACAATCATTGTGTATTTCAATTCCCATTTTCCTCAAATGCATTGATTCTTCTTATCTATTACTCTTTTCTCATACTCAGTGTCTTTGTCTTTATGGGGTTTGTACTTTGCTTTTCCCCATTCTTTACTGCCATTATATAATCAAATCTAATAACTTCTTAGAGAAAGTTAAAAATTCCTGCATAGCCACACGTGAACACAAAGTCACTGATTTTTAGCAAACCTATAAGATAGTCAGACATCCATTCAATTTCTTTTTAAGATTTTATTTATTTATTTGACAGAGAGGGATGAAAAGCAGGCAGAGAGGCAGGCAGAGAGAGAGAGGAGGAAGCAGGCTCCCTGCTGAGCAGAGAGCCTGATTTGGGGCTCGGTCCCAGGACCCTGGGATCATGACCTGAGCCGAAGGCAGCGGCTTAACCCACTGAGCCACCCAGGCGTCCCTCCATTCAATTTCTTAACTGAGTCCCAAATGCATCCTGACTTCTAACCTAAACCTAAGTTCTACTTCTTACACGTTGTTATATGACCAAATTCTTTCAGTTCAGTATTTTGTAACATTTAAATATTAGTCAATTGATGCTTTGTTTGTGTATTTCTATGAAAATAATTTGAATACTGTAGATTTATTGTTATATTTATAGATTTATAATCAAAGTTTCATCAGTTGAAGTTTTTGGAAATTTCAGATATAATGATTAACCTAAAATGATACTGCCTCAAATCCCTCTGATATCAAGGCCCAACTCCTGATTATAGCCAAACCTGTGGTGGATAGTTCCATGGGAAATTGCAGTTACTTAACAGTGATAGCAGCTCATGTTCTCTCTCTCATTTTAGAATGTCTCCAACACAACCCAAAAGTGTAGGAGAGTTAATGTCCTCTGAGGACAGCTCTCAGTGAAGTGGAAATAAGAACCATAGGTAAAATTGTCAGTTTTCAGGTCTTCATGAGGACAACTTAAAGAAGTTTCTCAGGACCTTTCAGTAAAAGCAAGCCTTCATTTTCTATCCACAACAATTATATCAACAATGTACCTCTTTGACAAAGTTGCTTCTTCACTGTATCACTTTCCCATTCTTTTCTACCTTGGATAATCTCCCAGATAAACTAACAGTACTCAAATCCTTTGTCCTACTCTTTGCTCTCAGGATAAATGGAGCCAAAAGACTTAGATTAATATCAAGTTCTGAATGGGATCTTAGAGCTATTTCTGTCCAGATTTTCATAAACATAGGGACCTTTGAATTATCAGGCTATAAATAAGTTCTAAATGGAGGGGGCAAAAGCAAAAAGTAGAAATTTTTATGTTTGATTTTTAATCATGATTAATTGACTTTATTGATTATTAAAAATACTAACATTATAAAAGTGTGGATCTTTGTAAAACAATGTCTTAATGTAAGAAAGAAGTTGCATAGTCCTTTTGAGAATATTAAACCAAGTGTTCAGGTGCCATCTAATTTCTTGTTTAATCCAGAACTTTGGTGTGCATCATCTTGAGGAATAGGATTTTGAAGTCCAGACAGACTAACAGAAAACTGATCCAAATGTGTGTGTTTATATTTCTGCTTTTGTTGTAAAAATCAAAGTGTGATTGCTGGTTTAAAATGGCAAAACTAATAATGTTCATGGACTCGATTATAAATTTTCTAATTGTATGGGAAGAATCCAACAAAGATAGAATTAATTGATTTGCAAATCCTCAAAGAGCTACAGGATCAGGTAGTGGTATGTTCTGATTCAACAGCATCATAATGCACCATTTTATATGTGTGGCTAATGGATATTTTCATGAATGTTTGCTAGCTAGTCAGCCAATACAGAGAAATATTAGGTAGCGTAATTACTCACAGTTGTGTTTAATAAAATGAGAGAAATTATCAAATGACACTAATAATAATAATCCTATAGCAGGCTAAATAATTCAATGATAATTTCAAGTATTAATCTAGCTTTCTTCCCTGATTATGACTCTTCTCTCCTTTATCATAATGGGAGTAGCAGATTGTCTGCAATGAATTGTGAAAACGCAGCAGTGACTTTGGCAGTGAAGGCCTCCCATCAATTTTGATAGGTTAAAATGATTCTGGTTGGTCTTGAGCAAATGTGTCAATTTTTTTTTTCTGTGTGTGTCATAAAAGAAAGAAGCAATAGTAAATTCTTGCTGTTATTCCATGGAGCCAATAAAATCGTACTGCCAACAAGAGGCTGTTGACACCGTAAGTGTAGTTAACTGTCTTGAAATACTAGGCCTGGAAATAAAATCCCAATATTTCACATAAACTCTTTTTTATAAAAGAAAAAAACAAAACAAAACAAAACAACTATACTGCTTACATTTAGGGCCCTGCTGTTGTGTAACTATTTTTGAACATGTCTACTGTAAGTGTATATATATATATATATTTTCTGTGCAATAAATTCATTTAGAGATAAATTTTGATTGCAAATTATTTTGGGGGAGGCATGGTATTTGTGGCTAGTCTCACAAGTAAAAAGGACTAAAAGAAAGAAGAAAAACATTTTTTATTACAGCATATTTACATCTGTCCAAAGTACTTATCTACTATAATACTGACTAATGTATAATACTGTACACAAAGAAAGAAGTTAAATGAGTTATAATTCAGTCAATGTATAGCTGGCCATTTTAAAACTTACCACTGAATCTTTCTGGTATGAAATGTGATATCTGGCAATCTGGTCCAGTTCATTACATCAGGTCATTTGTATGTTCTTATTACCATTTTGATAGCATAGCACATTTTATAACCCAGACATTTTACAATGGAACTATGATGCATGTATTTTCAAAAGTATAGACATACATGAAGCTATGAGGTCAAAAAAGATGAATGTCCGTAGTACCATATAGACTCAACAAATAAAAGTGTCCAAGGGTCTGAGTGTGACTTATGAATATTGTATAAGATTAGGCCAACATGTGGTTTTGATATAAATAATCTGTTCTTAAATTAGAATTACAATCGTTGAGTACAGTGTTGAAAATGGCAGATAGATTTTAGCTATCTTTGCTCACTAGGGAAAATGGAAAAATGTTTAGTTTGGTCAGATTTTCACTTAACTTCTGAAAAATCTTACGTTTGAGAGAACCCTTCTGAAATAAGAATCCTTAAAGACATAACCCCTTTGGCACAAGTTTTCAAGAAACTTGTTTGATGTTGTAGACAATTCTATGGCACACGTACTGTTCTAGATGTTTCATGCCAATAATATGTAAGCCATACCAAGGCTACATATACATATAGAGATGTTCCTCAGCTTACAAGGGGGCTATGTACAGAGAAACACATAAAAAATTGAAAATGCATTTAATACCCCTAAACAATCAAATATCATAGCTTACCTTAAGCTTATTTAAACATACTCAGAACACTTACATTTGCCTGCATTTGGGCAAAATCATCTTAAGCAAAGCCTATTTTATAACAAAGTATCAAATATCACATGCAATTTATTAAATATTACATTAAAAAAAGAAGAATATATATATTCTATATATATATTCTATATATAGAATGCTTGTAAGAATATCAGGTGTTCACCCCTGTAATCTTCTAGCTGACTGGGAGCTGTGGCTCACTGCCGCTGCCCAGCATCACAAGATGGCACCATATAGAACAAGAGTTTCAGGTGGTAGGTGTTGTAAATTTTACCCAAACTGACATTGGTCAAACTCGTTTTTGTCATCATATATATCAAGTAGTTTTCTCGGGTTTATTTTTAGAATATCCTTGTATAATGAATATTTACACTGATATCTAGTATAAAAATCTTGCAATTTAACATTAGAAACATTAAGATATTGAAAATCAATCTATTTCTTTAATTCATTGAAGACATTTTTGGCTTGTTTCCAGTACTTTCTTACTGGTTAAAAAGTGAATTTGAAGTAGTCTGGATTTCATTATTATATGGCACTTTCCCTTTGATGAATACAAAGACGATATTCTATATTAGCTATCTGAGAAGAATTTATTTTTTTAATTTTATTTATTTGTAAGAGAGAGAGTGAGAGAGAGCACAAGCAGGGGGAGCAGCAGGATGAGGGAGAAGCAAACTCCCGGCTAAGCAGGGAATCTGTTGCAGAACTGAGTCCCAGGACCCTAAGATCATGACCCGAGCTAAAGGCTCAGGCGTTTAACTGACTGAGCCACCCAGGTGTCCCAATCTGAGAAGAGTTCTGTATGCTATTCCTATTAATATGCAGTTTAAAGTCTAGGTAATTAACTTAATATTTTAGTGGCTATTGTATAGATAGCACTATGTTCCAGGCAGAGAGTAAGAAAGAAATATTAAATCAACCATATTCTATGCATTCTAAATGAAAATAATTAATCAATCATAATAAATACTTCTATTTATGGAATATCAACTTATAAGCTTTCCTCCATATGAACAATGCCAAATACCAGAATAAAGGGTCATCTAATACAAATAAAGGATAGAATTAAAGAATTCTGGTAAGCCATTTAATTTTGAAAAACGGTGTTCTATTGTTGCTGAGTTGTGGTTTTCCGTTACATAATATCTGATAAGTGTAGAAGTAACATGAGTGTTACGTGAGATGAGAAATGGTATATAATTAAGATATTTTTAAAAGTACAGATAAATACAAATTTGTAAACATAGCATTATGGAGGAGTAAAAATAAATGATAGCTACACACTCTAAAGTGAATAAAACTTGGAAAGCTAATAGAGAAGTAAAACAAGGACAGTGCAAAAAGTATGGTACATTTTTATGAAGTTCAAACAAATTCTGTGAAACCATAGATGGACTTAAAGATACTATTATGTATCAAATATTGTAAAAATTAAGCAAGGAAATAGCAAACATAAAACAACCAAAGCATACAAACTTGGGTAGATACAAGAGGTGTGATCATGTTCTACTTGATAAAGAGATGACTTAATAGATAAATACAAGTAACTAGACTTTTTAGAAGTTCATAAAACGTTGCCTGTTATTTCTTAGTAATATAAAATATATGGTTTTCTAACAAAAACGTTTATCTTAAAAATATTTAAAAATAAATTTCAGGCTACTCCTAAGGTTATATTTACTTTTCCACTGTGGGAAAAGCTGGTTGTTGTAGTTGTAGTTGTTTGTTTGTTTTAGTCTCCTCCTAGTTTTTATTATTATAATGTGGAATGAGGAATGTTAGATTGAAAAGTGAATTATTTTATAGACAAAAATCATTACTTGATTCACCTCCTGGTACAGCAGATGGAACTCCTGAAAATATGCCCTTTTGCCTTATGGAAGAGTAACAGTTATGCTTACTTCTGAAACATACTTGGTGGTGGCCCTAAATAGTGACACCATAGTAAACATTTTGAATATTTGCAATTAATTTTTATAGTCATAGGGCTCCAAAAGGCACTGCAGGTATCTTAGCAGGTATTTCAATAAGGCTAAAAGTTGCCTGACTGTTTAAAAATATTAGCAAGGCACAAAACATGGCAGAAGTATTGTCCTCAGATATTATTTTTTTCCATATGCTCCTGATTTCACACATGACAAGTTATTTTTTCAAATATTTATTATAAAAGTTTTTATTTATTTATTTGACAGAGATCACAATTAGGCAGAGTCAGGCAGAGAGAGAGAGGAGGAAGCAGGCTCCCTGCTGAGCTGAGAGCCCGATGTGGGCCTCGATCCAAGGATCCTAGGATCATGACCTGAGCCGAAGGCAGATGCTTTTACCTACTGAGCCACCCAGGCTCCCCCATGACAAGTTATTTTGATAGATGTATATACAGTGTATTTTCCAGTTATAAGAAAAATGGTTCTGCTATTTTTAACCTTTTTTTAAAATTAAATAATTTTTTTCATTGAAATTTTATTTTTTAATGTTTTACTTCTCTTTTCTTTTTTTTTAAAGATTTTATATATTTATTTGAGAGACAGAGATCACAAGTAGGCAGAGAGGCAGGCAGAGAGAGAGGGGGGGGGAAGCAGGCTCCCTGTGGAGCAGAGAGCCAGATGCGGGGCTCAATCCAAGGACCCTGAGATCATGACCCGAGCTGAAGGCAGCAGCCCAACCCACTGCGCAACCCAGGCGCCCCAATGTTTTACTTTTCAATATACTACTTAGAATATAAAACCTATTCCATTTTGTAAGATGTTTACCATTTAAAAACTGGTAATTTTCTCATTGTGTCTTCCCCTCACATTGCTTTATTTTGAATAAAAAATTTCACAATAAACATAACTGATGCTTTCCTTCTGATGGTCCCTCTGTTGGTCATATTGTATATGAGCCATGACAATTAGTTTTACAAAATTTATTGATGTTTGTTGATATGTTTTATCATAACTAATTTTCCCTCCCTTATCTAGATTCCCCAGCTTTCAGACAGGTGGACACTTCAATAAACCATACCCAAGGGATGTATCAAGTACTTCTTAGACATTCTCTCAGATCCTTGAGGTCTCATTTTGCCTAGGGATTTGCAATAGGTTCTGCCAGAGGCACCACTGTGACAACTGATGTCCATGGTCTATCTCCTGCTAAGCTCAAGAGGTCACTGGTTTCCAAGTTTATCTATACAATTAATGCATACCAGCAAGTTCTTTTTTTTTAATATTAACAAACTTATTTTAAAGTTTATATGGAGAGGCAAAGACTCACAATAGTAAACATAGTGTTAAAGGAGAACAAAGACTGAGGACTGACTTCAAAGTTTACCATAACGATTGGGCGCCTGGGTGGCTCAGTGGGTTAAGCCTCTGCCTTCCGGCTCAGGTCATGATCCCAGGGGCCTGGGATCGAGTCCCGCATTGGGTTCTCTGCTCAGCAGGGAGCCTGCTTCTCCTCATCTCTCTCTCTGGCTGTCTCTCTGCCCATTTGTGATCTCTCTCTCTGTCAAATAAATAAATAAAATCTTAAAAAAAAGTTTACCATAACGATAATTGTAAGCATGATATTGTAATACAACAGAAAGACTAGATTAAAGCAACAGAATATATATTATCAATTATATTTCATATATAATAGAAAAGCAAAAGCAATACAAGAGAGCAAAATACAATCTTTTAAACAAATGGTTCTGTAGCAATGGTGAAGCTAAATCTAAAAATATAAAATAAAATAAATCCAGGCAGATATCCTACACTCTTCACAAAAATGAACTCAGATTGGATTATAAACCTAAACATGAAACATGTAGAAGGTAATATAGAAGAAAATTTAAATGACCTTGGTTTTCGCAATAACTTTAGCTAAAAAACACAAGCACTGAATTTAAAAATGTCTACTCTGTGAAACACAATGCCAAGAGAATGAAAAGGCAAAGCACAGACTATGAAAAAAAATTTGCAAAATACACATCTGGCAAAGGACTGTTAATCAAAAATACACAAAGACCCCTTAAAACTCAACAATGGGGGAAAAACCTGATTAAAAATGAGCCAAAGACCTTAGCAGATACCTCACCAAAGAAAATATTACAGATGGCAAATAAGCATATAAAAAGATGCTTCACATCAAAGGTCATCAGGAAAATGCAAATTAAAACAAAAAAGAGACACCAGTACATACCCAGAATCCAGAGCACTGACAACAGAACATGAAATGTTGGTGAGGATGTGGAGCAACAGGAATGTTCTTCCATGTGTATTGAGAATAAAGAATGGAAAACAACTTGGCAGTTTCTTACAAAACTAAACATATTCTTGCCAGATGATTCAGCAGTAGCAGCTCTTGGTATTTATCCAAAGAAGATGAAATCTATACCCACAAAGATGTCTATAGTAGTTTTATTCATAACTGACAAAAGCTTGGAAGCAACCAAGATATCCTTCCATAAGTGAAAGGTCAAAGAAAGTGTAGTACATGCAAACAATGGAATATTATTTAATGCTAGAGAAATGAATTACCAAGCTATGAAAAGATATGGATATAAATATTTAATAAATATTTGATTTTAGGCTTCTACCAGTCTATCAATAGTATTAGTATATTTTAACAGTGAATGCTCAGCATTCATGAATTTACCTAATAAAACATTTTGGGTTCAATATTTTAAATACTTCAACCTCTATGATTATATTCCTAATAATTTTGAATTGGGGTAAATAAACCTTAATTTTTTGTAACTTGTTTCTTATTGCAAGAGAGCTCAATGAAATTTTAGAAAATAAAAATTTACAAAAAAAAAGTTTAGTTTACTATTGCCAAATAATTTAAAACTTTATCTTATATTCAAATACATATATTTTTCTAAATTGATTTATATGCTACTAAAACCAAAAACTTTTAGTTATACTAGATTTCATATCCTGCAATCAATGCCAGAAATCCATCTGGCAATGATTTGTCTTAAATAGAGTTAAGATGGGTGTTATTACAATGCAAGATGGAAACAAAGGTAGTATAACAATTGGTGTTACATAACTTTTCCGTTTTGATCAAGTTACTAATCTACAAAAGGCTTTTATCAGTGACAGACTTGGGACTTTAACAAAACTTTTAAACTAGCATGTGCGACTCATTCCTAGAAAACAACACAATCAATAACACTTTATTTAGATTAAATCATGACTATTTCTCCATTTGAATAAAAAAGGTAGCAACCCCAATAAGTTTATTGAACATGAAAAGTTGAAATGCTATAATGCTCCTAAGGAATTAAATGATCCAGTCAAGAATAACAAAAAAAGGATATAAATTACCAAAGTGTTTGTATAATTGTAATGTACAACTGCCCATTATTGTTCCATAGTGTAGGCTTGTACAAGAACTCTATAAAAGAACTCCACTTCTAAACTGTGGAAAATATGTTCCCTTTCCCCCTATATACAAATATTAAGCCATTCATTTAGCTTTTAAAATATCCACTTAATACAGGCTTTTTACACATTTGAACAGGCAGCACGGCTCTATTCTTATCGCTTACATCTGAAGGATAGACTTCTAGCGTAAGAGGTAAAGCCCATAAAGGAGCCCAATAATAACAACAAAATACAGTTTAGTGAGCCCTTACAATCTGCCAGCTACCTTTCTGAGAATACTTCAATTAATAAAACATATAAAATACCTGACCACAAAGAGCTTACATTCTTTTGAAATATAATAGTGAAATAAACCAATAATAGAGGGGCACCTTGGTGGCTCAGTCCATTGAGTGACTGCCTTTGGCTTGGGTCATGATCTCAGGGTCCTGGGATGTAACTCCCCAGCAGGCTTTCTAGGCAGTGGGGTGTTTTCTTCTTCCTCTGCGCACCCTCCCAATTCTCTCTCTCTCTGTCTCAAATAAGAAAATAAACCAGTAATAGAATAATGATTGATGGTTGATGGTGATAAGTGATACAAAGAAATACAAGAAAGGTAAAAGCCATTGGAGAATGCTGGGATGAAAGTTAATTTTATTTTGTGTTGGGTGGTTATATCTCATTTATGAGATGTTATTTGCACAAAGACCCAGGAAGTGAAGGAGAGTGTTATACAAATATTAAAGGAAAAGATTGCTCTAGGCAGAGCAAGTAAGTATATAGACTTTGTGTGAACAGCTTGTCTGTTACTTTTGAGGAAAAGCAAGGAGGCCAATGAGGAGTTCATAGTGGTGGAGAGAGGAAGAACGTATTGATGTATGACCTTCTAGTACATTGAAACGCCTTCAGTTTTTATTTAATATGAAAGGGGAAGATACCAAAAGACCCTCAACAGCAGAATAAAATCATTTGACTTGATTTTTAGGTTAAATTGCTGTACCAAAATAAATTTGCAGGGAGAAAGAAGTGCAGTATGTGTGGAAGTGGGGTTATCAATCAAGTCAATAATTCAGGAACATATGATGGTGTTTTTAGCATGCTGGGTGGTAATAGAAGTGGTGAGGTATGGTTTTCATTGTGTATATATTTTGATGGTGAATATTCTGGTGAACAGGATGGGGTATGTGCAGGACAGACATCAACATTTATTTTACCTGCACAAACAGAAGGGTGGAGTCTTCATTCCCTGATATGGAGAGAACTCTGAGTTCAAATGTTCTTTCTCATTAAATGGCATAGTGATGATGAGGATTTAGTCAGACAGTGAAAGAGAGCAGTAAGCATAGTGTTAAGCGGTAAGACATTATAATACATTGGAACATCAAAAAACGTTGTGTTGGATCATCTGTTTATGTGAGTAAATAAATAAATAAAGCTTCCTGGGGTTCTGATAGAGGTAAAGAAGACTGCTATATGATCCAAAGGGGCATGTGCACCAAATGTTTATAGCAGTAATATCCACAATAGGCAAACTATGGAAAGAACATAGATGTCCATCAACAAATGAATGATATATATATATATATATATATATATATATATATATATATATACACAATGGAATACTACTCAGCCATCAAAAGAAATGAAATCTTGCCATTTGCGTTGACATGGATGGAACTGGAGGGTATTATGCTTAGCAAAATAAGTCAACCAGAGAAAGGCACTATCATATGATCTCCCTGATATGAGGAAATGGAGGTGCAATGTGGGGGGTTTGGGGAACAGGAAAAGAGTAAATGAAACAAGATGGGATCGGGAGGGAGACAAACCATAAGAGACTCTTAATCTCACAAAACAAACTGAGAGTTGCCGGGGGGGGGTGGGGAGGTTAGGGAGAGGGTGGTGGGGTTATGAACATTGGGGAGGGTATGTGCTGTGGTGAGTGCTGTGAAGTGTGTAAACCTGGTGATTCACAGACCTGTACCCCTGGGGCTAATAATACATTATATGTTAATGAAGAAGAAGAAGAAGAAGAAGAAGAAGAAGAAGAAGAAGACTACTATAAATCAAATGCTATGGTTTTCAGCACAGAGTGTGTAATCAGGCATATTTTATTAAAGTAACCAAGTAAAATGATGGTCGAAAACTGGAATAACAGAAAACATAACAATCAGAGATTTTAAAAAGAGATATGGGACAGTGTAGAGAATATAGTCAATGATATTATAATAGTGTTATATGGTGACAGATGGCGGCTATATTTGTAGTGATCATAGAATAATGTATGGAGATATTGAAAACCTGAAACCAATGTAACACTGACTATCAACTACACTCAAATAAAAAAATAGTAAAAATAAAACATTTTAATTTAAAAAGATAAAAAGAGGGACAAGAATTTGAAAAGTGAATTTCAAAAAGAGTAAAGATGAGGCTAAGACATACTCTGAACCTTGAGGAAAACACCATTTTGAAAATTCTTCCCATTTTGAGAAAACTCAAATGAATCAATACCATAAAAGAACCCATTTTAACTGAGAGATGTAATGAATGCTCAAGAAATAATTTTATGACAGGATAATTCTTCCCTATGAAACAGCATACAGAAACCCGGGGAAACACCTGGAAGCCAAATAAACTATACTGAAAATAAGAATTAGGAAAAAGATAAATGATGAAAGATAAGAAAATTAGACCTGCGACAGAGACCTAGTGAAGAGAATTTTTAGCTTGTGGTTTAATGTTTTTGAGGATAATCTAGAGTTCATAACTGCCTTGAGGCAGGCTGGTTGTAGGCAGTTTAGGCAGACCCCTAAGAGAGGCCTACTTTGGGCAAGTGGTGTTGGAGGAGGCCATTGGGCTGGACAAAGACAAATCCAACCATTTGACTAAAGTGTCTGTGAAGATGTTGAAGTCAGATGCAGCAGAGAAAGACCTGTCAAACCTAATCTCAGAAATGGAGATGATGAAGATGATTGGACAGCACAAGGACACCATCAACCTGCTGGGTCCTGCACACAGGATGGTCCTTCGTACACTATCATGGAATATGCCTCCAAAGACAACATACAGGAGTACCTGCAGGCCCAGAGGCCTCCTGACCTGGAGTACTGTTACAATATCAGCCACAATGCAGCAGAGCAACTCTCCTCCAAGCACCCGGTATCCTGTGCCTACCAGGTAGCCTGAGGCATGGAGTACCTTGCCTCCAAGAAGTGCATACACCAAGACCTGGCCACCAGGGAAGTGCTGGTGACAAAGGACAACATGATGAAGATCTCAGACTTCAGCCTTGCCAGAGATATCACCACATCAGTTACTATAAAATGAGAACCAACAGTGGACTGCCTGTGAAGTGGATGGTCCCTAAGGCCATGTTTGACCAGATCTACATCCACCAGAGTGACTTCTGGTCTTTTGGGGTGATCCTGTGCAAAATTTTCACTCTGGAAGCCTCCCATATCCTGGAGTGCCTGTGGAGGTGGTTTTTAAGCTGCTGAAGGAGTCATTTGATGGATAAGCCAATAAGTGCACCAGAGAGTTATACACAATAATGAGGGGTGGCTGGCATGTGGTACCTTCAAGCTGCTGGTAGAAGACCTGGATCATACTGTGGCCTTGACCTCCAACCAGGAGTACCCGGACCTGTCCTTGGCCCTGGAACAATACTGTCTATGCTTTCCCAACACCCAAATCTTCACCTGCTCCTCAGAGAAGAATTCCACCTTCTCTCATGTGCCGTTGCCCAGGGAGGCCTATCTGCCCTGACACCCAGCCCAGCTTGCCAATGGTGGACTCAAATGACTAGTATCCCTATTACTCCTGTCCAGATTCCGTCATAAGCTGTAACCCTTACCCCTCACCCTCCCTGCAAGACTCACTGCCTTCTCCTTTGTCCCTTTCCTACTGGCAGGAGCCAGCTGCCTACCTGAGGCCTTCACCCCTTGAAGTTCACCTCTCTTCCCCTTCCTCTTCCTCCTCCTTACAACCTGCTCATGAAAGAAAGGAACAGAGAGGCAGGTACTTGCTCGTGGCTACTTCCTTCCCTCCCATATGTTGGACCAAGACCCCTCCCTGTCATCTGGTACTGCCTAGACGTCGAGAGAGTTGGAGATGAGGCAGGCCAGTGAAAGCTGTTGGAGCTTTCCTGGTTTGGTTTTGTCTGCTTAGCATAACATGTAAGACTGAGTTCTGGTGGCAGGGACCTAGTCCTTGGGGCTATAGCACTAGCGAGGGGAGGTCAACTGCTCTGGGCCTTGGCTAAGAGCAAGCCCTGCTCCAGAGATATGGTGCCAAGGGCTTATTAATTTTGATACTAATTTGCTTTGCTGACCAAATACCTGGTATCAAAAGATGGGAAGGCAAAGACTGGAAGCAGTGTTGTGACCATGGGGTCCAGCCCCAAACTATGAAGAAAACACAAAGTGTATAAATCTGAGTAAGTATATATTTACACACCTTTTTAAATAGGTTGTTATCAAAGATTTAATCAATGGGTAATATGCTCCTCGTGGCTGGGAAGCATCAGTTGCCATATATTAAAAACAAAGAAAAGAGGTGTCTGGGTGGCTTCCTCCAAGAAGTGTCCCTTCTTTTCAGGTCATGATCCCAGGGTCCTGGGATGGAGCCCAACATCAGGCTCTCTGCTCAGTGGGAAACCTGCTTCTCCTTTTCCCTCTGCCCTGCTTATAGTTCCTCTTCCTGTCTCTCTGTCTGTCAAATAAATAAAATATTAAAAAAAAAACAAGAAAGAAACAAAATGTTTTTAAAAGGTCTTTTTTTTTTTTAATTTTCTAGGGGTGCCTGGATGACTTAGTTGTTTAAGCAGATGTTTGCCTTTGGCTGAGGTCATGATTCCAGTGTACAGGGATCCAGCCCTGCATGGGACTACTTGCACCCCAAGGAGCTTGCTTCTTCCTCTCCCTTTGCACATGATTCCCCCTGTTTGTGTGCTTCTTCTCTCTCTCTCTCTCTCTCTCTCTTGCTGTCAATAAATAAAATAAAATCTTTTACTAAATAAATAAAAAAATAAATAAATTTCTAAACCTACTTTCAGTTTAGGTCCCTTAACAAAAATTGCTACTGCTTCATTATAAAAAAAAAAAAGATAATTTAGAAAGATGCTTCCAGAGTTAAAAATCTGTTTTGTTTCTTTGTCAGGATTCAATATAGAAGTGCTTTAAAAAGTAAAAGAAAAAATGTGCTATATTAACTCTAATCACACTATAACTTTGGTGGTTATATCAAGATAATGAAAAGTGATTTTAAAGCAAATTTCATTATTAGACATAAAGATCAAGTCAAAATTACAGAAGAGTAAAAGGATGAATTCATCAGGGAGTATAATAATTCTTTTTTTTTTTTAAAGATTTTATTTATTTATTTGACAGAGAGAGATCACAAGTAGGCAGAGAGGCAGGCAGAGAGAGAGAGAGAGAGGAGGAAGCAGGCTCCCTGCTGAGCAGAGAGCCCGATGCAGGACTCGATCCCAGGACCCTGAGATCATGACCTGAGCCTAAGGCAGCGGCCTAACCCACTGAGCCACCCAGGCGCCCCGGGAGTATAATAATTCTTGAATTTTAATACGTAACAACAGATTTGGGGATATATAGGGAAAAACTAAGAACAAAAATCATAACTTCTACCTTGGACGACAAATGGAAAATAATTTCAACACCCTTATTTTAAGATTACATAGACAAATGGTCATCATATTGGTAAGATATGTAAGACTTGAACAAAATGATCAACTAACTAGATATGCTTGATATTACATTACAGTAACGGAACTAACTGAGGTCAGTCTTTGGTGAATCACAGAAACAGGTGGAGTTGTCAAACAAAGGAATCTTTGTTTACAACATACAAGGAGTTCACAGGGAATAAGTTCCAAAGCCTTGACTGTTTGAACAGGAGAGAGATTTTTATTTAGTATTTAAGATGAATACTCAGAAGGGAGAGTTTTATTATCCCGTGTATGGTTGGTCATAAGGTTGTGGATGCATGCACATCCACATATGTATTTGTGCAATATGTATTGCATGTTCACCTGAATGAAGCTTGTATTCCACCGAGGGCAGAAACGTCAATGTTAGAATAAAGCAGAGGTAACTGTTGGACAAGGGAAAGGAACTCTGCAGGCTTCAAGAGCAGATAGAAACTAGATGGGGTCTTGGGCTCATTTTCTGGGACAAGGAATGAAAGGCCTTGATTGCTTTTGAAATAGCACTAGGAGTTTTACCACTGATTTATTGTCTCAATAGCTTAGGCTATTTCCTGGTCTGGTGGTGACTGTTAGTTTTCCCATTGCCTTGTTCCCTCAAAATCCTTAGGAGTGAGGTTTTTGCATTTCTTTGTAAGAACCTCCCAGGAATTTTTGGAAGAAGTGTGCTTGGGCAAGTACACAGGTGGGGTATAGATCATTGAAAATAGCTGGGGACAAAAAATGACTTTTCTTATGTCAGGAAAACTATATCTCTTCTTTAATTTTCTAGGAACCTCTAACTCTTTCTGCTGATGTTACCAGCAGGCATCTGAGATATTACTGATTGTTCTCTTGAACCTAAGGAAAAGGAAATGTAGAAAGCAAAAGACAAAACTTTAAAATCTATCCTGCAACTCATCAATTCACTGCAGCCACCTCTCTGTCTTTCCCTTTCTCTTTTTCTCTCTTTCTCTTTCTCTCTCACTTTCTCTCTCACATACGCACAACACACACAAATCGACTTAAAGCAATTTTTAATTTTCCCTATTCCATTTTAATATACTTGAGGCATGATCATTTTCTTAGTAAATACAAGGAAAAAAAATCTAGGATTCCATCATTCTGTGTGATTAAAGTATTGAGGAATTTACTTCCAATAGCACTTATAAAAACATATTTTATTTAAGGAATATTATATAATCAGGTGCCTGCATTTTTCTTATTCTCCAACTAGTGTTATTTGGCAATTAATATTTTGTCAATCAATATTCCCCTATACCTGAATGTGTGGGCAGTGAGAGATGAGTTAGAGGCAAGGATGGTGAACACTCCCAACAACTGCAGACTACATATATCTTAAGCCATGATTTTCTTTGCAAAGGTCAACATTGATAATGTTCTAGTCATACCTCCGTGTACCAGGAAAGAAGTAGCATATTTCTTGAAAGACACAGCTATCAAAGCTCCATTGAGAAACCATAAAGATGGAGAAGGGATTTGCAAATTAAATATCTGATAATGGACATCTACTCTGATTATTTAAAAATGAATAAAAATAAAAAACCTTACTAATAACCAAACAGAGTATCCAATTTTACATGTGAAGGAAATAATGGAAGAGACATGTCACCAAAAGTATATGGATGGCTTATAAGCACATGGCCAATTTCTCAACATTTAAACATTAAAGAAATAAAAATTAAAATCATAATGAGACATGCTTACATATCTATTAGAATGGCTAAAATTATAAAGGCTAATTGTACTTGGTCTGAGCTAGATTGAGAAGCAACAAAAAATCTAAACTGTTGTTGGCATATATCATGATACAACCACTTTGGAAAATAGTTTCAAAAATTTTTAAATGAAAAATATGTTGCAGTTACACAAATAGCCATTTTATTCTAGGCATTTAACCAAGAAAAACAAACCCTATGTTCATACAAGGACTTGTATGTGAATTTCATATCAGCTTTATTTTTAAGAATTGAAAACAGTGGAAATGTTCATCAATGTCCATCAATAGAGCAAAGACAATTGGAGATTCTCAAAGTAATGATGCTGAGAAAAGAAAATCCAGGCAATGAATAGTATATACTGTGTGATTCCATGACTACAAAAAATCTAGAAAATACAAATTTATATATAGTCACAGTCATCAAATATATGGTGTGATTTTAGTGCCTTCTTCTGTGCTCCCATAGCTTCCTACACTTGTATCTCCGAGCATTTGTTACACCATGTGAAAATATGAACTCTTTCTCTTTATTCTGTCTTACTAGAATAAGAATCCTTGAAAGTTTATGGACAATTGAACTCTCAGTTATTAGCAGAAATTCTATCACACAGTAAGTTTCCAAATATAAAAGCCAGAGTTTTACAATGACTTCTAAGCTTTTACATGATCTAGCCACTCATTTAACCTCTGTGACCTCTTTCCCTGCTACTCTTCAGTCACTCACAGTGGCCTCCTTGCTATTCCTCAGATATGCCAGGCATGATCCAACCTTATGGCCTTCAAGATAGCCAATTCCTTTGTCTGGAGTGACCTTATTGCTGATAGTTCTGCGCAAATTCATCACCTTTCCATACATTTGTTCAATTGTCAGCTTCATTGTAAGTACCCTGATCTTTCTATTAAAAGATTTAACTCGCCATCCCCTGCCTAGCAACCTTGATTTTTCTCACCCTGATCGAATTTTTCTTTTTCCCCATTGTACTCTTCCTTTTTGAATGCACTATGCCATTTTTATTAAGGTTTATAGCTTTGAATTGTCTCACCCATTAAAATAAAAGTTCTACAAAGCCAATTATTTCATTTACCAGTGTAGTCTGAAGTAATATCTGCCATATAATAGT
This sequence comes from Mustela nivalis, assembly GCF_964662115.1. Lineage (NCBI taxonomy): Eukaryota > Metazoa > Chordata > Mammalia > Carnivora > Mustelidae > Mustela > Mustela nivalis. The sequence continues at coordinate 68,142 of NW_028136326.1, forward strand.
TCAGTAGACAACTGGTAAATTTCAAAATAAATTAATGTTGAGAGTATACTGAATTTCATAAGTCATTTCAATATTTTTTTCCAAAAAATAAACTACATAAAACATACTTTAAATTTACTTTCAAAATATTTTATAGCATATAATGGACAATATACATAAGCCTAAAGAAACAATCCTATAATTAACCATTTCATACCTACTTAAAAACTGCATAATACCACACTCTTAGATCCTCTTTGAATGCTCTAAAATAACCCTTCAAATGAAATACATTTTAAAAACTCACAGATTTTTTGGCAAATAATTTAATAAAATAAAAGTTTCATTCATCTATGTAGATCAAAATAAATGTTTTTAATAAGCATGAAATTATAACTCTGAAGTGTGCTAAAATGAAACCACCTGCTAAGGGTGAGAGAACAAAAATAAACATCCTTTTTCCAAATAAGAGGAATTTATTACCTTTGAATCAAAGCATGTGGATTTGTTTTAACTGGCAATAAAGCAATATGGAGACACAAACCATAGGAAGTCATATTTTAGATTTCCAAAAGACTTCTAAGTGAAGAGTATACATTTTTTAATTGCTACATAATGCTACATAATGACAAGATGACAGGTTGTGGCAAATAGCATTTTAAAAGCTCTACTCATAATGGAACGGAAGATGTCATTTCCCTATAATTTTATATATGTCTTTAATTGACTATATCTGGATACAACATATTACCAAACAGATGTTCATCAAAGACTAAATCATTTTTAATGGAACATAATAATTTGAACCTACATCTATTAATCATTTTTTTCGATCTAACATTTATAGTCTCGCTAAACATTTTATCAGTTGTTGACAAAATTCAAAATAAATAGGATAAAAAGTCGTGTTTGGAAAAGTAGATTTCTTTTCAAATTGGCCTTTAAATGAAAATATTTGCTGATATTTTTAAAACTTTAAATGTAATTTTATATATATATCTGACCTATCAGATGATATAAAATTTTTGGAGAAAATATGACATATTTTTTTATCTTGGTTGAAGGTATTAATAAAGAGCAACTGTTTGTATTATTTGTATTGTGATATCTTAGTTAATAAACATGAATAACTGGTATAAAATATGTTTTTTTTAAAATTTTATTTATTTACTTGACAGAGATCATAGGAAGGCAGAGAGGCAGCCAGAGAGAGAGGAATGGAAGCATGCTCCCAGCTGAGAAGAGAGCCCACTGTGGGACTCAATCCCAGGAACCTGGAATCATGACCTGAGCCGAAGGCAGAGATTTTAACCCACTGAGCCACCCAGGCGCCCTAAAATATGTTTTTTTTTTTTTAATATAGAAGTATAGTTCTTGCCAAAATATGGAACTAGCTGGAACTGAATGCCTCCTTCAAAGTCAGCTCTGGAGAAATTATCCAAGTGTAATATGGAACTATTTCAGATATTAACCAAAAACAAAGAAATGATGATAAACGCCTTAAAATACTCAAAGTTGCCCTTGACTGGTATGTTTCAAGCTCTATTCCTGGTTTGAAGACAGGTTTTAACAGACCTGTCACTGTAGAAATCCGCTGGATGTTTAGAGGCTATCAGAACTGTACAAAACCTTGAAGGGGTAAAGACTTGAAAATTCTTTAGAGAGATTAGCTCCCTAAGGCATTATTCCTCCACACATTTTCCTCCAATCAATTAAGACTGATGGATGAGGGGCACCTGAGTGGCTCTCTCATCACGTGGGTGGTGGGTTAAGCCTCTGCCTTCATCTCAAGTCATGGTCTCTGGGTCCTGGGATCCAGCCCCACATCGGGCACTGCTCAAAAGGAAGCCTGCTTCCCTCCCTGCTTGCCTGCCTCTCTGCTTACTTGTGATCTCTCTCTCTCGCTCTCTTTCTCTCTCTCTGTGTCCAATAAATAAATAAAATCTTTTAAAAAAGGCTGATGGATGATAAATTATGAAAACTGCTCCCTCCAAATGATGCTTCTTCATAAGGATTTAAGAATTTAAAATTGAAACTTGACCGTAGGATTTATCTTATAGAATAACATCAAGTGAAGGCAGTTATTATTAGTTCTGAAGTATTGGTGATTCTGAATTCTTGGCCTCATTAGTAAATTTATTTTTAAATTCTCCCATGGAGTGGTGATTGGCCTTCAGTCTTTCATTGATATACATCATTGGGTCAAATGAGATGTGTGTGCCCAGAACTATATATAATCTTTTTTGTATTTCACTGGAGATGGCATTTCTGAGTTTTGTTCAATTGAATTTGGACAGATGTTTTAATAGTCACTTCTAGAGTTGGCCCTGGAGAATATCTTCCTTTTTTTCTCTTCCCGATTCTCTGAAAAACCCTGACTAATTCACATTATCACAGTAATATCATAATTCAAGTTTTTCCAAACACTATAGCTGCAAAATAGAAGGAAGCTACTCAGAATGGAATACTATTGTGAATGATTGAGAAAGAAAACATTATTATAATTAAGCTACCAGGTTTCAATGTATTTTATTGTTGCTTAGGAAATCCTAGCATACCCAGACTTTACAGAGATTTGATGATCCTAAGAAGAGCTGAACTCATGGACCAAAATAACTATGCACATAAAAAGTACAATTACTTACCTAAAAAATATGATGTGGTTAACTTTATATGCCAATCCAAGTGTTATGGGAACAGGAATTAAAAAAATAGCTTAGGGGCGCCTAGGTGGCACAGTGGATTAAGCCACTGCCTTCAGCTCAGGTCATAATCTCAGGGTCCTGGGATCAAGTCCTGCATCAGGCTCTCTGCTCAGCAGGGAGTCTGCTTCCCTCTCTTTCTCTCTGCCTAACCTCTGTCTACTTGTGATCTCTCTCTGTCAAATAAATAAATAAATAAAATCTTAAAAAAAAAAAAGAATGACTGTACTTTTAAAAAATAGCTTAAAAGGAGCGCCTGGGTGGCTCAGTGGGTTAAGCCGCTGCCTTCCGTTCAGGTCATGATCTCAGGGTCCTGGGATCAAGCCCCACATCGGGCTTTCTGCTCAGCAGGTAGCCTGCTTCTCTTCCTCTCTCTCTGCCCACCTCTCTGCCTACTTGTGATCTCTCACTGTCAAATAAATAAATAAAATATTTTTAAAAATAGCTTAAAAGTATATGATAAAATAATGATATACTTATACAAGGAAAAGAAAGATACTATACTGTGAATATAAATTAAGTGAAAATTGTTGAAATAAAGAATACAATAAATGGAGACTAAGATGAATATAGCTGTAAAATGAATAAATGAGTTGGGAAAAACAAACAAACAAATTAATGACTTCTGCCCAAATACAGCAGAAGAGAAAAAAAAATAAAGAAAATATTTAAATAAGTACTGAGATAAATTTTGGAGAATTAAAGAAAGATAAAAGATACCAGACTTAAAATGATGCCAAACACGAGATATCAGAAACAAAACAAAACAAAACAAAAACTACACACACTAAAAACCACTCGTATACATTATGGTGAGTTTTAAGAATATCAAAAACAGAGAAGAGCATAAATGATGCCCAAGAGAAGAACAGATCACCTAAAATGTACAAGAATAATACTGACAGCACAATTCTCAATAGTAATAGCATATAAAGAGACAGCTGGGAGTTTTTATAGATGGAAAAGATATTTGAAACTAGGTATTATACATCAATCCAAATTATTGATTAAATTTGAGAGCACAGTAAAAATACAATGAAGCATGTTAGGTCTTAGAACATTTATCACACAGAGACACACATTTTGGAAAACTTCCTTGGAAGACAGCTCAATTTAGATCGAGAAAACAGAATTATGTACTCAAAGGCACATTTTGAAGGAAGGATTGAATATAGTCTGCACTGCAAATATTCTTTAATTGTATGTTCTGAATTTCCTAAATTTAAGAAGTATTTGTTCAAATATTTACCTTTAAATAAATCCTAGGAGACTTTTTCTTGGATTCTGGCAAATCAGTCCATTTGGATACAAATCTTTTTGTCACTGATGGAAATTTTGATAGCCCTTAACTGTGGAATGCCTAATGTATTGTTACAGCAATTGTGATTTGCCAATACATGGGTGATGTGTGTGTGTTGTGTGTGTTTATTTTTATTTTTGATGGTTTAACTCTTCTATGAGATTTTTAAGTAGACATGATTTTAATAAATTATGATTTGTTGAAATTTATCTGAGGTTATATATAATAAAATGAAATTTGTGTGAACTAAAGAAGTGCATCTCCATTTTTTTTTGTTTCAAGAGTAGACTGGTCTTTAAAAATTGTCCAAAGAAGTACATTATATTCATTATTAAATTTGATAATATACAATAAAGTATTTGTGGTCATATTGGACCATATCAAATTCTACTATTAATTCATATTAATAATTACCATAAGAGGAAAAAGGGATATTTTTCAAAATAATAAAAAATTAGCATATTTTTCAGAATATGATATAGTGTTATTCACTGAACTGAGGGAACAAATGTCAAAGTCTAACACAGTTTACAGAATGTTTTAACATAAATTGAAATTTAAATCTGACCAAATTTCACAGTTTTAAGTAAAATGATAGCACTTTATATCCTTGAAAAGTGGTAAGTGACCCAAAACATGGCTTAGAAAAACAAATTTAACACTACACTAGTCTGAGATGGTTAAGTTATGGTACAACTTGCCATTGTGTATCATCAAATGGTATATTTTTTTCTTTTGGGCTTGTCATTATATTTTATTTTAGCCATTCTGGTAAGTGTGTAGTGATATCTCAGTGTCATTTTTTTTTAAAAGATTTTATTTGTTTATTTGACAGAGAGAAATCACAAGTAGATGGAGAGGCAGGCAGAGAGAGAGGGGGGGAAGCAGGCTCCCTGCTGAGCAGAGAGCCCGATGCGGGACTCGATCCCAGGACCCTGAGATCATGACCTGAGCCGAAGGCAGCGGCTTAACCCACTGAGCCACCCAGGCGCCCTCTCAGTGTCATTTTAATTGCATTTCCTTGATGTCTAATTGTGTCAAAATATATTACTTTGATGTTTAATGCTCTGAGCTTTCTCAGTTCAGGACCATGAAGCCACTTAGGAAAAATACAGTTGCAGAGGCACTCATAGACCAACTCTTATTTCGAAATAAGAAGAAACATTACTACCCATTCCAACAAAAAATAGATTTGTTATGCAGCAGGGATTTTATAAATTACCTGACACAACTTATATAGTAAGATGAAATGGGACAGGCGGCTTCTTGCAGCTATATACAACATCAGTTTAATTTCAATTTTCAGTATAATTTTTCCAAGGTATACACAGAATATATATTTAATGTAAATTGTGAACATTTTAAACTCTGTATATGGAAATTAATCAATTTTAAGTTTATAACAATCAAAATTAACGGAAGTTTATTTTAAATTAGTTAGCTTTCTCTGCATTGCAAGACAGAATAATCAAGAATTGGTAAGAAAAAAGTAATCTCTGTAAAATTACCGGGGGTGCATTATAAAGTGTTCGGTAACTGATCAAACTCACAATTTGGATTGAATGGCAAGTGATTTTTAAAATCTGGAACTCATTGTCAATTTTTTTTTCTTCATTGTGTCTTAATAATTTACTGTGTTCATTTGCATGGAAGTGAAGAAAAATGCATGACATTTCATCTCAACACTAACACCTTTAACTGGCAACTCTAAATGTACTTTACAGCAGTGTAACAAAGTAAAGATCAATGATGTTTCATGAAATATCTGTTATAATTCTCAAGGAGATAGGGAGTTTGTGCAAAAATGCAAATCACTTTGCGACTAAACACATTGTTTATTTCAGCTAATTTTAAGAAAATATGCTGAGAATCTCTCAAAAAAGGAAGCAATGATTTAGGTTTGCCTTCAAACTCCTTATCTAATCCTGAACCAACAGCACATAGTTCAAAGAGCAACTAATTTGAGTAGCTCCAATTTACACATTTCCTAACAATGCTTAATTTAGTGGAATTTCTGTACAATTATGGTAATTTGATGTAATGAAAGACAAAAGTTCAAAAAGATCATCCTTAATTTATATAGATGCCAAACTCTGCATTTTCTGAATGACGCCCAGGAACGTATTTTCAAAAACAAACAAACAATGCCAGAACCACTATTAGGTCATCTCTAGGCAGAAAGTGACTCAGAGCCTACATTACTCTCTCCCTGAAAGTATACTGTAGGCACTGAAACTACTACCCTGAGTCTGTGCTATCAAATTCCTTAAGTTAGAAAGTTTTAAAACCCGTCTGTGTGGGAGTATTTTATTTACAGATAGAGATTTGGTTGTTTATACATTTTCATACTTGATTTTTAGGGTGTAATAACTATGTTTTAAAATTCATGGTGGTTTTGAATACTGTTGGATAATTGAGCTAAAATGGTATATCCATTCCTCCTAGGAAACAGAAATTATAGAAAGGTAGTGCTTTTCAAATCTGACATCTTTGAGTCATTGCAGTTTCATATAAATGCAATAGGAAAAGTGTCATTCATGTTTATGATATTTTCTATAAATAAATTAGAATGTACTGGAGGCCTGATATAAAGTGGGATGCCTAAACTTCAGTAAGATCTTGTTTTCAATTCAAAATAAATTTTATTTTTTATTTTTTTATAATGTCCCTCAATTTCAGATAAGCACCCCCATAAGGTCCACTCCATTTTTTTTAAGATTTTATTTATTTTATTTGACAGATAGAGATCACAAGTAGGCAGAGAGGCAGGCAGAGAGAGAGGGAAGAGGAAGCAGGCTCCCTGCTAGGCAGAGAGCCCGATGCGGGGCTCGATCCCAGGACCCTGGGATCATGACCTGAGCCAAAGGCAGAGGCTTTAACCCACTGAGCCACCCAGGCGCCCCCAAAATAAATTTTAAATTGAATTATGCACCTCTAAGTTCAGAGACAATAAACATCAACCAACACAATTAATAAGTTCTATTTCTTGAAATTTCGGGAACATTGATAGTCTCATCTCCTGGAAGAACAACAGCTAAAATTTTTGGTCATGGATTCCTGCTAAAATATCACTTTCCCAAAGAAAATTAATGTTAGGAATTTTCATTGATTGTTATTGATCATGAAGAATATAACAACCACGATAAAAAGAGTAGGAAAAACATGATATCTCATCTGTAAGGGCATGTGGAAAGTAGGAAATGCTAATAAAAATAACTACCATTATTTCCTAAGTTAACATAATACAACAGAACAAAAATATTTCAAAACAATGTTTTCTTTTTTTTAAATTTTATTTATTTATTTGACAGAGAGAGATCACAAGTAGGCAGAGAGGCAGGCAGAGAGAGAGGAAGAAGCAGGCACCCTGCTGAGCAGAGAGCCCAATGTGGGACTCAATCCCAGGACTCTGAGATTATGACCTGAGCCGAAGGCAGCGGCTTAACCCACTGAGCCACCCAGGCGCCCCCATAACAATATTTTCTAGGCTCATTCTGATAACTCTTTTCTAAATTCAAATTTAAAGGTTGAGGCATGTGATATATATTACACAAAAAACATCCCAAGGCATTCGTTAAAAAAAAAAAAACTCTTAATAAAGAACAAATCCAAAGGAATTTCTTTTCTAATTTAATTAACAAATTATGAATCGACTTACCTATTTCATCACAGTGTATCAGGCACCAATAATATTTTTTAATCGTCACACCTGATGCAATAGTTACCATCTTTCAAACATACTGATCACGAACAAGCAAATAAACAAGAGCACCGTAGCTTAAGATCTACCTGCATAAATATAGGCTACTTCAGACAATCTCTTCACCACAACATAGCAATGAATAGAAATCATACATGCTCTGTATGGACATACATATGAGATAGAATGGGATGATGTTAATATATGCAGAATCTTTATTAATTACATTGTAAACCATAATATGGAAAAACAGAATACAATTTTAGAAATACCCAGGTCACCATCATTGTTTTATTTTTATATGTGTAGATAAGGAGTTTAATAAACAATGCATGACTATTCAACTCCTTATATTTTGAAAATTTTAGCAAAAGTAACAAACCTAGCACCTAGAAAATTGTACCTATCTGCAATATACAGCTTTGCCAGCATGGTAGAAGAAAAGCAAAACAAAATATGTAAGAAAAGTTTAACATTTCACAAGAGATTTGCTTTTATTTTTTTATTTTTTAATTTTTATTTTTCATTTATTATTTACTTCTATTTTCTACTTTATTTTAATGAAAATGTCATGACCATAACATAAGAGCAGAATTAAACCAAGATGAGAAATTATTTTTTCATAAGTTAAAATAAACTAGCTTGGTGATTAATTCAAAATTATATTACAAACTTCAGTGTTCTTGCAGTAAGTATCACTGCATAAACAAATGAGTCAGGAGTCATAAACTAATGATGATTCTAAATGTTATTTAGAGAGACATTCTGTTCTTAATATATTTCAAATATTCTACACAAGGCAAAGTGGATCCAAGTAATCTGTAGGCAAAATAAGATTTTAGAGAAGTATATATTTCCAACAGTATTTATAAAATATTACCTTTATGTAAGGCATCATCCTGGACTTTGTGGAAAACACACAAAGGAGTAAGAAGTGGCCCTTCAAGAAACATATACAATATCAAGGTTTAACATGAAGCAGCATGTCTTCTCTAAGTAAAAAAAAAAAAAAAACATTGTACCAACTGACTTTACTGAAACTTTATATTTATTGCTCTCATTTTAGGTCATAGTGTCCTTCTGCATGCAGGCTGCTATAACGGACATGATATAGACTTAATAGCTTATAAAGAACAGGAATTTATTTCTCACAGTTCTAGAACGGAGAAGTTCAAGATTAAGGAATGGGCAGATCCAGGGAGAGCCCACTTCCTCATAGATGGCTATCTTCTCACTGTAAACGTACATGATGAATGAATCAAGAGAACTCACTGGGGTCTCCTTTAAAAGGACTGTAATCCCACTTATGACCTAATCACCTCCCAAAGGCCCCTATGTTTTAATACTAGCACTTACAGAGTTAGATTTCATAATATGATTTTGGGAGACATAAACATTCACACCATAGTATATATAAACAAAAAAAGACACAAAAACAACAAACAAAAAAATTATTTTAACTACCTATTATTTTCAACTACATAAACTTTTAATTTGTTTCTATATAATATTAAATAACTCATTTGAGTGATTCACTTATATCCAATGCATCTGAGTGCAATTAAATTTGCTTACCCAGCATATCCAGAAGCATATTTCTTCAGACTATCCCATTCCCCACCTTACAGGATTTACCACAATTAGAAGACATGGGATAGAGGATAGATAGATAGATGTATACATAAACACAATTGTACATACACATATGCATATTTTTTCCTGTTAATGATACTCATGCAAATAAAATTTAAGCTCAAGGAAACCTGTCTTGTGTGTTACTTAATATCCAGTTTTTAGTCAACATCCAAAAACAAATAATCCAATAAAAACATGGATAGAAGACATGAACAAGTGTTTCCCCAAAGAACACATTCAAATGTTCAGTAGATACATGAAAAGATGTCCATCATCATGTATCATCAGGAAATTGCAAAGCAAAACTAGAAAGAGATACCACCTCACACCTGTCAGAATGGCTAAAATCAACACTACAAGAAACAAAAGGTGTTGGAGAGGATGTGAAAAAGTAACACTTGTGGGGGCTGCCTGGGTGGCTAGGTGGGTTAAGCCTCTGCCTTCAGCTCAGGCCATGATCTCAGGGTCCTGGGATCAAGTCCCACATCGGGCTCTCTGCCAGGCATGGAGCCTGCTCCCTCCTCTCTCTCTCTCTACTTGTGATCTCTCTCTGTCAAATGAATAAAATCTTAAAAAAAAAAAGAAAAAGTAACAATTGTGAACTGTTGGTGGTGATGCAAACTGATACAGCCATATTTGAAAACAGTATGGAATTTCCATAAAATTTAAAAATAGAAGTCCTTTGTGATCCAACAATCCTGTTGGTGTGTATTTACCCAATGAATATAAGAAAACTTATTCAAAGGGATGCTAGCACCCCTATGTTTATAGCAGCATTATTTATAAAGCTAAGATATGGAAAGCGCCCAAGTATCCATCAATTGATGAATAAATAAAGAATAAGTGGTATCTATATACAATGGAATATTATTCTGCCATAAAAAAGACTGAAATCTTGCCATTTGCAATAACATGGTTGGAACTAGACAGTATAATGCTAAAAGTGAAATAAGTCAGTCAGAGAAAGACAAATACCTTTACTCATATATGGAATAAAAGAAACAAAACAAACAAGCAAAGGGGAAATAATAAGACATAGAAAGAGAAACAAAGCAAGAAACAGACATTTCATTACGGAGAACAAACTGATGGTTACTTGAGGGGATCTGAAAGGAGTGATGGATTAAATAAGTGATGGGGGTTAATTAGAGCACTTGTCATGATGAGCACTGAGTGCTATATGTTATATTGAACACATGAATCTAATACAACCATATATGTTAACTAACTGGATTTCAAATGAAAATTTTTTAAAATCCCAGTTTTTAGCTCACATTCTGGCTTACAAAAGGGATTTAGTCAGGAATTTGGAGATTAGTTAATGAACAAAAAAGGGGTGAACAGGCAGTTGTTAGATAAAATTACTATCCTTTCTGGCATGATCTTATACCTTTTATCTAGAAGTATTTTTAGCACTTTAGACTCTTCCTATTTTATTTTGAATCATTAAACAAAAATTTCCTCAAAGGACCTTAGACTCCATCCAATTTGAGCAACAGTTTGAGACAGGAAATGGTGTCCAGGAGGAAAAAAAAAAAGATGAAACTACTATTGTTTACTAGTGAATGCATAGTTCTTCCACAGAAGAAGCTCTAAATGGTCATGGCTCCAGCTTTATATGTGCTCAGTCATATGTTCAGAAGTAGGTAACACTATCAAAAAATATAAAGCATCTGAGATTATTTTCCCTTATTTGAAAGCTGGTGTATGAGTCTGCCGTAGTTTCTTGGGTGTTGATAGAAGACGCAGACTCATGTTTCAGAAATAATATAGTTTATTATTCACAGCAATAGAGGTAGCCAGAATATTAACATTATTTGTGTGTGTGTGTGTGTGTGTGTGTGTGTTTGTGTGTGTGTAGGGATGGGAGTTATATATCAGTTCTGAGCCTCAGTTCCCACAAGAAGAATCAAAACAGAGGCAGATAATATTTGCAAACACAACAGGTTAAGTTAAAAAAAAAGATACTATTTCTGTCTTCCAAGTCTATTCAATACAACCATCTTCAAAGGATGGCCTAGAACAAATAATAAATGCAGAAATGTAAGCAACCAATTGAAAAGTGTCTCCCAAGAAACACACTTTGAGAGTCTTCATTTGACAAAAATACTATAGAATATTACATGGATCAGGTGCATTGAATACTGGAAGGTTAAAATTACAAGGGACCAAATATTTTTAAGCAGTTCTGGCATCCAGTAGAGTTCAAATAGGTTTTATAAGATTGAGGAAAGAAGCCATCAAAACCTGGGCCCAGGGGCACCTGTGTAGCTCAGTGGGTTAAGCCTCTGCCTTCGGCTCAGGCCATGATCTCAGAGCCCTGGGATCGAGCTCTGCATCAGGCTCTCTGTTCAGCAGGGAGCCTGCTTCCCCCCCCGCCCCCCGCTATTTGCTTACTTGTGGTCTCTGTCTGTCAAATAAATAAATAAAATCTTAAAACAAAACAAAACAAAACAAAACAAAAATCCTGGGCCCAATTTTCCCAAAAGTATGATTCTGATTCTAGTCTCTATGATGTTATCCCTTGAAGACAATGTCTCTAATTGAGTTGAATTAGTTTACTAAAGAGCATACCCCCATTTGTTGTAGGAGATGAACAATATGCAAGAGGCAAAATGCCACATGGAAGCCACCTTGTCTTCAGTGGAACATAGAATCAGTTCCTTTGGGATGAATTTGTTCCACATTTGACTTACCACTTAAGGGAAAATAAGAGTGCCTTCTAATAGATTTTAAATAGGAAATGACAACGGAAGCTTATACAAGATTATAAAATGGGAAATTTCATTTAGATAAGCAATCATTTCAAAGTCATCTTCTTAATATTACAGACTCTTCACATAATCATAATTTTATTTTGGTATTATATGGTAATTTCAAATATAGTAAATATAAAGAATTTACCTCTGTAATTATAGCGAGTCTGGTCGTAGTTTAATGGCAACAAAACTTCAATTTAGAAGTATGGTCTACCAATTATTAATACATTTGGAAATGGTGTGTCATCTTCACTCCACTTGTCTCACTAAAACAGTGAGCCAAAAAAAGTAGGTCCAAGCTGTTTACTATGGTCAAAATGGGTTGCTTTTGCACTTGGTAAAGAAGCAGTCATATTTTGGAAGAAAAACTGAGGCTATTAATATTTTCAACTTATTTTCAGAAAAGGAAAGAAAGGATAATCTAACCTAAAGCCAAAATCTTACACAAGGTGGCTGGACAATGATCTTTTCCCAGATAAAGGGTTTTTCAACTTAGCCATGTTAGGAGGAAGAAGAGATGAGACATTGTGGACTTGACTAACGTTTGTACACTGTTCAAAAAGTTTTCAAAATAATGTGTATTATTTTTCTTCTTTTAGTTGAGACAAAAAAAAAACAAACAAACAAAAAAAAAAAAACACTAATGAGCTTACTCTTAAAAGGAGGTAAACAAGAAACTAGCAAAGATTGAGTGTTAGGTATTGTCCCCCTCCTTTTTTTTTTTTAAATTATGTTATGTTAGTTACCATACAATACATCATTAGTTTTTGAAGTAGTGTTCCATGATTCATTGTTTGTGTAAAACACCCAGTGCCCCATGCAATATGTGCCCTCCTTAATACCCATCACCAGGCTCACCCATCCCCACATCCTTCTCATCTTTAAAACCCTCAGTTTGTTTCTTGGAGTCCATAGTTTTTCATGTTTCATTTCCCCCTCCAATACCCCCACTTCATTTTTCCTTTCCTTCTCCTAATGTCCTCCATGCTATTCCTTAGGTTCCACAAATAAGTGAAACCATATGATGATTGACTTTCACTGCTTGACTTATTTCACTTAACATAATCTCCTCCAGTCCCATTTATGTTGATGCAAAAGTTGGGTATTCATCCTTTCTGATGGCTGAGTGATATTCCATTGTATCCTTGGATCACATCTTCTTTATCCGTTTGTCTGTTGTAGGGGATCTTGACTCTTTCAACAGAATGGCTATAGTGGACATTGCTGCTATGAACACTGGGGTGCATATGGCCCTTCTTTCCAGTAAAATAGAGCTAGCCTATGACCCAGCGATTGCACTACTGAGTATTGACCTCAAAGATACAGATGTAGTAAAAAGAATTAGGTATTGTTAAAGCACAAATGCAGGGGATAGAAGTTATGGTACAGAAGAGGGAAGGGCAACCATATGGCAGAGTAGAATAAAGTAGCTCAGGAAGAAATTAGTCATATCCAGATATTGTAAGGCATGTGGGGTTGGCAGGGAGAGCATGAGAAATCATGAGAGAAGAGAGAGAAAATGGACCAGGCCGGAGAGGTTTATAACATTTTAACATCTAAGGTAAGCATATGCAAAGCAGAATAGGGAAAGAAATAAAAGTTTTTATAAGACTCAATACATAAGGAATAACGTGGAGGACACTGGGAGATGGAGAGAAGTGTGCTGGGGGAAATCGGAGGGAGAGACAAACCATGAGAGACTGTGGACTCTGAGAAACAAACTGAGGGTCTTGAAGAGGAGGGTGGCAGGTGGTTGGGTGAGCCCAGTGGTGGGTATTAAGGAGGGAATTTATTACATGAAGCACTGGGTGTGGTGCATAAACAATGAATTTTGGATCCCTGAAAATAAACTAAAAGAAAAAAAAGACTGACTACAGACATGGACCTCAGTGTAACACAGATATGGAACTCACTGTAATACCAGCCACTTCCCACCGACACACACAGACTATGATAATAATAAATAATAATGCAATTAAGAAAATTGCCGCCAAATAATTTTTCCTCTTTTTTATTTTTATGATTATTATTTTTATTTTATTTTTAAAGTTTTTATTTAAATTGTAGTTAGTTAAAATAAGGTTAATATTACTTTCAGGTGTACAATATAGTGATCAACACTGCCATACAATGGCTTAAATAAAAAAATGAAAAAAAAATTTTTAAAGATTTTATTTTTAAATAAAACCTCTACACCCAAGATGGATTTCAAACGTACAACCCCACGATCAAGATTTACATATTTTACTGACTGTTCCAGCCAGGCACCCCAACAAATAAAAATTTTATAAAATTGTTGAGTTTGTGGGAGTCTCATTTGCTTAGTCAGTTAAGTGTCTGCCTTTGGCTCAGATCAGGATCTCAAGAGTCCTGGCATCGAGCCCCATATTGCTCATGCTCTCTCTCTCTCTCTCTGGCTTTTGCTCTTAAATAAATAAATAAAATATTTTTTAAAAAATTGTTGAGTTTGTTTAACTAGTTTTAAACTAGTAGACAGAGATGAAGATAAAGTATGATGTAATGGCACGGAAAAATACAACTTACACGTTTTAAAAAAAAATGTGCAATGCAAGTTACCTCACTTCTTTTATCACCACACTGGGACTTTCCCTACTGAGTTGTTGTAATGTAAGGACCTATTTTATATTTTTATATTTTAGCAAGAGGCTTTCATTGAGGTTAACCCTTAAACTGTCCTTGCTCCCCTTCCCCCAGGGGATTCACTTAAAAACAAGTCCTGGAAATCAGCTCCAGGTAACAAAGCCCATATACAAGGGTGGGTCAGGCCAGGTGGAGACATCAATCAGCGGGAGGGGGGCGGTGTTTGCATATTGTCTCCCTAGATACTAAGGAGTATGCCCCACTCCTCCGCCCTTTGGGAACCTTTTTTGCACCAATCCTAATCAAGGTGTAATAGGCTGGGTCAAATGTCTATACTAGGGTAAATTGAACCTCAATTGGTCACCTAGCCTCACTGTGGAGTTTCCTGTGTGTGTTAAAATCTCATTGGTCACCTGTGCGTGGCCAGGCCTGACTGCATGGCCTTTGCCCTTAAAAGCTAGACTGTGAAACAGCAAAGGGTTTCCTTCTCTCATAAGAGGTGTGGCCCCGAACGTTTGGTTAGATTCTTGATGCTTGGCATGAAATAAAGCTTTGCTTGACCTTTGCTTTATATCAGTCTCGCTCCTTTAATCATAGACCCATTATTGGGGCATAACAGTATTAATCTTAAAGTTATAAGTCCACAATGCATCCATCATCCATTCTACCCCTTAACATTCCCCTTTGGACAGACCCATGATCTAGAACAAGCCTTATTTTATAGTGCCTTGTAGGAGATTTTTGCTGCTGCCTAAATTGCCTACTTTCCTCTCACCATTACCACGGAAATTGGGTCCACTGAAACAAAGGGGTAGTGTAAGAAATTAAGACTTCCATAAATCTCTTTAAATAATAAAGTATAAGATAGTGATACCTTTTTTTCTGCCACATAACCAATTCTTGCAAGAATAAGGTCATATAAAAGAATTTACAACACATGCTAGCATTATCCTACTGGACCCAGACCATTTGTATGTTTCTCTGTCTCTGAGAAATGTAGTTATTTACATGACTGAAACCTAAAAATTGTTTGATATGACCACTAATATCACCTACATTATTTTAAAGCCTGTTTAAAGCTTCTGTAATACATAGGCTTTGTAAACACTTATTAAGCATCTTGTATATATCAAACACTTTAAAAATCTCTGCTTAAAAAAAAAAAAACTCTACCTCAATGGAACTTTGAGTCTGAAAAAGATACAGGCAATATACAAGGCAACAGATAGAATAATTACATATTTGATTATATACTCTGAGGATGTCACCTTAAATTGATATGAAAATGATCAGAAGGATCTGGATTTCTTGTCAAAATTTTTTGCCTTAAAAAGAAATTGATATTTAGGGAAAGTTGTTACTGAAAGAGGTCCTGTGTCAACCAAAAATGTTAAACCATGATCTCGCTAAATTTTCCAGTTGTGATCATTGCTTTGTTTAGCTGTCTTCTATTAAGACTGAATTTAGTAATTCAGTCTCAGATTCAGTAAGTCTTTTTTTTAAAGATTTTATTTATTTATTAGAGAGAGAGAGGGAGGGGCAGAGGGAGAGGAAGAACCAGACTCCTTGCTGAGCAGGCAGCTGATGCAGGACTGGATCCTAGTACCCTGGCATCATGACCTAAGCTGAAGGAAGACACTTAACCAACTGAGCCACCCAGGCACTCTCGACTGTAAACTTCTTAAAGGTAAAAAAGTTTATTCTTCTAGGAGTTCCACAGACATTTCTAACATCCATAAGAAAGCATGTACTGATGTAAAATGCCAGCAAATCAAATTATTTAAAAAAGAAAGAAAGAAAGAAAAGATATATCTGGATAAAGAGAAAAACAGAAAATCTAATAATACATTGAATTATTAGAGCAAAGAGTGGAGGAAGAGAAAATAAATATGAAATAGAGATTTCCACTAAAAGAAAAAAATTGAAAAAGGCAGGAGATTTAGAAAATTATTATGACAGACTTGAGAAAAAAATAAAATAGGAATTTTTAGAAAATAGCAATGAATGAAAAGGTAAATTGTTCCTACCTCTATAATATTAGCTGTTTGTTGTTGTTGTTGTTGCTAATTTACCTATTTAATCTAATAAACAAAGAAAGGTTTCATTTAGGGATAAGGTTTCTCTCTCTATATATATATTTTTTCCATTTAGGGATAAGGTATATATATATATACATAGATATATATGTATATATATATTTTTTAATTTTAATTGTTGGAAAATGTGTCACAGAATGTGTTTAAACTTTAAGATACAGATGCAACATGTAATGAACTGCATTGTTTGAACGTCTAATTTGTAAATGCTGTTAGAGGAAACTTGGTGGAAATGTTCCTATGTGCTTGTGTTTCTGGAACTAAGTATATTTATTAATAAGGAATAGTTTAAAATTATGAAATGACCAGGAGTGGACAATTTTCCTAATCCTATCAGCTCTTTGCAGCTCTTTTATTAGCCCCCTTCAGGAATATCAGCTTTTTTATCTAATTAAATTTTATATTAATGTGCTTTTGACTTTTGGCCTTTCTCTTCCTTCTGTTCTTTTTTTTCCCCTAAATTACATGTTTCTGTTTAACAGCTACTATCAATTCTTTGATATGAATTCTCAACATCAATTTACTAACTCCAGAGATGAAGGAGCATCAATATTTAGAAGCAAAGAATACAAAGCCTTGGGCATCTGGATGGCTCAGTCAGTTAAGCATCTGCCTTCGACTCAGGTGGTGATCCCAGGGTCGTGGGATGGAACCCCAGGTTGAACTTTCTACTCAGCTGGGAGCCTACTTCTCCCTCTCCTTCTGCCTGCAGCTCCCTTTGCTTGCGTTCTCCCTCTCTTTGTCAAGTAAATAAAATAAAATAAAATAATGTAAATAATACATTTATTTATTTATTAAAATGCAATTATTACACAATACATAATGTATTGCATAATTATAATAATGGTTAAATAATTTATTAAATATTTATATTAAATATTTCAATTTAATTAAATAAATATTTTTAGAATTTGAAATATTTCAAATTTAGATTATTAAATATTAAATCATTAATTTAATAAATAAATATCTAAACATAATTAAATAAAATAATTTATTTATTAAAATGAATAAAATAATGTTGTCATTATCTCAGCATGTATTTTTAAATAGTCTAAAAAAAATCTAATAAAGTCTAAATACATTGAGTTCAGATATTTATACAAGTTAACCCAGACACTGAACCCACAGTTTCAAAACTTTTGTTTTTATCTACTACTCAAAATACGATTTTAATGTATTTATTTGTAACTTTGACATAGCAAGGAAACTTGGAGAAAAAGGAGACATTTGCTTTTAATATTTGAAAATTATTTTGTTGATTTAAAAAAATAAAAACCTTAACACGTGAGCATTTCTTCTTAAATAACACTGTGAAGTTTCTGTGTCGCATTCTATTAAAAGTGCTGATAAAATGGCCTCAGTTACTCATTTAAATTATCAGCTGAATGGGTAACAAATGAAGTAGAGAGCTTTTTAATTATTTATGAATGTATTGCTTGTGGATGGAGTGCCACATAGAGTTACCTCTCTTTTTGGCTTTGTTTTGTGAGCAGCAGTGGAATCTATGAATGAGATTAAACATAAGGACATTCACAGAAATTCTTAATGAACTTCTGGGGAAGGGCAATAAGTGCAAGGAAAAACTGCAGCAAGACTAATTACAAATTTCAAGTGGTCATCGCTTAATTATAGAAGCTTTTAAGTTCAAGTAATATATCTTTTTCATGAGCCTATCATATTGTATTAATTACCACAAACTGCACTCTTGAACACTTATCTTTTCACATATTTCTTATTCTTAGTACTTAAAATTACCCTTATGATTGATAAGTAAATGGATTTTACTGACAATGCATTTATTTACATAAATAAATAATGCTGTTTATATATATAAAAACAATTGAATATGTGTATGTGTTCAATGAATTTTTTTTCAAATTAACATCTTAATTCTACCACATTAGTTACAAATAGATATAGACTTTATAGATTCATCAAATATTTAATTCTCAAATTTATATGTCCTTTGTGAAGTAAATGAAACTGTATATATTAAATATAATCCTATCACATGTAACAGTTACTAGTGCATCCCAGGACATACATAGGTCAGGTCCTCCTCAAGGCATCACGGATAACTGGATTTAACTTTCTATTCTAGGAGTCTTCTGTATATTTCTGTGGCTTTTATACTACAATCAGGAGGAAGAATTCTTTTGCTAAAAGCTTCCAAATGACTATGCGAGTAGATTATTTGTAGACTAGTGATATAATATTATTGTTTAATATGTGAAGCATGATAAAATAAAATGCTATTGCCATATTTAATTTGTTCAGTAAAGCATTCATTTAGTTATCAAGCATTCATTTTCTTTTTTTAAAGATTTTATTTATTTATTTGACAGACAGAGATCACAAGTAGACAGAGAGGCAGGCAGAGAGAAAGGAAGGGAAGCAGGGTCCCTGCTGAGCAGAGAGCCTGATGTGGGGCTCTATCCCAGGACTCTGGGATCATGACCTGAGCAGAAGGCAGAGGCTTTAACACACTGAGCCACCCAAGAGCCCCAAGCATTCATTTTCTTTATACAGAAGAGATAGAACAATATTATATAGTAGAAAATACAGTAAATAATCTAGAAACCTTGATCATTTTGTTTTGGCAATTTTAGAACATAAAATTAGCTAAAGCTCAAGTGCAAGTTATATTTGTATCATAGGAGGAAAAGTTAATTAAAAGTTTGTTTATTACCATAGTTTAACACTTCAACGAAATGATAACGAGTCCAAAATCAATGAATATATGAAGTATACAATAAAAACAATAATCTTGAGTGTATGTGACTCACTGTAGGTATTGATAGGCTAGAAATCAAAGGGAAAGTATCTATAGGGTTTGTTCACTTCCATGCTCATCAGATTAATAGGCTTTCTCATATTGCTTCCTTCACCACATTAATTTGTCTAATGAAGTTTTCAAGAGTTAAAGACAGTGATAGGTTCATGGCTGGAGAGAAGGTACAGAATCTAAGATAGTTCAGCAGTGCTTATTATTTAAGAGAAAGACAGCATGGGAGGTGAGGGGTATATCATGCATCCTGTTTTCACTCCCTTTGTGGAGCACCTACCCTGGAGGTCATGTAATAATAACCAATGACCAAAAAACAATAAAAAAACCCAAACATCCATGTGGAAGTGCCATCCCTGCCTGGAGATGAGTAGACTGCTCAAACAGATCCTGGGCAGGCATCTCAGCCCAGGCCTGTGTTGGGGAAGCTGGTTCCTGGCTTTGGGCGCAATCTGGAAGCCAGCAAACTGACGGAAGAGTGCAGCCAGGGTTAACAGGACTGATGATCTTTTTGCAGCCAGGCCGCGGGTGGACACCCGCTCAAGGAGCCAGGCTAGGAGGCTGCCCAGCGCCAGCGCTGGTCAAGCTTGCAGCCCCCGGGGCTTCCCCCGCGCCCCAGCCAGGGCGGGGCCTCAGGAGGGAGGGGGCGGGGGCGGGGCAGAGAAGGGGCTTTGCTAATTGCCAAAGCGAAAAGGGAGCTCGCGGAGGACTCAGGAGGGAGGGGGGCGGGGGCGGGTGGAGGGCGGCGGGGAGAAGGCGCTTTGCTAATTGCCTAAGCTGGAAGTGAGCTCACAGAGGATGTGGCTGAGAGTCTGGGAGGAGGTGGAGGGGCTGGCGGAGGAGGGGCGGGCAGCGCCGCGGTGCTGTGCTGTGGCTCAGTCGGGACTGCAGGACCCACCGGACTCGCCCCCCGTACGCTCCCATGTGAGGCTCCGCTGTCCCGCTCCTGCTGCCTGCTGCCCCTCCCCGCCCCAAGGCTTCTCCGGACCACCCTCTGCACAGGGGTAAAGTGACACCGCGCCGCGCCCTCACCTGGAGCAGAAAGCGCGGACCCGACCTGGGGGCGAAGAGGGGGGTGTGGAGGCCCAGCCTCCCGCGAACCCCAGGGCACCGGGACCACCCCGGACGCTGCGCCAAACCCGGGTCCTCATGGGGTCGGGCTGGGGACAGCGCCTTGCGAGGTGCCCCCCGCCAGCAGGCACGCTAGCCCCCATCTTTCCGCAGCCCCATGCGCCCGTGCTGAGGACCCCCTTCCCTCCCCCGCCGTGGCCCCGCTGCTTTTGTTCTGGACTTGGGATCCCAGGTGGAAACTAGTCCCTCAGACCTCCCTGGCAGCAAGGAGGGCAGGGAGGGATTCTTGGTTTCCTGCCCTGGGTCCTCCTCTCTCCCCATTCACAAGCCTTCTGGCTTCCCTTTACTCTCCTCATTGTCAGTTTTCTGAAATTGTTTTCTTCTGCATGTTGACCCAAAGAGCTATTTCATGAATGAATATACACGAAACTGAGTTGGAGCCCATCTGTAGAGGCCTTTCATTAGAATGGTCTCTGGTTCTAGCCTCAGTTCAGAATACTGCATGTACCTGAGGACCAAGTCCAGATGTTTCTTTCATCTCTGACTTGAATTTGAAATCCTCCTCAGACTTCAGCTTCCAGGATTTCTCCAGTCCTTGCTCTCCCACTGTCTTGGTGGGGATCCGCCATGAGTGTTGAACACAGGAATGAATGAATGATATATACCCCAGACTGCTGGGGCTTTGTCTTCTTTTGCTGAGGTTGGAAATTCTTGGGAGAGACCCCCTGTATGCAGATAGAGAGCTGCATGCAATTGCTTAGATAAACGTGTTCCCCACTTAATTGCTTGGGCATTGAACATTTCGCCCTTAACCAGTGGCTTGAGCATTTAGGAGGAGACAATCTGGAGGTGAATCAGAAGATGGCTGAATCCACATGGTGGTGGTCTGGGTTTGGGAGATTTTCCTGGAGATTCAAAGGAAAGATATAAATTCTTCCAGTGTGGAGTGGTAAACATTTTATCGATGGGAGATGGAAAATAAATGGTCTGGTTAAACTTTCCCGCCCCCTCAAAACCCATTATTTGAAAACACAAAAAGGGAAGTGAAGGGAGAAATCCTCCCACTCCCATTCCCACTCACCTCCATAGCCATCTCCTCTTCCAAGAACCTAACAGACAAGGTGCCAAGAAGTGTTAGGTACCAGCAGTGGTCTCAGATCTCATTCAAGAATCATGGTGAAAGGCTTTCAAATAGATTGTGGGGGAACAGGGATCCAATTAGGGGGGACAAGTTTAAGGTTTGCCTGGTCCCCTAAAAACTAATGGCACTAGAGAAGATGAGCTTTGGGAACTATAGCTTAATGGATACAATGTGTTAAAAGCTTCAGTGAGTCATGGTGGGAAGAGGCCAAGAGGGCAGCAAACACAGTCTTAGATGATGTTATTAATAGCACTACAGGCTCTAGATTTCCTGTGGTGGTGTTCTTGGCAAGACCAGCCCGGCCAAAGTGGATACTCTCAACCTGGAACAGAGGGTCTTGGAGATGCCAGCACGTGAGGTATGATGAGAGGGTAAAATGATAGGAGGTGTCCTTTGGAAGGACTGACTCCTTGACTTTAAAAGGGAGAACCCAAATCTGTAGGTGAAATCTTTCTGGCTACAAAGAGGGCCAAGGCCTCCTAAGGTCAAGGTCTCCTCGTCACTTGCAAAGATGTCGAAGAACATATTCAGACATTTCAAAGATGTCCTCATATCATTGGTTCCCACTCTGGAATTCTATCAATAAGGTGAGAGTTCCTCTAGTTGAAAAAGAGATCTAAAAAGACTTCCCTTTCTCATGTAATTTCTGTAACCTCCAGGACACACCCACCTCCCCCTTCCAGCTCTGTAATGAAGCCACAGCTGGTGCCAATTTGTGGAACTCCTTAAAGGCTATTCTCCCTTATATACCCCGGGACCAAGTTCCCATGCTCCCTCACCCGATTTCCTGCACTCACCTCCCACCTGGTGTGTTCACACCTGCAAGTGCCTTTTACCAACCCCTTTGCCAAAAGGCAGCCAGAGTGACCTTTCAAAGACCTATCAGTTCCTGGCATTTGTCTCCATAGAAATCTGCACTGATCTTCTAACAAATTCTCAGTCCTCCAAAGGCACCCATAATCCTCCCATAAGTCTCTTCATACCCCTCCAACTGACTGATGCCTGTTCTGCCCCATCTCTCTGCCCTTCAACCACACTGCCTCCTTCTTCCTGTGGAGACCTCTCATGGCACCTGCCTCCAAGCACAGGTGATTCCCATTGATGGGAAGACCCTCTTCTCTCCCCCATCTCCCCACTCCAGTTACTCCCACTTATTCGTGAGCTCACAAGCCCCATGGTACACACTCTCCATGCAGCCTGCTCTCTCTTTTCTAGCACTGGCCTCCGTTTCTAGCTGTGCTTGTGTCATGGATGTCCCTCCCCAGCCAGCCTCCAAGCTCTCCTTCCCTTTAGCTCCAACACCTGACACAGTGCCTGGCACATAGTAAGCCCTGGCTAGCTTCTAAGAGCCTCACTGAGGGACTGAAAGCATTTTAAAAATGTCACCACGTAGGCTCCAAACTGTAGGCAGAAAAAGCTTTGCCTGGATTGACATTTTAGAGACGTATTCGTCAAGTTGGATGTGTTCACTGACTTTACCTTGTAAAATTTAAAAAAAAAAAAAAGGACCTCTGTATCTCTTCGCATCTAAGGAAGGCGCATGTATACTATTAGACCACGTTATGAGCTTAATGGAAGGAGACAAGATGTTTTCGCTAAGAAAATGTATAAGACTGTTGAGGTCAAGTGGGAGGAAACAGTCCGTTTGTTGGAGCATTGCTATCTTACTCTATCACAGCCACTCTTAAAAATCTGACACGGGGTGAGTCAGAATTGTCTGTCGGAGATGAGTTAGATCTGGCTCATGTTCCTACAGACATGAAAGCCAGAAACGAAGAAGGAGGCTTTGAAAGCATGGGTTGAGGAGGCCGTGTGGTTCACTGCGATGAGCTAAGTGCCCAGGGCCACCAGCAGACATGCTGGCCTGTGTCTGTCCTTTGTTCTGGGGTCCCTCTTGCACCATGTGGTGAGGCTGGTGGCTGGGAGAAGCTCAGGACAGGACCCGGTGGCATCTTATTTCTCCCACCCTCCTGTGGGCTCCAGTGGGCTCCCGTAGGTCCCAAGGGACAGCCTGCCTTCCTTGAAAAGCCCAGTAGCACTGGGAGCAGAAACTGGGGCCAAAGAGTGAGCACCCTGTTTGACAAGCTAGACCAGCCACCTCTTCTTCAGATGCAGGGGGAGCCCTGGCATGCTGACTCCTCCCTTCTCCCTTTCCCCTTTCCTCTTTCCTCCCTCTTTCCTTCCCCTCTCTCCTTCCCTGGTGGTGCCCTTTCCAAATGCCCACTTCATCCCTTTTCCTTTCTACATACCTGTCTTCTAGAGTTTCTTCTCTTTCCTCCCCATTACTTCCCTTCATCTGAATCTCCTCTTTGGTCCCTTTGTCCCTGCTCTCTGCTCCTCCTCCCCTTCCCTGGCCCCTGTTCAGCTCCATACTGAATGCAGGCAGAGCTGGACTAACATGCTCACTTGCTTGCTCAGCCACCCTCCAGAGAAGTCACTCTTCGGTGGCCACCTTCCTGACCCCCTGGTCGCTTCTCCACTTGTTCAGATATTGCTCTGAAGTCTGAGGAGGACAGAGCGGGGCTGCCACAGAAGCAGGCCAGAGGAGAAACCAAACCATGTGTCCACACTGTCCCCCAGCACTGCTGCTCTGAGAGCTTTCTGAGTCCTCAACAGGGTTAGGATTTAGGGGCTTCTTCAGAACTGGGAGTGAAAACAAGCATAGGTCTAAAGAAAAGCGACGGCCCCCACACAAAAATAATAATCACAAATGAAAACTATGTTAACTCTGAAGTCCCAAAGTTGAAGAATTGCCTTGAATCTGTCACTAGAAAGCACCCAAGGCCTCACTCTCTGGGTTCTGGGTGCCCTGGGAATGGCAGGAGGCTCTGACATGCACGTGGGGGTGCTGAACTATGAGGGCTAGCCTGCCCGCTGGCAGGGGGGGTACCTCCTGTGGCGCTGTCCTGGCACGACCCCCTGTGTAGGGGGTGTGGCACGGCGTCCTGGGTGGTCCTGGTGCCCTGGGGTTGCCGGAAGCCTGGGCCCCGACCACTCCACCCTCCCCCCCCCCACGCTCCTGTCCTGCGTTTTCTGCTTCAGGTGAGGGCGCGTCGAGGTGTCACTTTACCTGTGAGCAGAGGGTCCTCCAGAGAAGCCATGGGGCAGGGAGGGGCAGCAGGCAGCAGGAATGAGAACAGGACACCGTGGCCTCTGGGGCTAAGCTGGAGCGTGGGAGCGCAGGGGCAGCGAGTATGGTGGGTCCTGCAGTCCCGAATGGGCTGCAGCACAGCACCCTGGAGCTGTGTGCCCCTCCTTCCCGCCTGGGCAATTAGCAAAGCCCCTTCTCCTGGCCCCCCCCCGCCCCGCCCCCGCCCCCCTCCCTCCTGAGTCCTCTGAGAGCTCACTTCCAGCTTTGGAAATTAGCAAAGACCCTTCTCTGCGCCGGCCCTGCCCCCTCACTCCAGGGGCCTGAGCCCTGGCTGGGGTGCAGGGCTATGCCCTAGCATGCTGCCCCATTGCCAGCGCCTGCGCTGGGCAGACTCATAGCCTGGCTTTCTGAGCGGGTGTCCACGGGCAGCCTGGCTGCGAAAAGATCATCAGTCCTAAAGGCCAGCTGCACTCTTGGGTCAGTTTGCTGGCTTCCAGATTGCGCCCAAAGCCAGGAACCAGCTTCCCCAGCACAGGCCTGGGCTGAGATGCCTGCCTGGGATCTGTCTGAGCAGTCTCCTCCACTCCAGGCAGGGATGGCACTTCAACCTGGATGTTTGGGTTTTTGGTTTGTTTTTTTGGTCATTGGTTATTACATGACCTCCAGGGTAGGTGCTCCACAAAGGGAGTGAAAACAGGACGCCTGATATATATGCATATGGCCATTCTAGAAAAATAGCTTGTGGTTCTCTCGGAAACGCGGCATTGGTCCTTGCACTATGGTTTAATAGAAAAGGGATTATGCACCAAGTTACTTAAATGAGCATAGGTTGAAATCGTTTAC
The DNA here is from genome assembly GCF_964662115.1 of Mustela nivalis. Classification (NCBI taxonomy): domain Eukaryota; kingdom Metazoa; phylum Chordata; class Mammalia; order Carnivora; family Mustelidae; genus Mustela; species Mustela nivalis. The sequence continues at coordinate 93,848 of NW_028136326.1, forward strand.
TGAGAGTAAATATTTTAAATAGTTATATTTTAACTAAATCTATCATCAATCATAAATCTATTACACGAAGGTTACAGGCAATTTAAAAGCAAGAGCACTCTCTTCAGGGTTTTAAATAATCCCTGTCTGTCTTGGCACATGAGAAGGCAAAGATAGGAAATGGTTTGTAAAAGATCATATAATAGCTTTTACTAATTCTATTTATTTGACAGACAGAGATCACAAGTAGGCAGAGAGGCAGGCAGAGAGAAAGATGGGGAAGCAGGCTCCCCGCCAAGCAGAGAGCCTGATGAAGGGCTCGATCCCAGGACCCTGAGATCATGACCTGAGCCCAAGGCAGAGGCTTAACACACGGAGCCACCCAGGCGCCCCCAGATGAAATACATTTCTGACTTAGAAACTTCAGATAGAATTGTTTTGTCCATGATGACAACTGAAGAAAATGTGTCATCCCTAAACCTAACCTTAAACCCTACCAACGCTGAAACCTAAGCTGACCTTAAAGCCCAAACTAGAACCCTGAATCCCAAACCTGGAATGGAACCCAAAGCCTGTACCTGAGCCCTGGATCCAAGCCCTGAACCAAGAACCCAAACCCTAAACCAGACCTCCAAGTCATGAAACCTGATCCCAAATCTCAGCATGAAGTCAAACCCCAAATTTGACCTTGAACTTTATCCCATAAGCCCTGAGTCTTAAAGCCTAAATCATAAACTTAAAGCCCTAAACTATAACTCTGTTCCCTTGTCCTTCACTCTAAACCCTCACCCTAACACTAAACCCAAAGCCTGATTAGAACTCTGACTAAAACCTGAACCTGAACCCAAATTCAAACCCTTCACCACACTTTGCTTATGCACTTGCCATTGATGGATACTTGCAGTTTGTACCTCTTGATTCTTGTGAACATTGTTTGGGTTGGGGGCTAGGGTTAGGGTCTTGGATTAGGGTAGGGTCCAGGCTTGAGACCAAGTTGAGGTCAGAGTGTGGGTCTGCATCAGGGCCATGTTCAGTGCCACTGTTTGGGTCAAGGACTGTTGTAATTCCACATTGTTTCCAATTCATTGTTCCTTAGCTATTTGGGGGGAAGTTGGGGGGTATTGGGCTCCATGCAGCTTGAATTTCCGGAATGAAATGGCATCAGCTGGACCCGGGGAGGGAGCAGGACCTTCCACTGAAGGGTGAGCTCCCACAGTCCTGCACTGCCTTCCACCGCCTGCAGAGGGCACCAGACCCCAGCACACTCCCTGAGCCCAGGCTGCACAGCCACAGCTGTGGCCTGAGCCCTGCCTTTTCAGGACCCACTGTGGAGACTTCTGGAGAATGTGGGGCGCCTCCCACCCTGACAGGACAAGCTGAGGAGGGTGTGGCTCTGCATCCACACTGACCGGACCCGTTGTGGAGGACGCGCCCACACTGGCAGCAGTCCAACCTCCTAAGGACCAGACGCTGGAGGAGGTGAGGAGAAGTCCCTTAGTGGACTGTCAAGGGGTTCGTGGTCTCAGGACCCCACAGAGAAAGGGCGCCCTGTGTAGACACTGGGGCTTCCGTCGTTTTGTGTGAGGAGACGTGGCCTCCTGCTGTGCTGTGCGGGGCGGCTGTGGGGTCCCCCCTTTCTGGGCTCGGGTGATCCTTGGTCCTTGTCTGTGTTTGTGTATTCGCGGATTAGGTTCCTTGGGCTCCTCAGATGGTCTGCAGTCAGGGAGCATCCCCCTGCTTTGGTGCTCGTGCTCTCCCCACCTCAGCCCTGCGGGGTCCTTCCCGTATCCACACCCACTCCAGGCTTGCGCCTAGTCCGGAAATTCGGGAGCCAAAGTGAGGACTCTGTAGCCGGTTTTGGGGAGAGTAGGTATTTTCCCAGTGTGGGTTCTTCCCTGAGCACAGTGCCTCCCCATCTCCGTGTGTACCCCTCCCTGTCTGTCGTCATTGTTGCAGGGCTGTCAGAGGACAGGTCTGTCACCTTCTTGGTTCAGGGGCCTCCCAGGTATCTTGCTGTCTTGGATGCAGGTGTAAATGAGATTGTTCTCCGCAGTCTCTTTCTGATGGTTTCTTCGGAGCACCTAGGAGTGCCACTAATTTGTGCATATTGATTTTGTTCCTTGCAAGTTCTTGAATTTATTAGTTCAATTGGCCTTAAACTCAATCTGCCAGTTATTTGACCAGCAGCATGGGTTTTATTGGGAAGAGCAGAGAATGGCAGTCTGGGCTGAGCAAGCTAAGGTCCCAACACAGGCAAGTGCGAGAAACAAAGGAGAGGAACATTATTTCATGGAGGAGGAAGAAGTTGGGAAGGGTGCTTGAAGAAAAGTCCCTTGGAGAAAGGCAGGGTGATGGAGAATTCTCACCAGCTGAGCTGCAAAGCTCCTACAAAAAGTCAGGAGATGAACCTCCAGCTTCCCCTGTGGGGCCTAAAATTGGTGAGTCTCTCCTGTGGGGGATTGCAATGTGGGGTCTGTAATGGGCACTGAGCACCAGGCGCCCCCTTCCAGCCTCCCCTTCTGGCATCCCCAGTCCACTTTACTGGGGCTTCCCTTCCTGCTTTTGCACAGTTCTAACCAGCTTGTGGTGGAACGTTGTGGAAAAACTGAAATTCCAAATCCACTGCTTCTACTGCACCTGAGATACAGGGGCCCATGATTTAATCCTCCCACGAGTCTCTTGCTAGCCCCACCTGTCCGTTACTCATTTTGAGAGTTGATATTACCAAAGTACTGTAATTCTAAAAATTTCTGAATTAGCTGTATTATTTCTTTTTAGGTATGAAGTTAACTTCCAATTATATGAATTTAATATTTTGGTCATTGTTTTCTAATTTTATTGCCTTATTCTTGGAAAATATAGCCTGATATTTAACTCTAGGAATTTATTGGCATAGACTTCTGGCCTAAATAATGGCCTGTTTGTGTAAATGTTCAACTTATGCTTATATACTTACTGAAGACTCTTGTTTTGGGGTTAGGATGGCTACATTTATTAATAGATCAGGACTATTAGATTCTCTAAATTTTGATGTCTCTTAATTTAATCTAATTAAATTATCAGTTAATGAAAGAAGTTAAATTTTTTATGTACTACTGCATCTAAACTTATCAAAGTCTTTTGCTATAATTAGACAAGTATGTCATCCTGTTTTTATACCAAGTCTTACATTAAAAAATCATACTATCTGAAATATTATTTATTTTTATTATTATTTATTTTTTTTAAAAGATTGTATTTATTGGGGTACCTGAGTTAAGTGTCTACCTATAGCTCAGGTCATAATACCCGGGTCCTGGGATAGAGCCCCGCAGGGGGTTCCCTGCTCAGTGGCGTGCTTCTCCCTCTCCCTCTGTTATTCCCTCTGCTGTGTGCATGTTTTTCTTTTCTCACTCTCTCTCAAATAAATAAGTAAAATTTAAAGATTATCTCTCTCAAATAAATAAGTCAAATTTTTTTTCTCAATGGGAGGGAGAAGCAGACTCTCCACTGAGCAGGGAGCCTGATGCAGGGCTCAATACCAGGACCCTGGGATCATCACCTGAGCTGAAGGCAGACACTTGAACCGACTAAGTCACCCAGGCACTCCAGCTGTTTATTTATTTATTTATTTTTATTATGCATATGTTTTATCTCTCTTTTCTACAAGTCTTTTTTTTGATCTTTTTACTTTTTTCATAAAACTGAATTATTTCAAGATGACTTGGTCATCCTCTTTTCCCCAACCTCAAAGATCATAGAGTATATTTTAACTGTTAAAATAATATTAGTATTTAAGTACTGCCTACACAAATTAAGGCAAATTATCTGTGATCTGTATTCCTGAAAATATTTTTTTTATTATGCCTTCCTATGCCAATGACATTTTATAAGGATCTAAACGTTTCCATTTGTGATTTTTTTTCAAGATAATAAAGCTATTACTTCATTCTTTTTTATATCTGATGTTATTTAAAAAATTTCTGTCAGTCTGATTCTTGTTTCTTTATTAATGAATTATTTTTTTTCTCTCTAACACTTGTGATTTTTTTTGTGTGTCTTTGGTATGTATGCCCTAGTTTGGGATTCATAGAGTCAACTCTAGTTATGAATATTTTCTTTCTTTTCTTGTATGTAAGTTTTAATCCAGTGTCTTGACTATTTTATGCTTGAGAAATAGATGTACATTAATATTCAAATATTTCTTTCCTTTTTCTTCTTTCATTTAAAAAAAGTCATTTATTTTATTTTATTTAAAAATATTTATTTATTTATTTGGAGTAGAGAGAGAGGGTCATGAAGAGTGGCTGATTATATACTTTCAATTTGGGAGGAGGTTAGGGATAGCACAAGCCTCCAAGGTATTTTATAAACAAGGTTTCCAGGACCTTGAGGGGGCTAGCTATTGTTAGGGAAAGGTCATTTATTACTATTTAGTAAAAACTCAGGGAAGAGACTCTTCTGATGTGTATCAGTGGGTATATGCTTGGGAGATGATTGCCAATGTATATCTTGAGGGCAGGGGTGGGGAGTAGAGATAAAGAAGTTTCCAAAGTAATTTTTACATGTGAAAGTAGATTTTCAGTATCCTGGGGGGTGGACTAAGAATGCTTTTTGCCCTGAGTGGATGTGTCCACATGGAAGCAGCTGAGTCCCCAGAGGAGCTTCAAGGACTTGTCAACAGGCTATGAGTAGTAAGGAAATCTAATTTCTTCTCTAGCTTTTGTTCCACACACATCACCTACATCTTACACCTCTTTTATATTGATAATTTTAATGCTTTGCTGGTATCCAGATGACTATATCCTTAAGTGACTTCTTATCTCTATTGAATCCATTACGTATTCTATCCATTGTATTCTTAATTCAACTAGATTACATATATTTAATCTATTAGTACCACTAGGTTCTTATTCTTGTTTTTATTTCAAAATCTTTCCTTATTTCCTTACATTATTTATTGGGTATATTTTAAATCCCTGAAATACTCACTTATTATATATAAGCTGTCAACCGTATTCTTATTTTGAGGTAGCTATATCTTTTTGGGTTTTAGGACATCATACCAACAATGCCAAATAATTTTCAGACAACAGCAGGATCTCCAAGAATTCAACTAAATTCTGACACTATCTACCTGAACATAGTGTAAGATTTCATCAGTTAAGGGATCAGTCCTCCAAGACTATCTCCAACCCCACCTCAGATGCCAGTCTCACTGTAGGCCCCAGGTTATTACCTGTGCTTGTGACTGAGCAACTACAGGTTGGAGGTCCCAGTGGCCTACTTTTTTACGTTCTTTTAATTTGCTACAGGGACTCACAAAACTCAGAAAAATACTTACTTTATGTTTGCCAGCTTATTAAAAGATATAATAGAAGATTTAAATCAATAGATAGATAAAGAAGTGCACAGGGCAAGGTATGGAGAATGGGCACAGAGCTTCTATTACCTTCTGTAAGACTGCCACTCTTCCTGCCTTTTCATACATTTAACAAACTAAAAGCTTTCTGAACCCAGTCCTTTCAGCTTTTCTGTGGAGGCTTCATGACATAGTCATGACTGACTAAATCATTGTCATTTGCTGATCTAATCTCCAGATCCTCTTCCCTCCCCAGATAATCCTGTATTGGGAGGAAGGGGAGGCAAAAAGTTGTGAAGGCTTTCACCAAGTGGTTGGTCCTTCAGGCAAACAGCCCTTGCCTTGAGTGAGGTCTGAAGGTCACTTCATTAACAGAACAAAACACACCTCTCTCACCCTTATCACAGGAAATCCCAAGAGTTTTAGGAGCTGTGAGTCAGTAGCCATGGTTGAAAACCAAATATTCAGATGACCAAAATATATTTCTTGTAAACCACTATATTACACTACATGCTTAAGTATTTAATTATGTGATCTTTTAAACTAATATTTTTCTAAGAGTATAAACTGTTCTGGCAGTAATCTGGATTGGGGAGTGATGTATTGCCAAATTTCTGTCGTTTTAGTCCAGGCAGTCAAAGAGAAAGAACAGGAGAGCCCCTTAGGGCAGGAAGTTCAAAGTAACAATGTTAACTACTACTACCTTTTCTTGATTTTTTTTTTTAAACAAGCAAATCTTCTCTTCAGAGTTGCAGTTTAAAGCCAAGAACATGCAGAATTGGGAGAAAAAATAGTTAAATTTGGAGACTTGCAGAGGTAGAATCAGAGTAGTGAAAGCCATTACAGCAACTGAACTAACTGAGGTCAGTCTTTGGTGAATCACAGAAACAGGTGGAGTTGTCAAAGGAATCTTTGTTTACAACATACAAGGAGATCACAGGGAATAAGTTCCAAAGCCTTGACTGTTTGAACAGGAGAGAGATTTTTATTTAGTATTTAAGATGAATACTCAGAAGGGAGAGTTTTATTATCCCGTGTATGGTTGGTCATAAGGTTGTGGATGCATGCACATCCACATATGTATTTGTGCAATATGTATTGCATGTTCACCTGAATGAAGCTTGTATTCCACCGAGGGCAGAAACTTCAACGTTAGAATAAAGCAGAGGTAACTGTTGGACAAGGGAAAGGGACTCTGCAGGCTTCAAGAGCAGATAGAAACTAGATGGGGTCTTGGGCTCATTTTCTGGGACAAGGAATGCAAGGCCTTGATTGCTTTTGAAATAGCACTAGGAGTTTTACCACTGATTTATTGTCTCAATAGCTTAGGCTATTTCCTGGTCTGGTGGTGACTGTTAGTTTTCCCATTGCCTTGTTCCCTCAAAATCCTTAAGGAGTGAGGTTTATGCATTTCTTTTTAAGAACCTCCCAGGAAGTTTTGGAAGAAGTGTGCTTGGGCAAGTACACAGGTGGGGTATAGATCATTGAAAATAGCTGGGGACAAAAAATGATTTTCTTATGTCAGGAAAACTATATGTCATCTTAATTTTCTGGGAACCTCTAATTCTTTCTGCTGATGTTACCAGCAGGCTTCTGAGATATTACTGATTGTTCTCTTGAACCTAAGGAAAAAGAAATGTAGAAAGCAAAAGACAAAACTTTAAAATCTATCCTCCAACTCATCAATTCACTGCAGCCACCTCTCTGTCTTTCCCTTTCTCTTTTTCTTTATCTTTCTCTCTCACTTTCTCTCTCACATACGAACAACACACGCAAATCATCTTAAAACAATTTTTAATTTTCCCTATTCCATTTTAATATACTTGAGGCATGATCATTTTCTTAGTAAATACAAGAAAAAAAAATCTAGGATTCCATCATTCTTTGTGATTAAAGTATTGAGGAATTTACTTCCAATAGCACTTATAAAAACATATTTTATTTAAGGAATATTATATAATCAGGTGCCTGCATTTTTCTTATTCTCTAACTAGTGTTATTTGGCAATTAATATTTTGTCAATCAATATTCCCCTATACCTGAATGTGTGGGCAGTGAGAGATGAGTTAGAGGCAAGAATGGTGAACACTCCCAACAACTGCAGACTACATATATCTTAAGCCATGATTTTCTTTGCAAAGGTCAACATTGATAATGTTGTAGTCATACCTCCGTGTACCAGGAAAGAAGTAGCATATTTCTTGAAAGACACAGCTATCAAAGCTCCATTGAGAAACTGTAAAGATGGACAAGCGATTTCCAAATTACATATCTGATAATGGACATCTACTCTGATTATTTAAAAATGAATAAAAATAAAAAACCTTACTAATAACCAAACAGAGTATCCAATTTTACATGTGAAGGAAATAATGGAAGAGACATGTCACCAAAAGTATATGGATGGCTTATAGGCACATGACAAATTTCTCAACATTTAGACATTAAAGAAATACAAATTAAAATCATAATGAGACATGCTTACATATCTATTAGAATGGCTAAAATTATAAAGGCTAATTGTACTTGGTCTGAGCTAGATTGAGAAGCAACAAAAAATCTAAACTGTTGTTGGCATATATCATGATACAACCACTTTGGAAAATAGTTTGAAAAATTTTTTTTTTTTAAAGATTTTATTTATTTATTTGACAGAGAGAAATCACAAGTAGATGGAGAGGCAGGCAGAGAGAGAGGAAGAGAAGCAGGCTCCCCGCTGAGCAGAGAGCCCGATGCGGGACTCGATCCCAGGACCCTGAGATCATGACCTGAGCCGAAGGCAGCGGCTTAACCCACTGAGCCACCCAGGCGCCCCATAGTTTGAAAATTTTTTTAAATGCAAAATATGTTGCAGTTACAAAAATAGCCATTTTACTTCTAGGCATTTAACCAAGAGAAACAAGCCCATGTTCATACAGGGACTTGTATATGAATTTCATAGCAGCTTTATTTTTAAGAATTGAAAACAGTGGAAATGTTCATCAATGTCCATCCATAGAGCAAAGAAAAATTATGATCTATTCATTAAAGAGATTACTATTCAACATCAAAATGAACTATTTACAATTGGAGATTCTCAAAGTAATGATGCTGAGAAAAGAAAAGCCAGGCAATGAATAGTATATACAGTGTGATTCCATGACTATAAAAAATCTAGAAAATACAAATTTATATATAGTCACAGTCATCAAATATATTGGTGTGATTTTAGTGCCTTCTTCTGTGATCCTATAGCTTCCTACACTTGCATCTCTGAGCATTTGTTACACCATGTGAAAATATGAACTCTTTCTCTTCATTCTGTCTTACTAGAATAAGAGTCCTTGAAATTTTATGGACAATTGAACTCTCAGTTATTAGCAGAAATTCTATCACACAGTAATTTTCCAAATATAAAAGCCAGAGTTTTACAATGACTTCTAAGCTTTTACATGATCTAGCCACTCATTTAACCTCTGTGACCTCTTTCCCTGCTACTCTTCAGTCACTCACAGTGGCCTCCTTGCTATTCCTCAGATATGCCAGGCATGATCCAACCTTATGGCCTTCAAGATAGCCAATTCCTTTGTCTGGAGTGACCTTATTGCTGATAGTTCTGGGCAAATTCATCACCTTTCCATACCTTTGTTCAATTGTCAGCTTCATTGTAACTACCCTGATCTTCCTATTAAAAATTTTAACTCCCCATCCCCTGCCTAGCAACCTTGATTTTTCTCACCCTGATCGAGTTTTTCTTTTTCCCCATTGTACTCATCCTTTTTGAATGCACTATGCAATTTTTATTAAGGTTTATAGCTTTGAATTGTCTCACCCATTAAAATAAAAGTTCTACAAAGCCAAGTATTTCATTTACCAGTGTAGTCTGAAGTAATATCTGCCATATAATAGTTCAGTTGGCAACTGGTAAATTTCAAAATAAATTAATGTTGAGAATATACTGAATTTCACAAGTCATTTCAATATTTATTTCCAAAAGATAAACTATGTAAAACATACCTTAAATTTACTTTCAAAATATTTTATAGCATATAATGGACAAGATACATAAGCCTTAAAGAAACAATCCTATAAATAACCATTTCATACCTACTTAAAAACTACATAATACCACACTCCTAGATCCTCTCTGAACGCTCTAAAATAACCCTAAAGGAAATACATTTTTAAAAATAACAGATTTTTTGTCAAATAATTTAATAAAATAAAAGTTTCATTCATCTATGTAGATCATAATAAATGTTTTTAATAAGCATGAAATTATAACTCTGAAGTGTGCTAAAATGAAACCACCTGCTAAGGGTGAGAGAATAAAAATAAACATCATGTTTCCAAATAAGAGGAATTAATTACCTTTGAATCAAAGCATGTGGATTTGTTCAAACTGGCAATAAAGGAATATGGAGACACAAACCATAGAAAGTCATATTTTAGATTTCTAAAAGACTTCGAAGTAAAAAGTATACATTCACTTCTCACTTATTGCTCCTACATATTCATGAATTTGAGAGAAAATATAGGCCCTGTGTGTCTTAGCAACTAATGGGATATTTTTTGATATTTACATGCTTACACATAGTATGTGTTATAGTCTTCTCTTTTACATGCTGTAAAAAGGTTAACCCCTTTTCTGCAGAGATCTGAAAATGTGAAACAGTGCCTGAGTAGCTGAATTCATCTAATTCAAATTTCTTGCAGGTCTAAGACCTATTGATTTTCACTTGACTGCCTCCTTTTTCATCTGTCAATTGGTTACAAATTCTGGTACTGAAGAGAATACATTGGGGCTGGTGGCTCAGTGTGTTAAAGCCTCTGCCTTCAGTTCAGGTCATGATCTCAGGATCCTGGGATCGAGCTCCACATCGGGACATAATGTAACGACAGATAGTTTATATGGGAGCCCTTTGGGTACTCTGGTGGATGAATGTTTTTAAATTAGTTTTTCATGGACATGGAGAGTTAGAGACGAGAAGGGAGGTGGGGGAAATTGGAAGGGGAGCTGAATCATGAGAGACTATGGACTCTGAAAAACAATCTGAGGGTTTGAAGGGGCGGGGGATTTGGAGGTTGGGGTACCAGGTGTTGGGTATCATAGAGAGCACTGCTTGCATGGAGCACTGGGTGTGGTGCAAAAAGAATGAATACTGTTATGCTGAAAATAAATAAAAAATTAATTTAAAAAATATTAGTTTTTCGTAAACTACAAAAAAAAAAAAAAAAAGAAAAGCGCTCCCATTTATAGCATACACTTTATGGTTCACAAAGCACGTGCCAACAATAAAAATAATAATGGGTTACCGTTACACTTCATAGAAAAGGAGGTACAGGGAAATTGAATGAAAGGGAATAACAAAGTAGGTTCATAAGTCAATCTTCCTTGTAAAAAAATTAACCTGAAAGTGCGTTTCTGCCACCTCTCTCCTGTGTGACATTTTATCGATGGGAGATGGAAAATAAATGGTCTGGTTAACCTTTCCCTCCCCCTCAAAACCCATTATTTGAAAACACAAAAAGGGAAGTGAAGGGAGAAATCCTCCCACTCCCATCCCCACTCACCTCCATAGCCGCCTCCTCTTCCAAGAACCTAGCAGACAAGGTGCCAAGAAGTGTTAGGTACCAGCAGTGGTCTCAGATCTCATTCAAGGATCATGGTGAAAGGCATTCAAAGAGATTGTGGGGGCACAGGGATCCAATTAAGGGGGACAAGTTTAAGGTTTGCCTGGTCCCCTAAAAACTAATGGCACTAGAGAAGATGAGCTTTGGGAACTATAGCATAATGGATACAATGTGTAAAAAGCTTCAGTGAGTCATGGTGGGAAGAGGCCAAGAGGGTAGCAAACACAGTCTTAGATGATGTTATTAATAGCACTATAGGCTCTAGATTTCCTGTGGTGGTGTTCTTGGCAAGACCAGCCCGGCCAAAGTGGATACTCTCAACCTGGAACAGAGGGTCTTGGAGATGCCAGCACGTGAGGTATGATGAGAGGGTAAAATGATAGGAGGTGTCCTTTGGAAGGACTGACTCCTTGACTTTAAAAGGGAGAACCCAAATCTGTAGGTGAAATCTTTCTGGCTACAAAGAGGGCCAAGGCCTCCTAAGGTCAAGGTCTCCTCGTCACTTGCAAAGATGTTGAAGAACATATTCAGACATTTCAAAGATGTCCTCATATCATTGGTTCCCACTCTGGAATTCTATCAATAAGGTGAGAGTTCCTCTAGTTGAAAAAGAGATCTAAAAAGACTTCCCTTTCTCATGTAATTTCTGTAACCTCCAGGACACACCCACCTCCCCCTTCCAGCTCTGTAATGAAGCCACAGCTGGTGCCAATTTGTGGAACTCCTTAAAGGCTATTCTCCCTTATATACCCCGGGACCAAGTTCCCATGCTCCCTCACCCGATTTCCTGCACTCACCTCCCACCTGGTGTGTTCACACCTGCAAGTGCCTTTTACCAACCCCTTTGCCAAAAGGCAGCCAGAGTGACCTTTCAAAGACCTATCAGTTCCTGGCATTTGTCTCCATAGAAATCTGCACTGATCTTCTAACAAATTCTCAGTCCTCCAAAGGCACCCATAATCCTCCCATCAGTCTATTCATACCCCTCCAACTGACTGATGCCTGTTCTGCCCCATCTCTCTGCCCTTCAACCACACTGCCTCCTTCTTCCTGTGGAGACCTCTCATGGCACCTGCCTCCAAGCACAGGTGATTCCCATTGATGGGAAGACCCTCTTCTCTCCCCCATCTCCCCACTCCAGTTACTCCCACTTATTCGTGAGCTCACAAGCCCCATGGTACACACTCTCCATGCAGCCTGCTCTCTCTTTTCTAGCACTGGCCTCCGTTTCTAGCTGTGCTTGTGTCATGGATGTCCCTCCCCAGCCAGCCTCCAAGCTCTCCTTCCCTTTAGCTCCAACACCTGACACAGTGCCTGGCACGTAGTAAGCCCTGGCTAGCTTCTAAGAGCCTCACTGAGGGACTGAAAGCATTTTAAAAATGTCACCACGTAGGCTCCAAACTGTAGGCAGAAAAAGCTTTGCCTGGATTGACATTTTAGAGACGTATTCGTCAAGTTGGATGTGTTCACTGACTTTACCTTGTAAAATTAAAAAAAAAAAGGACCTCTGTATCGCTTCGCATCTACCAAAGGCGCATGTATACTATTAGACCACGTTATGAGCTTAATGGAAGGAGACAAGATGTTTTCGCTAAGAAAATGTATAAGACTGTTGAGGTCAAGTGGGAGGAAACAGTCCGTTTGTTGGAGCATTGCTATCTTACTCTATCACAGCCACTCTTAAAAATCTGACACGGGGTGAGTCAGAATTGTCTGTCGGAGATGAGTTAGATCTGGCTCATGTTCCTACAGACATGAAAGCCAGAAACGAAGAAGGAGGCTTTGAAAGCGTGGGTTGAGGAGGCCGTGTGGTTCACTGCGATGAGCTAAGTGCCCAGGGCCACCAGCAGACATGCTGGCCTGTATCCTTCCTTTGTTCTGGGGTCCCTCTTGCACCATGTGGTGAGGCTGGTGGCTGGGAGCAGCTCAGGACAGGACCCGGTGGCATCTTAATTCTCCCACCCTCCTGTGGGCTCCAGTGGGCTCCAGTAGGTCCCAAGGGACAGCCTGTCTTCCTTGAAAAGCCCAGTAGCACTGGGAGCAGAAACTGGGACCAAAGAGTGAGCACCCTGTTTGACAAGCTGGAGCAGCCACCTCTTCTTCAGATGCAGGGGGAGCCCTGGCATGCTGACTCCTCCCTTCTCCCTTTCCCCTTTCCTCTCTTCCTCCCTCTTTCCTTCCCCTCTCTCCTTCCCTGGTGGTGCCCTTTCCCAATGCCCACTTCATCCCTTTTCCTTTCTATATACCTGTCTTCTAGAGTTTCTTCTCTTTCCTCCCCATTACTTCCCTTCATCTGAATCTCCTCTTTGGTCCCTTTGTCCCTGCTCTCTGCTCCTCCTCCCCTTCCCTGGCCCCTGTTCAGCTCCATACTGAATGCAGGCAGAGCTGGACTAACATGCTCACTTGCTAGCTCAGCCACTCTCCAGAGAAGTCACTCTTCGGTGGCCACCTTCCTGACCCCCTGGTCGCTTCTCCACTTGTTCAGATATTGCTCTGAAGTCTGAGGAGGACAGAGCGGGGCTGCCACAGAAGCAGGCCAGAGGAGAAACCAAACCATGTGTCCACACTGTCCCCCAGCACTGCTGCTCTGAGAGCTTTCAGAGTCCTCAACAGGGTTAGGATTTAGGGGCTTCTTCAGAACCGGGAGTGAAAACAACCATAGGTCAAAAGAAAAGCTATGGCACCCACAAAAAATAATAATCACAAATGAAAACTATGTTAACTCTGAGTCCCAAAGTCGAAAAATTGCCTTGAATCTGTCACTAGAAAGCACCCAAGGCCTCACTCTCTGGGTTCTGGGTGCCCTGGGAATGGCAGGAGGCTCTGAAAAGCACGTGGGGGTGCCGAACTATGGGGGCTAGCCTGCCCTCTGGCGGGAGGGGGTACCTCCCGTGGCGCTGTCCCGGCCTGACCCCCTGCGGACAGGGTGTGGCACAGCGTCTGGGGTGGTCCTGGTGCCCTGGGGTTGGCGGGAGGCTGGGGCCCTAACATCCCACGCCCAGCTCCTGGACCGCGTTTTCTGCTTCAGGTGAGGGCATGTCGTGGTGTCACTTTACCTGTGAGCAGAGGGTCCTCCAGAGAAGCCATGGGGCGGGGAGGGGCAGCAGGCGGCGGGAACGGGAACAGGACACCGCGGCCTCAGGGGCTAGGCTGGAGCATGGGACTGCAGGGGCAGCGAGTATGGTGGGTCCTGCAGTCCCAAATGGGCTGCAGCACAGCACCCTGGCGCTGCGCGCCCCTCCTTCCCGCCTGGGCAATTAGCAAAGCCCCTTCTCCCGGCCGCCCTCGACCCGCCCCCGCCCCCCTCCCTCCTGAGTCCTCTGAGAGCTCACTTCCAGCTTTGGAAATTAGCAAAGACCCTTCTCTGCGCTGTCCCCGCCCCCTCACTTCTGAGGCCGGAGCCCATGCTGGGGTGCGGGGCTAAGCCCTGGCGTGCTGCTGCATTGCCAGCGCCTGCCCTGGGCAGCCTCCTAGCCTGGCTCCCTGAGCGGGTGTCCACGCGCAGCCTGGCTGCGAAAAGATCATCAGTCCTAAACGCCAGCTGCACTCTTGGGTCAGTTTGCTGGCTTCCAGATTGCGCCCAAAGCCTGGAACCAGCTTCCCCAGCACAGGCCTGGGCTGAGATGCCTGCCTGGGATCTGTCTGAGCAGTCTCCTCCACTCCAGGCAGGGATGGCACTTCGACCTGGATGTTTGAGTTTCTTGTTTGTTTTTTTGGTCATTGGTTATTACATGACCTCCAGGGTAGGTGCTCCACAAAGGGAGTGAAAACAGGACGCCATATATAGCATACAGCCATTCTAGAAAAATAGCTTGGGGTTCTCTCAGAAACGCGGCATTGGTCCTTGCACTATGGTTTAATAGAAAAGGGATTATGCATCAAGTTACTTAAATGAGCATAGGTTGAAATCGTTTACTGAGAGTAAATATTTTAAATAGTTATATTTTAACTAAATCTATTATCAATCATAAATCTATTACACGAAGGTTACAGGCAATTTAAAAGCGAGAGCTTTCTCTTCAGGGTTTTAAATAACCCCTGTCTCTCTTGGCACATGAGAATGCAAAGATAGGAAATGGTTTGTAAAAGATCATATATTAGCTTTTACTAATTCTATTTATTTGACAGACAGAGATCACAAGTAGGCAGAGAGGCAGGCAGAGAGAAAGATGGGGAAGCAGGCTCCTTGTCAAGCAGAGAGCCTGATGAAGGGCTCGATCCCAGGACCCTGAGATCATGACCTGAGCCCAAGGAAGAGGCTTAACACACGGAGCCACCCAGGCGCCCCCAGATGAAATACATTTCTGACTTAGAAACTTCAGATAGAATTGTTTTGTCCATGATGACAACTGAAGAAAATGTGTCATCCCTAAACCTAACCTTAAACCCTACCAACGCTGAAACCTAAGCTGACCTTAAAGCCCAAACTAGAACCCTGAACCCCAAACCTGGAATGGAACCCAAAGCCTGTACCTGAGCCCTGGATCCAAGCCCTGAACCACGAACCCAAACCCTAAACCAGACCTCCAAGTCATGAAACCTGAACCCAAATCTCAGCATGAAGTCAAACCCCAAATTTGACCTTGAACTTTATCCCATAAGCCCTGAGTCTTAAAGCCTAAATCATAAACTTAAAGCCCTAAACTATAACTCTGTTCCCTTGTCCTTCACTCTAAACCCTCACCCTAACACTAAACCCAAAGCCTGATCTAGAACTCTGACTAAAACCTGAACCTGAACCCAAATTCAAACCCTTCACCACACTTTGCATATGCACTTGCCATTGATGGATATTTGCAGTTTCTACCTTTTGATTCTTGTGAACATTGTTTGGGTTGGGGGCTAGGGTTAGGGTCTTGGATTAGGGTAGGGTCCAGGCTTGAGACCAAGTTGAGGTCAGAGTGTGGGTCTGCATCAGGGCCATGTTCAGTGACACTGTTTGGGTCAAGGACTGTTGTAATTCCACATTGTTTCCAATTCATTGTTCCTTATCTATTTGGGGGGGAAGTTGGGGGGTATTGGGCTCCATGCAGCTTGAATTTCCGGAATGAAATGGCATCAGCTGGACCCGGGGAGGGAGCAGGACCTTCCACTGAAGGGTGAGCTCCCACAGTCCTGCACTGCCTTGCACCGCCTGCAGAGGGCGCCAGACCCCAGCTCCCGCCCTGAGCCCAGGCTGCACAGCCACAGCTGGGACCAGAGCCCCGCCTCTTCAGGACCCACTGTGGAGACTTCTGGAGAATGTGGGGCGCCTCCCACCCTGACAGGACAAGCTGAGGAGGGTGTGGCTCTGCATCCACACTGACCGGACCCATTGTGGAGGACGCGCCCACACTGGCAGCAGTCCAACCTCCTAAGGACCAGATGCTGGAGGAGCTGAGGAGAAGCCGCCTGAGTGGACTGTCAAGGGGTTCGTGGTCTCAGGACCCCACAGAGGAAGGGCGCCCTGTGTAGACACTGGGGCTTCCGTCGTTTTGTGTGAGGAGACGTGGCCTCCTGCTGTGCTGTGCACGGGGCTGTGGGGTCCCCCCTTTCTGGGCTCGGGTGCTCCTCGGTCCTCGTCTGTGTTTGTGTGCTCGCGGATTCGGTTCCTGGGGCTCCCCAGATGGTCTGCAGTCAGGGAGCATCAGCCTTCTTCGGTGCTTGTGCTCTCCCCACCTCAGCCCTGCGGGGTCCTTCCCGTGTCCACACCCACTCCAGGCTTGCGCCGAGTCCAGAAATTCGGGAGCCAGAGTGAGGACTCTGTAGACGGTTTTGGGGAGAGTAGGTATTTTCCCAGTGTGGGTTCTACCCTGAGCACAGTGCCTCCCCATCTCCGTGTGTACCCCTCCCTGTCTGTCGTCATTGTTGCAGGGCTGTCAGATGACAGGTCTGTCACCTTCTTGGTTCAGGGGCCTCCCGGGTATCTTGCTGTCTTGGATGCAGGTGTAAATGAGATCATTCTCCACAGTCTCTTTTTGATGGTTCCTTCCGAGCACGTAGGAGTGCCACTAATTTGTGCATATTGATTTTGTTCCTTGCAAGATCTTGAATTTATTAGTTCAATTGGCCTTAAACTCAATCTGCCAGTTATTTGACCAGCAGCATGGGTTTAATTGGGAAGAGCAGAGAATGGCAGTCTGGGCTGAGCAAGCTAAGGTCCCATCACAGGCAAGTGCGAGAAACAAAGGAGAGGAACATTATTTCATGGAGGAGGAAGAAGTTGGGAAGGGTGCTTGAAGGAAAGTCCCTTGGAGAAAGGCAGGGTGATGGAGAATTCTCACCAGCTGAGCTGCAAAGCTCCTACAAAAAGTCAGGAGATGAACCTCCAGCTTCCCGTTTGGGGCCTGGAATTGGTGAGTCTCTCCTGTGGGGAATTGCAATGTGGAGTCTGTAATGGGCACTGAGCAGCAGGCGCCCCCTTCCAGCCTCCCCTTCTGGCATCCCCAGTCCACTTTACTGGGGCTTCCCTTCCTGCTTTTGCACAGTTCTAACCAGCTTGTGGTGGAACGTTGTGGAAAAACTGAAATTCCAAATCCACTGCTTCTACTGCACCTGAGATACAGGGGCCCATGATTTAATTCTCCCACGAGTCTCTTGCTAATATGTGTCCTCTCCATGTTGGGTGACCTGGATCTGGAAGGGCTTGGACTCCATCCCAAAGTCTGATGTTCTCTCTGCTTCCGTGTCGTCGTGCTAACATGGTTGTTTGGAAGATTCATTTCCTCTGTGGTGATTTCAAAGTGCAGTCAGCTTGTTATAGCAGCACAAATACGTGCTGTCTCCACACTCAGATTCCCCAGCCGTCATTTCTTTACCACGTTTGCCACTTCACACGGGATGCTTCAGTGTGTTTGATCCCACACCAGGACAATGTCCTGCAGAACCACCACATAACCTGAAATGAGGAGATCATTACAGAACCCATCCAAGGGTTAGTGTTAGGAACCAGGGACATGGCAGGGCTGATCTGAAGACCCCATGGAGAGCTGTCTGGGTGGCTGAGTTGACAGTGGAGGTGAGGGTGAGTGTCTGGCTCTGGCTTTGTGTCCAGGAGTCAGCTCTGTGTGGGTGTGTCCTCAGCTAGGCATGCAGATTTCTGCTCCTCTGAATCCTTTCCGGAGTTCCAAATGGCACAGTTTCCTTCTGGGCAGCAGGCTGAGTCCTCTGGGATTGCCCATGTGTCCCCAAATTGTAGGGCACCTACTGCAAGGCCTTTGGGGTCAGTATCTTGAAAACCAAATCAAAGGTTATGGTTAGGGACCACCACATGGCAGGCCCGATCTGCTAGCACTCTGTCCATCTTTCTGGGGGAGGGGGCAGTCGACGGATTTGTTCAGGTTGAGTGTCAAGCTCCAGGTTTGCATCCAGGGGCCTGCTGAATATGGGGCTGTCCAGAGGTAGGAATGCAGATTTCAGTTCCTCTGAATCCTTTCTGGAGTTCCAAATGGCATGGTTCCTTTCAGGGTGGCAGGGTGAGTCCTATGGTGTTCCTCACTGTCCCCATTCTCTGAGGCTTTGGAGCCAGGCCGTCGGGGACAGACAAACACAGGCTGGAGAGCTTTAATGTCAGAAATGTATTTTCTCACAGATCTGGAGGCCAGAAGTTCCAGATCAAGGTGCCAGCAAGGTTGGTCTCCAGTGAGCCTTTTCTTGTTGGTCTATAGATCACTACCTTTTCAACTGTGCCCTCAGATGACCTCTTCTCTGTGCACCCCCAGAGGGGAGGTAGGGGGAGTGCTTTCATGTGTTTCACCCTTATGAGGACACCAGTCCTAGCAGATTAGGACTCCTGTGACCTCACCAAGCCTTCAGTACCTCCTTCTAGGTAGGCCCTATCTCCAGATGCAGTCACACCGGAGATTAGGAATTCTTCATATGACTTTTGTGGGGACACAATTCAGTCCATAACAATTAGTACAGGAGAAAAACCATGGAGAGAATTCTAGAGGAGTCACACGTTGATGTTATAAGGTAAGTAGGTATAAAAGAGCACCTCTGAAGTCCAATAGGTCATTAGAGCTAGAGGCTGACAGGAAAGTCTCGTACATGCCACAGTTTTGAGTTTGATGCAAGCGCAACTCTGAAGGGAAGATATTTGGGAGGCCTTGGCCGACCACTACTTCTAGCCAGGGGTGATTCTGGAGGGAGTATCTCTCGGAGTGCTGCCTAGAATCAAGACTTTGGGGTTGGAAAAGTGCCACTTCCAAAGCTGGAGAAGGATGGTGCTGTAAGTTACTTGAAGAGTACTGTTCTGGGAGATAGGAGATCTGGGGTGTCTTCTTTGTTCTGCTGCTGACCAGATGTGAAAATGCAGATTAACTCCCTAACCATCTCAGTTCTACCACCATGTGCTGCTGTCATGTGTCCCAAGCCCCAGAGTTAGTTTGATCCATAAGCAGAAGCCAGTCTTTTAGTTCCCAATCTCTTAATCGGGCTGATCGTCACAATATATAGCGGACACGTGACAGCCACCGGGGAGAAGTAAGGGTTGTCTTCCCCTCAGGGAGAGTGGAAAAGCTCTAGGAGAGGGCATACCCGTAGACCAAAGGCAGCCAGTGCTGGGGAGTGGAGCCACGGGGAAGAGTGTGCTGATGACAGCCTTGTGGAGGGAAGGCAGAAAGAGCCACCACCATGACACTTGAGTTACAGATCGAGCTTGGGGATAGAGAAGGGATCAGGGCATGGTAGAGCAGCAGCTGGCAAAGTGATTCTGTTGAGCTTAAGCTCATAGTGCCTTAGCGAATTAGAATGGGAAATGCCTTGCTATTGTCTGTGACTCTGTGATTGTGTGAGTATGAGTGACAGAGTGGGGACAAAGAGAGAGGGAGAGAGAATACATTAAATTTTAAAGGACAATAAGGGACGCCTGGGTAGCTTACTCAGTTAAGCATCTACCTTTGGTTCAGGTGATGATCCCAGGGTCCTGGGATTGGATCCCATACCAGGCTCTAGTGGGGGGCCTGCCTTCCCTCTGCCTGCAGCTCCCCTTGCTTGTGATCTCTCTCTTCCTCTGTAACAAATAATAGTAAAAAATAAACGAGGGCGATACGTTATGTTTACTTTTGTTTCTGATGCCAGACATGGGTTCAGAGGATTGAAGAGGGAGATCCAAGGAGCTAGCCTCTCAAGAGGAGTGAATACCTAGTCACTGGTAAGACCCCTGGTCCTGCAATACAATATGGCTCCTGTGATCTGGGTCCTGTTAAATGCCCCTCGCCATCCTTCACCCGATAGTTTGATTCTTCATTGCGTTCAGTGTGGGGAACTGGGAGAAGCTATGACACTTGGCCCTTTGTGGAGGAATGTTAGTAGTATAAATAGCAATAGTTATCAGTTCTGGAGCACTTCCATGACTCTGCTGCAGGCACTCTGCTGTGACCTGGGTTTATAGCAGTGAGATAAACATAGAAATAGATGTGGGCTCTGTTCCCAAGAATCTGAAACCCACTATTCTCCTTGTCCCCTTCCCATTCTGTCTTCTTCAGCCCTTGTGCAATCCCACCAAGCAGGAAGCTTGCTTCTCCCCTTCCCTCTCCTGCTCCCCCTGCTTGTGCTCTCATTCCCTCTCTCTGACATGTAAATAAATCAAATGTTTTAAAAAATTATAAAAAAGGCAAAACAAATAACCATTTTTGGAGAGTGATTTTCTGAATGCAGTTATGGGCAGTGCTGGGTACTGAAGAAGACGCTCTGCTGACCAGAGGAGTGGGGAAATTACAGAACAAATTCCACAGGTCATTGAATATATCACATTCATCACCCCACCCATAGCACTCATTAATCTCTAGCCCAGCCAATATGTTGGTTATAAAAATGAGCTTTCTCCAAACTGACAGGAAGTTCTCGTTTTAGCAATGTAAATCATTCTGATCTTTATCACTAATGTGATCTAATCCTGTCTAGTAAAGAAACTTGAGAGTTCTATATCTCTGTAAGCATTTAAGAAAAACAATGGACTCTACTCTAATTACTTTTTAACTAACTTGACTTGCCAAAGGAAGGAGAAAGTAAATATCAGAAATCTTACCACTAAGCACAAGTTGCAAGTTATACCTGCCAAAATGTGGTTCAAAATATAAGTAACCAGTCTCCTTAGAAGCCTTTTACCTTCTTATATCTGTTATGTTGGGTAAATGAGTAGTTACTAGAATACAGCTGGCTCAGTGATCACAATTCAGCTTACCCTCAGAAATATAAATAGATTACATGTTTAGCCCGGTAACTGGACACTGATATAGAATTATTCACTGGCTGATTCCTAGATCAGAAACCACAAAAAATTTTTCTTTTTTATGGAAGTATGGCTGTTACAATAGTCTCACCTGTACCTCATAGTGATTGACTTAACTACTCTATACGTTACAACTCTAGATGTAACATTTTAATAAAACAACAATATCTTTGATGGTATCATGGAAATGTAAGTGCCTTGTGCACTTTTCTTAATGTGTATAATTACCTAAACATCATAGTAAGTAAATCAAGGCCATTGTCAAGCTTCCGTCAAGGAGAGTCCTTAACTAGAGGGATTTCCCATTGCTCTCAGGATGATAACCTCTGAGTTACAGGTTCCGTTAGTTGGCCACACACATTTGGAGCCTTGTGGACTTTCTGACAGCTGAGCAGCATATCTGTTTCAAGCATTGTGATCCCTGTTCTTACTGCAAGAGTGACAGTTGTCACTTTTCCTTTGACCCCTGTCTTTAGGAAAGTGTCTGACTCAGAAAGTCGAGTCAGTACCCCCCAAAGGTATTTTCAGGAGAACCACCTCAAAGATGATCACCTGAGATACTGTCAAGAAAAAAAAAAAACTGAAATTCTAAGCAACATTCATAAAAAGTATTTTCATGTTGATAAGGAAAGATTTTCCCCTAAATACCAGAGAGGCTCCATGAAAGTGAGATTTTTACCTATTTTGTTCACCGTGTCACCAGTCCCTAGAAGAGCGCCTAAGACATCACTCAAGATTAGGTTGCTTTGAATGAATCAAATGAATGAATGAACTGTAGCCTTTGATAGTGAGGTAGTTTATGGTCCTTAGGCAAGAGATGTGATTTGTGTTGGGATTTCAAGAATGGGAGGTGCCGAAGAGAAAATTGAGAAGCTAAATGTGAAAATATGCAATTTACTGACTGGAGTAGTTCTGAATATATTTCAAACATAATTAAACTATGGCTGTGGGTCTATATGCGTTTTCATAATTTTCCCTTGAAAATGTGAGGCATACAGATGTCATCTCCAGTGAATTCTCCTTGTCCGTATACAGAATCACCAAAAAAAAAAAAGGCATTCTGACAGTCCTCAGCCCATCCACTCCAGGATTGTGACTCTTTCTTCTCCATGTTCTTTCTGACATCATGGACTTTCAGGTTGACCTCTCTCATCTTGGGTCCCACTCTCATTAGCTGTAGAAGTCATGCGATGTTTGTGATGTGAGGGTGGCAATACTCTCTGACTTTTGGTTACAATATGTCTTTGAAAGCCAGTGTTTATTCTGCTTTTACAGCATTTCTCCATTTGAATTGGCCACCTTTTAAGTGGTCATTAGCCACATGTGGCTACTAGCCATGGGACTTGGACAGCAGAGGTGTGGAAAGTCTGCACATTCTTCCACTCAAAGGATATTGTGAGTTATGCTACATCTTTTTTTTTGAAGTGCCTTTTTTAGATATTTAAATTCAATTAGCCATTAGATAGTACATCATTGGTTTCAGAGAATTTAGTAACTCATCAGTTGTGGATAACCCTTGGTGCTCATCACATCACGTGTCCTCCTTAATGCCTATCACCCAGTTTCTCCATGTCTCCCACTCCCCTCCCCCCCAGCAACTCTCAGTTTGTTTCCTATAGTTAAAGGTGCCTCATGGCTTGTCTCCCTTTCTGATGACTCCCATTCAGATTTCCCTCCCTTCCCTCTCATCCTCTGTACTACATCTTAATCTCAACAGTCAAGCAGTGGTAGTAATTCAGTCATGGAGTCATGCATATTCTAAATCTGATGAGGTGGATTCCCATACTGCCTTTGTCTCTTCTAGAGCGCTTACATTTGTTATATTATTGCTGCTGCGTTCATGTTTCTCGTTCACTGAATGTCTGATAAAAGAATTAGTAAAATGTGTGACTGCAGAAAATACAATGGTCATGGATGATGAAGATTTTCTCCTTGACCAGACTCGAGTCAAGTTCCTCTGAGTCCTCTTTCTGTCTAGCCTTGACCTTAGGCTCCGCCCACTTAGCCCAGTTTTAGCAAGAAATCTGCTTGGTCATTTTTCAGCAATCTTCTATCCTACTCTTGATATCTGATCAAATTCCTTATCTCTCACCCCTGGTATCTTACCACTTTTTTTTTTTTAAGATTTATTTATTTTGACAGAGAGAGAGCCTGAGCAGGGGGAATAGCAGAGGGAGAGAGAGAACCAGACTCCCCACTGAGCAGCAAGCCCAATGCCAGGCTTGATCCTGGGATCAGATCATGACCAAGCCAAAGCCAGAGATTTAACCAACTAAGCCACCCAGGTGCTTCAGTATCTATAACCCTTAATATCTGATCCAATCCCTTATTCCCAGGGCACCTGGTTGGTGCAGCTGGTTGAACGTTTGACTCTTGGTTTCTACTCTGGTCATGATCTCACGGTCCTGAGATTAAGCCTCACCTCAGGCTCTATGCTCAGTGAAGAGTCTGATTAAAATTCTCTTTCCCTCTCCCTCTACCCCTACCCCTGCTCCCTCTCTCTAAAATGTATTAATAAGTCTTTTAAAAAATTCCTTATCCCCTGATCTCAATAGTTTATGACCCTAGCCTTCCTTCAACAATATTACTGTCCAGATGGTTTAGCCAGAATCCCTTCATCCTTACCCTTGATGTTCCATCTTAATTTTACATTCAGTGATCCCCACCATGCTCTTTAGCTGTAAATCTCCATTTGTCTGAGCTGAGCCAGATTTCTCTCCCATACTATACAATAAAATCTCATCATAGTAGCATCCCTTGAATAAAATCTTCCTTACTCTCTTTAATGGGTGTCACAATATTTTTTTTTCTTTAACAGTCAGGAGGGTGCTAATGGAGTACCATGACAAAAGGCCTAACTTCCTATAATGGACATTTCCTTGGTTTACCTGACAAATACTCTTTCTCTCTTCTAAGGAAAATTTCCGGTTCTCAGTATAACTGCCAACTGGCCCAGGGGTGTACAAGTGAGGCAGATGAGACCAAAATGAAAATTCTGTTGAGACACTGGACCTTGAGGATTCAAGCCAAGGACATAAAAGTGTTGGTACTCCATTATTCTGATGGTCCGTTAACTCTTGCTTTTTTGGTTCCTGTGTCTATCACTGCCCCTGCCTTTTTGAAGATAATGACCATTCATCTGAGTACACGGTTCACAGAATCCCTTTGCAGTGGCCCATGCGGGCCAAGGTAGTAGAGCATAATAGATCTCTGTAAGTTTTTAAAAAATGTCTTTGTCCCTGTTGCCCATGGCCATTAAAGACCAAAGGTCGGGGGTAGGGGGATATTGGAAAAGGTGAAGTTATAGTTACTCACTGATTTTTTGATTGGTAGAGAGAAAGCAACACCTACATACAGGGCCAGTGGGTGAGTGGAGGAAACATCTTTGGCTCTAGGAGGAATGGGGGAAGGAGAAATATTAATAATCTTTGTCTTTGGAACTGCCCCTGAAGACTTCCCCACACAGGAAAATGATCTAGCATGACTCTCCTATACTTCGGCAAGCCCCTTAAATTTAACTGACTTCTAGATCTGATACTCCCTGCTGGATAACTCTGATCATTATTGGATTGTTACTTATTTTATTTTAAAATTATTTTTAAAGAAAATTTTAATCTAAATACAATTAATTAACATATAATACTAGTTTCAGACATACAGGTTAGTGATTCATCAGTCTTTTGTAACACCCAGTGCTCACTGTATCACATGCCTTCCTTAATGTCCATCACCCAGTTACCCCATCCACCCATCCCTCTCCCCTCCAAGAACCCTCAGTTTGTTTACTGTGATTAAGAGTCTCTTCTGAGGGGTGCCTGGCTGGCTCAGTGGGTTAAAGCCTCTGCCTTCAACTCAGGTTATGATCTCAGGGTCCTGGGATCGAGCCCCACATCAGGCTCTCTGCTCCCTGGGGAGTCTGCATCCTCCTCTCTCGCTCTTCCTGCCTCTCTGCCTACTTGTGATCTCTGTTTGTCAAATAAGTAAATAAAAATCTTTTTTTTTAAAGTCTCTTCTGGTTTGTCTCCCTCTTTGACTTCATCTTGTTTTATTTTTTTCCTTTACTCCCCTATGATTCTGGTTTGTTTCTTGAACTCCACATATGAGTGAGATCATATGATAATTGTCTTTCTCTGACTGACTTATTTCGCTTGGCATAATACCCTCTACTTTCACCCCTGTCATTGCAAATAATTGCCATTTATTTTAACTCGACAGAGAAGGCCACTAGAAACAGCAGGTGATGGCCCCAGCTCCTGTTCCTCCATGCAGAACATCTGTCAACACCTGTGGACATCTTTTCCTCCCCCCATTCCTATGAATGTTGCTCAGTTGTTACATGGCATGGACAAATGCTGTTGGCTGGTGGCATGGACACACTGGACAAGCTTGGCCTTCGGTAAAACAAAGACTGGCTTCAATTACTCAAACTGAAACAGGAATGCTTGGATGAACAAGCCTGCCAGGAAGTCCCACTGGAGGTACTCAACCTGTGCCCCTTCCCTCCTTGGACCAAGAACCTGAACTTGAGAGATGAATGGCTTATCCAAGGTTATGGCAAGGTTACACAGAGCTGAAACTAGACACAGGTGTACATGCCTATTGATCAAGGCTGGCTGAGAAATCGAACTGCCTCAAATCTTGATTCTTTTTACCACTTCTTATTCTCTGACCCTGTTTTTCATAGTTTAGGATGTAGGAATAATAAAAATATCAGCTAATGGGGTATCCTGACTTTTTGATGTTTTAGTTCTTGTCAGACATTTACCATAATGCTTAGCACATGGATATGTGTGTGCACACACGTGCACATGCATGACACTCAAAAAATTGTTCCCTGATATTAACTTTATCAGTGCACTTTGCATCCACCACCAATTGGCTGTTTTGTCACAAACTGATTAAAGCAGAACTGTCAAGTGAGAAACTTCAAAGCCAAAGCATTAAGTGCTTTGAAAAACCAGCACCTGGGAGGATTTGTCTCAGCATCTGTGATTAGAAGGCAGCAAAAAGAGACTTTGGGGACACAGTTCACCCCTTCATGAAGCAGCCATTCAGAACTTTCTCCGAAGGGCTAATGCCTAATCTTCCAAAGACCAGCAAGAACAAGCTTATGGTCTGTTAAAATCAGATTTTTAAAAGATTTTTATTTATTTATTTGAGAGAGAGAGAGAGAGTGAGAGAGAGAGCATGAGAGGGGAGAAGGTCAGAGGGAGAAGCGGACTCCCCATGAAGCTGGGAGCCTGATGCAGTCCTTGATCCTGGGACTCCAGAATCAAAATCAGTTTGATTGACTCAATACAGTCAGGGAGGACAGTCCTCAGGAGTCACAGAATGCTGGTTGCCATGAGGGAGGAGTCTTTTACAAAGTCTGGGCTCTCACAGAAGGAGTCTGAAGCACGTGTATGGAAA
Organism: Mustela nivalis; assembly: GCF_964662115.1. Taxonomy (NCBI): domain Eukaryota; kingdom Metazoa; phylum Chordata; class Mammalia; order Carnivora; family Mustelidae; genus Mustela; species Mustela nivalis. Next base: position 120,403 of record NW_028136326.1, read on the forward strand.
GCAGAGGTCAGTTCTGGATTAGAAGCTCTTTCTGAGGGGAAATGAGTAGAAGCAGGGATTAACCAGGACTTGGGCTCTGCTTTATTCAGTTCAAGTTGCTGCAACAAATGATGACAGACTGGGTGGCTGAAACAGCAAAACATGTACTATTCCTTGCAGTTCTAGAGACTGAGAAGTCCAAAAGCAAGATCCTGGGAGATCTGATATCTAGCAAGAGACTGCTTCATTATCTACAAATGCCCATATTTCTGTTGTAGACTTGCATGGATGACAGCTGGCAGAACAATCTCTCAGGTCGTTTCTCAGAAGTGCTTTTATCTCATTCACAAGTGTTCCAATCTCATGACCTCACCACCTCTCAAAGCCCATACCTCCTGATGGCACTCCTTGAGGGTCAGGGCTTCAACATCTGAATTGGGACAAGACACAAACATTCAGTCCATTAGCAAGTGTTGTCATGAGGACAGCATAGCTTATCAACTGGGTATCCCCAGGAATCCATGGGACTAGCAAAGCAGAATCTGGGGGTGTCACTGGTAGGAAAGCAGGAGGTCCCCAAGAGACAGTCCTCATAGCATTTTACAGAGACAGCAGGACCCTTGAGAAACAATAGTTTCCGTGACCCATACACCAGCCTTTATCTATGCCTGTCCTCCCTGCTGGATTCACAGCAAGCCTACTTCTTTCTTTTCCAGTACAAATGGATTTCCACTCTCTGAATCCTGATGAATTTTTGCTCTTTTGCAGTTAGTAGGTTGTCCCTCAGGATTCTGCATGTCTGGATTTGCAATCGTGGAAACTGCCAAAGGTCTAGGGACCTGCATGGCAGAACCCGGCCTCTACCACTATTGCCCAAGGTAGGGACTCTGGTCCCTTGAGCGTCCTGTGCTGCTGTCAAAGGTCTGTGTGCATTGGCTTATTGTATTTTTTTTTTTAATGTAATTGCTTATACGTGTGTTTCATCATGCTCAAGTGGCCTTTCTGTGAAAAAGTGGCCAAGCTACACCTAGAAGTCACTGAAGAAAGTTCTAAGAACTCCTGGTTAGTATGAGGCTAGAGAGAGAGAGAAAGAGAGAAAAGAAATCTGCCTCTCTGCATTTTGCAAGTCCCTGGGCAAAATCTGTTGGCTGTGCACTCCTCACACGAAGATTCCAGGCAGGGAGACCCTCCTGAGCCTCATCTCTCTGAGTTCCTCTTCCAGAAGCAATCCCTAGTTTGAGACCAGGGTTAGCGAAAATAGAGCAGCAAAGCAGGGTCCAGAAGGAAGGACTGCCACAGACCATGGAGCACCAGGGGGACAGGCTGGTACCTCCTCACAGTTGGGGTACAAATGGGCTCAGCTCAGCAGGTATAGGGGTGCCCTTGGCCCCTCTGGTGGGCTTTGCAGTGCCCCAATCTCAGGAAGAAAAAAGGCTGGCTCAGGTGACATATTTTTGACTGGGAAGGAGCTGACAGCAATGGAAATAAACAAGTAGGGAATGATGTTGGAAAGTTGGAGGGTTTGTCCTTTATATCTCAGCTTTCTCTCCTATCTTCCCTTGCTCTGTAGTGTGTTATCAAAGAAGTATTTGGCATGATATTCCTGTTCACTGATTAACTCTTGAGCTGTGTCTTTTCTGCTGTTCAGCTCATCTGGTGAATTCTTTTACTGTAAAAAGTATCTTGCCCTTGCAAGGGCAATGGCAAGACCTGAGAAATCCCAGAGATTTCAGCTTGCCACCCAGAAGGAAACCAGGCTATTTGGAATGCTGGAAAGGATTCAGAGTAGGGGAAATCGTCTTGGACATCTGAGACCACCCCCACATTCAGTGGTCCACTGGACACAAACCCAGACCTTGATACTGATCCTGAACCATGCTCTCAACTCAGACCCCTGTGATCCTCGCCACAGTGCTTTCAGATCAGTGCAGCCATGCCCATAGGCACAAACTCTTAAGCCTAGATTCTGTCCTGAGAGGTCTGTCCCCGACGGCCTGGCTCTAAAGCCTCAGAGATTGGGGACAGTGAGGAACACCATAGGACTCACCCTGCCACCCTGAAAGGAACCATGCCATTTGGAACTCCAGAAAGGATTCAGAGGAACTGAAATCTGCATTCCTACCTCTGGACACCCCCATATTCAGCAGGCCACTGGATGCAAACCTGGAGCTTGACACTCACCCTGAACAAATCCCTCGACTGCTTCCTCCCCCAGAAAGATGGACAGAGTGCTGGCAGATCGGGCCTGCCATGTGGTGGGCCCTAACCATAACCTTTGGTTTGGTTCGGTTCTCAGGATTGTGACCCCAAAGGCCTTGCAGTAGGTGCCCTACAATTTGGGGACACATGGGCAATCCCAGAGGACTCAGCCTGCTGCCCAGAAGGAAACTGTGCCATTTGGAACTCCGGAAAGGATTCAGAGGAGCAGAAATCTGCATGCCTAGCTGAGGACACACCCACACAGAGCTGACTCCTGGACACAAAGCCAGAGCCAGACACTCACCCTCACCTCCACTGTCAACTCAGCCACCCAGACAGCTCTCCATGGGGTCTTCAGATCAGCCCTGCCATGTCCCTGGTTCCTAACACTAACCCTTGGATGGTTTCTGTAATGATCTCCTCATTTCAGGTTATGTGGTGGTTCTGCAGGACATTGTCCTGGTGTGGGATCAAACACACTGAAGCATCCCGTGTGAAGTGGCAAACGTGGTAAAGAAATGACGGCTGGGGAATCTGAGTGTGGAGACAGCACGTATTTGTGCTGCTATAACAAGCTGACTGCACTTTGAAATCACCACAGAGGAAATGAATCTTCCAAATATCCATGTTAGCACGATGACACGGAAGCAGAGAGAACATCAGACTTTGGGATGGAGGCCAAGCCCTCCCAAATCCAGGTCACCCAACATGGAGAGGACACATGTTAGCAAGAGACTCGTGGGAGAATTAAATCATGGGCCCCTGTATCTCAGGTGCAGTAGAAGCAGTGGATTTGGAATTTCAGTTTTTCCACAACGTTCCACCACAAGCTGGTTAGAACTGTGCAAAAGCAGGAAGGGAAGCCCCAGTAAAGTGGACTGGGGATGCCAGAAGGGGAGGCTGGAAGGGGGCGCCTGCTGCTCAGTGCCCATTACAGACTCCACATTGCAATTCCCCACAGGAGAGACTCACCAATTCCAGGCCCCACACGGGAAGCTGGAGGTTCATCTCCTGACTTTTTGTAGGAGCTTTGCAGCTCAGCTGGTGAGAATTCTCCATCACCCTGCCTTTCTCCAAGGGACATTCCTTCAAGCACCCTTCCCAACTTCTTCCTCCTCCATGAAATAATGTTCCTCTCCTTTGTTTCTCGCACTTGCCTGTGATGGGACCTTAGCTTGCTCAGCCCAGACTGCCATTCTCTGCTCTTCCCAATTAAACCCATGCTGCTGGTCAAATAACTGGCAGATTGAGTTTAAGGCCAATTGAACTAATAAATTCAAGATCTTGCAAGGAACAAAATCAATATGCACAAATTAGTGGCACTCCTAGGTGCTCGGAAGGAACCATCAAAAAGAGACTGCGGAGAACGATCTCATTTACACCTGCATCCAAGACAGCAAGATACCCGGGAGGCCCCTGAACCAAGAAGGTGACAGACCTGTCATCTGACAGCCCCACAACAATGACGACAGACAGGGAGGGGTACACACGGAGATGGGGAGGCACTGTGCTCAGGGTAGAACCCACACTGGGAAAATACCTACTCTCCCCAAAACCGTCTACAGAGTCCTCACTCTGGCTCCCGAATTTCTGGACTCGGCGCAAGCCTGGAGTGGGTGTGGACACGGGAAGGACCCCGCAGGGCTGAGGTGGGGAGAGCACAAGCACCTAAGCAGGCGGACACTCCCTGACTGCAGACCATCTGAGGAGCCCCAGGAACCGAATCCGCGAGCACACAAACACAGATGAGGACCTAGGATCACCCGAGCCCAGAAAGGGGGGACCCCACAGCCCCGTGCACAGCACAGCAGGAGGCCACGTCTCCTCACACAAAACGACGGAAGCCCCAGTGTCTACATAGGGCTGCCTTTCTCTGTGGGGTCCTGAGACCACGAACCCCTTGACAGTCCACTCAGGCGGCTTCTCCTCAGCTCCTCCAGCATCTGGTCCTTAGGAGGTTGGACTGCTGCCAGTGTGGGCGCGTCCTCCACAACGGGTCCGGTCAGTGTGGATGCAGAGCCACACCCTCCTCAGCTTGTCCTGTCAGGGTGGGAGGCGCCCCACATTCTCCAGAAGTCTCCACAGTGGGTCCTGAAGAGGCGGGGCTCTGGTCCCAGCTGTGGCTGTGCAGCCTGGGCTCAGGGCGGGAGCTGGGGTCTGGCGCCATCTGCAGGCGGTGCAAGGCAGTGCAGGACTGTGGGAGCTCACCCTTCAGTGGAAGGTCCTGCTCCCTCCCCGGGTCCAGCTGATGCCATTTCATTCCGGAAATTCAAGCTGCATGGAGCCCAATACCCCCCAACTTCCCCCCAAATAGCTAAGGAACAATGAATTGGAAACAATGTGGAATTACAACAGTCCTTGACCCAAACAGTGTCACTGAACATGGCCCTGATGCAGACCCACACTCTGACCTCAACTTGGTCTCAAGCCTGGACCCTACCCTAATCCAAGACCCTAACCCTAGCCCCCAACCCAAACAATGTTCACAAGAATCAAAAGGTAGAAAATGCAAATATCCATCAATGGCAAGTGCATATGCAAAGTGTGGTGAAGGGTTTGAATTTGGGTTCAGGTTCAGGTTTTAGTCAGAGTTCTAGATCAGGCTTTGGGTTTAGTGTTAGGGTGAGGGTTTAGAGTGAAGGACAAGGGAACAGAGTTATAGTTTAGGGCTTTAAGTTTATGATTTAGGCTTTAAGACTCAGGGCTTATGGGATAAAGTTCAAGGTCAAATTTGGGGTTTGACTTCATGCTGAGATTTGGGTAGAGGTTTCATGACTTGGAGGTCTGGTTTAGGGTTTGGGTTCGTGGTTCAGGGCTTGGATCCAGGGCTCAGGTACAGGCTTTGGGTTCCATTCCAGGTTTGGGATTCAGGGTTCTAGTTTGGGCTTTAAGGTCAGCTTAGGTTTCAGCGTTGGTAGGGTTTAAGGTTAGGTTTAGGGATGACACATTTTCTTCAGTTGTCATCATGGACAAAAAAATTCTATCTGAAGTTTCTAAGTCAGAAATGTATTTCATCTGGGGGCGCCTGGGTGGCTCCGTGTGTTAAGCCTCTGCCTTGGGCTCAGGTCATGATCTCAGGGTCCTGGGATCGAGCCCTTCATCAGGCTCTCTGCTTTACGGGGAGCCTGCTTCCCCATCTTTCTCTCTGCCTGCCTCTCTGCCTACTTGTGATCTCTGTCTGTCAAATAAATAGAATTAGTAAAAGCTATTATATGATCTTTTACAAACCATTTCCTATCTTTGCCTTCTCATGTGCCAAGACAGACAGGGGTTATTTAAAACCCTGAAGAGAGTGCTCTTGCTTTTAAATTGCCTGTAACCTTCGTGTAATAGATTTATGATTGATAATAGATTTAGTTAAAATATAACTATTTAAAATATTTACTCTCAGTAAACGATTTCAACCTATGCTCATTTAAGTAACTTGGTGCATAATCCCTTTTCTATTAAACCATAGTGCAAGGACCAATGCCGCGTTCCCGAGAGAACCCCAATCTATTTTTCTAGAATGGCTGTATGCTATATATGGCGTCCTGTTTTCACTCCCTTTGTGGAGCACCTACCCTGGAGGTCATGTAATAACCAATGACCAAAAAAACAAACCAAAAACCCAAACATCCAGGTTGAAGTGCCATCCCTGCCTGGAGTGGAGGAGACTGCTCAGACAGATCCCAGGCAGGCATCTCAGCCCAGGCCTGTGCTGGGGAAGCTGCTTCCTGGCTTTGGGCGCAAACTGGAAGCCAGCAAACTGACCCAAGAGTGCAGCCGGCGTTTAGGACTGATGATCTTTTGGCAGCCAGGCTGCGCGTGGACACCCGCTCAGGGAGCCAGGCTAGGCGGCTGCCCAGCGCAGGCGCTGGCAATGCAGCAGCATGCCAGGGCTTAGCCTCGCACCCCAGCATGGGCTCCCGCCTCAGAAGTGAGGGGGCGGGGCCAGCGCAGAGAAGGGTCTTTGCTAATTTCCAAAGCTGGAAGTGAGCTCTCAGAGGACTCAGGAGGGAGGGGGGCGGGGGCGGGGGCGGGTCGGCGGCGGCCTGGAGAAGGGGCTTTGCTAATTGCCCAGCCGGGAAGGAGGGGCGCACAGCGCCAGGGTGCTGTACTGCAGCCCATTCGGGACTGCAGGACCCACCATACTCGCTGCCCCTGCACTCTCATGCTCCAACCTAGCCCATGAGGCCACGGTGTCCTGTTCCCCTTCCCGCTGCCTGCTGCCCCTCCCCGCCCAATGGCTTCACTGGAGGACCCTCTGCTCACAGGTAAAGTGACACCACGACAGGCCCTCACCTGAAGCAGAAAACGCAGTGCAGGAGCTGGGCGCAGCCTCCCGCCAACCCCAGGGCACCAGGACCACCCCAGACGCTGCGCCACACCCTGTCCGCAGGGGGTCAGGCCGGGACAGCGCCACAGGAGGTACCCCCCCCTGCCAGCGGGCAGGCTAGCCCCCATAGTTCTGCACCCCCACGCGCTTTTCAGAGCCTCCTGCCATTCCCAGGGCACCCAGAACCCAGAGAGTGAGGCCTTGGGTGTTCTCTAGTGACAGATTCAAGGCAATTTTTCGACTTTGGGACTCAGAGTTAACATAGTTTTCATTTGTGATTATTATTTTTGTGTGGGGGCTGTCGCTTTTCTTTTGACCTATGCTTGTTTTCACTCCCGGTTCTGAAGAAGCCCCTAAATCCTAACCCTTTGAGGACTCAGAAAGCTCTCAGAGCAGCAGTGCTGGGGGACAGTGTGGACACATGGTTTGGTTTCTCCTCTGGCCTGCTTCTGTGGCAGCCCCGCTCTGTCCTCCTCAGACTTCAGAGCAATATCTGAACAAGTGGAGAAGCGACCAGGGGGTCAGGAAGGTGGCCACCGAAGAGTGACTTCTCTGGAGGGTGGCTGAGCTAGCAAGTGAGCATGTTAGTCCAGCTCTGCCTGCATTCAGTATGGAGCTGAACAGGGGCCAGGGAAGGGGAGGAGGAGCAGAGAGCAGGGACAAAGGGACCAAAGAGGAGATTCAGATGAAGGGAAGTAATGGGGAGGAAAGAGAAGAAACTCTAGAAGACAGGTATGTAGAAAGGAAAAGGGATGAAGTGGGCATTGGGAAAGGGCACCACCAGGGAAGGAGAGAGGGGAAGAAAAGAGGGAGGAAAGAGGAAAGGGGAAAGGGAGAAGGGAGGAGTCAGCATGCCAGGGCTCCCCCTGCATCTGAAGAAGAGGTGGCTGGTCCAGCTTGTCAAACAGGGTGCTCACTATTTGGCCCCAGTTTCTGCTCCCAGTGCTACTGGGCTTTTCAAGGAAGGCAGGCTGTCCCTTGGGACCTACTGGAGCCCACTGGAGCCCACAGGAGGGTGGGAGAGGTAAGATGCCACCAGGTCCTGTCCTGAGCTTCTCCCAGCCACGAGCCTCACCACATGGTGCAAGAGGGACCCCAGAACAAAGGACGGACACAGGCCAGCATGTCTGCTGGTGGCTCTGGGCACTTAGCTCATCGCAGTGAACCACACGGCCTCCTCAACCCACGCTTTCAAAGCCTCCTTCTTCGCTTCTGGCTTTCATGTCTGTAGGAACATGAGCCAGATCTAACTCATCTGGGACAGACAATTCTGACTCACCCCGTGTCAGATTTTTATGAGTGGCTGTGATAGAGTAAGATAGCAATGCTCCAACAAACGGACTGTTTCCTCCCACTTGACCTCAACAGTCTTATACATTTTCTTAGCAAAAACATCTTGTCTCCTTCCATTAAGCTCATAACGTGGTCTAATAGTATACATGCGCCTTTGGTAGATGCGAAGCGATACAGAGGTCCTTTTTTTTTTTAATTTTACAAGGTAAAGTCAGTGAACATATCCAACTTGACGAATACGTCTCTGAAATGTCAATCCAGGCAAAGCTTTTTCTGCCTACAGTTTGGAGCCTACGTGGTGACATTTTTAAAATGCTTTCAGTCCCTCAGTGAGGCTCTTAGAAGCTAGCCAGGGCTTACTACGTGCCAGGCACTGTGTCAGGTGTTGGAGCTAAAGGGAAGGAGAGCTTGGAGGCTGGCTGGGGAGGGACATCCATGACACAAGCACAGCTAGAAACGGAGGCCAATGCTAGAAAAGAGAGAGCAGGCTGCATGGAGAGTGTGTACCATGGGGCTTGTGAGCTCACGAATAAGTGGGAGTAACTGGAGTGGGGAGATGGGGGAGAGAAGAGGGTCTTCCCATCAATGGGAATCACCTGTGCTTGGAGGCAGGTGCCATGAGGTCTCCACAGGAAGAAGGAGGCAGTGTGGTTGAAGGGCAGAGAGATGGGGCAGAACAGGCATCAGTCAGTTGGAGGGGTATGAATAGACTGATGGGAGGATTATGGGTGCCTTTGGAGGACTGAGAATTTGTTAGAAGATCAGTGCAGATTTCTATGGAGACAAATGCCAGGAACTGATAGGTCTTTGAAAGGTCACTCTGGCTGCCTTTTGGCAAAGGGGTTGGTAAAAGGCACTTGCAGGTGTGAACACACCAGGTGGGAGGTGAGTGCAGGAAATCGGGTGAGGGAGCATGGGAACTTGGTCCCGGGGTATATAAGGGAGAATAGCCTTTAAGGAGTTCCACAAATTGGCACCAGCTGTGGCTTCATTACAGAGCTGGAAGGGGGAGGTGGGTGTGTCCTGGAGGTTACAGAAATTACATGAGAAAGGGAAGTCTTTTTAGATCTCTTTTTCAACTAGAGGAACTCTCACCTCATTGATAGAATTCCAGAGTGGGAACCAATGATATGAGGACATCTTTGAAATGTCTGAATATGTTCTTCGACATCTTTGCAAGTGACGAGGAGACCTTGACCTTAGGAGGCCTTGGCCCTCTTTGTAGCCAGAAAGATTTCACCTACAGATTTGGGTTCTCCCTTTTAAAGTCAAGGAGTCAGTCCTTCCAAAGGACACCTCCTATCATTTTACCCTCTCATCATACCTCACGTGCTGGCATCTCCAAGACCCTCTGTTCCAGGTTGAGAGTATCCACTTTGGCCGGGCTGGTCTTGCCAAGAACACCACCACAGGAAATCTAGAGCCTGTAGTGCTATTAATAACATCATCTAAGACTGTGTTTGCTGCCCTCTTGGCCTCTTCCCACCATGACTCACTGAAGCTTTTTACACATTGTATCCATTATGCTATAGTTCCCAAAGCTCATCTTCTCTAGTGCCATTAGTTTTTAGGGGACCAGGCAAACCTTAAACTTGTCCCCCTTAATTGGATCCCTGTGCCCCCACACTCTCTTTGAATGCCTTTCACCATGATTCTTGAATGAGATCTGAGACCACTGCTGGTACCTAACACTTCTTGGCACCTTGTCTGCTAGGTTCTTGGAAGAGGAGGTGGCTATGGAGGTGAGTGGGGATGGGAGTGGGAGGATTTCTCCCTTCACTTCCCTTTTTGTGTTTTCAAATAATGGGTTTTGAGGGGGAGGGAAAGGTTAACCAGACCATTTATTTTCCATCTCCCATCGATAAAATGTCACACAGGAGAGAGGTGGCAGAAACGCACTTTCAGGTTAATTTTTTTACAAGGAAGATTGACTTATGAACCTACTTTGTTATTTCCTTTCATTCAATTTCCCTGTACCTCCTTTTCTATGAAGTGTAACGGTAACCCATTATTATTTTTATTGTTGGCACGTGCTTTGTGAACCATAAAGTGTACGCTATAAATGGGAGCGCTTTTCTTTTTTTTTTTTTTTGTAGTTTACGAAAAACTAATATTTTTTAAATTAATTTTTTATTTATTTTCAGCATAACAGTATTCATTCTTTTTGCACCACACCCAGTGCTCCATGCAAGCAGTGCCCTCTATGATACCCAACACCTGGTACCCCAACCTCCAAATCCCCCGCCCCTTCAAAACCCTCAGATTGTTTTTCAGAGTCCATAGTCTCTCATGATTCAGCTCCCCTTCCAATTTCCCCCACCTCCCTTCTCGTCTCTAACTCCCCATATCCATGAAAAACTAATTTAAAAACATTCATCCACCAGAGTACCCAAAGGGCTCCCATATAAACTATCTGTCGTTACATTATGTCCCGATGTGGAGCTCGATCCCAGGATCCTGAGATCATGACCTGAACTGAAGGCAGAGGCTTTAACACACTGAGCCACCAGCCCCAATGTATTCTCTTCAGTACCAGAATTTGTAACCAATTGACAGATGAAAAAGGAGGCAGTCAAGTGAAAATCAATAGGTCTTAGACCTGCAAGAAATTTGAATTAGATGAATTCAGCTACTCAGGCACTGTTTCACATTTTCAGAAATCTGCAGAAAAGGGGTTTACCTTTTTACAGCATGTAAAAGAGAAGACTATAACACATACTATGTGTAAGCATGTAAATATCAAAAAATATCCCATTAGTTGCTAAGACACACAGGGCCTATATTTTCTCTCAAATTCATGAATATGTAGGAGCAATAAGTGAGAAGTGAATGTATACTTTTCACTTCGAAGTCTTTTAGAAATCTAAAATATGACTTTCTATGGTTTGTGTTTCCATATTCCTTTATTGCCAGTTTGAACAAATCCACATGCTTTGATTCAAAGGTAATAAATTCCTCTTATTTGGAAACATGATGTTTATTTTTATTCTCTCACCCTTAGCAGGTGGTTTCATTTTAGCACACTTCAGAGTTATAATTTCATGCTTATTAAAAACATTTATTATGATCTACATAGATGAATGAAACTTTTATTTTATTAAATTATTTGACAAAAAATCTGTTATTTTTAAAAATGTATTTCCTTTAGGGTTATTTTAGAGCATTCAGAGAGGATCTAGGAGTGTGGTATTATGTAGTTTTTAAGTAGGTATGAAATGGTTATTTATAGGATTGTTTCTTTAAGGCTTATGTATATTGTCCATTATATGCTATAAAATATTTTGAAAGTAAATTTAAGGTATGTTTTACATAGTTTATTTTTTGGAAATAAATATTGAAATGACTTGTGAAATTCAGTATATTCTCAACATTAATTTATTTTGAAATTTACCAGTTGTCTACTGAACTATTATATGGCAGATATTACTTCAGACTACACTGGTAAATGAAATACTTGGCTTTGTAGAACTTTTATTTTAATGGGTGAGACAATTCAAAGCTATAAACCTTAATAAAAATTGCATAGTACATTCAAAAAGGATGAGTACAATGGGGAAAAAGAAAAACTCGATCAGGGTGAGAAAAATCAAGGTTGCTAGGCAGGGGATGGGGAGTTAAAATTTTTAATAGGAAGATCAGGGTAGTTACAATGAAGCTGACAATTGAACAAAGGTATGGAAAGGTGATGAATTTGCGCAGAACTATCAGCAATAAGGTCACTCCAGACAAAGGAATTGGCTATCTTAAAGGCCATAAGGTTGGATCATGCCTGGCATATCTGAGGAATAGCAAGGAGGCCACTGTGAGTGACTGAAGAGTAGCAGGGAAAGAGGTCACAGAGGTTAAATGAGTGGCTAGATCATGTAAAAGCTTAGAAGTCATTGTAAAACTCTGGCTTTTATATTTGGAAAATTACTGTGTGATAGAATTTCTGCTAATAACTGAGAGTTCAATTGTCCATAAAATTTCAAGGACTCTTATTCTAGTAAGACAGAATGAAGAGAAAGAGTTCATATTTTCACATGGTGTAACAAATGCTCAGAGATGCAAGTGTAGGAAGCTATAGGATCACAGAAGAAGGCACTAAAATCACACCAATATATTTGATGACTGTGACTATATATAAATTTGTATTTTCTAGATTTTTTATAGTCATGGATTCACAATGTATATACTATTCATTGCCTGGCTTTTCTTTTCTCAGCATCATTACTTTGAGAATCTCCAATTGTAAATAGTTCATTTTGATGTTGAATAGTAATCTCTTTAATGAATAGATCATAATTTTTCTTTGCTCTATGGATGGACATTGATGAACATTTCCACTGTTTTCAATTCTTAAAAATAAAGCTGATATGAAATTCATATACAAGTCCCTGTATGAACATAGGGCTTGTTTCTCTTGGTTAAATGCCTAGAAGTAAAATGGCTATTTTTGTAACTGCAACATATTTTGCATTTAAAAAAATTTTCAAACTATTTTCCAAAGTGGTTGTATCATGATATATGCCAACAACAGTTTAGATTTTTTGTTGCTTCTCAATCTAGCTCAGACCAAGTACAATTAGGCTTTATAATTTTAGCCATTCTAATAGATATGTAAGCATGTCTCATTATGATTTTAATTTGTATTTCTTTAATGTCTAAATGTTGAGAAATTTGTCATGTGCCTATAAGCCATCCATATACTTTTGGTGACATGTCTCTTCCATTATTTCCTTCACATGTAAAATTGGATACTCTGTTTGGTTATTAGTAAGGTTTTTTATTTTTATTCATTTTTAAATAATCAGAGTAGATGTCCATTATCAGATATGTAATTTGCAAATCCCTTCTCCATCTTTACGGATTCTCAATGGAGCTTTGATAGCTGTGTCTTTCAAGAAATATGCTACTTCTTTCCTGGTACACGGAGGTATGACTAGAACATTATCAATGTTGACCTTTGCAAAGAAAATCATGGCTTAAGATATATGTAGTCTGCAGTTGTTGGGAGTGTTCACCATCCTTGCCTCTAACTCATCTCTCACTGCCCACACATTCAGGTATAGGGGAATATTGATTGACAAAATATTAATTGCCAAATAACACTAGTTAGAGAATAAGAAAAATGCAGGCACCTGATTATATAATATTCCTTAAATAAAATATGTTTTTATAAGTGCTATTGGAAGTAAATTCCTCAATACTTTAATCACAAAGAATGATGGAATCCTAGATTTTTTTTTCTTGTATTTACTAAGAAAATGATCATGCCTCAAGTATATTAAAATGGAATAGGGAAAATTAAAAATTGTTTTAAGATGATTTGCGTGTGTTGTTCGTATGTGAGAGAGAAAGTGAGAGAGAAAGATAAAGAAAAAGAGAAAGGGAAAGACAGAGAGGTGGCTGCAGTGAATTGATGAGTTGGAGGATAGATTTTAAAGTTTTGTCTTTTGCTTTCTACATTTCTTTTTCCTTAGGTACAAGAGAACAATCAGTAATATCTCAGAAGCCTGCTGGTAACATCAGCAGAAAGAATTAGAGGTTTCCAGAAAATTAAGATGACATATAGTTTTCCTGACATAAGAAAATCATTTTTTGTCCCCAGCTATTTTCAATGATCTATACCCCACCTGTGTACTTGCCCAAGCACACTTCTTCCAAAACTTCCTGGGAGGTTCTTAAAAAGAAATGCAAAAACCTCACTCCTTAAGGATTTTGAGGGAACAAGGCAATGGGAAAACTAACAGTCACCACCAGACCAGGAAATAGCCTAAGCTATTGAGACAATAAATCAGTGGTAAAACTCCTAGTGCTATTTCAAAAGCAATCAAGGCCTTGCATTCCTTGTCCCAGAAAATGAGCCCAAGACCCCATCTAGTTTCTATCTGCTCTTGAAGCCTGCAGAGTCCCTTTCCCTTGTCCAACAGTTACCTCTGCTTTATTCTAACGTTGAAGTTTCTGCCCTCGGTGGAATACAAGCTTCATTCAGGTGAACATGCAATACATATTGCACAAATACATATGTGGATGTGCATGCATCCACAACCTTATGACCAACCATACACGGGATAATAAAACTCTCCCTTCTGAGTATTCATCTTAAATACTAAATAAAAATCTCTCTCCTGTTCAAACAGTCAAGGCTTTGGAACTTATTCCCTGTGATCTCCTTGTATGTTGTAAACAAAGATTCCTTTGTTTGACAACTCCACCTGTTTCTGTGATTCACCAAAGACTGACCTCAGTTAGTTCAGTTGCTGTAATGGCTTTCACTACTCTGATTCTACCTCTGCAAGTCTCCAAATTTAACTATTTTTTCTCCCAATTCTGCATGTTCTTGGCTTTAAACTGCAACTCTGAAGAGAAGATTTGCTTGTTTAAAAAAAAAAATCAAGAAAAGGTAGTAGTAGTTAACATTGTTACTTTGAACTTCCTGCCCTAAGGGGCTCTCCTGTTCTTTCTCTTTGACTTCCTGGACTAAAACGACAGAAATTTGGCAATACATCACTCCCCAATCCAGATTACTGCCAGAACAGTTTATACTCTTAGAAAAATATTAGTTTAAAAGATCACATAATTAAATACTTAAGCATGTAGTGTAATATAGTGGTTTACAAGAAATATATTTTGGTCATCTGAATATTTGGTTTTCAACCATGGCTACTGACTCACAGCTCCTAAAACTCTTGGGATTTCCTGTGATAAGGGTGAGAGAGGTGTGTTTTGTTCTGTTAATGAAGTGACCTTCAGACCTCACTCAAGGCAAGGGCTGTTTGCCTGAAGGACCAACCACTTGGTGAAAGCCTTCACAACTTTTTGCCTCCCCTTCCTCCCAATACAGGATTATCTGGGGAGGGAAGAGGATCTGGAGATTAGATCAGCAAATGACAATGATTTAGTCAGTCATGACTATGTCATGAAGCCTCCACAGAAAAGCTGAAAGGACTGGGTTCAGAAAGCTTTTAGTTTGTTAAATGTATGAAAAGGCAGGAAGAGTGGCAGTCTTACAGAAGGTAATAGAAGCTCTGTGCCCATTCTCCATACCTTGCCCTGTGCACTTCTTTATCTATCTATTGATTTAAATCTTCTATTTTATCTTTTAATAAGCTGGCAAACATAAAGTAAGTATTTTTCTGAGTTTTGTGAGTCCCTGTAGCAAATTAAAAGAACGTAAGAAGTAGGCCACTGGGACCTCCAACCTGTAGTTGCTCAGTCACAAGCACAGGTAATAACCTGGGGCCTACAGTGAGACTGGCATCTGAGGTGGGGTTGGAGATAGTCTTGGAGGACTGATCCCTTAACTGATGAAATCTTACACTATGTTCAGGTAGATAGTGTCAGAATTTAGTTGAATTCTTGGAGATCCTGCTGTTGTCTGAAAATTATTTGGCATTGTTGGTATGATGTCCTAAAACCCAAAAAGATATAGCTTCCTCAAAATAAGAATACGGTTGACAGCTTATATATAATAAGTGAGTATTTCAGGGATTTAAAATATACCCAATAAATAATGTAAGGAAATAAGGAAAGATTTTGAAATAAAAACAAGAATAAGAACCTAGTGGTACTAATAGATTAAATATATGTAATCTAGTTGAATTAAGAATACAATGGATAGAATACGTAATGGATTCAATAGAGATAAGAAGTCACTTAAGGATATAGTCATCTGGATACCAGCAAAGCATTAAAATTATCAATATAAAAGAGGTGTAAGATGTAGGTGATGTGTGTGGAACAAAAGCTAGAGAAGAAATTAGATTTCCTTACTACTCATAGCCTGTTGACAAGTCCTTGAAGCTCCTCTGGGGACTCAGCTGCTTCCATGTGGACACATCCACTCAGGGCAAAAAGCATTCTTAGTCCACCCCCCAGGATACTGAAAATCTACTTTCACATGTAAAAATTACTTTGGAAACTTCTTTATCTCTACTCCCCACCCCTGCCCTCAAGATATACATTGGCAATCATCTCCCAAGCATATACCCACTGATACACATCAGAAGAGTCTCTTCCCTGAGTTTTTACTAAATAGTAATAAATGACCTTTCCCTAACAATAGCTAGCCCCCTCAAGGTCCTGGAAACCTTGTTTATAAAATACCTTGGAGGCTTGTGCTATCCCTAACCTCCTCCCAAATTGAAAGTATATAATCAGCCACTCTTCATGACCCTCTCTCTCTACTCCAAATAAATAAATAAATATTTTTAAATAAAATAAAATAAATGACTTTTTTTAAATGAAAGAAGAAAAAGGAAAGAAATATTTGAATATTAATGTACATCTATTTCTCAAGCATAAAATAGTCAAGACACTGGATTAAAACTTACATACAAGAAAAGAAAGAAAATATTCATAACTAGAGTTGACTCTATGAATCCCAAACTAGGGCATACATACCAAAGACACACAAAAAAAATCACAAGTGTTAGAGAGAAAAAAAAAATAATTCATTAATAAAGAAACAAGAATCAGACTGACAGAAATTTTTTAAATAACATCAGATATAAAAAAGAATGAAGTAATAGCTTTATTATCTTGAAAAAAATCACAAATGGAAACATTTAGATCCTTATAAAATGTCATTGGCATAGGAAGGCATAATAAAAAAAATATTTTCAGGAATACAGACCACAGATAATTTGCCTTAATTTGTGTAGGCAGCACTTAAATACTAATATTATTTTAACAGTTAAAATATACTCTATGATCTTTGAGGTTGGGGAAAAGAGGATGACCAAGTCATCTTGAAATAATTCAGTTTTATGAAAAAAGTAAAAAGATCAAAAAAAAGACTTGTAGAAAAGAGAGATAAAACATATGCATAATAAAAATAAATAAATAAATAAACAGCTGGAGTGCCTGGGTGACTTAGTCGGTTCAAGTGTCTGCCTTCAGCTCAGGTGATGATCCCAGGGTCCTGGTATTGAGCCCTGCATCAGGCTCCCTGCTCAGTGGAGAGTCTGCTTCTCCCTCCCATTGAGAAAGAAAATTTGACTTATTTATTTGAGAGAGATAATCTTTAAATTTTACTTATTTATTTGAGAGAGAGTGAGAAAAGAAAAACATGCACACAGCAGAGGGAATAACAGAGGGAGAGGGAGAAGCACGCCACTGAGCAGGGAACCCCCTGCGGGGCTCTATCCCAGGACCCGGGTATTATGACCTGAGCTATAGGTAGACACTTAACTCAGGTACCCCAATAAATACAATCTTTAAAAAAAAATAAATAATAATAAAAATAAATAATATTTCAGATAGTATGATTTTTTTAATGTAAGACTTGGTATAAAAACAGGATGACATACTTGTCTAATTATAGCAAAAGACTTTGATAAGTTTAGATGCAGTAGTACATAAAAAATTTAACTTCTTTCATTAACTGATAATTTAATTAGATTAAATTAAGAGACATCAAAATTTAGAGAATCTAATAGTCCTGATCTATTAATAAATGTAGCCATCCTAACCCCAAAACAAGAGTCTTCAGTAAGTATATAAGCATAAGTTGAACATTTACACAAACAGGCCATTATTTAGGCCAGAAGTCTATGCCAATAAATTCCTAGAGTTAAATATCAGGCTATATTTTCCAAGAATAAGGCAATAAAATTAGAAAACAATGACCAAAATATTAAATTCATATAATTGGAAGTTAACTTCATACCTAAAAAGAAATAATACAGCTAATTCAGAAATTTTTAGAATTACAGTACTTTGGTAATATCAACTCTCAAAATGAGTAACGGACAGGTGGGGCTAGCAAGAGACTCGTGGGAGGATTAAATCATGGGCCCCTGTATCTCAGGTGCAGTAGAAGCAGTGGATTTGGAATTTCAGTTTTTCCACAACGTTCCACCACAAGCTGGTTAGAACTGTGCAAAAGCAGGAAGGGAAGCCCCAGTAAAGTGGACTGGGGATGCCAGAAGGGGAGGCTGGAAGGGGGCGCCTGCTGCTCAGTGCCCATTACAGACCCCACATTGCAATCCCCCACAGGAGAGACTCACCAATTTTAGGCCCCACAGGGGAAGCTGGAGGTTCATCTCCTGACTTTTTGTAGGAGCTTTGCAGCTCAGCTGGTGAGAATTCTCCATCACCCTGCCTTTCTCCAAGGGACTTTCCTTCAAGCACCCTTCCCAACTTCTTCCTCCTCCATGAAATAATGTTCCTCTCCTTTATTTCTCCCACTTGCCTGTGATGGGACCTTAGCTTGCTCAGCCCAGACTGCCATTCTCTGCTCTTCCCAATTAAACCCATGCTGCTGGTCAAATAACTGGCAGATTAAGTTTAAGGCCAATCGAACTAATAAATTCAAGAACTTGCAAGGAACAAAATCAATATGCACAAATTAGTGGCACTCCTAGGTGCTCGGAAGGACCCATCAGAAAGAGACTGCTGAGAACGATCTCATTTACACCTGCATCCAAGATAGCAAGATACCCAGGAGGCCCCTGAACCAAGAAAGTGACAGCCCTGCAACAATGACGACAGACAGGGAGGGGTACACACGGAGATGGGGAGGCACTGTGCTCAGGGAAGAACCCACACTGGGAAAATACCTACTCTCCCCAAAACCGGCTACAGAGTCCTCACTTTGGCTCCCGAATTTCCGGACTAGGCGCAAGCCTGGAGTGGGTGTGGACACGGGAAGGACCCCGCAGGGCTGAGGTGGGGAGAGCACGAGCACCAAAGCAGGGGGACGCTCCCTGACTGCAGACCATCTGAGGAGCCCAAGAAACCGAATCCGCGAGCACACAAACACAGACAAGGACCAAGGATCACCGGAGCCCAGAAAGGGGGGACCCCACAGCCCCGCGCACAGCACAGCAGGAGGCCACGTCTCCTCACACAAAACGACGGAAGCCCCAGTGTCTAAACAGGGCGCCCTTTCTCTGTGGGGTCCTGAGACCACGAACCCCTTGACAGTCCACTAAGGGACTTCTCCTCACCTCCTCCAGCGTCTGGTCCTTAGGAGGTTGGACTGCTGCCAGTGTGGGCGCGTCCTCCACAACGGGTCCGGTCAGTGTGGATGCAGAGCCACACCCTCCTCAGCTTGTCCTGTCAGGGTGGGAGGCGCCCCACATTCTCCAGAAGTCTCCACAGTGGGTCCTGAAAAGGCAGGGCTCAGGTCACAGCTGTGGCTGTGCAGCCTGGGCTCAGGGCGGGAGCTGGGGTCTGGCGCCCTCTGCAGGCGGTGCAAGGCAGTGCAGGACTGTGGGAGCTCACCCTTCAGTGGAAGGTCCTGCTCCCTCCCCGGGTCCAGCTGATGCCATTTCATTCCAGAAATTCAAGCTGCATGGAGCCCAATACCCCCCAACTTCCCCCCAAATAGCTAAGGAACAATGAATTGGAAACAATGTGGAATTACAACAGTCCTTGACCCAAACAGTGTCACTGAACATGGCCCTGATGCAGACCCACACTCTGACCTCAACTTGGTCTCAAGCCTGGACCCTACCCTAATCCAAGACCCTAACCCTAGCCCCCAACCCAAACAATGTTCACAAGAATCAAGAGGTACAAACTCCAAATATCCATCAATGGCAAGTGCATAAGCAAAGTGTGGTGAAGGGTTTGAATTTGGGTTCAGGTTCAGGTTTTAGTCAGAGTTCTAATCAGGCTTTGGGTTTAGTGTTAGGGTGAGGGTTTAGAGTGAAGGACAAGGGAACAGAGTTATAGTTTAGGGCTTTAAGTTTATGATTTAGGCTTTAAGACTCAGGGCTTATGGGATAAAGTTCAAGGTCAAATTTGGGGTTTGACTTCATGCTGAGATTTGGGTTCAGGTTTCATGACTTGGAGGTCTGGTTTAGGGTTTGGGTTCTTGGTTCAGGGCTTGGATCCAGGGCTCAGGTACAGGCTTTGGGTTCCATTCCAGGTTTGGGATTCAGGGTTCTAGTTTGGGCTTTAAGGTCAGCTTAGGTTTCAGTGTTGGTAGGGTTGAAGGTTAGTTTAGGGATGACACATTTTCTTCAGTTGTCATCATGGACAAAATAATTCTATCTGAAGTTTCTAAGTCAGAAATGTATTTCATCTGGGGGCGCCTGGGTGGCTCCGTGTGTTAAGCCTCTGCCTTGGGCTCAGGTCATGATCTCAGGGTCCTGGGATCGAGCCCTTCATCAGGCTCTCTGCTTGGCGGGGAGCCTGCTTCCCCATCTTTCTCTCTGCCTGCCTCTCTGCCTACTTGTGATCTCTGTCTGTCAAATAAATAGAATTAGTAAAAGCTATTATATGATCTTTTACAAACCATTTCCTATCTTTGCCTTCTCATGTGCCAAGACAGACAGGGATTATTTAAAACCCTGAAGAGAGTGCTCTTGCTTTTAAATTGCCTGTAACCTTCGTGTAATAGATTTATGATTGATGATAGATTTAGTTAAAATATGACTATTTAAAATATTTACTCTCAGTAAACGATTTCAACCTATGCTCATTTAAGTAACTTGGTGCATAATCCCTTTTCTATTAAACCATAGTGCAAGGACCAATGCCGCGTTTCCGAGAGAACCACAAGCTATTTTTCTAGAATGGCCATATGCATATATATCAGGCGTCCTGTTTTCACTCCCTTTGTGGAGCACCTACCCTGGAGGTCATGTAATAACCAATGACCAAAAAAACAAACCAAAAACCCAAACATCCAGGTTGAAGTGCCATCCCTACCTGGAGTGGAGGAGACTGCTCAGACAGATCCCAGGCAGGCATCTCAGCCCAGACCTGTGCTGGGGAAGCTGGTTCCTGGCTTTGGGCGCAATCTGGAAGCCAGCAAACTGACCCAAGAGTGCAGCTGGCCTTTAGGACTGATGATCTTTTCGCAGCCAGGCTGCCCGTGGACACCCGCTCAGAAAGCCAGGCTATGAGTCTGCCCAGCGCAGGCGCTGGCAATGGGGCAGCATGCTAGGGCATAGCCCTGCTCCCCAGCCAGGGCTCAGGCCCCTGGAGTGAGGGGGCAGGGCCGGCGCAGAGAAGGGTCTTTGCTAATTTCCAAAGCTGGAAGTGAGCTCTCAGAGGACTCAGGAGGGAGGGGGGCGGGGGCGGGGCGGGGGGGGGCCAGGAGAAGGGGCTTTGCTAATTGCCCAGGCGGGAAGGAGGGGCACACAGCTCCAGGGTGCTGTGCTGCAGCCCATTCTGGACTGCAGGACCCACCATACTCGCTGCCCCTGCGCTCCCACGCTCCAGCTTAGCCCCAGAGGCCAAGGTGTCCCATTCTCATTCCTGCTGCCTGCTGCCCCTCCCTGCCCCATGGCTTCTCTGGAGGACCCTCTGCTCACAGGTAAAGTGACACCTCGACGCGCCCTCACCTGAAGCAGAAAACGCAGGACAGGAGCGGGGGGGGGGGGGGGGGGGGGAGGGTGGAATGGTCGGGGCCCAGGCTTCCAGCAACCCCAGGGCACCAGGACCACCCAGGGCGCCGCGCCACACCCCCTACGCAGGGGGTCGTGCCAGGACAGCGCCACAGGAGGTACCCCCCCCTGCCAGCGGGCAGGCTAGCCCTCATAGTTCGGCACCCCCACGTGCATGTCAGAGCCTCCTGCCATTCCCAGGGCACCCAGAACCCAGAGAGTGAGGCCTTGGGTGCTTTCTAGTGACAGATTCAAGGCAATTCTTCGACTTTGGGACTTCAGAGTTAACATAGTTTTCATTTGTGATTATTATTTTTGTGTGGGGGCCGTCGCTTTTCTTTTGACCTATGCTTGTTTTCACTCCCAGTTCTAAAGAAGCCCCTAAATCCTAACCCTGTTGAGGACTCCGAAAGCTCTCAGAGCAGCAGTGCTGGGGGACAGTGTGGACACATGGTTTGGTTTCTCCTCTGGCCTGCTTCTGTGGCAGCCCCGCTCTGTCCTCCTCAGACTTCAGAGCAATATCTGAACAAGTGGAGAAGCGACCAGGGGGTCAGGAAGGTGGCCACCGAAGAGTGACTTCTCTGGAGGGTGGCTGAGCAAGCAAGTGAGCATGTTAGTCCAGCTCTGCCTGCATTCAGTATGGAGCTGAACAGGGGCCAGGGAAGGGGAGGAGGAGCAGAGAGCAGGGACAAAGGGACCAAAGAGGAGATTCAGATGAAGGGAAGTAATGGGGAGGAAAGAGAAGAAACTCTAGAAGACAGGTATGTAGAAAGGAAAAGGGATGAAGTGGGCATTGGGAAAGGGCACCACCAGGGAAGGAGAGAGGGGAAGGAAAGAGGGAGGAAAGAGGAAAGGGGAAAGGGAGAAGGGAGGAGTCAGCATGCCAGGGCTCCCCCTGCATCTGAAGAAGAGGTGGCTGGTCCAGCTTGTCAAACAGGGTGCTCACTCTTTGGCCCCAGTTTCTGCTCCCAGTGCTACTGGGCTTTTCAAGGAAGGCAGGCTGTCCCTTGGGACCTACTGGAGCCCACTGGAGCCCACAGGAGGGTGGGAGAAATAAGATGCCACCGGGTCCTGTCCTGAGCTTCTCCCAGCCACCAGCCTCACCACATGGTGAAAGAGGGACCCCAGAACAAAGGACGGACACAGGCCAGCATGTCTGCTGGTGGCTCTGGGCACTTAGCTCATCGCAGTGAACCACACCGCCTCCTCAACCCACGCTTTTAAAGCCTCCTTTTTCGTTTCTGGCTTTCATGTCTGTAGGAACATGAGCCAGATCTAACTCATCTCCGACAGACAATTCTGGCTCACCCTGTGTCAGATTTTTATGAGTGGCTGTGATAGAGTAAGATAGCAATGCTCCAACAAACGGACTGTTTCCTCCCACTTGACCTCAACAGTCTTATACATTTTCTTAGCGAAAACATCTTGTCTCCTTCCATTAAGCTCATAACGTGGTCTAATAGTATACATGCGCCTTCCTTAGATGCGAAGCGATACAGAGGTCCTTTTTTTTTTTTTTTAATTTTACAAGGTAAAGTCAGTGAACACATCCAACTTGACCAATACGTCTCTAAAATGTCAATCCAGGCAAAGCTTTTTCTGCCTACAGTTTGGAGCCTACGTGGTGACATTTTTAAAAAGCTTTCAGTCCCTCAGTGAGGCTCTTAGAAGCTAGCCAGGGCTTACTACGTGCCAGGCACTGTGTCAGGTGTTGGAGCTAAAGGGAAGGAGAGCTTGGAGGCTGGCTGGGGAAAGACATCCATGACACAAGCACAGCTAGAAACGGAGGCCAGTGCTAGAAAAGAGAGAGCAGGCTGCATGGAGAGTGTGTACCATGGGGCTTGTGAGCTCACGAATAAGTGGG
This sequence comes from Mustela nivalis, assembly GCF_964662115.1. NCBI lineage: Eukaryota > Metazoa > Chordata > Mammalia > Carnivora > Mustelidae > Mustela > Mustela nivalis. Next base: position 143,381 of record NW_028136326.1, read on the forward strand.
AGTAACTGGAGTGGGGAGATGGGGGAGAGAAGAGGGTCTTCCCATCAATGGGAATCACCTGTGCTTGGAGGCAGGTGCCATGAGAGGTCTCCACAGGAAGAAGTGGAGAGAGATGGGGCAGAACAGGCATCAGTCAGTTGGAGGGGTATGAATAGACTGATGGGAGGATTATGGGTGCCTTTGGAGGACTGAGAATTTGTTAGAAGATCAGTGCAGATTTCTATGGAGACAAATGCCAGGAACTGATAGGTCTTTGAAAGGTCACTCTGGCTGCCTTTTGGCAAAGGGGTTGGTAAAAGGCACTTGCAGGTGTGAACACACCAGGTGGGAGGTGAGTGCAGGAAATCGGGTGAGGGAGCATGGGAACTTGGTCCCGGGGTATATAAGGGAGAATAGCCTTTAAGGAGTTCCACAAATTGGCACCAGCTGTGGCTTCATTACAGAGCTGGAAGGGGGAGGTGGGTGTGTCCTGGAGGTTACAGAAATTACATGAGAAAGGGAAGTCTTTTTAGATCTCTTTTTCAACTAGAGGAACTCTCACCTTATTGATAGAATTCCAGAGTGGGAACCAATGATATGAGGACATCTTTGAAATGTCTGAATATGTTCTTCGACATCTTTGCAAGTGACGAGGAGACCTTGACCTTAGGAGGCCTTGGCCCTCTTTGTAGCCAGAAAGATTTCACCTACAGATTTGGGTTCTCCCTTTTAAAGTCAAGGAGTCAGTCCTTCCAAAGGACACCTCCTATCATTTTACCCTCTCATCATACCTCACGTGCTGGCATCTCCAAGACCCTCTGTTCCAGGTTGAGAGTATCCACTTTGGCCGGGCTGGTCTTGCCAAGAACACCACCACAGGAAATCTAGAGCCTATAGTGCTATTAATAACATCATCTAAGACTGTGTTTGCTGCCCTCTTGGCCTCTTCCCACCATGACTCACTGAAGCTTTTAACACATTGTATCCATTAAGCTATAGTTCCCAAAGCTCATCTTCTCTAGTGCCATTAGTTTTTAGGGGACCAGGCAAACCTTAAACTTGTCCCCCCTAATTGGATCCCTGTGCCCCCACAATCTATTTGAAAGCCTTTCACCATGATTCTTGAATGAGATCTGAGACCAGTGCTGGTACCTAACACTTCTTGGCACCTTGTCTGTTAGGTTCTTGGAAGAGGAGATGGCTATGGAGGTGAGTGGGAATGGGAGTGGGAGGATTTCTCCCTTCACTTCCCTTTTTGTGTTTTCAAATAATGGGTTTTGAGGGGGCGGGAAAGTTTAACCAGACCATTTATTTTCCATCTCCCATCGATAAAATGTTTACCACTCCACACTGGAAGAATTTATATCTTTCCTTTGAATCTCCAGGAAAATCTCCCAAACCCAGACCACCACCATGTGGATTCAGCCATCTTCTGATTCACCTCCAGATTGTCTCCTCCTAAATGCTCAAGCCACTGGTTAAGGGCGAAATGTTCAATGCCCAAGCAATTAAGTGGGGAACACGTTTATCTAAGCAATTGCATGCAGCTCTCTATCTGCATACAGGGGGTCTCTCCCAAGCATTTCCAACCTCAGCAAAAGAAGACAAAGCCCCAGCAGTCTGGGGTATATATCATTCATTCATTCCTGTGTTCAACACTCATGGCGGATCCCCAGCAAGACAGTGGGAGAGCAAGGACTGGAGAAATCCTGGAAGCTGAAGTCTGAGGAGGATTTCAAATTCAAGTCAGAGATGAAAGAAACATCTGGACTTGGTCCTCAGGTACATGCAGTATTCTGAACTGAGGCTAGAACCAGAGACCATTCTAATGAAAGGCCTCTACAGGTGGGCTCCAACTCAGTTTCGTGTATATTCATTCATGAAATAGCTCTTTGGGTCAACATGCAGAAGAAAACCATTTCAGAAAACTGACAATGAGGAGAGGAAAGGGAAGCCAGAAGGCTTGTGAATGGGGAGAGAGGAGGACCCAGGGCAGGAAACCAAGAATCCCTCCCTGCCCTCCTTGCTGCCAGGGAGGTCTGAGGGACTAGTTTCCACCTGGGATCCCAAGTCCAGAACAAAAGCAGCGGGGCCACGGCGGGGGAGGGAAGGGGGTCCTCAGCACGGGCGCATGGGGCTGCGGAAAGATGGGGGCTAGCGTGCCTGCTGGCGGGGGGCACCTCGCAAGGCGCTGTCCCCAGCCCGACCCCATGAGGACCCGGGTTTGGCGCAGCGTCCGGGGTGGTCCCGGTGCCCTGGGGTTCGCGGGAGGCTGGGCCTCCACAACCCCCCTCTTCGCCCCCAGGTCGGGTCCGCGCTTTCTGCTCCAGGTGAGGGCGCGGCGCGGTGTCACTTTACCCCTGTGCAGAGGGTGGTCCGGAGAAGCCTTGGGGCGGGGAGGGGCAGCAGGCAGCAGGAGCGGGACAGCGGAGCCTCACATGGGAGCGTAAGGGGGGCGAGTCCGGTGGGTCCTGCAGTCCCGACTGAGCCGCAGCACAGCACCGCGGCGCTGCCCGCCCCTCCTCCGCCAGCCCCTCCACCTCCTCCCAGACTCTCAGCCACATCCTCTGTGAGCTCACTTCCAGCTTAGGCAATTAGCAAAGCGCCTTCTCCCCGCCGCCCTCCACCCGCCCCCGCCCCCCTCCCTCCTGAGTCCTCCGCGAGCTCCCTTTTCGCTTTGGCAATTAGCAAAGCCCCTTCTCTGCCCCGCCCCCGCCCCCTCCCTCCTGAGGCCCCGCCCTGGCTGGGGCGCGGGGGAAGCCCCGGGGGCTGCAAGCTTGACCAGCGCTGGCGCTGGGCAGCCTCCTAGCCTGGGTCCTTGAGCGGGTGTCCACCCGCGGCCTGGCTGCAAAAAGATCATCAGTCCTGTTAACCCTGGCTGCACTCTTCCGTCAGTTTGCTGGCTTCCAGATTGAGCCCAAAGCCAGGAACCAGCTTCCCCAACACAGGCCTGGGCTGAGATGCCTGCCCAGGATCTGTTTGAGCAGTCTACTCATCTCCAGGCAGGGATGGCACTTCCACATGGATGTTTGGGTTTTTTTATTGTTTTTTGGTCATTGGTTATTATTACATGACCTCCAGGGTAGGTGCTCCACAAAGGGAGTGAAAACAGGATGCATGATATACCCCTCACCTCCCATGCTGTCTTTCTCTTAAATAATAAGCACTGCTGAACTATCTTAGATTCTGTACCTTCTCTCCAGCCATGAACCTATCACTGTCTTTAACTCTTGAAAACTTCATTAGACAAATTAATGTGGTGAAGGAAGCAATATGAGAAAGCCTATTAATCTGATGAGCATGGAACTGAACAAACCCTATAGATACTTTCCCTTTGATTTCTAGCCTATCAATACCTACAGTGAGTCACATACACTCAAGATTATTGTTTTTATTGTATACTTCATATATTCATTGATTTTGGACTCGTTATCATTTCGTTGAAGTGTTAAACTATGGTAATAAACAAACTTTTAATTAACTTTTCCTCCTATGATACAAATATAACTTGCACTTGAGCTTTAGCTAATTTTATGTTCTAAAATTGCCAAAACAAAATGATCAAGGTTTCTAGATTATTTACTGTATTTTCTACTATATAATATTGTTCTATCTCTTCTGTATAAAGAAAATGAATGCTTGGGGCTCTTGGGTGGCTCAGTGTGTTAAAGCCTCTGCCTTATGCTTAGGTCATGATCCCAGAGTCCTGGGATAGAGCCCCACATCAGGCTCTCTGCTCAGCAGGGACCCTGCTTCCCTTCCTTTCTCTCTGCCTGCCTCTCTGTCTACTTGTGATCTCTGTCTGTCAAATAAATAAATAAAATCTTTAAAAAAAGAAAATGAATGCTTGATAACTAAATGAATGCCTTACTGAACAAATTAAATATGGCAATAGCATTTTATTTTATCATGCTTCACATATTAAACAATAATATTATATCACTAGTCTACAAATAATCTACTCGCATAGTCATTTGGAAGCTTTTAGCAAAAGAATTCTTCCTCCTGATTGTAGTATAAAAGCCACAGAAATATACAGAAGACTCCTAGAATAGAAAGTTAAATCCAGTTATCAGTGATGCCTTGAGTAGGACCTGACCTATGTATGTCCTGGGATGCACTAGTAACTGTTACATGTGATAGGATTATATTTAATATATACAGTTTCATTTACTTCACAAAGGACATATAAATTTGAGAATTAAATATTTGATGAATCTATAAAGTCTATATCTATTTGTAACTAATGTGGTAGAATTAAGATGTTAATTTGAAAAAAAATTCATTGAACACATACACATATTCAATTGTTTTTATATATATAAACAGCATTATTTATTTATGTAAATAAATGCATTGTCTGTAAAATCCATTTACTTATCAATCATAAGGGTAATTTTAAGTACTAAGAATAAGAAATATGTGAAAAGATAAGTGTTCAAGAGTGCAGTTTGTGGTAATTAATACAATATGATAGGCTCATGAAAAAGATATATTACTTGAACTTAAAAGCTTCTATAATTAAGCGATGACCACTTGAAATTTGTAATTAGTCTTGCTGCAGTTTTTCCTTGCACTTATTGCCCTTCCCCAGAAGTTCATTAAGAATTTCTGTGAATGTCCTTATGTTTAATCTCATTCATAGATTCCACTGCTGCTCACAAAACAAAGCCAAAAAGAGAGGTAACTCTATGTGGCACTCCATCCACAAGCAATACATTCATAAATAATTAAAAAGCTCTCTACTTCATTTGTTACCCATTCAGCTGATAATTTTAATGAGTAACTGAGGCCATTTTATCAGCACTTTTAATAGAATGCGACTCAGAAACTTCACAGTGTTATTTAAGAAGAAATGCTCACGTGTTAAGGTTTTTATTTTTTTAAATCAACAAAATAATTTTCAAATATTAAAAGCAAATGTCTCCTTTTCCTCCAAGTTTCCTTGCTATGTCAAAGTTACAAATAAATACATTAAAATCGTATTTTGAGTAGTAGATAAAAACAAAAGTTTTGAAACTGTGGGTTCAGTGTCTGGGTTAACTTGTATAAATATCTGAACTCAATGTATTTAGACTTTATTAGATTTTTTTTAGACTATTTAAAAATACATGCTGAGATAATGACAACATTATTTTATTCATTTTAATAAATAAATTATTTTATTTAATTATGTTTAGATATTTATTTATTAAATTAATGATTTAATATTTAATAATCTAAATTTGAAATATTTTAAATTCTAAAAATATTTATTTAATTAAATTGATATATTTAATATAAATAATAAATTATTTAATCATTATTATAATTATGCAATACATTATGTATTGTGTAATAATTGCATTTTAATAAATAAATAAATGTATTATTTACATTATTTTATTTTATTTTATTTTATTTTATTTTATTTTATTTACTTGACAAAGAGAGGGAGAACGCAAGCAAAGGGAGCTGCAGGCAGAAGGAGAGGGAGAAGTAGGCTCCCAGCTGAGTAGAAAGTTCAACCTGGGGTTCCATCCCACGACCCTGGGATCACCACCTGAGTCGAAGGCAGATGCTTAACTGACTGAGCCATCCAGATGCCCAAGGCTTTGTATTCTTTGCTTCTAAATATTGATGCTCCTTCATCTCTGGAGTTAGTAAATTGATGTTGAGAATTCATATCAAAGAATTGATAGTAGCTGTTAAACAGAAACATGTAATTTAGGGGAAAAAAAAGAACAGAAGGAAGAGAAAGGCCAAAAGTCAAAAGCACATTAATATAAAATTTAATTAGATAAAAAAGCTGATATTCCTGAAGGGGGCTAATAAAAGAGCTGCAAAGAGCTGATAGGATTAGGAAAATTGTCCACTCCTGGTCATTTCATAATTTTAAACTATTCCTTATTAATAAATATACTTAGTTCCAGAAACACAAGCACATAAGAACATTTCCACCAAGTTTCCTCTAACAGCATTTACAAATTAGACGTTCAAACAATGCAGTTCATTACATGTTGCATCTGTATCTTAAAGTTTAAACACATTCTGTGACACATTTTCCAACAATTAAAATTAAAAAATATATATATACATATATATCTATGTATATATATATATACCTTATCCCTAAATGGAAAAAATATATATATAGAGAGAGAAACCTTATCCCTAAATGAAACCTTTCTTTGTTTATTGGATTAAATAGGTAAATTAGCAACAACAACAACAACAAACAGCTAATATTATAGAGGTAGGAACAATTTACCTTTTCATTCATTGCTATTTTCTAAAAATTCCTATTTTATTTTTTTCTCAAGTCTGTCATAATAATTTTCTAAATCTCCTGCCTTTTTCAATTTTTTTCTTTTAGTGGAAATCTCTATTTCATATTTATTTTCTCTTCCTCCACTCTTTGCTCTAATAATTCAATGTATTATTAGATTTTCTGTTTTTCTCTTTATCCAGATATATCTTTTCTTTCTTTCTTTCTTTTTTAAATAATTTGTTTTGCTGGCATTTTACATCAGTACATGCTTTCTTATGGATGTTAGAAATGTCTGTGGAACTACTAGAAGAATAAACTTTTTTACCTTTAAGAAGTTTACAGTCTAGAGTGCCTGGGTGGCTCAGTTGGTTAAGTGTCTTCCTTCAGCTTAGGTCATGATGCCAGGGTACTAGGATCCAGTCCTGCATCAGTTGCCTGCTCAGCAAGGAGTCTGGTTCTTCCTCTCCCTCTGCCCCTCCCTCTCTCTCTCTAATAAATAAATAAAATCTTTTAAAAAAAGACTTACTGAAATCTGAGACTGAATTACTAAATTCAGTCTTAATAGAAGACAGCTAAACAAAGCAATAATCACAACTGGAAAATTTAGCGAGATCATGGTTTAACATTTTTGGTTGACACAGGACCTCTTTCAGTAACAACTTTCCCTAAATATCAATTTCTTTTTAAGGCAAAAAATTTTGACAAGAAATCCAGATCCTTCTGATCATTTTCATATCAATTTAAGGTGACATCCTCAGAGTATATAATCAAATATGTAATTATTCTATCTGTTGCCTTGTATATTGCCTGTATCTTTTTCAGACTCAAAGTTCCATTGAGGTAGAGTTTTTTTTTTTTTTAAGCAGAGATTTTTAAAGTGTTTGATATATACAAGATGCTTAATAAGTGTTTACAAAGCCTATGTATTACAGAAGCTTTAAACAGGCTTTAAAATAATGTAGGTGATATTAGTGGTCATATCAAACAATTTTTAGGTTTCAGTCATGTAAATAACTACAATTCTCAGAGACAGAGAAACATACAAATGGTCTGGGTCCAGTAGGATAATGCTAGCATGTGTTGTAAATTCTCTTATATGACCTTATTCTTGCAAGAATTGGTTATGTGGCAGAAAAAAAGGTATCACTATCTTATACTTTATTATTTAAAGAGATTTATGGAAGTCTTAATTTCTTACACTACCCCTTTGTTTCAGTGGACCCAATTACCGTGGTAATGGTGAGAGGAAAGTAGGCAATTTAGGCAGCAGCAAAAATCTCCTACAAGGCACTATAAAATAAGGCTTGTTCTAGATCATGGGTCTGTCCAAAGGGGAATGTTAGGGGGTAGAATGGATGATGGATGCATTGGGGACTTATAACTTTAAGATTAATACTGTTATGCCCCAATAATGGGTCTATGATTAAAGGAGCGAGACTGATGTAAAGCAAAGGTCAAGCAAAGCTTTATTTTATGCCAAGCATCAAGAATCTAACCAAACGTTTGGGGCCACACCTCTTATGAGAGAAGGAAACCCTTTGCTGTTTCACAGTCTAGCTTTTAAGGGCAAAGGCCATGCAGTCAGGCCTGGCCACGCACAGGTGACCAATGAGATTTTAACACACACAGGAAACTCCACAGTGAGGCTAGGTGACCAATTGAGGTTCAATTTACCCTAGTATAGACATTTGACCCAGCCTATTACACCTTGATTAGGATTGGTGCAAAAAAGGTTCCCAAAGGGCGGAGGAGTGGGGCATACTCCTTAGTATCTAGGGAGACAATATGCAAACACCGCCCCCCTCCTGCTGATTGATGTCTCCACCTGGCCTGACCCACCCTTGTATATGGGCTTTGTTACCTGGAGCTGATTTCCAGGACTTGTTTTTAAGTGAATCCCCTGGGGGAAGGGGAACAAGGACAGTTTAAGGGTTAACCTCAATGAAAGCCTCTTGCTAAAATATAAAAATATAAAATAGGTCCTTACATTACAACAACTCAGTAGGGAAATTCCCAGTGTGGTGATAAAAGAAGTGAGGTAACTTGCATTGCACATTTTTTTTTAAAACGTGTAAGTTGTATTTTTCCGTGCCATTACATCATACTTTATCTTCATCTCTGTCTACTAGTTTAAAACTAGTTAAACAAACTCAACAATTTTTTAAAAAATATTTTATTTATTTATTTAAGAGCAAAAGCCAGAGAGAGAGAGAGAGAGAGCATGAGCAATATGGGGCTCGATCCCAGGACTCTTGAGATCCTGATCTGAACCAAAGGCAGACACTTAACTGACTAAGCAAATGAGACTCCCACAAACTCAACAATTTTATAAAATTTTTATTTGTTGGGGTGCCTGGCTGGAACAGTCAGTAAAATATGTAAATCTTGATCGTGGGGTTGTACGTTTGAAATCCACCTTGGGTGTAGAGGTTTTATTTAAAAATAAAATCTTTAAAATTTTTTTTTTCATTTTTTTATTTAAGCCATTGTATGGCAGTGTTGATCACTATATTGTACACCTGAAAGTAATATTAACCTTATTTTAACTAACTCCAATTTAAATAAAAACTTTAAAAATAAAATAAAAATAATAATCATAAAAATAAAAAAGAGGAAAAATTATTTGGCAGGCAATTTTCTTAATTGCATTATTATTTATTATTATCATAGTCTGTGTGTGTCGGTGGGAAGTGGCTGGTATTACAGTGAGTTCCATATCTGTGTTACACTGAGGTCCATGTCTGTAGTCAGTCTTTTTTTTCTTTTAGTTTATTTTCAGGGATCCAAAATTCATTGTTTATGCACCACACCCAGTGCTTCATGTAATAAATTCCCTCCTTAATACCCACCACTGGGCTCACCCAACCACCTGCCACCCTCCTCTTCAAGACCCTCAGTTTGTTTCTCAGAGTCCACAGTCTCTCATGGTTTGTCTCTCCCTCCGATTTCCCCCAGCACACTTCTCTCCATCTCCCAGTGTCCTCCACGTTATTCCTTATGTATTGAGTCTTATAAAAACTTTTATTTCTTTCCCTATTCTGCTTTGCATATGCTTACCTTAGATGTTAAAATGTTATAAACCTCTCCTGCCTGGTCCATTTTCTCTCTCTTCTCTCATGATTTCTCATGCTCTCCCTGCCAACCCCACATGCCTTACAATATCTGGATATGACTAATTTCTTCCTGAACTACTTTATTCTACTCTGCCATATGGTTGCCCTTCCCTCTTCTGTACCATAACTTCTATCCCCTGCATTTGTGCTTTAACAATACCTAATTCTTTTCACTACATCTGTATCTTTGAGTCAATACTCAGTAGTGCAATCGCTGGGTCATAGGCTAGCTCTATTTTTCTGGAAAGAAGGGCCATATGCACCCCAGTGTTCATAGCAGCAATGTCCACTATAGCCATTCTGTTGAAAGAGTCAAGATTCCCTACAACAGACAAACGGATAAAGAAGATGTGATCCAAGGATACAATGGAATATCACTCAGCCATCAGAAAGGATGAATACCCAACTTTTGCATCAACATGGATGGGACTGGAGGAGATTATGTTAAGTGAAATAAGTCAAGCAGTGAAAGTCAATCATCATATGGTTTCACTTATTTGTGGAACCTAAGGAATAGCATGGAGGACATTAGGAGAAGGAAAGGAAAAACGAAGTGGGGGTATTGGAGGGGGAAATGAAACATGAAAAACTATGGACTCCAAGAAACAAACTGAGGGTTTTAAAGATGAGAAGGATGTGGGGATGGGTGAGCCTGGTGATGGGTATTAAGGAGGGCACATATTGCATGGGGCACTGGGTGTTTTACACAAACAATGAATCATGGAACACTACTTCAAAAACTAATGATGTATTGTATGGTAACTAACATAACATAATTTAAAAAAAAAAAAGGAGGGGGACAATACCTAACACTCAATCTTTGCTAGTTTCTTGTTTACCTCCTTTTAAGAGTAAGCTCATTAGTGTTTTTTTTTTTTGTTTGTTTGTTTTTTTTTTTGTCTCAACTAAAAGAAGAAAAATAATACACATTATTTTGAAAACTTTTTGAACAGTGTACAAACGTTAGTCAAGTCCACAATGTCTCATCTCTTCTTCCTCCTAACATGGCTAAGTTGAAAAACCCTTTATCTGGGAAAAGATCATTGTCCAGCCACCTTGTGTAAGATTTTGGCTTTAGGTTAGATTATCCTTTCTTTCCTTTTCTGAAAATAAGTTGAAAATATTAATAGCCTCAGTTTTTCTTCCAAAATATGACTGCTTCTTTACCAAGTGCAAAAGCAACCCATTTTGACCATAGTAAACAGCTTGGACCTACTTTTTTTGGCTCACTGTTTTAGTGAGACAAGTGGAGTGAAGATGACACACCATTTCCAAATGTATTAATAATTGGTAGACCATACTTCTAAATTGAAGTTTTGTTGCCATTAAACTACGACCAGACTCGCTATAATTACAGAGGTAAATTCTTTATATTTACTATATTTGAAATTACCATATAATACCAAAATAAAATTATGATTATGTGAAGAGTCTGTAATATTAAGAAGATGACTTTGAAATGATTGCTTATCTAAATGAAATTTCCCATTTTATAATCTTGTATAAGCTTCCGTTTTCATTTCCTATTTAAAATCTATTAGAAGGCACTCTTATTTTCCCTTAAGTGGAAAGTCAAATGTGGAACAAATTCATCCCAAAGGAACTGATTCTATGTTCCACTGAAGACAAGGTGGCTTCCATGTGGCATTTTGCCTCTTGCATATTGTTCATCTCCTACAACAAATGGGGGTATGCTCTTTAGTAAACTAATTCAACTCAATTAGAGACATTGTCTTCAAGGGATAACATCATAGAGACTAGAATCAGAATCATACTTTTGGGAAAATTGGGCCCAGGATTTTTCTTTTGTTTTGTTTTAAGATTTTATTTATTTATTTGACAGACAGAGACCACAAGTAAGCAAATAGCTGGGGGGGGGGGAAGCAGGCTCCCTGCTGAACAGAGAGCCTGATGCAGAGCTCGATCCCAGGGCTCTGAGATCATGGCCTGAGCCGAAGGCAGAGGCTTAACCCACTGAGCTACACAGGTGCCCCTGGGCCCAGGTTTTGATGGCTTCTTTCCTCAATCTTATAAAACCTATTTGAACTCTACTGGATGCCAGAACTGCTTAAAAATATTTGGTCCCTTGTAATTTTAACCTTCCAGTATTCAATGCACCTGATCCATGTAATATCCTATAGTATTTTTGTCAAATGAAGACTCTCAAAGTGTGTTTCTTGGGAGACACTTTTCAATTGGTTGCTTACATTTCTGATTTATTATTTGTTCTAGGCCATCCTTTGAAGATGGTTGTATTGAATAGACTTGGAAGACAGAAATAGTATCTTTTAATTTTAACTTAACCTGTTGTGTTTGCAAATATTATCTGCCTCTGTTTTGATTCTTCTTGTGGGAACTGAGGCTCAGAACTGATATATAACTCCCATCCCTACACACACACAAACACACACACACACACACAAACACACACACACACACACAAATAATGTTAATATTCTGGCTACCTCTATTGCTGTGAATAATAAACTATATTATTTCTGAAACATGAGTCTGCGTCTTCTATCAACCCCCAAGAAACTATGGCAGACTCATACACCAGCTTTCAAATAAGGGAAAATAATCTCAGATGCTTTATATTTTTTGATAGTGTTACCTACTTCTGAACATATGGCTGAGCACATATAAAGCTGGAGCCATGACCATTTAGAGCTTCTTCTGTGGAAGAACTATGCATTCACTAGTAAACAATAGTAGTTTCATCTTTTTTTTTTTTCCTCCTGGACACCATTTCCTCTCTCAAACTGTTGCTCAAATTGGATGGAGTCTAAGGTCCTTTGAGGAAATTTTTGTTTAATGATTCAAAATAAAATAGGAAGAGTCTAAAGTGCTAAAAATACTTCTAGATAAAAGGTATAAGATCATGCCAGAAAGGATAGTAATTTTATCTAACAACTGCCTGTTCACCCCTTTTTTGTTCATTAACTAATCTCCAAATTCCTGACTAAATCCCTTTTGTAAGCCAGAATGTGAGCTAAAAACTGGGATTTTAAAAAATTTTCATTTGAAATCCAGTTAGTTAACATATATGGTTGTATTAGATTCATGTGTACAATATAACATATAGCACTCAGTGCTCATCATGACAAGTGCTCTAATTAACCCCCATCACTTATTTAATCCATCACTCCTTTCAGATCCCCTCAAGTAACCATCAGTTTGTTCTCCGTAATGAAATGTCTGTTTCTTGCTTTGTTTCTCTTTCTATGTCTTATTATTTCCCCTTTGCTTGTTTGTTTTGTTTCTTTTATTCCATATATGAGTAAAGGTATTTGTCTTTCTCTGACTGACTTATTTCACTTTTAGCATTATACTGTCTAGTTCCAACCATGTTATTGCAAATGGCAAGATTTCAGTCTTTTTTATGGCAGGATAATATTCCATTGTATATAGATACCACTTATTCTTTATTTATTCATCAATTGATGGATACTTGGGCGCTTTCCATATCTTAGCTTTATAAATAATGCTGCTATAAACATAGGGGTGCTAGCATCCCTTTGAATAAGTTTTCTTATATTCATTGGGTAAATACACACCAACAGGATTGTTGGATCACAAAGGACTTCTATTTTTAAATTTTATGGAAATTCCATACTGTTTTCAAATATGGCTGTATCAGTTTGCATCACCACCAACAGTTCACAATTGTTACTTTTTCTTTTTTTTTTTTAAGATTTTATTCATTTGACAGAGAGAGATCACAAGTAGAGAGAGAGAGAGGAGGGAGCAGGCTCCATGCCTGGCAGAGAGCGTGATGTGGGACTTGATCCCAGGACCCTGAGATCATGACCTGAGCTGAAGGCAGAGGCTTAACCCACTGAGCCACCCAGGCAGCCCCCACAAGTGTTACTTTTTCACATCCTCTCCAACACCTTTTGTTTCTTGTAGTGTTGATTTTAGCCATTCTGACAGGTGTGAGGTGGTATCTCTTTCTAGTTTTGCTTTGCAATTTCCTGATGATACATGATGATGGACATCTTTTCATGTATCTACTGAACATTTGAATGTGTTCTTTGGGGAAACACTTGTTCATGTCTTCTATCCATGTTTTTATTGGATTATTTGTTTTTGGATGTTGACTAAAAACTGGATATTAAGTAACACACAAGACAGGTTTCCTTGAGCTTAAATTTTATTTGCATGAGTATCATTAACAGGAAAAAATATGCATATATGTATGTACAAGTGTGTTTATGTATACATCTATCTATCTATCCTCTATCCCATGTCTTCTAATTGTGGTAAATCCTGTAAGGTGGGGAATGGGATAGTCTGAAGAAATATGCTTCTGGATATGCTGGGTAAGCAAATTTAATTGCACTCAGATGCATTGGATATAAGTGAATCACTCAAATGAGTTATTTAATATTATATAGAAACAAATTAAAAGTTTATGTAGTTGAAAATAATAGGTAGTTAAAATAATTTTTTTGTTTGTTGTTTTTGTGTCTTTTTTTGTTTATATATACTATGGTGTGAATGTTTATGTCTCCCAAAATCATATTATGAAATCTAACTCTGTAAGTGCTAGTATTAAAACATAGGAGCCTTTGGGAGGTGATTAGGTCATAAGTGGGATTACAGTCCTTTTAAAGGAGACCCCAGTGAGTTCTCTTGATTCATTCATCATGTACGTTTACAGTGAGAAGATAGCCATCTATGAGGAAGTGGGCTCTCCCTGGATCTGCCCATTCCTTAATCTTGAACTTCTCCGTTCTAGAACTGTGAGAAATAAATTCCTGTTCTTTATAAGCTATTAAGTCTATATCATGTCCGTTATAGCAGCCTGCATGCAGAAGGACACTATGACCTAAAATGAGAGCAATAAATATAAAGTTTCAGTAAAGTCAGTTGGTACAATGTTTTTTTTTTTTTTTTAATTAGAGAAGACATGCTGCTTCATGTTAAACCTTGATATTGTATATGTTTCTTGAAGGGCCACTTCTTACTCCTTTGTGTGTTTTCCACAAAGTCCAGGATGATGCCTTACATAAAGGTAATATTTTATAAATACTGTTGGAAATATATACTTCTCTAAAATCTTATTTTGCCTACAGATTACTTGGATCCACTTTGCCTTGTGTAGAATATTTGAAATATATTAAGAACAGAATGTCTCTCTAAATAACATTTAGAATCATCATTAGTTTATGACTCCTGACTGATTTGTTTATGCAGTGATACTTACTGCAAAAACACTGAAGTTTGTAATATAATTTTGAATTAATCACCAAGCTAGTTTATTTTAACTTATGAAAAAATAATTTCTCATGTTGGTTTAATTCTGCTCTTATGTTATGGTCATGACATTTTCATTAAAATAAAGTAGAAAATAGAAGTAAATAATAAATGAAAAATAAAAATTAAAAAATAAAAAAATAAAAGCAAATCTCTTGTGAAATGTTAAACTTTTCTTACTTATTTTGTTTTGCTTTTCTTCTACCATGCTGGCAAAGCTGTATATTGCAGATAGGTACAATTTTCTAGGTGCTAGGTTTGTTACTTTTGCTAAAATTTTCAAAATATAAGGAGTTGAATAGTCATGGATTGTTTATTAAACTCCTTATCTACACATATAAAAATAAAACAATGATGGTGACCTGGGTATTTCTAAAATTGTATTCTGTTTTTCCATACTATGGTTTACAATGTAATTAATGAAGATTCTGCATATATTAACATCATCCCATTCTATCTCATCTGTATGTCCATACAGAGCATGTATGATTTCTATTCATTGCTATGTTGTGGTGAAGAGATTGTCTGAAGTAGCCTATATTTATGCAGGTAGATCTTAAGCTACGGTGCTCTTGTTTATTTGCTTGTTCGTGATCAGTATGTTTGAAAGATGGTAACTATTGCATCAGGTGTGACGATTAAAAAATATTATTGGTGCCTGATACACTGTGATAAAATAGGTAAGTCAATTCATAATTTGTTAATTAAATTAGAAAAGAAATTCCTTTGGATTTGTTCTTTATTAAGAGTTTTTTTTTTTTTTAACGAATGCCTTGGGATGTTTTTTGTGTAATATATATCACATGCCTCAACCTTTAAATTTGAATTTAGAAAAGAGTTATCAGAATGAGCCTAGAAAATATTGTTATGGGGGCGCCTGGGTGGCTCAGTGGGTTAAGCCGCTGCCTTCGGCTCAGGTCATAATCTCAGAGTCCTGGGATTGAGTCCCACATTGGGCTCTCTGCTCAGCAGGGTGCCTGCTTCTTCCTCTCTCTCTGCCTGCCTCTCTGCCTACTTGTGATCTCTCTCTGTCAAATAAATAAATAAAATCTTAAAAAAAAAGAAAACATTGTTTTGAAATATTTTTGTTCTGTTGTATTATGTTAACTTAGGAAATAATGGTAGTTATTTTTATTAGCATTTCCTACTTTCCACATGCCCTTACAGATGAGATATCATGTTTTTCCTACTCTTTTTATCGTGGTTGTTATATTCTTCATGATCAATAACAATCAATGAAAATTCATAACATTAATTTTCTTTGGGAAAGTGATATTTTAGCAGGAATCCATGACCAAAAATTTTAGCTGTTGTTCTTCCAGGAGATGAGACTATCAATGTTCCCGAAATTTCAAGAAATAGAACTTATTAATTGTGTTGGTTGATGTTTATTGTCTCTGAACTTAGAGGTGCATAATTCAATTTAAAATTTATTTTGGGGGCGCCTGGGTGGCTCAGTGGGTTAAAGCCTCTGCCTTTGGCTCAGGTCATGATCCCAGGGTCTTGGGATCGAGCCCCGCATCGGGCTCTCTGCCTAGCAGGGAGCCTGCTTCCTCTTCCCTCTCTCTCTGCCTGCCTCTCTGCCTACTTGTGATCTCTATCTGTCAAATAAAATAAATAAAATCTTAAAAAAAACGGAGTGGACCTTATGGGGGTGCTTATCTGAAATTGAGGGACATTATAAAAAAATAAAAAATAAAATTTATTTTGAATTGAAAACAAGATCTTACTGAAGTTTAGGCATCCCACTTTATATCAGGCCTCCAGTACATTCTAATTTATTTATAGAAAATATCATAAACATGAATGACACTTTTCCTATTGCATTTATATGAAACTGCAATGACTCAAAGATGTCAGATTTGAAAAGCACTACCTTTCTATAATTTCTGTTTCTTAGGAGGAATGGATATACCATTTTAGCTCAATTATCCAACAGTATTCAAAACCACCATGAATTTTAAAACATAGTTATTACACCCTAAAAATCAAGTATGAAAATGTATAAACAACCAAATCTCTATCTGTAAATGAAATACTCCCACACAGACGGGTTTTAAAACTTTCTAACTTAAGGAATTTGATAGCACAGACTCAGGGTAGTAGTTTCAGTGCCTACAGTATACTTTCAGGGAGAGAGTAATGTAAGCTCTGAGTCACTTTCTGCCTAGAGATGACCTAATAGTGGTTCTGGCATTGTTTGTTTGTTTTTGAAAATACGTTCCTGGGCGTCATTCAGAAAATGCATAGTTTGGCATCTATATAAATTAAGGATGATCTTTTTGAACTTTTGTCTTTCATTACATCAAATTAACATAATTGTACAGAAATTCCACTAAATTAAGCATTGTTAGGAAATGTGTAAATTGGAGCTACTCAAATTAGTTGCTCTTTGAACTATGTGCTGTTGGTTCATGATTAGATAAGGAGTTTGAAGGCAAACCTAAATCATTGCTTCCTTTTTTGAGAGATTCTCAGCATATTTTCTTAAAATTAGCTGAAATAAACAATGTGTTTAGTCGCAAAGTGATTTGCATTTTTGCACAAACTCCCTATCTCCTTGAGAATTATAACAGATATTTCATGAAACATCATTGATCTTTACTTTGTTACACTGCTGTAAAGTACATTTAGAGTTGCCAGTTAAAGGTGTTAGTGTTGAGATGAAATGCCATGCATTTTTCTTCACTTCCATGCAAATGAACACAGTAAATTATTAAGACACAATGAAGAAAAAAAAATTGACAATGAGTTCCAGATTTTAAAAATCACTTGCCATTCAATCCAAATTGTGAGTTTGATCAGTTACCGAACACTTTATAATGCACCCCCGGTAATTTTACAGAGATTACTTTTTTCTTACCAATTCTTGATTATTCTGTCTTGCAATTCAGAGAAAGCTAACTAATTTAAAATAAACTTCCGTTAATTTTGATTGTTATAAACTTAAAATTGATTAATTTCCATATACAGAGTTTAAAATGTTCACAATTTACATTAAATATATATTTTGTGTATACCTTGGAAAAATTATACTGAAAATTGAAATTAAACTGATGTTGTATATAGCTGCAAGAAGCCGCCTGTCCCATTTCATCTTACTATATAAGTTGTGTCAGGTAATTTATAAAATCCCTGCTGCATAACAAATCTATTTTTTGTTGGAATGGGTAGTAATGTTTCTTCTTATTTCGAAATAAGAGTTGGTCTATGAGTGCCTCTGCAACTGTATTTTTCCTAAGTGGCTTCATGGTCCTGAACTGAGAAAGCTCAGAGCATTAAACATCAAAGTAATATATTTTGACACAATTAGACATCAAGGAAATGCAATTAAAATGACACTGAGAGGGCGCCTGGGTGGCTCAGTGGGTTAAGCCGCTGCCTTCGGCTCAGGTCATGATCTCAGGGTCCTGGGATCGAGTCCCGCATCGGGCTCTCTGCTCAGCAGGGAGCCTGCTTCCCCCTCTCTCTCTCTGCCTGCCTCTCCATCTACTTGTGATTTCTCTCTGTCAAATAAACAAATAAAATCTTTTAAAAAAAAATGACACTGAGATATCACTACACACTTACCAGAATGGCTAAAATAAAATATAATGACAAGCCCAAAAGAAAAAAATATACCATTTGATGATACACAATGGCAAGTTGTACCATAACTTAACCATCTCAGACTAGTGTAGTGTTAAATTTGTTTTTCTAAGCCATGTTTTGGGTCACTTACCACTTTTCAAGGATATAAAGTGCTATCATTTTACTTAAAACTGTGAAATTTGGTCAGATTTAAATTTCAATTTATGTTAAAACATTCTGTAAACTGTGTTAGACTTTGACATTTGTTCCCTCACTTCAGTGAATAACACTATATCATATTCTGAAAAATACGCTAATTTTTATTTTGAAAAATATCCCTTTTTCCTCTTATGGTAATTATTAATATGAATTAATAGTAGAATTTGATATGGTCCAATATGACCATAAATACTTTATAGTATATTATCAAATTTAATAATAAATATAATGTACTTCTTTGGACAATTTTTAAAGACCAGTCTACTCTTGAAACAAAAAAAATGGAGATGCACTTCTTTAGTTCACACAAATTTCATTTTATTATATATAACCTCAGATAAATTTCAACAAATCATAATTTATTAAAATCATGTCTACTTAAAAATCTCATAGAAGAGTTAAACCATCAAAAATAAAAATAAACACACACAACACACACACATCACCCATGTATTGGCAAATCACAATTGCTGTAACAATACATTAGGCATTCCACAGTTAAGGGCTATCAAAATTTCCATCAGTGACAAAAAGATTTGTATCCAAATGGACTGATTTTCCAGAATCCAAGAAAATGTCTCCTAGGATTTATTTAAAGGTAAATATTTGAACAAATACTTCTTAAATTTAGGAAATTCAGAACATACGATTAAAGAATATTTGCAGTGCAGACTATATTCAATCCTTCCTTCAAAATGTGCCTTTGAGTACATAATTCTGTTTTCTCGATCTAAATTGAGCTGTCTTCCAAGGAAGTTTTCCAAAATGTGTGTCTCTGTGTGATAAATGTTCTAAGACCTAACATGCTTCATTGTATTTTTACTGTGCTCTCAAATTTAATCAATAATTTGGATTGATGTATAATACCTAGTTTCAAATATCTTTTCCATCTATAAAAACTCCCAGCTGTCTCTTTATATGCTATTACTATTAAGAATTGTGCTGTCAGTATTATTCTTGTACATTTTAGGTGATCTGTTCTTCTCTTGGGCATCATTTATGCTCTTCTCTGTTTTTGATATTCTTAAAACTCACCATAATGTATACGAGTGGTTTTTAGTGTGTGTAGTTTTTGTTTTGTTTTGTTTTGTTTCTGATATCTCGTGTTTGGCATCATTTTAAGTCTGGTATCTTTTATCTTTCTTTAATTCTCCAAAATTTATCTCAGTACTTATTTAAATATTTTCTTTATTTTTTTTTCTCTTCTGCTGTATTTGGGCAGAAGTCATTAATTTGTTTGTTTGTTTTTCCCAACTCATTTATTCATTTTACAGCTATATTCATCTTAGTCTCCATTTATTGTATTCTTTATTTCAACAATTTTCACTTAATTTATATTCACAGTATAGTATCTTTCTTTTCCTTGTATAAGTATATCATTATTTTATCATATACTTTTAAGCTATTTTTAAAAATATTTTATTTATTTATTTGACAGTGAGAGATCACAAGTAGGCAGAGAGGTGGGCAGAGAGAGAGGAAGAGAAGCAGGCTACCTGCTGAGCAGAAAGCCCGATGTGGGGCTTGATCCCAGGACCCTGAGATCATGACCTGAACGGAAGGCAGCGGCTTAACCCACTGAGCCACCCAGGCGCTCCTTTTAAGCTATTTTTTAAAAGTACAGTCATTCTTTTTTTTTTTAAGATTTTATTTATTTATTTATTTGACAGAGAGAGATCACAAGTAGACAGAGGTTAGGCAGAGAGAAAGAGAGGGAAGCAGACTCCCTGCTGAGCAGAGAGCCTGATGCAGGACTTGATCCCAGGACCCTGAGATTATGACCTGAGCTGAAGGCAGTGGCTTAATCCACTGTGCCACCTAGGCGCCCCTAAGCTATTTTTTTAATTCCTGTTCCCATAACACTTGGATTGGCATATAAAGTTAACCACATCATATTTTTTAGGTAAGTAATTGTACTTTTTATGTGCATAGTTATTTTGGTCCATAAGTTCAGCTCTTCTTAGGATCATCAAATCTCTGTAAAGTCTGGGTATGCTGGGATTTTCTAAGCAACAATAAAATACATTGAAACCTGGTAGCTTAATTATAATAATGTTTTCTTTCTCAATCATTCACAATAGTATTCCATTCTGAGTAGCTTCCTTCTATTTTGCAGCTATAGTGTTTGGAAAAACTTGAATTATGATATTACTGTGATAATGTGAATTAGTCAGGGTTTTTCAAAGAATCGGGAAGAGAAAAAAAGGAAGATATTCTCCAGGGCCAACTCTAGAAGTGACTATTAAAACATCTGTCCAAATTCAATTGAACAAAACTCAGAAATGCCATCTCCAGTGAAATACAAAAAAGATTATATATAGTTCTGGGCACACACATCTCATTTGACCCAATGATGTATATCAATGAAAGACTGAAGGCCAATCACCACTCCATGGGAGAATTTAAAAATAAATTTACTAATGAGGCCAAGAATTCAGAATCACCAATACTTCAGAACTAATAATAACTGCCTTCACTTGATGTTATTCTATAAGATAAATCCTACGGTCAAGTTTCAATTTTAAATTCTTAAATCCTTATGAAGAAGCATCATTTGGAGGGAGCAGTTTTCATAATTTATCATCCATCAGCCTTTTTTAAAAGATTTTATTTATTTATTGGACACAGAGAGAGAGAAAGAGAGCGAGAGAGAGAGATCACAAGTAAGCAGAGAGGCAGGCAAGCAGGGAGGGAAGCAGGCTTCCTTTTGAGCAGTGCCCGATGTGGGGCTGGATCCCAGGACCCAGAGACCATGACTTGAGATGAAGGCAGAGGCTTAACCCACCACCCACGTGATGAGAGAGCCACTCAGGTGCCCCTCATCCATCAGTCTTAATTGATTGGAGGAAAATGTGTGGAGGAATAATGCCTTAGGGAGCTAATCTCTCTAAAGAATTTTCAAGTCTTTACCCCTTCAAGGTTTTGTACAGTTCTGATAGCCTCTAAACATCCAGCGGATTTCTACAGTGACAGGCCTGTTAAAACCTGTCTTCAAACCAGGAATAGAGCTTGAAACATACCAGTCAAGGGCAACTTTGAGTATTTTAAGGCGTTTATCATCATTTCTTTGTTTTTGGTTAATATCTGAAATAGTTCCATATTACACTTGGATAATTTCTCCAGAGCTGACTTTGAAGGAGGCATTCAGTTCCAGCTAGTTCCATATTTTGGCAAGAACTATACTTCTATATTAAAAAAAAAAAACATATTTTAGGGCGCCTGGGTGGCTCAGTGGGTTAAAATCTCTGCCTTCGGCTCAGGTCATGATTCCAGGTTCCTGGGATTGAGTCCCACAGTGGGCTCTCTTCTCAGCTGGGAGCATGCTTCCATTCCTCTCTCTCTGGCTGCCTCTCTGCCTTCCTATGATCTCTGTCAAGTAAATAAATAAAATTTTTAAAAAAACATATTTTATACCAGTTATTCATGTTTATTAACTAAGATATCACAATACAAATAATACAAACAGTTGCTCTTTATTAATACCTTCAACCAAGATAAAAAAATATGTCATATTTTCTCCAAAAATTTTATATCATCTGATAGGTCAGATATATATATAAAATTACATTTAAAGTTTTAAAAATATCAGCAAATATTTTCATTTAAATGCCAATTTGAAAAGAAATCTACTTTTCCAAACACGACTTTTTATCCTATTTATTTTGAATTTTGTCAACAACTGATAAAATGTTTAGCGAGACTATAAATTTTAGATCGAAAAAAATGATTAATAGATGTAGGTTCAAATTATTATGTTCCATTAAAAATGATTTAGTCTTTGATGAACATCTGTTTGGTAATATGTTGTATCCAGATATAGTCAATTAAAGACATATATAAAATTATAGGGAAATGACATCTTCCGTTCCATTATGAGTAGAGCTTTTAAAATGCTATTTGCCACAACCTGTCATCTTGTCATTATGTAGCATTATGTAGCAATTAAAAAATGTATACTCTTCACTTAGAAGTCTTTTGGAAATCTAAAATATGACTTCCTATGGTTTGTGTCTCCATATTGCTTTATTGCCAGTTAAAACAAATCCACATGCTTTGATTCAAAGGTAATAAATTCCTCTTATTTGGAAAAAGGATGTTTATTTTTGTTCTCTCACCCTTAGCAGGTGGTTTCATTTTAGCACACTTCAGAGTTATAATTTCATGCTTATTAAAAACATTTATTTTGATCTACATAGATGAATGAAACTTTTATTTTATTAAATTATTTGCCAAAAAATCTGTGAGTTTTTAAAATGTATTTCATTTGAAGGGTTATTTTAGAGCATTCAAAGAGGATCTAAGAGTGTGGTATTATGCAGTTTTTAAGTAGGTATGAAATGGTTAATTATAGGATTGTTTCTTTAGGCTTATGTATATTGTCCATTATATGCTATAAAATATTTTGAAAGTAAATTTAAAGTATGTTTTATGTAGTTTATTTTTTGGAAAAAAATATTGAAATGACTTATGAAATTCAGTATACTCTCAACATTAATTTATTTTGAAATTTACCAGTTGTCTACTGAACTATTATATGGCAGATATTACTTCAGACTACACTGGTAAATGAAATAATTGGCTTTGTAGAACTTTTATTTTAATGGGTGAGACAATTCAAAGCTATAAACCTTAATAAAAATGGCATAGTGCATTCAAAAAGGAAGAGTACAATGGGGAAAAAGAAAAATTCGATCAGGGTGAGAAAAATCAAGGTTGCTAGGCAGGGGATGGCGAGTTAAATCTTTTAATAGAAAGATCAGGGTACTTACAATGAAGCTGACAATTGAACAAAGGTATGGAAAGGTGATGAATTTGCGCAGAACTATCAGCAATAAGGTCACTCCAGACAAAGGAATTGGCTATCTTGAAGGCCATAAGGTTGGATCATGCCTGGCATATCTGAGGAATAGCAATGAGGCCACTGTGAGTGACTGAAGAGTAGCAGGGAAAGAGGTCACAGAGGTTAAATGAGTGGCTAGATCATGTAAAAGCTTAGAAGTCATTGTAAAACTCTGGCTTTTATATTTGGAAACTTACTGTGTGATAGAATTTCTGCTAATAACTGAGAGTTCAATTGTCCATAAACTTTCAAGGATTCTTATTCTAGTAAGACAGAATAAAGAGAAAGAGTTCATATTTTCACATGGTGTAACAAATGCTCGGAGATACAAGTGTAGGAAGCTATGGGAGCACAGACGAAGGCACTAAAATCACACCATATATTTGATGACTGTGACTATATATAAATTTGTATTTTCTAGATTTTTTGTAGTCATGGAATCACACAGTATATACTATTCATTGCCTGGCTTTTCTTTTCTCAGCATCATTACTTTGAGAATCTCCAATTGTCTTTGCTCTATTGATGGACATTGATGAACATTTCCACTGTTTTCAATTCTTAAAAATAAAGCTGATATGAAATTCACATACAAGTCCTTGTATGAACATAGGGTTTGTTTTTCTTGGTTAAATGCCTAGAATAAAATGGCTATTTGTGTAACTGCAACATATTTTTCATTTAAAAATTTTTGAAACTATTTTCCAAAGTGGTTGTATCATGATATATGCCAACAACAATTTAGATTTTTTGTTGCTTCTCAATCTAGCTCAGACCAAGTACAATTAGCCTTTATAATTTTAGCCATTCTAATAGATATGTAAGCATGTCTCATTATGATTTTAATTTTTATTTCTTTAATGTTTAAATGTTGAGAAATTGGCCATGTGCTTATAAGCCATCCATATACTTTTGGTGACATGTCTCTTCCATTATTTCCTTCACATGTAAAATTGGATACTCTGTTTGGTTATTAGTAAGGTTTTTTATTTTTATTCATTTTTAAATAATCAGAGTAGATGTCCATTATCAGATATTTAATTTGCAAATCCCTTCTCCATCTTTATGGTTTCTCAATGGAGCTTTGATAGCTGTGTCTTTCAAGAAATATGCTACTTCTTTCCTGGTACACGGAGGTATGACTAGAACATTATCAATGTTGACCTTTGCAAAGAAAATCATGGCTTAAGATATATGTAGTCTGCAGTTGTTGGGAGTGTTCACCATCCTTGCCTCTAACTCATCTCTCACTGCCCACACATTCAGGTATAGGGGAATATTGATTGACAAAATATTAATTGCCAAATAACACTAGTTAGAGAATAAGAAAAATGCAGGCACCTGATTATATAATATTCCTTAAATAAAATATGTTTTTATAAGTGCTATTGGAAGTAAATTCCTCAATACTTTAATCACACAGAATGATGGAATCCTAGATTTTTTTTCCTTGTATTTACTAAGAAAATGATCATGCCTCAAGTATATTAAAATGGAATAGGGAAAATTAAAAATTGCTTTAAGTCGATTTGTGTGTGTTGTGCGTATGTGAGAGAGAAAGTGAGAGAGAAAGAGAAAGAGAGAAAAAGAGAAAGGGAAAGACAGAGAGGTGGCTGCAGTGAATTGATGAGTTGCAGGATAGATTTTAAAGTTTTGTCTTTTGCTTTCTACATTTCCTTTTCCTTAGGTTCAAGAGAACAATCAGTAATATCTCAGATGCCTGCTGGTAACATCAGCAGAAAGAGTTAGAGGTTCCTAGAAAATTAAAGAAGAGATATAGTTTTCCTGACATAAGAAAAGTCATTTTTTGTCCCCAGCTATTTTCAATGATCTATACCCCACCTGTGTACTTGCCCAAGCACACTTCTTCCAAAAATTCCTGGGAGGTTCTTACAAAGAAATGCAAAAACCTCACTCCTAAGGATTTTGAGGGAACAAGGCAATGGGAAAACTAACAGTCACCACCAGACCAGGAAATAGCCTAAGCTATTGAGACAATAAATCAGTGGTAAAACTCCTAGTGCTATTTCAAAAGCAATCAAGGCCTTTCATTCCTTGTCCCAGAAAATGAGCCCAAGACCCCATCTAGTTTCTATCTGCTCTTGAAGCCTGCAGAGTTCCTTTCCCTTGTCCAACAGTTACCTCTGCTTTATTCTAACATTGACGTTTCTGCCCTCGGTGGAATACAAGCTTCATTCAGGTGAACATGCAATACATATTGCACAAATACATATGTGGATGTGCATGCATCCACAACCTTATGACCAACCATACACGGGATAATAAAACTCTCCCTTCTGAGTATTCATCTTAAATACTAAATAAAAATCTCTCTCCTGTTCAAACAGTCAAGGCTTTGGAACTTATTCCCTGTGAACTCCTTGTATGTTGTAAACAAAGATTCCTTTGTTTGACAACTCCACCTGTTTCTGTGATTCACCAAAGACTGACCTCAGTTAGTTCAGTTACTGTAATGTAATATCAAGCATATCTAGTTAGTTGATCATTTTGTTCAAGTCTTACATATCTTACCAATATGATGACCATTTGTCTATGTAATCTTAAAATAAGGGTGTTGAAATTATTTTCCATTTGTCGTCCAAGGTAGAAGTTATGATTTTTGTTCTTAGTTTTTCCCTATATATCCCCAAATCTGTTGTTACGTATTAAAATTCAAGAATTATTATACTCCCGGGGCGCCTGGGTGGCTCAGTGGGTTAGGCCGCTGCCTTAGGCTCAGGTCATGATCTCAGGGTCCTGGGATCGAGTCCTGCATCGGGCTCTCTGCTCAGCAGGGAGCCTGCTTCCTCCTCTCTCTCTCTCTCTGCCTGCCTCTCTGCCTACTTGTGATCTCTCTCTGTCAAATAAATAAATAAAATCTTTAAAAAAAAAAAGAATTATTATACTCCCTGATGAATTCATCCTTTTACTCTTCTGTAATTTTGACTTGATCTTTATGTCTAATAATGAAATTTGCTTTAAAATCACTTTTCATTATCTTGATATAACCACCAAAGTTATAGTGTGATTAGAGTTAATATAGCATATTTTTTCTTTTACTTTTTAAAGCACTTCTATATTGAATCCTGACAAAGAAACAAAACAGATTTTTAACTCTGGAAGCATCTTTCTAAATTATCTTTTTTTTTAGCAATTTTTGTTAAGGGACCTAAACTGAAAGTAGGTTTAGAAATTTATTTTTTTATTTATTTAGTAAAAGATTTTATTTTATTTATTGACAGCAAGAGAGAGAGAGAGAGAGAGAAGAAGCACACAAACAGGGGGAATCATGTGCAAAGGGAGAGGAAGAAGCAAGCTCCTTGGGGTGCAAGTAGTCCCATGCAGGGCTGGATCCCTGTACACTGGAATCATGACCTCAGCCAAAGGCAAACATCTGCTTAAACAACTAAGTCATCCAGGCACCCCTAGAAAATTAAAAAAAAAAAAAAGACCTTTTAAAAACATTTTGTTTCTTTCTTGTTTTTTTTTTTAATATTTTATTTATTTGACAGACAGAGAGACAGGAAGAGGAACTATAAGCAGGGCAGAGGGAAAAGGAGAAGCAGGTTTCCCACTGAGCAGAGAGCCTGATGTGGGGCTCCATCCCAGGACCCTGGGATCATGACCTGAAAAGAAGGGACACTTCTTGGAGGAAGCCACCCAGACACCTCTTTTCTTTGTTTTTAATATATGGCAACTGATGCTTCCCAGCCACGAGGAGCATATTACCCATTGATTAAATCTTTGATAACAACCTATTTAAAAAGGTGTGTAAATATATACTTACTCAGATTTATACACTTTGTGTTTTCTTCATAGTTTGGGGCTGGACCCCATGGTCACAACACTGCTTCCAGTCTTTGCCTTCCCATCTTTTGATACCAGGTATTTGGTCAGCAAAGCAAATTAGTATCAAAATTAATAAGCCCTTGGCACCATATCTCTGGAGCAGGGCTTGCTCTTAGCCAAGGCCCAGAGCAGTTGACCTCCCCTCGCTAGTGCTATAGCCCCAAGGACTAGGTCCCTGCCACCAGAACTCAGTCTTACATGTTATGCTAAGCAGACAAAACCAAACCAGGAAAGCTCCAACAGCTTTCACTGGCCTGCCTCATCTCCAACTCTCTCGACGTCTAGGCAGTACCAGATGACAGGGAGGGGTCTTGGTCCAACATATGGGAGGGAAGGAAGTAGCCACGAGCAAGTACCTGCCTCTCTGTTCCTTTCTTTCATGAGCAGGTTGTAAGGAGGAGGAAGAGGAAGGGGAAGAGAGGTGAACTTCAAGGGGTGAAGGCCTCAGGTAGGCAGCTGGCTCCTGCCAGTAGGAAAGGGACAAAGGAGAAGGCAGTGAGTCTTGCAGGGAGGGTGAGGGGTAAGGGTTACAGCTTATGACGGAATCTGGACAGGAGTAATAGGGATACTAGTCATTTGAGTCCACCATTGGCAAGCTGGGCTGGGTGTCAGGGCAGATAGGCCTCCCTGGGCAACGGCACATGAGAGAAGGTGGAATTCTTCTCTGAGGAGCAGGTGAAGCTTTGGGTGTTGGGAAAGCATAGACAGTATTGTTCCAGGGCCAAGGACAGGTCCGGGTACTCCTGGTTGGAGGTCAAGGACACAGTATGATCCAGGTCTTCTACCAGCAGCTTGAAGGTACCACATGCCAGCCACCCCTCATTATTGTGTATAACTCTCTGGTGCACTTATTGGCTTATCCATCAAATGACTCCTTCAGCAGCTTAAAAACCACCTCCACAGGCACTCCAGGATATGGGAGGCTTCCAGAGTGAAAATTTTGCACAGGATCACCCCCAAAAGACCAGAAGTCACTCTGGTGGATGTAGATCTGGTCAAACATGGCCTTAGGGACCATCCACTTCACAGGCAGTCCACTGTTGGTTCTCATTTTATAGTAATTGATGTGGTGATATCTCTGGCAAGGCTGAAGTC
Organism: Mustela nivalis; assembly: GCF_964662115.1. Classification (NCBI taxonomy): domain Eukaryota; kingdom Metazoa; phylum Chordata; class Mammalia; order Carnivora; family Mustelidae; genus Mustela; species Mustela nivalis. The sequence continues at coordinate 171,555 of NW_028136326.1, forward strand.
TGAGATCTTCATCATGTTGTCCTTTGTCACCAGCACTTCCCTGGTGGCCAGGTCTTGGTGTATGCACTTCTTGGAGGCAAGGTACTCCATGCCTCAGGCTACCTGGTAGGCAAAGAATACCGGGTGCTTGGAGGAGAGTTGCTCTGCTGCATTGTCGCTGATATTGTAACAGTACTCCAGGTCAGGAGGCCTCTGGGCCTGCAGGTACTCCTGTATGTTGTCTTTGGAGGCATATTCCATGATAGTGTACGAAGGACCATCCTGTGTGCAGGACCCAGCAGGTTGATGGTGTCCTTGTGCTGTCCAATCATCTTCATCATCTCCATTTCTGAGATTAGGTTTGACAGGTCTTTCTCTGCTGCATCTGACTTCAACATCTTCACAGACACTTTAGTCAAATGGTTGGATTTGTCTTTGTCCAGCCCAATGGCCTCCTCCAACACCACTTGCCCAAAGTAGTCCTCTCTTAGGGGTCTGCCTAAAATGCCTACAACCAGCCTGCCTCAAGGCAGTTATGAACTCTAGATTATCCTCAAAAACATTAAACCACAAGCTAAAAATTCTCTTCACTAGGTCTCTGTCGCAGGTCTAATTTTCTTATCTTTCATCATTTATCTTTTTCCTAATTCTTATTTTCAGTATAGTTTATTTGGCTTCCAGGTGTTTCCCCGGGTTTCTGTATGCTGTTTCATAGGGAAGAATTATCCTGTCATAAAATTATTTCTTGAGCATTCATTACATCTCTCAGTTAAAATGGGTTCTTTTATGGTATTGATTCATTTGAGTTTTCTCAAAATGGGAAGAATTTTCAAAATGGTGTTTTCCTCAAGGTTCAGAGTATGTCTTAGCCTCATCTTTACTCTTTTTGAAATTCACTTTTCAAATTCTTGTCCCTCTTTTTATCTTTTTAAATTAAAATGTTTTATTTTTACTATTTTTTTATTTGAGTGTAGTTGATAGTCAGTGTTACATTGGTTTCAGGTTTTCAATATCTCCATACATTATTCTATGATCACTACAAATATAGCCGCCATCTGTCACCATATAACACTATTATAATATCATTGACTATATTCTCTACACTGTCCCATATCTCTTTTTAAAATCTCTGATTGTTATGTTTTCTGTTATTCCAGTTTTCGACCATCATTTTACTTGGTTACTTTAATAAAATATGCCTGATTACACACTCTATGCTGAAAACCATAGCATTTGATTTATAGTAGTCTTCTTCTTCTTCTTCTTCTTCTTCTTCTTCTTCTTCTTCTTCTTCTTCTTCTTCATTAACATATAATGTATTATTAGCCCCAGGGGTACAGGTCTGTGAATCACCAGGTTTACACACTTCACAGCACTCACCACAGCACATACCCTCCCCAATGTTCATAACCCCACCACCCTCTCCCTAACCTCCCCACCCCCCCCCCGGCAACTCTCAGTTTGTTTTGTGAGATTAAGAGTCTCTTATGGTTTGTCTCCCTCCCGATCCCATCTTGTTTCATTTACTCTTTTCCTGTTCCCCAAACCCCCCACATTGCACCTCCATTTCCTCATATCAGGGAGATCATATGATAGTGCCTTTCTCTGGTTGACTTATTTTGCTAAGCATAATACCCTCCAGTTCCATCCATGTCAACGCAAATGGCAAGATTTCATTTCTTTTGATGGCTGAGTAGTATTCCATTGTGTATATATATATATATATATATATATATATATATATATATATATATCATTCATTTGTTGATGGACATCTATGTTCTTTCCATAGTTTGCCTATTGTGGATATTACTGCTATAAACATTTGGTGCACATGCCCCTTTGGATCATATAGCAGTCTTCTTTACCTCTATCAGAACCCCAGGAAGCTTTATTTATTTATTTACTCACATAAACAGATGATCCAACACAACGTTTTTTGATGTTCCAATGTATTATAATGTCTTACCGCTTAACACTATGCTTACTGCTCTCTTTCACTGTCTGACTAAATCCTCATCATCACTATGCCATTTAATGAGAAAGAACATTTGAACTCAGAGTTCTCTCCATATCAGGGAATGAAGACTCCACCCTTCTGTTTGTGCAGGTAAAATAAATGTTGATGTCTGTCCTGCACATACCCCATCCTGTTCACCAGAATATTCACCATCAAAATATATACACAATGAAAACCATACCTCACCACTTCTATTACCACCCAGCATGCTAAAAACACCATCATATGTTCCTGAATTATTGACTTGATTGATAACCCCACTTCCACACATACTGCACTCCTTTCTCCCTGAAAATTTATTTTGGTACAGCAATTTAACCTAAAAATCAAGTCAAATGATTTTATTCTGCTGTTGAGGGTCTTTTGGTATCTTCCCCTTTCATATTAAATAAAAACTGAAGGCGTTTCAATGTACTAGAAGGTCATACATCAATACGTTCTTCCTCTCTCCACCACTATGAACTCCTCATTGGCCTCCTTGCTTTTCCTCAAAAGTAACAGACAAGCTGTTCACACAAAGTCTATATACTTACTTGCTCTGCCTAGAGCAATCTTTTCCTTTAATATTTGTATAACACTCTCCTTCACTTCCTGGGTCTTTGTGCAAATAACATCTCATAAATGAGATATAACCACCCAACACAAAATAAAATTAACTTTCATCCCAGCATTCTCCAATGGCTTTTACCTTTCTTGTATTTCTTTGTATCACTTATCACCATCAACCATCAATCATTATTCTATTACTGGTTTATTTTCTTATTTGAGACAGAGAGAGAGAGAATTGGGAGGGTGCGCAGAGGAAGAAGAAAACACCCCACTGCCTAGAAAGCCTGCTGGGGAGTTACATCCCAGGACCCTGAGATCATGACCCAAGCCAAAGGCAGTCACTCAATGGACTGAGCCACCAAGGTGCCCCTCTATTATTGGTTTATTTCACTATTATATTTCAAAAGAATGTAAGCTCTTTGTGGTCAGGTATTTTATATGTTTTATTAATTGAAGTATTCTCAGAAAGGTAGCTGGCAGATTGTAAGGGCTCACTAAACTGTATTTTGTTGTTATTATTGGGCTCCTTTATGGGCTTTACCTCTTACGCTAGAAGTCTATCCTTCAGATGTAAGCGATAAGAATAGAGCCGTGCTGCCTGTTCAAATGTGTAAAAAGCCTGTATTAAGTGGATATTTTAAAAGCTAAATGAATGGCTTAATATTTGTATATAGGGGGAAAGGGAACATATTTTCCACAGTTTAGAAGTGGAGTTCTTTTATAGAGTTCTTGTACAAGCCTACACTATGGAACAATAATGGGCAGTTGTACATTACAATTATACAAACACTTTGGTAATTTATATCCTTTTTTTGTTATTCTTGACTGGATCATTTAATTCCTTAGGAGCATTATAGCATTTCAACTTTTCATGTTCAATAAACTTATTGGGGTTGCTACCTTTTTTATTCAAATGGAGAAATAGTCATGATTTAATCTAAATAAAGTGTTATTGATTGTGTTGTTTTCTAGGAATGAGTCGCACATGCTAGTTTAAAAGTTTTGTTAAAGTCCCAAGTCTGTCACTGATAAAAGCCTTTTGTAGATTAGTAACTTGATCAAAACGGAAAAGTTATGTAACACCAATTGTTATACTACCTTTGTTTCCATCTTGCATTGTAATAACACCCATCTTAACTCTATTTAAGACAAATCATTGCCAGATGGATTTCTGGCATTGATTGCAGGATATGAAATCTAGTATAACTAAAAGTTTTTGGTTTTAGTAGCATATAAATCAATTTAGAAAAATATATGTATTTGAATATAAGATAAAGTTTTAAATTATTTGGCAATAGTAAACTAAACTTTTTTTTTGTAAATTTTTATTTTCTAAAATTTCATTGAGCTCTCTTGCAATAAGAAACAAGTTACAAAAAATTAAGGTTTATTTACCCCAATTCAAAATTATTAGGAATATAATCATAGAGGTTGAAGTATTTAAAATATTGAACCCAAAATGTTTTATTAGGTAAATTCATGAATGCTGAGCATTCACTGTTAAAATATACTAATACTATTGATAGACTGGTAGAAGCCTAAAATCAAATATTTATTAAATATTTATATCCATATCTTTTCATAGCTTGGTAATTCATTTCTCTAGCATTAAATAATATTCCATTGTTTGCATGTACTACACTTTCTTTGACCTTTCACTTATGGAAGGATATCTTGGTTGCTTCCAAGCTTTTGTCAGTTATGAATAAAACTACTATAGACATCTTTGTGGGTATAGATTTCATCTTCTTTGGATAAATACCAAGAGCTGCTACTGCTGAATCATCTGGCAAGAATATGTTTAGTTTTGTAAGAAACTGCCAAGTTGTTTTCCATTCTTTATTCTCAATACACATGGAAGAACATTCCTGTTGCTCCACATCCTCACCAACATTTCATGTTCTGTTGTCAGTGCTCTGGATTCTGGGTATGTACTGGTGTCTCTTTTTTGTTTTAATTTGCATTTTCCTGATGACCTTTGATGTGAAGCATCTTTTTATATGCTTATTTGCCATCTGTAATATTTTCTTTTGTGAGGTATCTGCTAAGGTCTTTGGCTCATTTTTAATCAGGTTTTTCCCCCATTGTTGAGTTTTAAGGGGTCTTTGTGTATTTTTGATTAACAGTCCTTTGCCAGATGTGTATTTTGCAAATTTTTTTTCATAGTCTGTGCTTTGCCTTTTCATTCTCTTGGCATTGTGTTTCACAGAGTAGACATTTTTAAATTCAGTGCTTGTGTTTTTTAGCTAAAGTTATTGCGAAAACCAAGGTCATTTAAATTTTCTTCTATATTACCTTCTACATGTTTCATGTTTAGGTTTATAATCCAATCTGAGTTCATTTTTGTGAAGAGTGTAGGATATCTGCCTGGATTTATTTTATTTTATATTTTTAGATTTAGCTTCACCATTGCTACAGAACCATTTGTTTAAAAGATTGTATTTTGCTCTCTTGTATTGCTTTTGCTTTTCTATTATATATGAAATATAATTGATAATATATATTCTGTTGCTTTAATCTAGTCTCTCTGTGGTATTACAATATCATGCTTACAATTATCGTTATGGTAAACTTTTTTTTAAGATTTTATTTATTTATTTGACAGAGAGAGAGATCACAAATGGGCAGAGAGACAGCCAGAGAGAGAGATGAGGAGAAGCAGGCTCCCTGCTGAGCAGAGAACCCAATGCGGGACTCGATCCCAGGCCCCTGGGATCATGACCTGAGCCGGAAGGCAGAGGCTTAACCCACTGAGCCACCCAGGCGCCCAATCGTTATGGTAAACTTTGAAGTCAGTCCTCAGTCTTTGTTCTCCTTCAACACTATGTTTACTATTGTGAGTCTTTGCCTCTCCATATAAACTTTAAAATAAGTTTGTTAATATTAAAAAAAAAGAACTTGCTGGTATGCATTAATTGTATAGATAAACTTGGAAACCAGTGACCTCTTGAGCTTAGCAGGAGATAGACCATGGACATCAGTTGTCACAGTGGTGCCTCTGGCAGAACCTATTGCAAATCCCTAGGCAAAATGAGACCTCAAGGATCTGAGAGAATGTCTAAGAAGTACTTGATACATCCCTTGGGTATGGTTTATTGAAGTGTCCACCTGTCTGAAAGCTGGGGAATCTAGATAAGGGAGGGAAAATTAGTTATGATAAAACATATCAACAAACATCAATAAATTTTGTAAAACTAATTGTCATGGCTCATATACAATATGACCAACAGAGGGACCATCAGAAGGAAAGCATCAGTTATGTTTATTGTGAAATTTTTTATTCAAAATAAAGCAATGTGAGGGGAAGACACAATGAGAAAATTACCAGTTTTTAAATGGTAAACATCTTACAAAATGGAATAGGTTTTATATTCTAAGTAGTATATTGAAAAGTAAAACATTGGGGCGCCTGGGTTGCGCAGTGGGTTGGGCTGCTGCCTTCAGCTCGGGTCATGATCTCAGGGTCCTTGGATTGAGCCCCGCATCTGGCTCTCTGCTCCACAGGGAGCCTGCTTCCCCCCCCCCCTCTCTCTGCCTGCCTCTCTGCCTACTTGTGATCTCTGTCTCTCAAATAAATATATAAAATCTTTAAAAAAAAAAGAAAAGAGAAGTAAAACATTAAAAAATAAAATTTCAATGAAAAAAATTATTTAATTTTAAAAAAAGGTTAAAAATAGCAGAACCATTTTTCTTATAACTGGAAAATACACTGTATATACATCTATCAAAATAACTTGTCATGGGGGAGCCTGGGTGGCTCAGTAGGTAAAAGCATCTGCCTTCGGCTCAGGTCATGATCCTAGGATCCTTGGATCGAGGCCCACATCGGGCTCTCAGCTCAGCAGGGAGCCTGCTTCCTCCTCTCTCTCTCTGCCTGACTCTGCCTAATTGTGATCTCTGTCAAATAAATAAATAAAAACTTTTATAATAAATATTTGAAAAAATAACTTGTCATGTGTGAAATCAGGAGCATATGGAAAAAAATAATATCTGAGGACAATACTTCTGCCATGTTTTGTGCCTTGCTAATATTTTTAAACAGTCAGGCAACTTTTAGCCTTATTGAAATACCTGCTAAGATACCTGCAGTGCCTTTTGGAGCCCTATGACTATAAAAATTAATTGCAAATATTCAAAATGTTTACTATGGTGTCACTATTTAGGGCCACCACCAAGTATGTTTCAGAAGTAAGCATAACTGTTACTCTTCCATAAGGCAAAAGGGCATATTTTCAGGAGTTCCATCTGCTGTACCAGGAGGTGAATCAAGTAATGATTTTTGTCTATAAAATAATTCACTTTTCAATCTAACATTCCTCATTCCACATTATAATAATAAAAACTAGGAGGAGACTAAAACAAACAAACAACTACAACTACAACAACCAGCTTTTCCCACAGTGGAAAAGTAAATATAACCTTAGGAGTAGCCTGAAATTTATTTTTAAATATTTTTAAGATAAACGTTTTTGTTAGAAAACCATATATTTTATATTACTAAGAAATAACAGGCAACGTTTTATGAACTTCTAAAAAGTCTAGTTACTTGTATTTATCTATTAAGTCATCTCTTTATGAAGTAGAACATGATCACACCTCTTGTATCTACCCAAGTTTGTATGCTTTGGTTGTTTTATGTTTGCTATTTCCTTGCTTAATTTTTACAATATTTGATACATAATAGTATCTTTAAGTCCATCTATGGTTTCACAGAATTTGTTTGAACTTCATAAAAATGTACCATACTTTTTGCACTGTCCTTGTTTTACTTCTCTATTAGCTTTCCAAGTTTTATTCACTTTAGAGTGTGTAGCTATCATTTATTTTTACTCCTCCATAATGCTATGTTTACAAATTTGTATTTATCTGTACTTTTAAAAATATCTTAATTATATACCATTTCTCATCTCACGTAACACTCATGTTACTTCTACACTTATCAGATATTATGTAACTGAAAACCACAACTCAGCAACAATAGAACACCATTTTTCAAAATTAAATGGCTTACCAGAATTCTTTAATTCTATCCTTTATTTGTATTAGATGACCCTTTATTCTGGTATTTGGCATTGTTCATATGGAGGAAAGCTTATAAGTTGATATTCCATAAATAGAAGTATTTATAATGATTGATTAATTATTTTCATTTAGAATGCATAGAATATGGTTGATTTAATATTTCTTTCTTACTCTCTGCCTGGAACATAGTGCTATCTATACAATAGCCACTAAAATATTAAGTTAATTACCTAGACTTTAAACTGCATATTAATAGGAATAGCATACAGAACTCTTCTCAGATTGGGACACCTGGGTGGCTCAGTCAGTTAAACGCCTGAGCCTTTAGCTCGGGTCATGATCTTAGGGTCCTGGGACTCAGTTCTGCAACAGATTCCCTGCTTAGCCGGGAGTTTGCTTCTCCCTCATCCTGCTGCTCCCCCTGCTTGTGCTCTCTCTCACTCTCTCTCTTACAAATAAATAAAATTAAAAAAATAAATTCTTCTCAGATAGCTAATATAGAATATCGTCTTTGTATTCATCAAAGGGAAAGTGCCATATAATAATGAAATCCAGACTACTTCAAATTCACTTTTTAACCAGTAAGAAAGTACTGGAAACAAGCCAAAAATGTCTTCAATGAATTAAAGAAATAGATTGATTTTCAATATCTTAATGTTTCTAATGTTAAATTGCAAGATTTTTATACTAGATATCAGTGTAAATATTCATTATACAAGGATATTCTAAAAATAAACCCGAGAAAACTACTTGATATATATGATGACAAAAACGAGTTTGACCAATGTCAGTTTGGGTAAAATTTACAACACCTACCACCTGAAACTCTTGTTCTATATGGTGCCATCTTGTGATGCTGGGCAGCGGCAGTGAGCCACAGCTCCCAGTCAGCTAGAAGATTACAGGGGTGAACACCTGATATTCTTACAAGCATTCTATATATAGAATATATATATAGAATATATATATTCTTCTTTTTTTAGTGTAATATTTAATAAATTGCATGTGATATTTGATACTTTGTTATAAAATAGGCTTTGCTTAAGATGATTTTGCCCAAATGCAGGCAAATGTAAGTGTTCTGAGTATGTTTAAATAAGCTTAAGGTAAGCTATGATATTTGATTGTTTAGGGGTATTAAATGCATTTTCAATTTTTTATGTGTTTCTCTGTACATAGCCCCCTTGTAAGCTGAGGAACATCTCTATATGTATATGTCGCCTTGGTATGGCTTACATATTATTGGCATGAAACATCTAGAACAGTACGTGTGCCATAGAATTGTCTACAACATCAAACAAGTTTCTTGAAAACTTGTGCCAAAGGGGTTATGTCTTTAAGGATTCTTATTTCAGAAGGGTTCTCTCAAACGTAAGATTTTTCAGAAGTTAAGTGAAAATCTGACCAAACTAAACATTTTTCCATTTTCCCTAGTGAGCAAAGATAGCTAAAATCTATCTGCCATTTTCAACACTGTACTCAACGATTGTAATTCTAATTTAAGAACAGATTATTTATATCAAAACCACATGTTGGCCTAATCTTATACAATATTCATAAGTCACACTCAGACCCTTGGACACTTTTATTTGTTGAGTCTATATGGTACTACGGACATTCATCTTTTTTGACCTCATAGCTTCATGTATGTCTATACTTTTGAAAATACATGCATCATAGTTCCATTGTAAAATGTCTGGGTTATAAAATGTGCTATGCTATCAAAATGGTAATAAGAACATACAAATGACCTGATGTAATGAACTGGACCAGATTGCCAGATATCACATTTCATACCAGAAAGATTCAGTGGTAAGTTTTAAAATGGCCAGCTATACATTGACTGAATTATAACTCATTTAACTTCTTTCTTTGTGTACAGTATTATACATTAGTCAGTATTATAGTAAATAAGTACTTTGGACAGATGTAAATATGCTGTAATAAAAAATGTTTTTCTTCTTTCTTTTAGTCCTTTTTACTTGTGAGACTAGCCACAAATACCATGCCTCCCCCAAAATAATTTGCAATCAAAATTTATCTCTAAATGAATTTATTGCACAGAAAATATATATATATATATACACTTACAGTAGACATGTTCAAAAATAGTTACACAACAGCAGGGCCCTAAATGTAAGCAGTATAGTTGTTTTGTTTTGTTTTGTTTTTTTCTTTTATAAAAAAGAGGTTATGTGAAATATTGGGATTTTATTTCCAGGCCTAGTATTTCAAGACAGTTAACTACACTTACGGTGTCAACAGCCTCTTGTTGGCAGTACGATTTTATTGGCTCCATGGAATAACAGCAAGAATTTACTATTGCTTCTTTCTTTTATGACACACACAGAAAAAAAAAATTGACACATTTGCTCAAGACCAACCAGAATCATTTTAACCTATCAAAATTGATGGGAGGCCTTCACTGCCAAAGTCACTGCTGCGTTTTCACAATTCATTGCAGACAATCTGCTACTCCCATTATGATAAAGGAGAGAAGAGTCATAATCAGGGAAGAAAGCTAGATTAATACTTGAAATTATCATTGAATTATTTAGCCTGCTATAGGATTATTATTATTAGTGTCATTTGATAATTTCTCTCATTTTATTAAACACAACTGTGAGTAATTACGCTACCTAATATTTCTCTGTATTGGCTGACTAGCTAGCAAACATTCATGAAAATATCCATTAGCCACACATATAAAATGGTGCATTATGATGCTGTTGAATCAGAACATACCACTACCTGATCCTGTAGCTCTTTGAGGATTTGCAAATCAATTAATTCCATCTTTGTTGGATTCTTCCCATACAATTAGAAAATTTATAATCGAGTCCATGAACATTATTAGTTTTGCCATTTTAAACCAGCAATCACACTTTGATTTTTACAACAAAAGCAGAAATATAAACACACACATTTGGATCAGTTTTCTGTTAGTCTGTCTGGACTTCAAAATCCTATTCCTCAAGATGATGCACACCAAAGTTCTGGATTAAACAAGAAATTAGATGGCACCTGAACACTTGGTTTAATATTCTCAAAAGGACTATGCAACTTCTTTCTTACATTAAGACATTGTTTTACAAAGATCCACACTTTTATAATGTTAGTATTTTTAATAATCAATAAAGTCAATTAATCATGATTAAAAATCAAACATAAAAATTTCTACTTTTTGCTTTTGCCCCCTCCATTTAGAACTTATTTATAGCCTGATAATTCAAAGGTCCCTATGTTTATGAAAATCTGGACAGAAATAGCTCTAAGATCCCATTCAGAACTTGATATTAATCTAAGTCTTTTGGCTCCATTTATCCTGAGAGCAAAGAGTAGGACAAAGGATTTGAGTACTGTTAGTTTATCTGGGAGATTATCCAAGGTAGAAAAGAATGGGAAAGTGATACAGTGAAGAAGCAACTTTGTCAAAGAGGTACATTGTTGATATAATTGTTGTGGATAGAAAATGAAGGCTTGCTTTTACTGAAAGGTCCTGAGAAACTTCTTTAAGTTGTCCTCATGAAGACCTGAAAACTGACAATTTTACCTATGGTTCTTATTTCCACTTCACTGAGAGCTGTCCTCAGAGGACATTAACTCTCCTACACTTTTGGGTTGTGTTGGAGACATTCTAAAATGAGAGAGAGAACATGAGATGCTATCACTGTTAAGTAACTGCAATTTCCCATGGAACTATCCACCACAGGTTTGGCTATAATCAGGAGTTGGGCCTTGATATCAGAGGGATTTGAGGCAGTATCATTTTAGGTTAATCATTATATCTGAAATTTCCAAAAACTTCAACTGATGAAACTTTGATTATAAACCTATAAATATAACAATAAATCTACAGTATTCAAATTATTTTCATAGAAATACACAAACAAAGCATCAATTGACTAATATTTAAATGTTACAAAATACTGAACTGAAAGAATTTGGTCATATAACAACGTGTAAGAAGTAGAACTTAGGTTTAGGTTAGAAGTCAGGATGCATTTGGGACTCAGTTAAGAAATTGAATGGAGGGACGCCTGGGTGGCTCAGTGGGTTAAGCCGCTGCCTTCGGCTCAGGTCATGATCCCAGGGTCCTGGGACCGAGCCCCAAATCAGGCTCTCTGCTCAGCAGGGAGCCTGCTTCCTCCTCTCTCTCTCTGCCTGCCTCTCTGCCTGCTTTTCATCCCTCTCTGTCAAATAAATAAATAAAATCTTAAAAAGAAATTGAATGGATGTCTGACTATCTTATAGGTTTGCTAAAAATCAGTGACTTTGTGTTCACGTGTGGCTATGCAGGAATTTTTAACTTTCTCTAAGAAGTTATTAGATTTGATTATATAATGGCAGTAAAGAATGGGGAAAAGCAAAGTACAAACCCCATAAAGACAAAGACACTGAGTATGAGAAAAGAGTAATAGATAAGAAGAATCAATGCATTTGAGGAAAATGGGAATTGAAATACACAATGATTGTTGATTTTTTTAGATGGAGAAAACAAAACTAGCTTGCAAGAAGGAAATAACAGAAGACATGCTGTGATGTGATACAGAATCCTGGAAAAGGCAGTAACGTGGAATAAAGGAGTAGGGAGAGCATATCAGGTAATTTGGATAGGAAGGAGTTAGGAGATAATTGCTTGATAAATTTTATATGGCCCACTTAAATGCACAGATTTCTCTTCTTTAATTTATATGGAGAACAGGGTGTCCTTTCTCTTCCCTTTCAGAGCACCCGAGGTGTACTCTTTCAGACTGAAAACCTAAAAAGCTCAGGACTCAGTTGCTTAAGCACAGCTGAGAGGACATATTTCAATTAAGATTTACAGTTTGCTGTAGGTAGTAGACTGTCAAAAGTGGTTTAACCATATTTTTCATTTAACAAGAAGACTACAGAGAGTGTTTTCTGGTGTTGGTTCAGAGTCTTAAGAAAGTCAAGTGAACTATCTTAGAGGTTTTCATGGCTTTTTATTCACAGTTGAAAAAATTGCTGTTGGAGTTCTCACTATTAAGCCCACATTTCTGGCAGAAAGATAGAGGTAAAAGAGAATGATATCTTGTACGACTGATACTTTGTCATAAGGTTACAATGTAACTAGAAAAGAGACAATAAAATATTTGATGTTGTTTTAAGTTTCCTTGTTGTCAATCCCTCAGTGCTTTCTGATATTAAAGGAAAGAGTAGATGGATATTGACCTGGCAACTATCAACACCTGTCAGTCTCTCTTGGATAACCAATATCTCTATAATCTCTTCTTCCCAGTAAAAAAAATAAAATATATTCATAACCCACACTGTGCCATCTCAAGTTACTGCACCAAGATAAAATTACAATGATTTTCAGTTGTTCCAAATGGACAGAATACCCTTCCTTATGATATCATGTCTTATAAGATAGATAATTGGCATGCTACCAATATACCCAGATGTGACTGTGGAAGAGACAGGGAAAAAAATAATAATATTTATTTATTCCTTGGGTTGACCCTGTTTACACAGATGCATTACTATTAGAAAAGGTTGGTTTGGGACATTGGAATGAATTTACTTAATGGGTCTGTATGTAATTGGGTTGGAGGAAATTTTTAATTTCTACAAAAATTATTAGAATTTGATCTTATTCTCTTTTGTTGATTTTCACATGTTAACAAAGCCAACGTTTTTTTCTAGCAGACAAGATCTTAAATCCTAACAAAACTCAATTTTCCCTTTTTTTTTTTAAAGTTTGAGAGCCTCATGTTCTCTCATGCTGCTTTAAATACAACTCAAAAAAACAAAAGGAGCTAAATGGGGCAGTAAGACCAGACTTTTTATTTTATTTTATTTATCTTATTTTTAATTAAAAAATTAAAGATTGTATTTATTTATTTGAGAGAGAGAGAGAGCATGAGTGGGGCAGGGGGATGTAGCTGCAGAGAGAGACTGAGAAATATACTCCCTAATGAGCAGGAAGCCCAAAATGGGGCTCGATCCCAGGATCCTGACTGAGATCATGACCAGAGACAAAGGCAGATACATGTGCAAAATCCCTTTTTTTCTGGGAAACAATACTTTACAAGAGATGTTTGAAAAAGTACTGGGGAATCAACTTTAATCGGAGATACAAAAATTTAATTGACTTTTGTAAAGCTACAGGGATCCAAATGATGGGAATCCCAGCCCGTTTAGGTTGTGGACCACAGAGTATTCTTCTCTGAAATTTTTTATTTTCTTCCATGTCTACTAACTCCAGTCCAAGTTCACTGATCTCTTTTTAGATAGTGCAAAACATGGCAAAGAATACCAAACAAGTGCCCAATATTCTACATTTATTACATCATTTCTCACATATAAAAGTGTGTTATCAAGGCTGGTTCTGTGAACGAACCTAGTTATGCTAAAGTGTGTTTTGTTCTCCAAGAAATTAAATGCATGGTTATCACACAATTATAAAATACTTGTGTCAAGAATTTTTATTCAAAAATTAATAAGAGAAGCAGATATTAAAACTAGTTCACATGGTTATTTGGGATATAAGCAGAGTTGTGCAGCAGAAGTGCTCTGGGCCCATAATTTGGGTTATAGAATTTATGTTTTCTAATGAAAAATCACTAACTTGCATTATTGTTAACAAGAATCCTGTGCATTACCATCAGTTTTCTCCATTATAACCTCTTGCTCTACAGTTTGTAAATAACTTTGTCAATAGCAAGCTAATAAACAGGGTGACTCCAATGGATTGAGATAATCTCTAGAGTTTCTGCTACATAATGAACAGGACTCCATTGAAAGGACACCTAAGAATTTATTTTGCCCCAAAATTTGATCACTTTTTTCACTGTCCTTACCTATTTTCCAAACCTAGTCCTTTTGCTTCACCTTTCAGTCTACGGACAACCCTGTATCTGACTGACTTGTTAATTCTGGGAATGTCTTGCAGATTAATTTGCTTGCCCGAGGTGGTTCCTCTAATTGATGTCTAAGAACCCTAATTAGTTAAGAAAACTTTTTTTTAACATTTTCATTGCTATTTATTATTATTATTATTATTATTGCTAATATCTCTATTATAAATAATTCACAAGGGCATCTTTCTGACAAAAGACAAAGAGCTGGCTACTAGTAGAAAAAGTACATTTAACTCTGTCAGTGAAAGTGGTAAAGGGATTTGAGAAAATAAGGCAAAGCAGTGGAATTATGTGTTAAAACTTTAAATATTATAGACACATTTACTTAATTTCTAATACTGTTGTTGCTTATAATTAAATAAGATGTTTTCCATGAACCACGCATTACAGCAAATATATTGTTTATACAGATTAAATTTTCATCAAAAGGGACGCCTGGGTGGCTCAGTTGGTTAAGCAGCTGCCTTTGGCTCAGGTCATGATCCCAGCGTCCTGGGATCGAGTCCCGCATCGGGCTCCTTGCTCGGCCGGGAGCCTGCTTCTCCCTCTGCCTCTGCCTGCCATTCTGTCTGCCTGTGCTTGCTCTCTCGCCCACTCTCTCTGAGAAAGAAATAAAATCTTAAAATAAATAAATAAATTTTCATCAAAAAATTGTAAGTGTATTTTATTGTAGGATATGATAAGCATTTTGCAGATGAGAAAAGTGAAATTTAGAAAAGTATGTCTTTTCAAATCCCTTATACAATATCTGGCCTAGATAGAAGGATATACTATCACAATTGAGGAAGATAATTGAGATTACTTAAAATGATAAACTTTACTGTATAGGGATTTTTACAAGTTTGCCACAGATTCAGATTCTTTTAAAATATATATCTATTTTGTGTAAAGAGAATGCACTGAGAAGTAAAAAGAAAGTGATATATCAGTGCTATCAACTAATGGCTATAATATCATCACCTTATTTATGAACAATGAAACAGTGTGCAATATTTAAATAAATTTAAATAAATTCCTATTTATTTTATATATTTATAAATTTAAATAAATTTCTATTTATTTATTATTAAAGAAATTCCTCTAACAAACAGTATGTTTTGAAGGTTGCTAGCAGGAAAGTGTTGTACGACATGGAAGTAATCAGAAAATGTGATCTAAAATTCTGCTTTCAAGGGCGCCTGGGTGGCTCAGTGGGTTAAAATTCTGCTTTCAAGAAGCTATCACAGTAAGTACTGAGCATTAGCTATTATATGCTATGGATGAATAACTGAAATCTACATTTGAAACTAATGGTACACTATATGTTACCTAATTGAATTTTAAAAAGTTAATAAAAAAAAACCACTATTTTATAAAACAATATTCCCAACAGGCTCTTTTGCTTTAAAATACTCACTTTGTAATGAGAGTCATTACTTTTGTCTAGCCAATTCTTACAGCACTGTTTATCCCTTCTCTGCTTTATCCCTTCCCAGTATCAATAAAGGCTCACTTGGGTTACATAGAAGCCATGAGAAGGCTTGTAATAGATCTGGCTGGTTTTCACCAGCAATTTGACCACCATGTGCACAGGAAGTCTATTGATAAAGTCTTTATTGCAATAAGTTGCAAATACATGGATGATTTTGAATTCTCTTTCTTGAGGTCTTGTTTCATGATAATAAATTTAGGGTGGCTTATTGGAATGGATGTTATTAACATATCTTCATAGTTATAAGCACATGGAATTGTAAAATAGATGAATGAATGTGGCATTACTGACAACTGTCCTCATTTTGAAATCAAATTACAGTGTACTAAGATGAGGAAGCAAAGCAGATTTGGGATTATGAGTGAAATAATTTAAAAAAGTCTTGGGGTATGATCAGACTATTGGGTAATTCAGTAGAAAAATGTCAACTGATTGAGATTCTGTGTTCCCTGATTTCAGAGAGAAGTTAAGATAAATAAGTAACACGAGGAGACTAGGAAGCCAAACATAAGTGATAATTTTGTGCCAGGGTGTGTTTACATCTGTTTATCTTCTTGCTTTACCACTAAGGTTGCTCCTAGAGGAGAGTTTAAATATGTGTTGGAGCTAATCTCTGTGGATTACACAAGAAACCACATCCTACAGCTCTCCCTGAAACACCCCTTATGATTTCAATGTAATTTGGTTTTTGCATTTTTAGAAATAACAAAATACTTTGCAAACTCATCTACTTTATTACCATCACAAGTGAGTCAGCTGACTCCACATTTTAACACAGTGACGGTCACAGAGGAATGGAGGAATGAGTAGAGTTATCAATATATGTGCTTTTAAGAAGTATGACAGGGTAGCAGCTATTTCCAGGAACCAAAACATGGGTCAGCAGCTGTGCAGGAAAAGTGATGGAATAAATGACTCATTTCAGAGGAGTTCTATAACATATTAGTTCTATAATGTATCTTCAGCCCCCAATTACCCGCTTTGATCTAAAGATAAGGATTTACAGTTAAGGTCCCATTTATGATTTGACTGGTGTGGTCTGAATCATGTTTACTATTGTTTTGACTATTACTTGAAGCCTATAGTAGTACTTGGGATATGTGTTGTGTATTCTGTGAACATGTGCTATTTTTAGATTAGATAATTTCTGTCTCGAACCCCTGTTCATTTGTTTGTTTTTGTTTATTTGATAGTGGTTTCAGTAAATGGATATATCTGAAAAATTGCAAAGCCACTATTAAAACAAGTTATTATTATATATAGCATGGAATTGCACATTCCTCCTTTGAATCCGACAGAGCTTCACCATATCCTTAACAATTTGGGAAAAACATGCTATTATTTTTCTTTATAAAATTTCTCCTGTTAGGCTGTGATGGTTGTCATCAGCAGTAACTCCTCTGAAGGCTTTGTCAAAAGAGTTGAAAAAATTGGAAAGGTGTGTGAATGAAGCTGTTTGCTGAATATAAAGAAAATAGCATTGAAGTACAATTCACACTCTTACTTCTCCTTCTATGCTTTCAGATGTTTGACATTTGAAAATTTTGCTTCTAGAAGAGATGCCCTATATAATTCTTACTTTAAGGAGCAAGTTGCTTTTATAATTTTTTTATTATTCTACCATTCCAGTATTTCCATTTAAATTAAATTCAATACCATTTAAAAAAAATCAAAAGTGCAGCCAGTATTCAATTCCTGGGCTAAATAATTTTAGAAAGCTTTGTGTTATTGAACCTACAGGGTTTTTCTGTAGTTTTAACTCTTTCTTTCTGTGATTTTTCCCATTAGTCACGTAAGTGACTGCAATATAACAGACATTGAGGATAAAGAAGGACTGAATAGAACAATCCTTGGCCTCATGAAGTTGAGAATCTAGCAAGGGAGTCAAACAATTCAATCATTCAGAGACAATTTATTGAGTGCCTGGCCTAAAATGAGCACAACAAAACCCCAGGCCAGAGGAATCATTTTAATGGGAGAGATAGATAATAGGTAAGCCAACTTTAAAAAAAAAAATCGTACTGCTTTTTCTTTAATAGAGATGCATATTTGAACTAAATAAGCACATTTTTAAAAGAGCAGTGATTGAGAAGAGGTTTTTTAACTGAGTGGTCCGAAAGGGCCTCCCTGAAAAAGTCTGTTTTGAACAGATTTCTGAATAATATCAGCTAGGAAGCTGCGTAAAAATCACAGGGATGGGTGATTTTTCCAGTCGAAAAACTCTAAAGGCTCCAAAGTCACAATAGAGCTATAAGTTTCTCTAATAAAGTAACTTCTGACAAAGAATGAGAAGAAATAACTAACCCAGGTTTGAAAGAAAAGGGACAGACTTTCTATGGAATTCATATTTAATTAAAGCTCTAAAGGACAAAAATACAATAGAGCAAAATTCTGGTCACGCTGATATACCTCACGAAAGTTCATAAACAAGGTGTGGGTAGCAAAGAGTGTGTGGGAATGTTGGTAAGAACAGTGGGGAAGAGTCATCCCTGAACATGTTCTTAAATGAAGCAATTCTTGGGTTGTATTAAAGGGTAAATTGGAGTTTGCCTAAGTGATTAGAGAAGGATGCCTCAGCTTATGGAAGTTCAAAGCCATAAAGATGTGATAAACTACTGCAGATATTTTCATGTATATTTGTTGTTGCTTCTAGTAATGGTGATCTAAAAACTCCTACTTAAGACAACTAAAAATCCAGACAAAATAGCTTTTAAAGTTAAAAATATCAGAATGATTATAAAAATAAGTGAGGGATTACTGGGCCAAAATACGAAATACAATGAGAGCCTAGAGATATATGCCCTGAAGCCATTTTAGCTATGAGAGCATTTGAAACTGCTAAAACACACTGAGCTGTGTTGTTAATAGACTCTTGATACTAGAGAAACAAATCCAGCAGCAATCAAATTTGAGGACTTTGGTACAACCCAAATTTAACTTGAGATCCACAAAGCACAAGGAGAAGCAGAAATAAGACTATAGCCTACCTTGCCTTCTGTGTAAACTGAGAAAGCCAATCACTGAATTTGGAGTATGATTGTCTTGTAGAGTCTCAGATATAAGAGAAAATCCTACCAAGGAGGACCATACCGTTATTATAGCTCTTAATTATCCCTACTCAATAAGAGTTTCAAATATAATGTCTTGAACATAGCAAAATGTAACAAAGCACACAAAGAAAAACCATTAACAAGATTTGATAGACAAAATGGGATTAAGTATGATGTTAAAATGATCAATAAAGATTGTAAAATGGCTTGATTACTCTGCTCAAAGAAATGAAAGGGGAAGCAAATTGAACAAAAAACTGACACTAAAAATGATATTGAGAAAGGTTTTATAAATGAACCAAATGGATACTCTAGAACTTTAAAGATATGACAGCTAATTTAAGATACCACAGGGGTGCCTGGGTGGCTCACTTAATTAAACCTCCAATTCTTTTTCCTTTTTTTTTAACACCTTACTTTTATTTTATCTCTTTCAATTTGGCTCAGGTCATGATGTCATGGTTGTGAAATAGAGCCCAGAGTTGGGCTCTGTGCTGAGCCTGGAGCCTGCTTAAGATTCTTTTCCCTTCTTTTTCTATCCCTCCCTGCACTCTCACTTGCTCACTCTCTCTTGCTTGCAAATAAATAGATAGATAGATAGATAGATAATAGACAAAGCAAAATAAAAGCAGATTATGAAAATAAATATAAAGATTTTGAAATGAAAACAAGTTCAAAATAAAATAGAGAAGACCTACACAGCTAAAAGTTCATTCAGAAAATCTACTATTAAAGAAGTCAGTATGACACAGTGTTAAGATATCAAAAGATTTGAGCATGTACTTTACAGAAAGGGTAATCCAAATGGCCACTCATATATAAAAACTGTTTATCTTTATTATGAATCTGGAATTAAATTAAATTAAATTAAATTAAAAATAAATTAAAACCTAAAATGACATACTATTACACACTTACCATATTGGGCAACAGTAAAATTGCCTTGCAAGAATGTGAAAGAATGAAAGTGCCCATAATAAAAACATTTGAGGTAAGTTGGACAATATTTAGAAAACTTAAAAATAAAAATAAAAATTTGGTCCATTCCTAGAAATACAACATGGAACTAAATGAATATTTTCACCAGGATATGCAAACAGATGATTATAGCTATTTCATTCATAACGGCAGATCAGTAGTGGTCTATTTGCATAATGTTACATTAAATAAGAGAGAATATTAACAAACTGGGAGGAGGGGCTAGGTTGTTATCAGAAACAGATCTTCTATGGTGCTGATTATGTTCTATTTCTCAAAATCTTTAAGTTAAAAAAGTTTTCAAATTTATATCTAGATAGATAGATGATAGATAGACAGATATCCCAGAAGCTGCAATGCTAGGCTAAGACCAGGCTTTAAAGGGCTTTTCTATACTCTACTAAATACTTGAAACCATTCATTATATCATAGCTCAGTGTTCAAATCTCCATTTGTTTCCTCAGGTTCCTAATATTTACCTTAAGGTGACCTGATTCAGACTTTTGATCACATTTGTCTAAATATTTCTATTTTAACAAAGTCCTTTTTAACACTGAGAGACTAAAACTTAGAAAAATACTCTGATTGTTATCTCACTAGGGTGGAAAATATATAGTTACCCATTAACTAATAATATCCATGTCTACATTAGATCCGTGGCATTTTTAATTCTTGGGAGCTTTTGGTTAAATGAAATTTTTAAGCTTCCTTTAAAGGAAGCTTTAAGCCATCACCACATGAATAAAATTAAAGAACCAAATGAAAACAGGCCAAGTATTTACAGAGTAATAGAATGTGCAGTGGAAAGAGTACAATTCTGAAATCATAAAGCCTAAATTAGTGTGATGCATTTTTGCTACCCATGTAATCATAAACCAGTTATCTAAATGTGTTAGCCTCAGTTTTTTCACCCATGAAATGGTGATGATAATACTTATTATGCAGCGTTGTTGTGTGGATGTGATGAAGCATGGAGCATGAGAGTCTCATATTCCATGCTAAAATGATAGCTATTTTTATACTTATAATAATTCTAGTAATAGTAATTAAATTGTTCAAAATGGTAATATTCATTTATATTGAGGCATTGTATTGACTATTATTAGACACATTTACCAACATAAATTTCATTTTACTTTACCCCCTCTGAGGATATATATTCCCTAATTCAATATGAATCTCCTTATGAATAATAATTATCATAATAAATATGCTGATTTTTCTTCTATTTGTTTTTAAGGAGGTATCCTTTACTGTTGAACATAAAGAAACTTAAGCAAGTCTGTCTTATTCAAACTTTGCATGCTGCTTTCTTATGAAACTAGATTATAGAGTTGTATGAAATAAATTCATGCAGTTAAGACATTGATGTTTGGAACACTGGGTGGTCAGTTTAGTATTTTAAAAGAAGATATTAAATTTAAACCTTAAAACTGAGCTCTTTCAGCCTTTTTTATAGACCATCCTTCATGCTTCATAAGTACTCCTCCATTGTAAAGTAAGTAATAGTTTTTGTCACAGTGTATATACCAAAAATGGATTTTATATTCTATTATTTCAGAGTTAGTTGCAGTTTCTACTGCCTTACTTCATTTTTTGAAAAATAGATTAATTCTACAAAAAGTTTTTTCCAGCTTTATTGAAAAAAATCGACATATTTGTAAATTTAAAAAATGATTTCTTATAACATTGCAAACTTTTAACATTGTGTAAATTTTGTACAATTTGATAAATTGGTATACATCTTTATTGCAATATAATCTACACAAAAATGTTAATACATCTACTATCTCGTATAGTTGCCACTGTTTTTTATGCATGTATCGTAAGGAATTTTAAGATCTACTCTCTTAGCAACTTTTATGTATATAGTATAGTAGAGATAAACTTCAGAGGTCTTGTGGGTTTTGTTCCAGACTGCCTCAATAAAGTGATTATCTCAATAAACTAAGTCAAATTATTATATTTTTTGGTTTCCCAGTGCATATAAAAAATTATGTTTCCCAGTGCATATAAAAAATAAAAACTATACTGCACTGTTCAAAAGCATTATGTTTTTAAAGAAAATCAATGTATATACCTTAAGTACACTAGTTCTGAGTTTTCAGTGGGTCATAATTACTGATCACAGATCACCATAACAAATACAATAATAATGAAAAAACTTGATATATTGCAAGAATTACCAACATGTGACAAAGAGACACAAAATGAACAAATGTTGTTAGAAAAATGGTGGCAGCAGACCTCTTTTATACAAGATTGCTATAAACTTTCAACTTGTAAGAATGTGATATATGCAAAGTTTATTAAAGGGAAGCACAATAAAAAAAAGTATGTATATCTTATTAACTATGATCATCATGCTGTACATTAGATCCCCAGAACTTTTTCATATTATAGTTGCAAGTTTGCACCCTTTGACCATCTTACTCCACCCCAGGTTCACCCCTTGTCAACTCAACTCTAAGTTTCCATTAGTTTTCCTTTTCCTCAGATTCTGTATGTAAGGGATATCATAATACATAAATTTAAAAAATATATAAAATCTTTGAAATATTTCACTTAGAATAATACCTTCAAGATCCATCCATGCTGTTGTAAATGGCAGTATTTCTTAATTTTTCATGGTTAAGTAGTATTCCGTAGTATATATTTACCATACTTATTTTACTCATTCATCCATTAATGGATACTGAAGTTATTTCCATCTCTTGCTTAGAGTTAATAATTTTATAATAAACATAAGAGTGCAGATATGTCTTTGAACAGTGACTTCGTTTTCTTTAGATAGATACCTAGAAGTGGGATTACTGAATCATATGGTAATTTTACTTTTAATAATATGAATAATCTCCATACTGTTTTCCATACAAATTTATATCCCTATTACAGTGCATAAGTTCCCCGTTTTCCCCAATATTTACCAAAATTGGTTAGTTTCAATTTTTTGGTAGTATATATTCTAATATCTTGCTGTGTTTTTCAGAGGTAAACAACAACAACAACAACATAAGGACTTTGCCCTGAGATTTTTACGTTGAGCACTTTTTAATGCTCCTGTTGGTCATTTATATAACTTTTTTGAAAAAAAAGTCTATTGAGATCCTTTTGCTATTTTTTTAATCATATATTTTTTTCTATTTGTATCTGTTGGTTATTAACCTCTTTTCAGATATAAGATTCGTAAGTATTTTCTTACATTCTGTGGATTGTGTTTTCATTCTCTCTCCCTTTTTTTTGGCAATGCAGAAACGTTAGTTTGATGTAATACCATTTATTACCCAAAGGCTCAGGACAGGCATGCTTTCTGCCCAGACTCCTTCCTCAGAGTGGAGCCCTTTCCCCTGCCCTAATCTTCCCCTCGTGTCTCCTTAGCAACCCGGCTTCCTTCGCTCTGCAGTGACAGATGTGTCCCTTTCCTTAAGGCTCTTTCCACAGGCACCACCGCGCTTCTCTCTCAGGCAGAGCGGAAGCCCAGGCAAAGAGGATTTCGCTCCATGCGGGTTTATTCCACCGTGCAGTGGAGACTAGCTCCGGCAAGCAGCAGGCAGCATCCCACAGAACCGACTCTGATTTCCCAGCGACTGCTATGCTTTCGCAGAGGTTTTCAGCTTGGCGCAAACCGCACTTCGCTTCTGCTTCCTCAGCAAGGCTTTGGTCGTTCGCTCTGTCGCGGCAGGAAAGAAGAGCCGCGGGAGAGCTGGTGCCTCTTGGGCCTTGTTTTCTCGGGCTCCAAGTTCGCGCCCGGGGTTCACCGTGCTAAGCCGATCTAAGCAGACACAGTCACAACCCTGCAGCAGCGTGCGTGGCCTAGCATGACACTCTATGGCTATTACCATCTCCTGGCGTAGGTAAGGCTTTGCCTTTTGCTCCGGCGCTCGGGCAGACGCGGGGTCAAGGCCAGTGCCTTCACCACAGGAGAGAAGAGGCGACAGGATCCCTGCACAGGGCCCGAGCACTGGGATGGGGAACGGTGGGGACTGTCGCCACTCTTTCCCCGGCACACCCCCGGCCACCCACAATGCTGCCATACCTTGGTGGAAGAGGGCATCTGACTGCACGTTTCTCCATGGGGTTGTTTCTGCGAGTTCCGGGTATGGCACCTGGTGGCAAACCCAAGTCTGCCCTTGGGACAGGTGGCCAAAGAGATGCTTTCCCCTTGGGACAAGAGGCACAGGACAGGCCTGCCTTCTGCCCAGACTCCTTCCTCAGAGTGGAGCACGCACCCATGCCCTTGTCTTCCCCTCATGTCTCCTTAGCAGCCAGGCTTCAATCTCTCCGCACAGGGAGGAGAGGACACTTGCCTTCTCATGGCCTGCTGTTCGTGCCTCGGCAGGCTATTCTGCTTCCCGAGCGTTTCCAGACCCCAAGGCCAAGGGATCCTTCTCTTCCCCGGGGGCGGCGTGCTGTGCCTTCCCCAAAATTGCTCCTGGGGAGCGCGGTGACAGACGTGAGCAACCATGCTTCTCTCTCAGGCAGAAAGGATGCTAGGGCAAAGAGGATTTCGCTCCATGCGGGTATCTTCCAACATGCTGCGGAGACTCGCTTAGGCAAGCAGCAGCAGCATCCCCAAACCCAACTCTGATTTCCCAACGAATGCTGTGCTTTCCAAGGGGAGATGCCCAGGCAAAGGGGCTTTCGCTGTATGCGGGTTTCTCTCACCGCGAGACTGGGCTCAGGCACGCAGCAGCAGCCCCCAAAACATTTCTCGGGGAATGCTGTCCTTTCGCAGAGGCTTTGGTTTGGAGCAAACAGCCCTTCGCCACTGCTTCCTCAGCAAGGCTTCTGTCGCGTCAGGGAAGAAGAGCTGCAGGAGAGCTGGTGCCTCTTGGGCCTTGCTTTCCCTGGCTCCATGTTCGCGTCCTGGGTTCACCCTGCCAGGCCGAACTAAGCAGACACAGTCGCAACCGTGCAGTAGCGCGCTTAGCCTAGGAGGGCACTCTATGCACACTACCATCTCCCGGTGTAGGCATCGCTTGGCCTTTTACTCTGGCGCTCAGGCCGACTCGCGGACTAGGCCTGTGCTTTCCCCACAGGAAAGGAGAGGTGACAGGATCCCTGCACACCGCCCGTGCACTGAATAGGGAGCTTTGGGGGACTGTCACCACTCCTTCCCCTTAAAACCCGGGCCTCCTCCAAGCTTCTACATCCCGGAGGAAGACGGCATCTGATGGCCAGGTCTTTCTGGGAGTTGTTTCTCGAGTTTAGGGTAGGCGCCTGGTGGCAAGCCCATGGCTCCACCACGGTCAGGTGGCCAAGGAGCTGCTGTCTCCTTGGGCCCAAAGGCTCAGGACAGGCATGCTTTCTGCCCAGACTCCTTCCTCAGAGTGGAGCCCTTTCCCCTGCCCTAATCTTCCCCTCGTGTCTCCTTAGCAACCCGGCTTCCTTCGCTCTGCAGTGACAGATGTGTCCCTTTCCTTAAGGCTCTTTCCACAGGCACCACCGCGCTTCTCTCTCAGGCAGAGCGGAAGCCCAGGCAAAGAGGATTTCGCTCCATGCGGGTTTATTCCACCGTGCAGTGGAGACTAGCTCCGGCAAGCAGCAGGCAGCATCCCACAGAACCGACTCTGATTTCCCAGCGACTGCTATGCTTTCGCAGAGGTTTTCAGCTTGGCGCAAACCGCACTTCGCTTCTGCTTCCTCAGCAAGGCTTTGGTCGTTCGCTCTGTCGCGGCAGGAAAGAAGAGCCGCGGGAGAGCTGGTGCCTCTTGGGCCTTGTTTTCTCGGGCTCCAAGTTCGCGCCCGGGGTTCACCGTGCTAAGCCGATCTAAGCAGACACAGTCACAACCCTGCAGCAGCGTGCGTGGCCTAGCATGACACTCTATGGCTATTACCATCTCCTGGCGTAGGTAAGGCTTTGCCTTTTGCTCCGGCGCTCGGGCAGACGCGGGGTCAAGGCCAGTGCCTTCACCACAGGAGAGAAGAGGCGACAGGATCCCTGCACAGGGCCCGAGCACTGGGATGGGGAACGGTGGGGACTGTCGCCACTCTTTCCCCGGCACACCCCCGGCCACCCACAATGCTGCCATACCTTGGTGGAAGAGGGCATCTGACTGCACGTTTCTCCATGGGGTTGTTTCTGCGAGTTCCGGGTATGGCACCTGGTGGCAAACCCAAGTCTGCCCTTGGGACAGGTGGCCAAAGAGATGCTTTCCCCTTGGGACAAGAGGCACAGGACAGGCCTGCCTTCTGCCCAGACTCCTTCCTCAGAGTGGAGCACGCACCCATGCCCTTGTCTTCCCCTCATGTCTCCTTAGCAGCCAGGCTTCAATCTCTCCGCACAGGGAGGAGAGGACACTTGCCTTCTCATGGCCTGCTGTTCGTGCCTCGGCAGGCTATTCTGCTTCCCGAGCGTTTCCAGACCCCAAGGCCAAGGGATCCTTCTCTTCCCCGGGGGCGGCGTGCTGTGCCTTCCCCAAAATTGCTCCTGGGGAGCGCGGTGACAGACGTGAGCAACCATGCTTCTCTCTCAGGCAGAAAGGATGCTAGGGCAAAGAGGATTTCGCTCCATGCGGGTATCTTCCAACATGCTGCGGAGACTCGCTTAGGCAAGCAGCAGCAGCATCCCCAAACCCAACTCTGATTTCCCAACGAATGCTGTGCTTTCCAAGGGGAGATGCCCAGGCAAAGGGGCTTTCGCTGTATGCGGGTTTCTCTCACCGCGAGACTGGGCTCAGGCACGCAGCAGCAGCCCCCAAAACATTTCTCGGGGAATGCTGTCCTTTCGCAGAGGCTTTGGTTTGGAGCAAACAGCCCTTCGCCACTGCTTCCTCAGCAAGGCTTCTGTCGCGTCAGGGAAGAAGAGCTGCAGGAGAGCTGGTGCCTCTTGGGCCTTGCTTTCCCTGGCTCCATGTTCGCGTCCTGGGTTCACCCTGCCAGGCCGAACTAAGCAGACACAGTCGCAACCGTGCAGTAGCGCGCTTAGCCTAGGAGGGCACTCTATGCACACTACCATCTCCCGGTGTAGGCATCGCTTGGCCTTTTACTCTGGCGCTCAGGCCGACTCGCGGACTAGGCCTGTGCTTTCCCCACAGGAAAGGAGAGGTGACAGGATCCCTGCACACCGCCCGTGCACTGAATAGGGAGCTTTGGGGGACTGTCACCACTCCTTCCCCTTAAAACCCGGGCCTCCTCCAAGCTTCTACATCCCGGAGGAAGACGGCATCTGATGGCCAGGTCTTTCTGGGAGTTGTTTCTCGAGTTTAGGGTAGGCGCCTGGTGGCAAGCCCATGGCTCCACCACGGTCAGGTGGCCAAGGAGCTGCTGTCTCCTTGGGCCCAAAGGCTCAGGACAGGCATGCTTTCTGCCCAGACTCCTTCCTCAGAGTGGAGCCCTTTCCCCTGCCCTAATCTTCCCCTCGTGTCTCCTTAGCAACCCGGCTTCCTTCGCTCTGCAGTGACAGATGTGTCCCTTTCCTTAAGGCTCTTTCCACAGGCACCACCGCGCTTCTCTCTCAGGCAGAGCGGAAGCCCAGGCAAAGAGGATTTCGCTCCATGCGGGTTTATTCCACCGTGCAGTGGAGACTAGCTCCGGCAAGCAGCAGGCAGCATCCCACAGAACCGACTCTGATTTCCCAGCGACTGCTATGCTTTCGCAGAGGTTTTCAGCTTGGCGCAAACCGCACTTCGCTTCTGCTTCCTCAGCAAGGCTTTGGTCGTTCGCTCTGTCGCGGCAGGAAAGAAGAGCCGCGGGAGAGCTGGTGCCTCTTGGGCCTTGTTTTCTCGGGCTCCAAGTTCGCGCCCGGGGTTCACCGTGCTAAGCCGATCTAAGCAGACACAGTCACAACCCTGCAGCAGCGTGCGTGGCCTAGCATGACACTCTATGGCTATTACCATCTCCTGGCGTAGGTAAGGCTTTGCCTTTTGCTCCGGCGCTCGGGCAGACGCGGGGTCAAGGCCAGTGCCTTCACCACAGGAGAGAAGAGGCGACAGGATCCCTGCACAGGGCCCGAGCACTGGGATGGGGAACGGTGGGGACTGTCGCCACTCTTTCCCCGGCACACCCCCGGCCACCCACAATGCTGCCATACCTTGGTGGAAGAGGGCATCTGACTGCACGTTTCTCCATGGGGTTGTTTCTGCGAGTTCCGGGTATGGCACCTGGTGGCAAACCCAAGTCTGCCCTTGGGACAGGTGGCCAAAGAGATGCTTTCCCCTTGGGACAAGAGGCACAGGACAGGCCTGCCTTCTGCCCAGACTCCTTCCTCAGAGTGGAGCACGCACCCATGCCCTTGTCTTCCCCTCATGTCTCCTTAGCAGCCAGGCTTCAATCTCTCCGCACAGGGAGGAGAGGACACTTGCCTTCTCATGGCCTGCTGTTCGTGCCTCGGCAGGCTATTCTGCTTCCCGAGCGTTTCCAGACCCCAAGGCCAAGGGATCCTTCTCTTCCCCGGGGGCGGCGTGCTGTGCCTTCCCCAAAATTGCTCCTGGGGAGCGCGGTGACAGACGTGAGCAACCATGCTTCTCTCTCAGGCAGAAAGGATGCTAGGGCAAAGAGGATTTCGCTCCATGCGGGTATCTTCCAACATGCTGCGGAGACTCGCTTAGGCAAGCAGCAGCAGCATCCCCAAACCCAACTCTGATTTCCCAACGAATGCTGTGCTTTCCAAGGGGAGATGCCCAGGCAAAGGGGCTTTCGCTGTATGCGGGTTTCTCTCACCGCGAGACTGGGCTCAGGCACGCAGCAGCAGCCCCCAAAACATTTCTCGGGGAATGCTGTCCTTTCGCAGAGGCTTTGGTTTGGAGCAAACAGCCCTTCGCCACTGCTTCCTCAGCAAGGCTTCTGTCGCGTCAGGGAAGAAGAGCTGCAGGAGAGCTGGTGCCTCTTGGGCCTTGCTTTCCCTGGCTCCATGTTCGCGTCCTGGGTTCACCCTGCCAGGCCGAACTAAGCAGACACAGTCGCAACCGTGCAGTAGCGCGCTTAGCCTAGGAGGGCACTCTATGCACACTACCATCTCCCGGTGTAGGCATCGCTTGGCCTTTTACTCTGGCGCTCAGGCCGACTCGCGGACTAGGCCTGTGCTTTCCCCACAGGAAAGGAGAGGTGACAGGATCCCTGCACACCGCCCGTGCACTGAATAGGGAGCTTTGGGGGACTGTCACCACTCCTTCCCCTTAAAACCCGGGCCTCCTCCAAGCTTCTACATCCCGGAGGAAGACGGCATCTGATGGCCAGGTCTTTCTGGGAGTTGTTTCTCGAGTTTAGGGTAGGCGCCTGGTGGCAAGCCCATGGCTCCACCACGGTCAGGTGGCCAAGGAGCTGCTGTCTCCTTGGGCCCAAAGGCTCAGGACAGGCATGCTTTCTGCCCAGACTCCTTCCTCAGAGTGGAGCCCTTTCCCCTGCCCTAATCTTCCCCTCGTGTCTCCTTAGCAACCCGGCTTCCTTCGCTCTGCAGTGACAGATGTGTCCCTTTCCTTAAGGCTCTTTCCACAGGCACCACCGCGCTTCTCTCTCAGGCAGAGCGGAAGCCCAGGCAAAGAGGATTTCGCTCCATGCGGGTTTATTCCACCGTGCAGTGGAGACTAGCTCCGGCAAGCAGCAGGCAGCATCCCACAGAACCGACTCTGATTTCCCAGCGACTGCTATGCTTTCGCAGAGGTTTTCAGCTTGGCGCAAACCGCACTTCGCTTCTGCTTCCTCAGCAAGGCTTTGGTCGTTCGCTCTGTCGCGGCAGGAAAGAAGAGCCGCGGGAGAGCTGGTGCCTCTTGGGCCTTGTTTTCTCGGGCTCCAAGTTCGCGCCCGGGGTTCACCTTGCTAAGCCGATCTAAGCAGACACAGTCACAACCCTGCAGCAGCGTGCGTGGCCTAGCATGACACTCTATGGCTATTACCATCTCCTGGCGTAGGTAAGGCTTTGCCTTTTGCTCCGGCGCTCGGGCAGACTCGGGGTCAAGGCCAGTGCCTTCACCACAGGAGAGAAGAGGCGACAGGATCCCTGCACAGGGCCCGAGCACTGGGATGGGGAACGGTGGGGACTGTCGCCACTCTTTCCCCGGCACACCCCCGGCCACCCACAATGCTGCCATACCTTGGTGGAAGAGGGCATCTGACTGCACGTTTCTCCATGGGGTTGTTTCTGCGAGTTCCGGGTATGGCACCTGGTGGCAAGCCCAAGTCTGCCCTTGGGACAGGTGGCCAAAGAGATGCTTTCCCCTTGGGACAAGAGGCACAGGACAGGCCTGCCTTCTGCCCAGACTCCTTCCTCAGAGTGGAGCACGCACCCATGCCCTTGTCTTCCACTCATGTCTCCTTAGCAGCCAGGCTTCAATCTCTCCGCACAGGGAGGAGAGGACACTTGTCTTCTCATGGCCTGCTGTTCGTGCCTCGGCAGGCTATTCTGCTTCCCGAGCGTTTCCAGACCCCAAGGCCAAGGGATCCTTCTCTTCCCCGGGGGCGGCGTGCTGTGCCTTCCCCAAAATTGCTCCTGGGGAGCGCGGTGACAGACGTGAGCAACCATGCTTCTCTCTCAGGCAGAAAAAATGCTAGGGCAAAGAGGATTTCGCTCCATGCGGGTATCTTCCAACATGCTGCGGAGACTCGCTTAGGCAAGCAGCAGCAGCATCCCCAAACCCAACTCTGATTTCCCAACGAATGCTGTGCTTTCCAAGGGGAGATGCCCAGGCAAAGGGGCTTTCGCTGTATGCGGGTTTCTCTCACCGCGAGACTGGGCTCAGGCACGCAGCAGCAGCCCCCAAAACATTTCTCGGGGAATGCTGTCCTTTCGCAGAGGCTTTGGTTTGGAGCAAACAGCCCTTCGCCACTGCTTCCTCAGCAAGGCTTCTGTCGCGTCAGGGAAGAAGAGCTGCAGGAGAGCTGGTGCCTCTTGGGCCTTGCTTTCCCTGGCTCCATGTTCGCGTCCTGGGTTCACCCTGCCAGGCCGAACTAAGCAGACACAGTCACAACCGTGCAGTAGCGCGCTTAGCCTAGGATGGCACTCTATGCACACTACCATCTCCCGGTGTAGGCATCGCTTGGCCTTTTACTCTGGCGCTCAGGCCGACTCGCGGACTAGGCCTGTGCTTTCCCCACAGGAAAGGAGAGGTGACAGGATCCCTGCACACCGCCCGTGCACTGAATAGGGAGCTTTGGGGGACTGTCACCACTCCTTCCCCTTAAAACCCGGGCCTCCTCCAAGCTTCTACATCCCGGAGGAAGACGGCATCTGATGGCCAGGTCTTTCTGGGAGTTGTTTCTCGAGTTTAGGGTAGGCGCCTGGTGGCAAGCCCATGGCTCCACCACGGTCAGGTGGCCAAGGAGCTGCTGTCTCCTTGGGCCCAAAGGCTCAGGACAGGCATGCTTTCTGCCCAGACTCCTTCCTCAGAGTGGAGCCCTTTCCCCTGCCCTAATCTTCCCCTCGTGACTCCTTAGCAGCCCGGCTTCCTTCGCTCTGCAGTGACAGATGTGTCCCTTTCCTTAAGGCTCTTTCCACAGGCACCACCCCGCTTCTCTCTCAGGCAGAGCGGATGCCCAGGCAAAGAGAATTTCGCTCCATGCGGGTTTATTCCACCGTGCAGTGGAGACTAGCTCCGGCAAGCAGCAGGCAGCATCCCACAGACCCGACTCTGATTTCCCAGAGAATGCTGTGCTTTCCCAGAGGGGATGGCCCGGCAAAGAAACTTTCGCTCTATGCGGGTTTCTCCCATCGTGCTACGAATACTAGGCAAAGGAAGCAACAAAAGCAGCCTACAGAACCGACTCTGATTTCCCAGCGACTGCTATGCTTTCGCAGAGGTTTTCAGCTTGGCGCAAACCGCACTTCGCTGCTGCTTCCTCAGCAAGGCTTTGGTCGTTCGCTCTGTCGCGGCAGGAAAGAAGAGCCGCGGGAGAGCTGGTGCCTCTTGGGCCTTGTTTTCCCGGGCTCCAAGTTCGCGCCCGGGGTTCACCTTGCTAAGCCGATCTAAGCAGACACAGTCACAACCCTGCAGCAGCGTGCGTGGCCTAGCATGACACTCTATGGCTATTACCATCTCCTGGCGTAGGTAAGGCTTTGCCTTTTGCTCCGGCGCTCGGGCAGACGCGGGGTCAAGGCCAGTGCCTTCACCACAGGAGAGAAGAGGCGACAGGATCCCTGCACAGGGCCCGAGCACTGGGATGGGGAACGGTGGGGACTGTCGCCACTCTTTCCCCGGCACACCCCCGGCCACCCACAATGCTGCCATACCTTGGTGGAAGAGGGCATCTGACTGCACGTTTCTCCATGGGGTTGTTTCTGCGAGTTCCGGGTATGGCACCTGGTGGCAAACCCAAGTCTGCCCTTGGGACAGGTGGCCAAAGAGATGCTTTCCCCTTGAGACAAGAGGCACAGGACAGGCCTGCCTTCTGCCCAGACTCCTTCCTCAGAGTGGAGCACGCACCCATGCCCTTGTCTTCCCCTCATGTCTCCTTAGCAGCCAGGCTTCAATCTCTCCGCACAGGGAGGAGAGGACACTTGCCTTCTCATGGCCTGCTGTTCGTGCCTCGGCAGGCTATTCTGCTTCCCGAGCGTTTCCAGACCCCAAGGCCAAGGGATCCTTCTCTTCCCCGGGGGCGGCGTGCTGTGCCTTCCCCAAAATTTCTCCTGGGGAGCGCGGTGACAGACGTGAGCAACCATGCTTCTCTCTCAGGCAGAAAGGATGCTAGGGCAAAGAGGATTTCGCTCCATGCGGGTATCTTCCAACATGCTGCGGAGACTCGCTTAGGCAAGCAGCAGCAGCATCCCCAAACCCAACTCTGATTTCCCAACGAATGCTGTGCTTTCCAAGGGGAGATGCCCAGGCAAAGGGGCTTTCGCTGTATGCAGGTTTCTCTCACCGCGAGACTGGGCTCAGGCACGCAGCAGCAGCCCCCAAAACATTTCTCGGGGAATGCTGTCCTTTCGCAGAGGCTTTGGTTTGGAGCAAACAGCCCTTCGCCACTGCTTCCTCAGCAAGGCTTCTGTCGCGTCAGGGAAGAAGAGCTGCAGGAGAGCTGGTGCCTCTTGGGCCTTGCTTTCCCTGGCTCCATGTTCGCGTCCTGGGTTCACCCTGCCAGGCCGAACTAAGCAGACACAGTCGCAACCGTGCAGTAGCGCGCTTAGCCTAGGAGGGCACTCTATGCACACTACCATCTCCCGGTGTAGGCATCGCTTGGCCTTTTACTCTGGCGCTCAGGCCGACTCGCGGACTAGGCCTGTGCTTTCCCCACAGGAAAGGAGAGGTGACAGGATCCCTGCACACCGCCCGTGCACTGAATAGGGAGCTTTGGGGGACTGTCACCACTCCTTCCCCTTAAAACCCGGGCCTCCTCCAAGCTTCTACATCCCGGAGGAAGACGGCATCTGATGGCCAGGTCTTTCTGGGAGTTGTTTCTCGAGTTTAGGGTAGGCGCCTGGTGGCAAGCCCATGGCTCCACCACGGTCAGGTGGCCAAGGAGCTGCTGTCTCCTTGGGCCCAAAGGCTCAGGACAGGCATGCTTTCTGCCCAGACTCCTTCCTCAGAGTGGAGCCCTTTCCCCTGCCCTAATCTTCCCCTCGTGTCTCCTTAGCAACCCGGCTTCCTTCGCTCTGCAGTGACAGATGTGTCCCTTTCCTTAAGGCTCTTTCCACAGGCACCACCGCGCTTCTCTCTCAGGCAGAGCGGAAGCCCAGGCAAAGAGGATTTCGCTCCATGCGGGTTTATTCCACCGTGCAGTGGAGACTAGCTCCGGCAAGCAGCAGGCAGCATCCCACAGAACCGACTCTGATTTCCCAGCGACTGCTATGCTTTCGCAGAGGTTTTCAGCTTGGCGCAAACCGCACTTCGCTTCTGCTTCCTCAGCAAGGCTTTGGTCGTTCGCTCTGTCGCGGCAGGAAAGAAGAGCCGCGGGAGAGCTGGTGCCTCTTGGGCCTTGTTTTCTCGGGCTCCAAGTTCGCGCCCGGGGTTCACCTTGCTAAGCCGATCTAAGCAGACACAGTCACAACCCTGCAGCAGCGTGCGTGGCCTAGCATGACACTCTATGGCTATTACCATCTCCTGGCGTAGGTAAGGCTTTGCCTTTTGCTCCGGCGCTCGGGCAGACGCGGGGTCAAGGCCAGTGCCTTCACCACAGGAGAGAAGAGGCGACAGGATCCCTGCACAGGGCCCGAGCACTGGGATGGGGAACGGTGGGGACTGTCGCCACTCTTTCCCCGGCACACCCCCGGCCACCCACAATGCTGCCATACCTTGGTGGAAGAGGGCATCTGACTGCACGTTTCTCCATGGGGTTGTTTCTGCGAGTTCCGGGTATGGCACCTGGTGGCAAGCCCAAGTCTGCCCTTGGGACAGGTGGCCAAAGAGATGCTTTCCCCTTGGGACAAGAGGCACAGGACAGGCCTGCCTTCTGCCCAGACTCCTTCCTCAGAGTGGAGCACGCACCCATGCCCTTGTCTTCCACTCATGTCTCCTTAGCAGCCAGGCTTCAATCTCTCCGCACAGGGAGGAGAGGACACTTGTCTTCTCATGGCCTGCTGTTCGTGCCTCGGCAGGCTATTCTGCTTCCCGAGCGTTTCCAGACCCCAAGGCCAAGGGATCCTTCTCTTCCCCGGGGGCGGCGTGCTGTGCCTTCCCCAAAATTTCTCCTGGGGAGCGCGGTGACAGACGTGAGCAACCATGCTTCTCTCTCAGGCAGAAAAAATGCTAGGGCAAAGAGGATTTCGCTCCATGCGGGTATCTTCCAACATGCTGCGGAGACTCGCTTAGGCAAGCAGCAGCAGCATCCCCAAACCCAACTCTGATTTCCCAACGAATGCTGTGCTTTCCAAGGGGAGATGCCCAGGCAAAGGGGCTTTCGCTGTATGCGGGTTTCTCTCACCGCGAGACTGGGCTCAGGCACGCAGCAGCAGCCCCCAAAACATTTCTCGGGGAATGCTGTCCTTTCGCAGAGGCTTTGGTTTGGAGCAAACAGCCCTTCGCCACTGCTTCCTCAGCAAGGCTTCTGTCGCGTCAGGGAAGAAGAGCTGCAGGAGAGCTGGTGCCTCTTGGGCCTTGCTTTCCCTGGCTCCATGTTCGCGTCCTGGGTTCACCCTGCCAGGCCGAACTAAGCAGACACAGTCACAACCGTGCAGTAGCGCGCTTAGCCTAGGATGGCACTCTATGCACACTACCATCTCCCGGTGTAGGCATCGCTTGGCCTTTTACTCTGGCGCTCAGGCCGACTCGCGGACTAGGCCTGTGCTTTCCCCACAGGAAAGGAGAGGTGACAGGATCCCTGCACACCGCCCGTGCACTGAATAGGGAGCTTTGGGGGACTGTCACCACTCCTTCCCCTTAAAACCCGGGCCTCCTCCAAGCTTCTACATCCCGGAGGAAGACGGCATCTGATGGCCAGGTCTTTCTGGGAGTTGTTTCTCGAGTTTAGGGTAGGCGCCTGGTGGCAAGCCCATGGCTCCACCACGGTCAGGTGGCCAAGGAGCTGCTGTCTCCTTGGGCCCAAAGGCTCAGGACAGGCATGCTTTCTGCCCAGACTCCTTCCTCAGAGTGGAGCCCTTTCCCCTGCCCTAATCTTCCCCTCGTGACTCCTTAGCAGCCCGGCTTCCTTCGCTCTGCAGTGACAGATGTGTCCCTTTCCTTAAGGCTCTTTCCACAGGCACCACCCCGCTTCTCTCTCAGGCAGAGCGGATGCCCAGGCAAAGAGAATTTCGCTCCATGCGGGTTTATTCCACCGTGCAGTGGAGACTAGCTCCGGCAAGCAGCAGGCAGCATCCCACAGACCCGACTCTGATTTCCCAGAGAATGCTGTGCTTTCCCAGAGGGGATGGCCCGGCAAAGAAACTTTCGCTCTATGCGGGTTTCTCCCATCGTGCTACGAATACTAGGCAAAGGAAGCAACAAAAGCAGCCTACAGAACCGACTCTGATTTCCCAGCGACTGCTATGCTTTCGCAGAGGTTTTCAGCTTGGCGCAAACCGCACTTCGCTGCTGCTTCCTCAGCAAGGCTTTGGTCGTTCGCTCTGTCGCGGCAGGAAAGAAGAGCCGCGGGAGAGCTGGTGCCTCTTGGGCCTTGTTTTCCCGGGCTCCAAGTTCGCGCCCGGGGTTCACCTTGCTAAGCCGATCTAAGCAGACACAGTCACAACCCTGCAGCAGCGTGCGTGGCCTAGCATGACACTCTATGGCTATTACCATCTCCTGGCGTAGGTAAGGCTTTGCCTTTTGCTCCGGCGCTCGGGCAGACGCGGGGTCAAGGCCAGTGCCTTCACCACAGGAGAGAAGAGGCGACAGGATCCCTGCACAGGGCCCGAGCACTGGGATGGGGAACGGTGGGGACTGTCGCCACTCTTTCCCCGGCACACCCCCGGCCACCCACAATGCTGCCATACCTTGGTGGAAGAGGGCATCTGACTGCACGTTTCTCCATGGGGTTGTTTCTGCGAGTTCCGGGTATGGCACCTGGTGGCAAACCCAAGTCTGCCCTTGGGACAGGTGGCCAAAGAGATGCTTTCCCCTTGAGACAAGAGGCACAGGACAGGCCTGCCTTCTGCCCAGACTCCTTCCTCAGAGTGGAGCACGCACCCATGCCCTTGTCTTCCCCTCATGTCTCCTTAGCAGCCAGGCTTCAATCTCTCCGCACAGGGAGGAGAGGACACTTGCCTTCTCATGGCCTGCTGTTCGTGCCTCGGCAGGCTATTCTGCTTCCCGAGCGTTTCCAGACCCCAAGGCCAAGGGATCCTTCTCTTCCCCGGGGGCGGCGTGCTGTGCCTTCCCCAAAATTTCTCCTGGGGAGCGCGGTGACAGACGTGAGCAACCATGCTTCTCTCTCAGGCAGAAAGGATGCTAGGGCAAAGAGGATTTCGCTCCATGCGGGTATCTTCCAACATGCTGCGGAGACTCGCTTAGGCAAGCAGCAGCAGCATCCCCAAACCCAACTCTGATTTCCCAACGAATGCTGTGCTTTCCAAGGGGAGATGCCCAGGCAAAGGGGCTTTCGCTGTATGCAGGTTTCTCTCACCGCGAGACTGGGCTCAGGCACGCAGCAGCAGCCCCCAAAACATTTCTCGGGGAATGCTGTCCTTTCGCAGAGGCTTTGGTTTGGAGCAAACAGCCCTTCGCCACTGCTTCCTCAGCAAGGCTTCTGTCGCGTCAGGGAAGAAGAGCTGCAGGAGAGCTGGTGCCTCTTGGGCCTTGCTTTCCCTGGCTCCATGTTCGCGTCCTGGGTTCACCCTGCCAGGCCGAACTAAGCAGACACAGTCGCAACCGTGCAGTAGCGCGCTTAGCCTAGGAGGGCACTCTATGCACACTACCATCTCCCGGTGTAGGCATCGCTTGGCCTTTTACTCTGGCGCTCAGGCCGACTCGCGGACTAGGCCTGTGCTTTCCCCACAGGAAAGGAGAGGTGACAGGATCCCTGCACACCGCCCGTGCACTGAATAGGGAGCTTTGGGGGACTGTCACCACTCCTTCCCCTTAAAACCCGGGCCTCCTCCAAGCTTCTACATCCCGGAGGAAGACGGCATCTGATGGCCAGGTCTTTCTGGGAGTTGTTTCTCGAGTTTAGGGTAGGCGCCTGGTGGCAAGCCCATGGCTCCACCACGGTCAGGTGGCCAAGGAGCTGCTGTCTCCTTGGGCCCAAAGGCTCAGGACAGGCATGCTTTCTGCCCAGACTCCTTCCTCAGAGTGGAGCCCTTTCCCCTGCCCTAATCTTCCCCTCGTGTCTCCTTAGCAACCCGGCTTCCTTCGCTCTGCAGTGACAGATGTGTCCCTTTCCTTAAGGCTCTTTCCACAGGCACCACCGCGCTTCTCTCTCAGGCAGAGCGGAAGCCCAGGCAAAGAGGATTTCGCTCCATGCGGGTTTATTCCACCGTGCAGTGGAGACTAGCTCCGGCAAGCAGCAGGCAGCATCCCACAGAACCGACTCTGATTTCCCAGCGACTGCTATGCTTTCGCAGAGGTTTTCAGCTTGGCGCAAACCGCACTTCGCTTCTGCTTCCTCAGCAAGGCTTTGGTCGTTCGCTCTGTCGCGGCAGGAAAGAAGAGCCGCGGGAGAGCTGGTGCCTCTTGGGCCTTGTTTTCCCGGGCTCCAAGTTCGCGCCCGGGGTTCACCTTGCTAAGCCGATCTAAGCAGACACAGTCACAACCCTGCAGCAGCGTGCGTGGCCTAGCATGACACTCTATGGCTATTACCATCTCCTGGCGTAGGTAAGGCTTTGCCTTTTGCTCCGGCGCTCGGGCAGACTCGGGGTCAAGGCCAGTGCCTTCACCACAGGAGAGAAGAGGCGACAGGATCCCTGCACAGGGCCCGAGCACTGGGATGGGGAACGGTGGGGACTGTCGCCACTCTTTCCCCGGCACACCCCCGGCCACCCACAATGCTGCCATACCTTGGTGGAAGAGGGCATCTGACTGCACGTTTCTCCATGGGGTTGTTTCTGCGAGTTCCGGGTATGGCACCTGGTGGCAAGCCCAAGTCTGCCCTTGGGACAGGTGGCCAAAGAGATGCTTTCCCCTTGGGACAAGAGGCACAGGACAGGCCTGCCTTCTGCCCAGACTCCTTCCTCAGAGTGGAGCACGCACCCATGCCCTTGTCTTCCACTCATGTCTCCTTAGCAGCCAGGCTTCAATCTCTCCGCACAGGGAGGAGAGGACACTTGTCTTCTCATGGCCTGCTGTTCGTGCCTCGGCAGGCTATTCTGCTTCCCGAGCGTTTCCAGACCCCAAGGCCAAGGGATCCTTCTCTTCCCCGGGGGCGGCGTGCTGTGCCTTCCCCAAAATTGCTCCTGGGGAGCGCGGTGACAGACGTGAGCAACCATGCTTCTCTCTCAGGCAGAAAAAATGCTAGGGCAAAGAGGATTTCGCTCCATGCGGGTATCTTCCAACATGCTGCGGAGACTCGCTTAGGCAAGCAGCAGCAGCATCCCCAAACCCAACTCTGATTTCCCAACGAATGCTGTGCTTTCCAAGGGGAGATGCCCAGGCAAAGGGGCTTTCGCTGTATGCGGGTTTCTCCCACCGCGAGACTGGGCTCAGGCACACAGCAGCAGCCCCCAAAACATTTCTCGGGGAATGCTGTCCTTTCGCAGAGGCTTTGGTTTGGAGCAAACAGCCCTTCGCCACTGCTTCCTCAGCAAGGCTTCTGTCGCGTCAGGGAAGAAGAGCTGCAGGAGAGCTGGTGCCTCTTGGGCCTTGCTTTCCCTGGCTCCATGTTCGCGTCCTGGGTTCACCCTGCCAGGCCGAACTAAGCAGACACAGTCACAACCGTGCAGTAGCGCGCTTAGCCTAGGATGGCACTCTATGCACACTACCATCTCCCGGTGTAGGCATCGCTTGGCCTTTTACTCTGGCGCTCAGGCCGACTCGCGGACTAGGCCTGTGCTTTCCCCACAGGAAAGGAGAGGTGACAGGATCCCTGCACACCGCCCGTGCACTGAATAGGGAGCTTTGGGGGACTGTCACCACTCCTTCCCCTTAAAACCCGGGCCTCCTCCAAGCTTCTACATCCCGGAGGAAGACGGCATCTGATGGCCAGGTCTTTCTGGGAGTTGTTTCTCGAGTTTAGGGTAGGCGCCTGGTGGCAAGCCCATGGCTCCACCACGGTCAGGTGGCCAAGTAGCTGCTGTCTCCTTGGGCCCAAAGGCTCAGGACAGGCATGCTTTCTGCCCAGACTCCTTCCTCAGAGTGGAGCCCTTTCCCCTGCCCTAATCTTCCCCTCGTGACTCCTTAGCAGCCCGGCTTCCTTCGCTCTGCAGTGACAGATGTGTCCCTTTCCTTAAGGCTCTTTCCACAGGCACCACCCCGCTTCTCTCTCAGGCAGAGCGGATGCCCAGGCAAAGAGAATTTCGCTCCATGCGGGTTTATTCCACTGTGCAGTGGAGACTAGCTCCGGCAAGCAGCAGGCAGCATCCCACAGACCCGACTCTGATTTCCCAGAGAATGCTGTGCTTTCCCAGAGGGGATGCCCCGGCAAAGAAACTTTCGCTCTATGCGGGTTTCTCCCATCGTGCTACGAATACTAGGCAAAGGAAGCAACAAAAGCAGCCTACAGAACCGACTCTGATTTCCCAGCGACTGCTATGCTTTCGCAGAGGTTTTCAGCTTGGCGCAAACCGCACTTCGCTGCTGCTTCCTCAGCAAGGCTTTGGTCGTTCGCTCTGTCGCGGCAGGAAAGAAGAGCCGCGGGAGAGCTGGTGCCTCTTGGGCCTTGTTTTCCCGGGCTCCAAGTTCGCGCCCGGGGTTCACCTTGCTAAGCCGATCTAAGCAGACACAGTCACAACCCTGCAGCAGCGTGCGTGGCCTAGCATGACACTCTATGGCTATTACCATCTCCTGGCGTAGGTAAGGCTTTGCCTTTTGCTCCGGCGCTCGGGCAGACTCGGGGTCAAGGCCAGTGCCTTCACCACAGGAGAGAGGAGGCGACAGGATCCCTGCACAGGGCCCGAGCACTGGGATGGGGAACGGTGGGGACTGTCTCCACTCTTTCCCCGGCACACCCCCGGCCACCCACAATGCTGCCATATCTTGGTGGAAGACGGCATCTGACTGCACGTTTCTCCATGGGGTTGTTTCTGCGAGTTCCAGGTATGGCAACTGTTGGCAAGCCCAAGTCTGCCCTTGGGACAGGTGGCCAAGGAGATGCTTTCCCCTTGGGACCAGAGGCACAGGACAGGCCTGCCTTCTGCCCAGACTCCTTCCTCAGAGTGGAGCACGCACCCATGCCCTTGTCATCCCCTCATGTCTCCTTAGCAGCCAGGCTTCAATCTCTCCGCACAGGGAGCAGAGGACACTTGTCTTCTCATGGCCTGCTGTTCGTGCCTCGGCAGGCTATTCTGACTCCCGAGCGTTTCCAGACCCCACGGCCAAGGGATCCTTCTCTTCCCTGGGGCGGCGTGCTGTGCCTTCCCCAAATTGCTCCTGGGGAGCGCGGTGACAGACGTGTGCAACCATGCTTCTCTCTCAGGCAGAGGGGATGCTAGGGCAAAGAGGATTTCGCTCCATGCGGGTATCTTCCACCATGTTGCCGAGACTCGCTCAGGCAAGCAGCAGCAGCATCCCCAAACCCAACTCTGATTTCCCAACGAATGCTGTGCTTTCCTAAGGGAGAGGCCCAGGCAAAGAGGCTTTCGCTGTATGCGGGTTTCTCCCACCACAAGACTGGGCTCAGGGAAGCAGCAGCAGCCCGCACAACATTTCTCAGCGAATGCTGTGCTTTCGCAGAGGCTTTGGTTTGGAGCGAACAGCACTTCGCCGCTGCTTCCTCAGCAAAGCTTCAGTCGAGTCAGGGAAGAAGAGCTGCGGGAGAGCTGTTGCCTTTTGGGCCTTGCTTTCCCTGGCTCCATGTTCGCGCCCGGATTTCACTTTGCTAAGCCGAACTAGGCAGACACAGTCACAACCCTGCAGCAGCGTGCGTGGCCTAGCATGGCACTCTATTCCTAATTCCATCTCCTGCTCTGGTAAGGCTTAGCCTTTTGCTCCGGTACTCGGGCAGACTCGGGGTCAAGGCCAGTGCCTTCACCACAGGAGAGAGGAGGCAACAGGATCCCTGCACACGGCCCGGGCACTGGGATGGGGAACTGTGGGGAACTGTCTCCTCTTGTAGTACTGGGTATATACCCTACAGATACAAACGTGGCATTCTGAAGGGGCACATGCACCCAAATGTTTATAGCAGCAATGTCCACAATAGTTAAACTATGGAAAGAAACTAAATGTCCTTCAACAGATAAATCAATAAATAAGATGTGGTATATATGTTCAATGGAATACTATGCAGCCATCAAAAGAAATGAAATCCTGCTATTTGTGATGACGTGGATGGAACTAGAGGGTATTATGCTTGGCGAAATAAATCAATCTGAGAAAGACAACTATCATATGATCTCCCTGATATGATGAAGTGGAGATGCAACATAGGCAGTTTCGGGCGTACGAAAAGAAAAATAAAAAAAGATGGTATTAGGAGGGAGACAAACCATAAAAGACTGAATCTCACAAAACAGACTGAGGGTTGCTGGGGGGAGGTGTGTTGGGGTATGGACATTGGAGAGGGCAGATGCTATGGTGAGTGATGGTGAGTGCTGTGAAATGTGTAAACCTGGTGATTCACAGACCTGTACCCCTAGGGATTAAAACACATTATATAAAAAATTTTTAAAAATAATTTAAAAAACCCATTAAAGAAAAAACACAGATTGCAAGCCCAGAGCTAATCTCATATTCAATCAAAACTTTTGAAAGTTTTCCCCTTAAAGATCAGAAGAAAGACAAGTGTGTCCATTTTCACTACTCTCATTTGACACAGTAGTGGATGTCCTAGCCAGAGAAACAAGGAACACAAAGAAACAAGAGACTCCAAAAAAAAAAAAAAAAGGAAGAAGTAAAATTTTCTTTTTTTGGATAACATGAACTTACATGTTAAAAAATCCTAAAAAATTCACAATAAATTTGAATAAACAAATTTAGTAAAATTACCAAATACAAGATCAATATATAAAAGAAAAGAATTTTGTTTTGTTTCTTTTTTTTTTATGGACTGCTTCCCAGTTTGTCATGTCATCCTTGTTCAGTGATCACGCTAATCTTCTCTGCATCATTCCAATTTTAGTATATGTGCTGCCAAAGTAAGCACAAGACAGGAGCATTTTAACATTCTAATGATGAACTATCTGAAAAAATAAAGAAAACAATCTAATTCACAATAGCATCAAAAATAATAAAATACTTAGGAATAGATTTAACTAAGAAGATGAAAGATCTGTACTCCATAAACTATGACATTGATAAAGAAATTGAAGGTGACAGAAATGGAAAGATAGCTCATATTTATGAATGGTAAGAATTAACATTGTTAAAATGTCCATACTACCGTAAACCATCTGTAAATCCAATTCCTATCAAAAATCCAATGTTAGGGGCGCCTGGGTGGCTCAGTGGGTTAAGCCGCTGCCTTCGGCTCTGGTCATGATCCCAGGGTCCTGGGATCGAGCCCCGCATCAGGCTCTCTGCTCAGCAGGAAGCCTGCTTCCTCTTCTCTCTCTGCCTGCCTCTCTGCCTGCTTGTCATCTCTCTCTGTCAAATAAATAAATTAAAAATCTTAAAAAAAA
Source organism: Mustela nivalis (assembly GCF_964662115.1). Taxonomy (NCBI): domain Eukaryota; kingdom Metazoa; phylum Chordata; class Mammalia; order Carnivora; family Mustelidae; genus Mustela; species Mustela nivalis. Next base: position 214,519 of record NW_028136326.1, read on the forward strand.
TCCAATATTATTGTTTTACAGAAGTAAGTAAAGAATCCTAAAGTTTATATGAGACCATGAAAGACAACAAATAATCAAAGCAGTTCTGAGAAAGAATGAAGAAGGGAGATTACACTTCTTGATTTGAAACTATACTACAAAGCCCTCATGCTCAAAACAATAAAGTATACTGGCATAAAAACAGACCAATAAACAAGTAGAACAGAATTGAGAGTCCAGAAATAAATCCTTTCATACAGTCACCTAATATTTGACAGGGGCCAACATATGTAATGGGGAAAGATAGTCTGTTCAATAAATGATATTTAAAACTGAATAGTCACATAAACAGTATGAAAAGGGAACCTTATATCACTCATAAGTCTGAACTTGAAATAGATTAAAGACTTAAAGGTGATGCATGAAACTAAATTTCCTAAAGGAAAACATAGGAAAAATTCTCCTTGACATTGGTCTTGCCAATAGTTTTTTGGATACCAGACCAAAAACACAAGCAAAAAAAGCAAAAATAAATAAATGGTATTACATCAAACTAACGTTTCTGCATTGCCAAAAAAAGGGAGAGAGAATGAAAACACAATCCACAGAATGTAAGAAAATACTTACGAATCTTATATCTGAAAAGAGGTTAATAACCAACAGATACAAATAGAAAAAAATATATGATTAAAAAAATAGCAAAAGGATCTCAATAGACTTTTTTTTCAAAAAAGTTATATAAATGACCAACAGGAGCATTAAAAAGTGCTCAACGTAAAAATCTCAGGGCAAAGTCCTTATGTTGTTGTTGTTGTTGTTTACCTCTGAAAAACACAGCAAGATATTAGAATATATACTACCAAAAAATTGAAACTAACCAATTTTGGTAAATATTGGGGAAAACGGGGAACTTATGCACTGTAATAGGGATATAAATTTGTATGGAAAACAGTATGGAGATTATTCATATTATTAAAAGTAAAATTACCATATGATTCAGTAATCCCACTTCTAGGTATCTATCTAAAGAAAACGAAGTCACTGTTCAAAGACATATCTGCACTCTTATGTTTATTATAAAATTATTAACTCTAAGCAAGAGATGGAAATAACTTCAGTATCCATTAATGGATGAATGAGTAAAATAAGTATGGTAAATATATACTACGGAATACTACTTAACCATGAAAAATTAAGAAATACTGCCATTTACAACAGCATGGATGGATCTTGAAGGTATTATTCTAAGTGAAATATTTCAAAGATTTTATATATTTTTTAAATTTATGTATTATGATATCCCTTACATACAGAATCTGAGGAAAAGGAAAACTAATGGAAACTTAGAGTTGAGTTGACAAGGGGTGAACCTGGGGTGGAGTAAGATGGTCAAAGGGTGCAAACTTGCAACTATAATATGAAAAAGTTCTGGGGATCTAATGTACAGCATGATGATCATAGTTAATAAGATATACATACTTTTTTTTATTGTGCTTCCCTTTAATAAACTTTGCATATATCACATTCTTACAAGTTGAAAGTTTATAGCAATCTTGTATAAAAGAGGTCTGCTGCCACCATTTTTCTAACAACATTTGTTCATTTTGTGTCTCTTTGTCACATGTTGGTAATTCTTGCAATATATCAAGTTTTTTCATTATTATTGTATTTGTTATGGTGATCTGTGATCAGTAATTATGACCCACTGAAAACTCAGAACTAGTGTACTTAAGGTATATACATTGATTTTCTTTAAAAACATAATGCTTTTGAACAGTGCAGTATAGTTTTTATTTTTTATATGCACTGGGAAACATAATTTTTTATATGCACTGGGAAACCAAAAAATATAATAATTTGACTTAGTTTATTGAGATAATCACTTTATTGAGGCAGTCTGGAACAAAACCCACAAGACCTCTGAAGTTTATCTCTACTATACTATCTACTATACTATATACATAAAAGTTGCTAAGAGAGTAGATCTTAAAATTCCTTACGATACATGCATAAAAAACAGTGGCAACTATACGAGATAGTAGATGTATTAACATTTTTGTGTAGATTATATTGCAATAAAGATGTATACCAATTTATCAAATTGTACAAAATTTACACAATGTTAAAAGTTTGCAATGTTATAAGAAATCATTTCTTAAATTTACAAATATGTCGATTTTTTTCAATAAAGCTGGAAAAAACTTTTTGTAGAATTAATCTATTTTTCAAAAAAGGAAGTAAGGCAGTAGAAACTGCAACTAACTCTGAAATAATAGAATATAAAATCCATTTTTGGTATATACACTGTGACAAAAACTATTACTTACTTTACAATGGAGGAGTACTTATGAAGCATGAAGGATGGTCTATAAAAAAGGCTGAAAGAGCTCAGTTTTAAGGTTTAAATTTAATATCTTCTTTTAAAATACTAAACTGACCACCCAGTGTTCCAAACATCAATGTCTTAACTGCATGAATTTATTTCATACAACTCTATAATCTAGTTTCATAAGAAAGCAGCATGCAAAGTTTGAATAAGACAGACTTGCTTAAGTTTCTTTATGTTCAACAGTAAAGGATACCTCCTTAAAAACAAATAGAAGAAAAATCAGCATATTTATTATGATAATTATTATTCATAAGGAGATTCATATTGAATTAGGGAATATATATCCTCAGAGGGGGTAAAGTAAAATGAAATTTATGTTGGTAAATGTGTCTAATAATAGTCAATACAATGCCTCAATATAAATGAATATTACCATTTTGAACAATTTAATTACTATTACTAGAATTATTATAAGTATAAAAATAGCTATCATTTTAGCATGGAATATGAGACTCTCATGCTCCATGCTTCATCACATCCACACAACAACGCTGCATAATAAGTATTATCATCACCATTTCATGGGTGAAAAAACTGAGGCTAACACATTTAGATAACTGGTTTATGATTACATGGGTAGCAAAAATGCATCACACTAATTTAGGCTTTATGATTTCAGAATTGTACTCTTTCCACTGCACATTCTATTACTCTGTAAATACTTGGCCTGTTTTCATTTGGTTCTTTAATTTTATTCATGTGGTGATGGCTTAAAGCTTCCTTTAAAGGAAGCTTAAAAATTTCATTTAACCAAAAGCTCCCAAGAATTAAAAATGCCACGGATCTAATGTAGACATGGATATCATTAGTTAATGGGTAACTATATATTTTCCACCCTAGTGAGATAACAATCAGAGTATTTTTCTAAGTTTTAGTCTCTCAGTGTTAAAAAGGACTTTGTTAAAATAGAAATATTTAGACAAAGGTGATCAAAAGTCTGAATCAGGTCACCTTAAGGTAAATATTAGGAACCTGAGGAAACAAATGGAGATTTGAACACTGAGCTATGATATAATGAATGGTTTCAAGTATTTAGTAGAGTATAGAAAAGCCCTTTAAAGCCTGGTCTTAGCCTAGCATTGCAGCTTCTGGGATATCTGTCTATCTATCATCTATCTATCTAGATATAAATTTGAAAACTTTTTTAACTTAAAGATTTTGAGAAATAGAACATAATCAGCACCATAGAAGATCTGTTTCTGATAACAACCTAGCCCCTCCTCCCAGTTTGTTAATATTCTCTCTTATTTAATGTAACATTGTGCAAATAGACCACTACTGATCTGCCGTTATGAATGAAATAGCTATAATCATCTGTTTGCATATCCTGGTGAAAATATTCATTTAGTTCCATGTTGTATTTCTAGGAATGGACCAAATTTTTATTTTTATTTTTAAGTTTTCTAAATATTGTCCAACTTACCTCAAATGTTTTTATTATGGGCACTTTCATTCTTTCACATTCTTGCAAGGCAATTTTACTGTTGCCCAATATGGTAAGTGTGTAATAGTATGTCATTTCAGGTTTTAATTTATTTTTAATTTAATTTAATTTAATTTAATTCCAGATTCATAATAAAGATAAACAGTTTTTATATATGAGTGGCCATTTGGATTACCCTTTCTGTAAAGTACATGCTCAAATCTTTTGATATCTTAACACTGTGTCATACTGACTTCTTTAATAGTAGATTTTCTGAATGAACTTTTAGCTGTGTAGGTCTTCTCTATTTTATTTTGAACTTGTTTTCATTTCAAAATCTTTATATTTATTTTCATAATCTGCTTTTATTTTGCTTTGTCTATTATCTATCTATCTATCTATCTATTTATTTGCAAGCAAGAGAGAGTGAGCAAGTGAGAGTGCAGGGAGGGATAGAAAAAGAAGGGAAAAGAATCTTAAGCAGGCTCCAGGCTCAGCACAGAGCCCAACTCTGGGCTCTATTTCACAACCATGACATCATGACCTGAGCCAAATTGAAAGAGATAAAATAAAAGTAAGGTGTTAAAAAAAAAGGAAAAAGAATTGGAGGTTTAATTAAGTGAGCCACCCAGGCACCCCTGTGGTATCTTAAATTAGCTGTCATATCTTTAAAGTTCTAGAGTATCCATTTGGTTCATTTATAAAACCTTTCTCAATATCATTTTTAGTGTCAGTTTTTTGTTCAATTTGCTTCCCCTTTCATTTCTTTGAGCAGAGTAATCAAGCCATTTTACAATCTTTATTGATCATTTTAACATCATACTTAATCCCATTTTGTCTATCAAATCTTGTTAATGGTTTTTCTTTGTGTGCTTTGTTACATTTTGCTATGTTCAAGACATTATATTTGAAACTCTTATTGAGTAGGGATAATTAAGAGCTATAATAACGGTATGGTCCTCCTTGGTAGGATTTTCTCTTATATCTGAGACTCTACAAGACAATCATACTCCAAATTCAGTGATTGGCTTTCTCAGTTTACACAGAAGGCAAGGTAGGCTATAGTCTTATTTCTGCTTCTCCTTGTGCTTTGTGGATCTCAAGTTAAATTTGGGTTGTACCAAAGTCCTCAAATTTGATTGCTGCTGGATTTGTTTCTCTAGTATCAAGAGTCTATTAACAACACAGCTCAGTGTGTTTTAGCAGTTTCAAATGCTCTCATAGCTAAAATGGCTTCAGGGCATATATCTCTAGGCTCTCATTGTATTTCGTATTTTGGCCCAGTAATCCCTCACTTATTTTTATAATCATTCTGATATTTTTAACTTTAAAAGCTATTTTGTCTGGATTTTTAGTTGTCTTAAGTAGGAGTTTTTAGATCACCATTACTAGAAGCAACAACAAATATACATGAAAATATCTGCAGTAGTTTATCACATCTTTATGGCTTTGAACTTCCATAAGCTGAGGCATCCTTCTCTAATCACTTAGGCAAACTCCAATTTACCCTTTAATACAACCCAAGAATTGCTTCATTTAAGAACATGTTCAGGGATGACTCTTCCCCACTGTTCTTACCAACATTCCCACACACTCTTTGCTACCCACACCTTGTTTATGAACTTTCGTTAGGTATATCAGCGTGACCAGAATTTTGCTCTATTGTATTTTTGTCCTTTAGAGCTTTAATTAAATATGAATTCCATAGAAAGTCTGTCCCTTTTCTTTCAAACCTGGGTTAGTTATTTCTTCTCATTCTTTGTCAGAAGTTACTTTATTAGAGAAACTTATAGCTCTATTGTGACTTTGGAGCCTTTAGAGTTTTTCGACTGGAAAAATCACCCATCCCTGAGATTTTTACGCAGCTTCCTAGCTGATATTATTCAGAAATCTGTTCAAAACAGACTTTTTCAGGGAGGCCCTTTCGGACCACTCAGTTAATAAACCTCTTCTCAATCACTGCTCTTTTAAAAATGTGCTTATTTAGTTCAAATATGCATCTCTATTAAAGAAAAAGCAGTACGATTTTTTTTTTTAAAGTTGGCTTACCTATTATCTATCTCTCCCATTAAAATGATTCCTCTGGCCTGGGGTTTTGTTGTGCTCATTTTAGGCCAGGCACTCAATAAATTGTCTCTGAATGATTGAATTGTTTGACTCCCTTGCTAGATTCTCAACTTCATGAGGCCAAGGATTGTTCTATTCAGTCCTTCTTTATCCTCAATGTCTGTTATATTGCAGTCACTTACGTGACTAATGGGAAAAATCACAGAAAGAAAGAGTTAAAACTACAGAAAAACCCTGTAGGTTCAATAACACAAAGCTTTCTAAAATTATTTAGCCCAGGAATTGAATACTGGCTGCACTTTTGATTTTTTTTAAATGGTATTGAATTTAATTTAAATGGAAATACTGGAATGGTAGAATAATAAAAAAATTATAAAAGCAACTTGCTCCTTAAAGTAAGAATTATATAGGGCATCTCTTCTAGAAGCAAAATTTTCAAATGTCAAACATCTGAAAGCATAGAAGGAGAAGTAAGAGTGTGAATTGTACTTCAATGCTCTTTTCTTTATATTCAGCAAACAGCTTCATTCACACACCTTTCCAATTTTTTCAACTCTTTTGACAAAGCCTTCAGAGGAGTTACTGCTGATGACAACCATCACAGCCTAACAGGAGAAATTTTATAAAGAAAAATAATAGCATGTTTTTCCCAAATTGTTAAGGATATGGTGAAGCTCTGTCGGATTCAAAGGAGGAATGTGCAATTCCATGCTATATATAATAATAACTTGTTTTAATAGTGGCTTTGCAATTTTTCAGATATATCCATTTACTGAAACCACTATCAAATAAACAAAAACAAACAAATGAACAGGGGTTCGAGACAGAAATTATCTAATCTAAAAATAGCACATGTTCACAGAATACACAACACATATCCCAAGTACTACTAGTAAAAATGATTCAGACCACACCAGTCAAATCATAAATGGGACCTTAACTGTAAATCCTTATCTTTAGATCAAAGCGGGTAATTGGGGGCTGAAGATACATTATAGAACTAATATGTTATAGAACTCCTCTGAAATGAGTCATTTATTCCATCACTTTTCCTGCACAGCTGCTGACCCATGTTTTGGTTCCTGGAAATAGCTGCTACCCTGTCATATTTCTTAAAAGCACATATATTGATAACTCTACTCATTCCTCCATTCCTCTGTGACTGTCACTGTGTTAAAATGTGGAGTCAGCTGACTCACTTGTGATGGTAATAAAGTAGATGAGTTTGCAAAGTATTTTGTTATTTCTAAAAATGCAAAAACCAAATTACATTGAAATCATAAGGGGTGTTTCAGGGAGAGCTGTAGGATGTGGTTTCTTGTGTAATCCACAGAGATTAGCTCCAACACATATTTAAACTCTCCTCTAGGAGCAACCTTAGTGGTAAAGCAAGAAGATAAACAGATGTAAACACACCCTGGCACAAAATTATCACTTATGTTTGGCTTCCTAGTCTCCTCGTGTTACTTATTTATCTTAACTTCTCTCTGAAATCAGGGAACACAGAATCTCAATCAGTTGACATTTTTCTACTGAATTACCCAATAGTCTGATCATACCCCAAGACTTTTTTAAATTATTTCACTCATAATCCCAAATCTGCTTTGCTTCCTCATCTTAGTACACTGTAATTTGATTTCAAAATGAGGACAGTTGTCAGTAATGCCACATTCATTCATCTATTTTACAATTCCATGTGCTTATAACTATGAAGATATGTTAATAACATCCATTCCAATAAGCCACCCTAAATTTATTATCATGAAACAAGACCTCAAGAAAGAGAATTCAAAATCATCCATGTATTTGCAACTTATTGCAATAAAGACTTTATCAATAGACTTCCTGTGCACATGGTGGTCAAATTGCTGGTGAAAACCAGCCAGATCTATTACAAGCCTTCTCATGGCTTCTATGTAACCCAAGTGAGCCTTTATTGATACTGGGAAGGGATAAAGCAGAGAAGGGATAAACAGTGCTGTAAGAATTGGCTAGACAAAAGTAATGACTCTCATTACAAAGTGAGTATTTTAAAGCAAAAGAGCCTGTTGGGAATATTGTTTTATAAAATAGTGGTTTTTTTTTATTAACTTTTTAAAATTCAATTAGGTAACATATAGTGTACCATTAGTTTCAAATGTAGATTTCAGTTATTCATCCATAGCATATAATAGCTAATGCTCAGTACTTACTGTGATAGCTTCTTGAAAGCAGAATTTTAACCCACTGAGCCACCCAGGCGCCCTTGAAAGCAGAATTTTAGATCACATTTTCTGATTACTTCCATGTCGTACAACACTTTCCTGCTAGCAACCTTCAAAACATACTGTTTGTTAGAGGAATTTCTTTAATAATAAATAAATAGAAATTTATTTAAATTTATAAATATATAAAATAAATAGGAATTTATTTAAATTTATTTAAATATTGCACACTGTTTCATTGTTCATAAATAAGGTGATGATATTATAGCCATTAGTTGATAGCACTGATATATCACTTTCTTTTTACTTCTCAGTGCATTCTCTTTACACAAAATAGATATATATTTTAAAAGAATCTGAATCTGTGGCAAACTTGTAAAAATCCCTATACAGTAAAGTTTATCATTTTAAGTAATCTCAATTATCTTCCTCAATTGTGATAGTATATCCTTCTATCTAGGCCAGATATTGTATAAGGGATTTGAAAAGACATACTTTTCTAAATTTCACTTTTCTCATCTGCAAAATGCTTATCATATCCTACAATAAAATACACTTACAATTTTTTGATGAAAATTTATTTATTTATTTTAAGATTTTATTTCTTTCTCAGAGAGAGTGGGCGAGAGAGCAAGCACAGGCAGACAGAATGGCAGGCAGAGGCAGAGGGAGAAGCAGGCTCCCGGCCGAGCAAGGAGCCCGATGCGGGACTCGATCCCAGGACGCTGGGATCATGACCTGAGCCAAAGGCAGCTGCTTAACCAACTGAGCCACCCAGGCGTCCCTTTTGATGAAAATTTAATCTGTATAAACAATATATTTGCTGTAATGCGTGGTTCATGGAAAACATCTTATTTAATTATAAGCAACAACAGTATTAGAAATTAAGTAAATGTGTCTATAATATTTAAAGTTTTAACACATAATTCCACTGCTTTGCCTTATTTTCTCAAATCCCTTTACCACTTTCACTGACAGAGTTAAATGTACTTTTTCTACTAGTAGCCAGCTCTTTGTCTTTTGTCAGAAAGATGCCCTTGTGAATTATTTATAATAGAGATATTAGCAATAATAATAATAATAATAATAAATAGCAATGAAAATGTTAAAAAAAAGTTTTCTTAACTAATTAGGGTTCTTAGACATCAATTAGAGGAACCACCTCGGGCAAGCAAATTAATCTGCAAGACATTCCCAGAATTAACAAGTCAGTCAGATACAGGGTTGTCCGTAGACTGAAAGGTGAAGCAAAAGGACTAGGTTTGGAAAATAGGTAAGGACAGTGAAAAAAGTGATCAAATTTTGGGGCAAAATAAATTCTTAGGTGTCCTTTCGATGGAGTCCTGTTCATTATGTAGCAGAAACTCTAGAGATTATCTCAATCCATTGGAGTCACCCTGTTTATTAGCTTGCTATTGACAAAGTTATTTACAAACTGTAGAGCAAGAGGTTATAATGGAGAAAACTGATGGTAATGCACAGGATTCTTGTTAACAATAATGCAAGTTAGTGATTTTTCATTAGAAAACATAAATTCTATAACCCAAATTATGGGCCCAGAGCACTTCTGCTGCACAACTCTGCTTATATCCCAAATAACCATGTGAACTAGTTTTAATATCTGCTTCTCTTATTAATTTTTGAATAAAAATTCTTGACACAAGTATTTTATAATTGTGTGATAACCATGCATTTAATTTCTTGGAGAACAAAACACACTTTAGCATAACTAGGTTCGTTCACAGAACCAGCCTTGATAACACACTTCTATATGTGAGAAATGATGTAATAAATGTAGAATATTGGGCACTTGTTTGGTATTCTTTGCCATGTTTTGCACTATCTAAAAAGAGATCAGTGAACTTGGACTGGAGTTAGTAGACATGGAAGAAAATAAAAAATTTCAGAGAAGAATACTCTGTGGTCCACAACCTAAACGGGCTGGGATTCCCATCATTTGGATCCCTGTAGCTTTACAAAAGTCAATTAAATTTTTGTATCTCCGATTAAAGTTGATTCCCCAGTACTTTTTCAAACATCTCTTGTAAAGTATTGTTTCCCAGAAAAAAAGGGATTTTGCACATGTATCTGCCTTTGTCTCTGGTCATGATCTCAGTCAGGATCCTGGGATCGAGCCCCATTTTGGGCTTCCTGCTCATTAGGGAGTATATTTCTCAGTCTCTCTCTGCAGCTACATCCCCCTGCCCCACTCATGCTCTCTCTCTCTCTCAAATAAATAAATACAATCTTTAATTTTTTAATTAAAAATAAGATAAATAAAATAAAATAAAAAGTCTGGTCTTACTGCCCCATTTAGCTCCTTTTGTTTTTTTGAGTTGTATTTAAAGCAGCATGAGAGAACATGAGGCTCTCAAACTTTAAAAAAAAAAGGGAAAATTGAGTTTTGTTAGGATTTAAGATCTTGTCTGCTAGACAAAAACGTTGGCTTTGTTAACATGTGAAAATCAACAAAAGAGAATAAGATCGAATTCTAATAATTTTTGTAGAAATTAAAAATTTCCTCCAACCCAATTACATACAGACCCATTAAGTAAATTCATTCCAATGTCCCAAACCAACCTTTTCTAATAGTAATGCATCTGTGTAAACAGGGTCAACCCAAGGAATAAATAAATATTATTATTTTTTTCCCTGTCTCTTCCACAGTCACATCTGGGTATATTGGTAGCATGCCAATTATCTATCTTATAAGACATGATATCATAAGGAAGGGTATTCTGTCCATTTGGAACAACTGAAAATCATTGTAATTTTATCTTGGTGCAGTAACTTGAGATGGCACAGTGTGGGTTATGAATATATTTTATTTTTTTTACTGGGAAGAAGAGATTATAGAGATATTGGTTATCCAAGAGAGACTGACAGGTGTTGATAGTTGCCAGGTCAATATCCATCTACTCTTTCCTTTAATATCAGAAAGCACTGAGGGATTGACAACAAGGAAACTTAAAACAACATCAAATATTTTATTGTCTCTTTTCTAGTTACATTGTAACCTTATGACAAAGTATCAGTCGTACAAGATATCATTCTCTTTTACCTCTATCTTTCTGCCAGAAATGTGGGCTTAATAGTGAGAACTCCAACAGCAATTTTTTCAACTGTGAATAAAAAGCCATGAAAACCTCTAAGATAGTTCACTTGACTTTCTTAAGACTCTGAACCAACACCAGAAAACACTCTCTGTAGTCTTCTTGTTAAATGAAAAATATGGTTAAACCACTTTTGACAGTCTACTACCTACAGCAAACTGTAAATCTTAATTGAAATATGTCCTCTCAGCTGTGCTTAAGCAACTGAGTCCTGAGCTTTTTAGGTTTTCAGTCTGAAAGAGTACACCTCGGGTGCTCTGAAAGGGAAGAGAAAGGACACCCTGTTCTCCATATAAATTAAAGAAGAGAAATCTGTGCATTTAAGTGGGCCATATAAAATTTATCAAGCAATTATCTCCTAACTCCTTCCTATCCAAATTACCTGATATGCTCTCCCTACTCCTTTATTCCACGTTACTGCCTTTTCCAGGATTCTGTATCACATCACAGCATGTCTTCTGTTATTTCCTTCTTGCAAGCTAGTTTTGTTTTCTCCATCTAAAAAAATCAACAATCATTGTGTATTTCAATTCCCATTTTCCTCAAATGCATTGATTCTTCTTATCTATTACTCTTTTCTCATACTCAGTGTCTTTGTCTTTATGGGGTTTGTACTTTGCTTTTCCCCATTCTTTACTGCCATTATATAATCAAATCTAATAACTTCTTAGAGAAAGTTAAAAATTCCTGCATAGCCACACGTGAACACAAAGTCACTGATTTTTAGCAAACCTATAAGATAGTCAGACATCCATTCAATTTCTTTTTAAGATTTTATTTATTTATTTGACAGAGAGGGATGAAAAGCAGGCAGAGAGGCAGGCAGAGAGAGAGAGGAGGAAGCAGGCTCCCTGCTGAGCAGAGAGCCTGATTTGGGGCTCGGTCCCAGGACCCTGGGATCATGACCTGAGCCGAAGGCAGCGGCTTAACCCACTGAGCCACCCAGGCGTCCCTCCATTCAATTTCTTAACTGAGTCCCAAATGCATCCTGACTTCTAACCTAAACCTAAGTTCTACTTCTTACACGTTGTTATATGACCAAATTCTTTCAGTTCAGTATTTTGTAACATTTAAATATTAGTCAATTGATGCTTTGTTTGTGTATTTCTATGAAAATAATTTGAATACTGTAGATTTATTGTTATATTTATAGATTTATAATCAAAGTTTCATCAGTTGAAGTTTTTGGAAATTTCAGATATAATGATTAACCTAAAATGATACTGCCTCAAATCCCTCTGATATCAAGGCCCAACTCCTGATTATAGCCAAACCTGTGGTGGATAGTTCCATGGGAAATTGCAGTTACTTAACAGTGATAGCATCTCATGTTCTCTCTCTCATTTTAGAATGTCTCCAACACAACCCAAAAGTGTAGGAGAGTTAATGTCCTCTGAGGACAGCTCTCAGTGAAGTGGAAATAAGAACCATAGGTAAAATTGTCAGTTTTCAGGTCTTCATGAGGACAACTTAAAGAAGTTTCTCAGGACCTTTCAGTAAAAGCAAGCCTTCATTTTCTATCCACAACAATTATATCAACAATGTACCTCTTTGACAAAGTTGCTTCTTCACTGTATCACTTTCCCATTCTTTTCTACCTTGGATAATCTCCCAGATAAACTAACAGTACTCAAATCCTTTGTCCTACTCTTTGCTCTCAGGATAAATGGAGCCAAAAGACTTAGATTAATATCAAGTTCTGAATGGGATCTTAGAGCTATTTCTGTCCAGATTTTCATAAACATAGGGACCTTTGAATTATCAGGCTATAAATAAGTTCTAAATGGAGGGGGCAAAAGCAAAAAGTAGAAATTTTTATGTTTGATTTTTAATCATGATTAATTGACTTTATTGATTATTAAAAATACTAACATTATAAAAGTGTGGATCTTTGTAAAACAATGTCTTAATGTAAGAAAGAAGTTGCATAGTCCTTTTGAGAATATTAAACCAAGTGTTCAGGTGCCATCTAATTTCTTGTTTAATCCAGAACTTTGGTGTGCATCATCTTGAGGAATAGGATTTTGAAGTCCAGACAGACTAACAGAAAACTGATCCAAATGTGTGTGTTTATATTTCTGCTTTTGTTGTAAAAATCAAAGTGTGATTGCTGGTTTAAAATGGCAAAACTAATAATGTTCATGGACTCGATTATAAATTTTCTAATTGTATGGGAAGAATCCAACAAAGATAGAATTAATTGATTTGCAAATCCTCAAAGAGCTACAGGATCAGGTAGTGGTATGTTCTGATTCAACAGCATCATAATGCACCATTTTATATGTGTGGCTAATGGATATTTTCATGAATGTTTGCTAGCTAGTCAGCCAATACAGAGAAATATTAGGTAGCGTAATTACTCACAGTTGTGTTTAATAAAATGAGAGAAATTATCAAATGACACTAATAATAATAATCCTATAGCAGGCTAAATAATTCAATGATAATTTCAAGTATTAATCTAGCTTTCTTCCCTGATTATGACTCTTCTCTCCTTTATCATAATGGGAGTAGCAGATTGTCTGCAATGAATTGTGAAAACGCAGCAGTGACTTTGGCAGTGAAGGCCTCCCATCAATTTTGATAGGTTAAAATGATTCTGGTTGGTCTTGAGCAAATGTGTCAATTTTTTTTTCTGTGTGTGTCATAAAAGAAAGAAGCAATAGTAAATTCTTGCTGTTATTCCATGGAGCCAATAAAATCGTACTGCCAACAAGAGGCTGTTGACACCGTAAGTGTAGTTAACTGTCTTGAAATACTAGGCCTGGAAATAAAATCCCAATATTTCACATAACCTCTTTTTTATAAAAGAAAAAAACAAAACAAAACAAAACAACTATACTGCTTACATTTAGGGCCCTGCTGTTGTGTAACTATTTTTGAACATGTCTACTGTAAGTGTATATATATATATATATTTTCTGTGCAATAAATTCATTTAGAGATAAATTTTGATTGCAAATTATTTTGGGGGAGGCATGGTATTTGTGGCTAGTCTCACAAGTAAAAAGGACTAAAAGAAAGAAGAAAAACATTTTTTATTACAGCATATTTACATCTGTCCAAAGTACTTATTTACTATAATACTGACTAATGTATAATACTGTACACAAAGAAAGAAGTTAAATGAGTTATAATTCAGTCAATGTATAGCTGGCCATTTTAAAACTTACCACTGAATCTTTCTGGTATGAAATGTGATATCTGGCAATCTGGTCCAGTTCATTACATCAGGTCATTTGTATGTTCTTATTACCATTTTGATAGCATAGCACATTTTATAACCCAGACATTTTACAATGGAACTATGATGCATGTATTTTCAAAAGTATAGACATACATGAAGCTATGAGGTCAAAAAAGATGAATGTCCGTAGTACCATATAGACTCAACAAATAAAAGTGTCCAAGGGTCTGAGTGTGACTTATGAATATTGTATAAGATTAGGCCAACATGTGGTTTTGATATAAATAATCTGTTCTTAAATTAGAATTACAATCGTTGAGTACAGTGTTGAAAATGGCAGATAGATTTTAGCTATCTTTGCTCACTAGGGAAAATGGAAAAATGTTTAGTTTGGTCAGATTTTCACTTAACTTCTGAAAAATCTTAACGTTTGAGAGAACCCTTCTGAAATAAGAATCCTTAAAGACATAACCCCTTTGGCACAAGTTTTCAAGAAACTTGTTTGATGTTGTAGACAATTCTATGGCACACGTACTGTTCTAGATGTTTCATGCCAATAATATGTAAGCCATACCAAGGCGACATATACATATAGAGATGTTCCTCAGCTTACAAGGGGGCTATGTACAGAGAAACACATAAAAAATTGAAAATGCATTTAATACCCCTAAACAATCAAATATCATAGCTTACCTTAAGCTTATTTAAACATACTCAGAACACTTACATTTGCCTGCATTTGGGCAAAATCATCTTAAGCAAAGCCTATTTTATAACAAAGTATCAAATATCACATGCAATTTATTAAATATTACACTAAAAAAAGAAGAATATATATATTCTATATATATATTCTATATATAGAATGCTTGTAAGAATATCAGGTGTTCACCCCTGTAATCTTCTAGCTGACTGGGAGCTGTGGCTCACTGCCGCTGCCCAGCATCACAAGATGGCACCATATAGAACAAGAGTTTCAGGTGGTAGGTGTTGTAAATTTTACCCAAACTGACATTGGTCAAACTCGTTTTTGTCATCATATATATCAAGTAGTTTTCTCGGGTTTATTTTTAGAATATCCTTGTATAATGAATATTTACACTGATATCTAGTATAAAAATCTTGCAATTTAACATTAGAAACATTAAGATATTGAAAATCAATCTATTTCTTTAATTCATTGAAGACATTTTTGGCTTGTTTCCAGTACTTTCTTACTGGTTAAAAAGTGAATTTGAAGTAGTCTGGATTTCATTATTATATGGCACTTTCCCTTTGATGAATACAAAGACGATATTCTATATTAGCTATCTGAGAAGAATTTATTTTTTTAATTTTATTTATTTGTAAGAGAGAGAGTGAGAGAGAGCACAAGCAGGGGGAGCAGCAGGATGAGGGAGAAGCAAACTCCCGGCTAAGCAGGAAATCTGTTGCAGAACTGAGTCCCAGGACCCTAAGATCATGACCCGAGCTAAAGGCTCAGGCGTTTAACTGACTGAGCCACCCAGGTGTCCCAATCTGAGAAGAGTTCTGTATGCTATTCCTATTAATATGCAGTTTAAAGTCTAGGTAATTAACTTAATATTTAGTGGCTATTGTATAGATAGCACTATGTTCCAGGCAGAGAGTAAGAAAGAAATATTAAATCAACCATATTTTAGCATTCTAAATGAAAATAATTAATCAATCATTATAAATACTTCTATTTATGGAATATCAACTTATAAGCTTTCCTCCATATGAACAATGCCAAATACCAGAATAAAGGGTCATCTAATACAAATAAAGGATAGAATTAAAGAATTCTGGTAAGCCATTTAATTTTGAAAAACGGTGTTCTATTGTTGCTGAGTTGTGGTTTTCCGTTACATAATATCTGATAAGTGTAGAAGTAACATGAGTGTTACGTGAGATGAGAAATGGTATATAATTAAGATATTTTTAAAAGTACAGATAAATACAAATTTGTAAACATAGCATTATGGAGGAGTAAAAATAAATGATAGCTACACACTCTAAAGTGAATAAAACTTGGAAAGCTAATAGAGAAGTAAAACAAGGACAGTGCAAAAAGTATGGTACATTTTTATGAAGTTCAAACAAATTCTGTGAAACCATAGATGGACTTAAAGATACTATTATGTATCAAATATTGTAAAAATTAAGCAAGGAAATAGCAAACATAAAACAACCAAAGCATACAAACTTGGGTAGATACAAGAGGTGTGATCATGTTCTACTTCATAAAGAGATGACTTAATAGATAAATACAAGTAACTAGACTTTTTAGAAGTTCATAAAACGTTGCCTGTTATTTCTTAGTAATATAAAATATATGGTTTTCTAACAAAAACGTTTATCTTAAAAATATTTAAAAATAAATTTCAGGCTACTCCTAAGGTTATATTTACTTTTCCACTGTGGGAAAAGCTGGTTGTTGTAGTTGTAGTTGTTTGTTTGTTTTAGTCTCCTCCTAGTTTTTATTATTATAATGTGGAATGAGGAATGTTAGATTGAAAAGTGAATTATTTTATAGACAAAAATCATTACTTGATTCACCTCCTGGTACAGCAGATGGAACTCCTGAAAATATGCCCTTTTGCCTTATGGAAGAGTAACAGTTATGCTTACTTCTGAAACATACTTGGTGGTGGCCCTAAATAGTGACACCATAGTAAACATTTTGAATATTTGCAATTAATTTTTATAGTCATAGGGCTCCAAAAGGCACTGCAGGTATCTTAGCAGGTATTTCAATAAGGCTAAAAGTTGCCTGACTGTTTAAAAATATTAGCAAGGCACAAAACATGGCAGAAGTATTGTCCTCAGATATTATTTTTTTCCATATGCTCCTGATTTCACACATGACAAGTTATTTTTTCAAATATTTATTATAAAAGTTTTTATTTATTTATTTGACAGAGATCACAATTAGGCAGAGTCAGGCAGAGAGAGAGAGGAGGAAGCAGGCTCCCTGCTGAGCTGAGAGCCCGATGTGGGCCTCGATCCAAGGATCCTAGGATCATGACCTGAGCCGAAGGCAGATGCTTTTACCTACTGAGCCACCCAGGCTCCCCCATGACAAGTTATTTTGATAGATGTATATACAGTGTATTTTCCAGTTATAAGAAAAATGGTTCTGCTATTTTTAACCTTTTTTAAAAATTAAATAATTTTTTTCATTGAAATTTTATTTTTTAATGTTTTACTTCTCTTTTCTTTTTTTTTAAAGATTTTATATATTTATTTGAGAGACAGAGATCACAAGTAGGCAGAGAGGCAGGCAGAGAGAGAGGGGGGGGGGAAGCAGGCTCCCTGTGGAGCAGAGAGCCAGATGCGGGGCTCAATCCAAGGACCCTGAGATCATGACCCGAGCTGAAGGCAGCAGCCCAACCCACTGCGCAACCCAGGCGCCCCAATGTTTTACTTTTCAATATACTACTTAGAATATAAAACCTATTCCATTTTGTAAGATGTTTACCATTTAAAAACTGGTAATTTTCTCATTGTGTCTTCCCCTCACATTGCTTTATTTTGAATAAAAAATTTCACAATAAACATAACTGATGCTTTCCTTCTGATGGTCCCTCTGTTGGTCATATTGTATATGAGCCATGACAATTAGTTTTACAAAATTTATTGATGTTTGTTGATATGTTTTATCATAACTAATTTTCCCTCCCTTATCTAGATTCCCCAGCTTTCAGACAGGTGGACACTTCAATAAACCATACCCAAGGGATGTATCAAGTACTTCTTAGACATTCTCTCAGATCCTTGAGGTCTCATTTTGCCTAGGGATTTGCAATAGGTTCTGCCAGAGGCACCACTGTGACAACTGATGTCCATGGTCTATCTCCTGCTAAGCTCAAGAGGTCACTGGTTTCCAAGTTTATCTATACAATTAATGCATACCAGCAAGTTCTTTTTTTTTAATATTAACAAACTTATTTTAAAGTTTATATGGAGAGGCAAAGACTCACAATAGTAAACATAGTGTTGAAGGAGAACAAAGACTGAGGACTGACTTCAAAGTTTACCATAACGATTGGGTGCCTGGGTGGCTCAGTGGGTTAAGCCTCTGCCTTCCGGCTCAGGTCATGATCCCAGGGGCCTGGGATCGAGTCCCGCATTGGGTTCTCTGCTCAGCAGGGAGCCTGCTTCTCCTCATCTCTCTCTCTGGCTGTCTCTCTGCCCATTTGTGATCTCTCTCTCTGTCAAATAAATAAATAAAATCTTAAAAAAAAGTTTACCATAACGATAATTGTAAGCATGATATTGTAATACCACAGAGAGACTAGATTAAAGCAACAGAATATATATTATCAATTATATTTCATATATAATAGAAAAGCAAAAGCAATACAAGAGAGCAAAATACAATCTTTTAAACAAATGGTTCTGTAGCAATGGTGAAGCTAAATCTAAAAATATAAAATAAAATAAATCCAGGCAGATATCCTACACTCTTCACAAAAATGAACTCAGATTGGATTATAAACCTAAACATGAAACATGTAGAAGGTAATATAGAAGAAAATTTAAATGACCTTGGTTTTCGCAATAACTTTAGCTAAAAAACACAAGCACTGAATTTAAAAATGTCTACTCTGTGAAACACAA
The DNA here is from genome assembly GCF_964662115.1 of Mustela nivalis. Lineage (NCBI taxonomy): Eukaryota > Metazoa > Chordata > Mammalia > Carnivora > Mustelidae > Mustela > Mustela nivalis. The sequence continues at coordinate 233,504 of NW_028136326.1, forward strand.
TGCCAAGAGAATGAAAAGGCAAAGCACAGACTATGAAAAAAAATTTGCAAAATACACATCTGGCAAAGGACTGTTAATCAAAAATACACAAAGACCCCTTAAAACTCAACAATGGGGGAAAAACCTGATTAAAAATGAGCCAAAGACCTTAGCAGATACCTCACCAAAGAAAATATTACAGATGGCAAATAAGCATATAAAAAGATGCTTCACATCAAAGGTCATCAGGAAAATGCAAATTAAAACAAAAAAGAGACACCAGTACATACCCAGAATCCAGAGCACTGACAACAGAACATGAAATGTTGATGAGGATGTGGAGCAACAGGAATGTTCTTCCATGTGTATTGAGAATAAAGAATGGAAAACAACTTGGCAGTTTCTTACAAAACTAAACATATTCTTGCCAGATGATTCAGCAGTAGCAGCTCTTGGTATTTATCCAAAGAAGATGAAATCTATACCCACAAAGATGTCTATAGTAGTTTTATTCATAACTGACAAAAGCTTGGAAGCAACCAAGATATCCTTCCATAAGTGAAAGGTCAAAGAAAGTGTAGTACATGCAAACAATGGAATATTATTTAATGCTAGAGAAATGAATTACCAAGCTATGAAAAGATATGGATATAAATATTTAATAAATATTTGATTTTAGGCTTCTACCAGTCTATCAATAGTATTAGTATATTTTAACAGTGAATGCTCAGCATTCATGAATTTACCTAATAAAACATTTTGGGTTCAATATTTTAAATACTTCAACCTCTATGATTATATTCCTAATAATTTTGAATTGGGGTAAATAAACCTTAATTTTTTGTAACTTGTTTCTTATTGCAAGAGAGCTCAATGAAATTTTAGAAAATAAAAATTTACAAAAAAAAAGTTTAGTTTACTATTGCCAAATAATTTAAAACTTTATCTTATATTCAAATACATATATTTTTCTAAATTGATTTATATGCTACTAAAACCAAAAACTTTTAGTTATACTAGATTTCATATCCTGCAATCAATGCCAGAAATCCATCTGGCAATGATTTGTCTTAAATAGAGTTAAGATGGGTGTTATTACAATGCAAGATGGAAACAAAGGTAGTATAACAATTGGTGTTACATAACTTTTCCGTTTTGATCAAGTTACTAATCTACAAAAGGCTTTTATCAGTGACAGACTTGGGACTTTAACAAAACTTTTAAACTAGCATGTGCGACTCATTCCTAGAAAACAACACAATCAATAACACTTTATTTAGATTAAATCATGACTATTTCTCCATTTGAATAAAAAAGGTAGCAACCCCAATAAGTTTATTGAACATGAAAAGTTGAAATGCTATAATGCTCCTAAGGAATTAAATGATCCAGTCAAGAATAACAAAAAAAGGATATAAATTACCAAAGTGTTTGTATAATTGTTATGTACAACTGCCCATTATTGTTCCATAGTGTAGGCTTGTACAAGAACTCTATAAAAGAACTCCACTTCTAAACTGTGGAAAATATGTTCCCTTTCCCCCTATATACAAATATTAAGCCATTCATTTAGCTTTTAAAATATCCACTTAATACAGGCTTTTTACACATTTGAACAGGCAGCACGGCTCTATTCTTATCGCTTACATCTGAAGGATAGACTTCTAGCGTAAGAGGTAAAGCCCATAAAGGAGCCCAATAATAACAACAAAATACAGTTTAGTGAGCCCTTACAATCTGCCAGCTACCTTTCTGAGAATACTTCAATTAATAAAACATATAAAATACCTGACCACAAAGAGCTTACATTCTTTTGAAATATAATAGTGAAATAAACCAATAATAGAGGGGCACCTGGGTGGCTCAGTCCATTGAGTGACTGCCTTTGGCTTGGGTCATGATCTCAGGGTCCTGGGATGTAACTCCCCAGCAGGCTTTCTAGGCAGTGGGGTGTTTTCTTCTTCCTCTGCGCACCCTCCCAATTCTCTCTCTCTCTGTCTCAAATAAGAAAATAAACCAGTAATAGAATAATGATTGATGGTTGATGGTGATAAGTGATACAAAGAAATACAAGAAAGGTAAAAGCCATTGGAGAATGCTGGGATGAAAGTTAATTTTATTTTGTGTTGGGTGGTTATATCTCATTTATGAGATGTTATTTGCACAAAGACCCAGGAAGTGAAGGAGAGTGTTATACAAATATTAAAGGAAAAGATTGCTCTAGGCAGAGCAAGTAAGTATATAGACTTTGTGTGAACAGCTTGTCTGTTACTTTTGAGGAAAAGCAAGGAGGCCAATGAGGAGTTCATAGTGGTGGAGAGAGGAAGAACGTATTGATGTATGACCTTCTAGTACATTGAAACGCCTTCAGTTTTTATTTAATATGAAAGGGGAAGATACCAAAAGACCCTCAACAGCAGAATAAAATCATTTGACTTGATTTTTAGGTTAAATTGCTGTACCAAAATAAATTTTCAGGGAGAAAGGAGTGCAGTATGTGTGGAAGTGGGGTTATCAATCAAGTCAATAATTCAGGAACATATGATGGTGTTTTTAGCATGCTGGGTGGTAATAGAAGTGGTGAGGTATGGTTTTCATTGTGTATATATTTTGATGGTGAATATTCTGGTGAACAGGATGGGGTATGTGCAGGACAGACATCAACATTTATTTTACCTGCACAAACAGAAGGGTGGAGTCTTCATTCCCTGATATGGAGAGAACTCTGAGTTCAAATGTTCTTTCTCATTAAATGGCATAGTGATGATGAGGATTTAGTCAGACAGTGAAAGAGAGCAGTAAGCATAGTGTTAAGCGGTAAGACATTATAATACATTGGAACATCAAAAAACGTTGTGTTGGATCATCTGTTTATGTGAGTAAATAAATAAATAAAGCTTCCTGGGGTTCTGATAGAGGTAAAGAAGACTGCTATATGATCCAAAGGGGCATGTGCACCAAATGTTTATAGCAGTAATATCCACAATAGGCAAACTATGGAAAGAACATAGATGTCCATCAACAAATGAATGATATATATATATATATATATATATATATATATATATATATATACACAATGGAATACTACTCAGCCATCAAAAGAAATGAAATCTTGCCATTTGCGTTGACATGGATGGAACTGGAGGGTATTATGCTTAGCAAAATAAGTCAACCAGAGAAAGGCACTATCATATGATCTCCCTGATATGAGGAAATGGAGGTGCAATGTGGGGGGTTTGGGGAACAGGAAAAGAGTAAATGAAACAAGATGGGATCGGGAGGGAGACAAACCATAAGAGACTCTTAATCTCACAAAACAAACTGAGAGTTGCCGGGGGGGGGGGTGGGGAGGTTAGGGAGAGGGTGGTGGGGTTATGAACATTGGGGAGGGTATGTGCTGTGGTGAGTGCTGTGAAGTGTGTAAACCTGGTGATTCACAGACCTGTACCCCTGGGGCTAATAATACATTATATGTTAATGAAGAAGAAGAAGAAGAAGAAGAAGAAGAAGAAGAAGAAGAAGAAGAAGAAGAAGAAGAAGAAGACTACTATAAATCAAATGCTATGGTTTTCAGCACAGAGTGTGTAATCAGGCATATTTTATTAAAGTAACCAAGTAAAATGATGGTCGAAAACTGGAATAACAGAAAACATAACAATCAGAGATTTTAAAAAGAGATATGGGACAGTGTAGAGAATATAGTCAATGATATTATAATAGTGTTATATGGTGACAGATGGCGGCTATATTTGTAGTGATCATAGAATAATGTATGGAGATATTGAAAACCTGAAACCAATGTAACACTGACTATCAACTACACTCAAATAAAAAAATAGTAAAAATAAAACATTTTAATTTAAAAAGATAAAAAGAGGGACAAGAATTTGAAAAGTGAATTTCAAAAAGAGTAAAGATGAGGCTAAGACATACTCTGAACCTTGAGGAAAACACCATTTTGAAAATTCTTCCCATTTTGAGAAAACTCAAATGAATCAATACCATAAAAGAACCCATTTTAACTGAGAGATGTAATGAATGCTCAAGAAATAATTTTATGACAGGATAATTCTTCCCTATGAAACAGCATACAGAAACCCGGGGAAACACCTGGAAGCCAAATAAACTATACTGAAAATAAGAATTAGGAAAAAGATAAATGATGAAAGATAAGAAAATTAGACCTGCGACAGAGACCTAGTGAAGAGAATTTTTAGCTTGTGGTTTAATGTTTTTGAGGATAATCTAGAGTTCATAACTGCCTTGAGGCAGGCTGGTTGTAGGCAGTTTAGGCAGACCCCTAAGAGAGGCCTACTTTGGGCAAGTGGTGTTGGAGGAGGCCATTGGGCTGGACAAAGACAAATCCAACCATTTGACTAAAGTGTCTGTGAAGATGTTGAAGTCAGATGCAGCAGAGAAAGACCTGTCAAACCTAATCTCAGAAATGGAGATGATGAAGATGATTGGACAGCACAAGGACACCATCAACCTGCTGGGTCCTGCACACAGGATGGTCCTTCGTACACTATCATGGAATATGCCTCCAAAGACAACATACAGGAGTACCTGCAGGCCCAGAGGCCTCCTGACCTGGAGTACTGTTACAATATCAGCCACAATGCAGCAGAGCAACTCTCCTCCAAGCACCCGGTATCCTGTGCCTACCAGGTAGCCTGAGGCATGGAGTACCTTGCCTCCAAGAAGTGCATACACCAAGACCTGGCCACCAGGGAAGTGCTGGTGACAAAGGACAACATGATGAAGATCTCAGACTTCAGCCTTGCCAGAGATATCACCACATCAGTTACTATAAAATGAGAACCAACAGTGGACTGCCTGTGAAGTGGATGGTCCCTAAGGCCATGTTTGACCAGATCTACATCCACCAGAGTGACTTCTGGTCTTTTGGGGGTGATCCTGTGCAAAATTTTCACTCTGGAAGCCTCCCATATCCTGGAGTGCCTGTGGAGGTGGTTTTTAAGCTGCTGAAGGAGTCATTTGATGGATAAGCCAATAAGTGCACCAGAGAGTTATACACAATAATGAGGGGTGGCTGGCATGTGGTACCTTCAAGCTGCTGGTAGAAGACCTGGATCATACTGTGTCCTTGACCTCCAACCAGGAGTACCCGGACCTGTCCTTGGCCCTGGAACAATACTGTCTATGCTTTCCCAACACCCAAATCTTCACCTGCTCCTCAGAGAAGAATTCCACCTTCTCTCATGTGCCGTTGCCCAGGGAGGCCTATCTGCCCTGACACCCAGCCCAGCTTGCCAATGGTGGACTCAAATGACTAGTATCCCTATTACTCCTGTCCAGATTCCGTCATAAGCTGTAACCCTTACCCCTCACCCTCCCTGCAAGACTCACTGCCTTCTCCTTTGTCCCTTTCCTACTGGCAGGAGCCAGCTGCCTACCTGAGGCCTTCACCCCTTGAAGTTCACCTCTCTTCCCCTTCCTCTTCCTCCTCCTTACAACCTGCTCATGAAAGAAAGGAACAGAGAGGCAGGTACTTGCTCGTGGCTACTTCCTTCCCTCCCATATGTTGGACCAACACCCCTCCCTGTCATCTGGTACTGCCTAGACGTCGAGAGAGTTGGAGATGAGGCAGGCCAGTGAAAGCTGTTGGAGCTTTCCTGGTTTGGTTTTGTCTGCTTAGCATAACATGTAAGACTGAGTTCTGGTGGCAGGGACCTAGTCCTTGGGGCTATAGCACTAGCGAGGGGAGGTCAACTGCTCTGGGCCTTGGCTAAGAGCAAGCCCTGCTCCAGAGATATGGTGCCAAGGGCTTATTAATTTTGATACTAATTTGCTTTGCTGACCAAATACCTGGTATCAAAAGATGGGAAGGCAAAGACTGGAAGCAGTGTTGTGACCATGGGGTCCAGCCCCAAACTATGAAGAAAACACAAAGTGTATAAATCTGAGTAAGTATATATTTACACACCTTTTAAATAGGTTGTTATCAAAGATTTAATCAATGGGTAATATGCTCCTCGTGGCTGGGAAGCATCAGTTGCCATATATTAAAAACAAAGAAAAGAGGTGTCTGGGTGGCTTCCTCCAAGAAGTGTCCCTTCTTTTCAGGTCATGATCCCAGGGTCCTGGGATGGAGCCCAACATCAGGCTCTCTGCTCAGTGGGAAACCTGCTTCTCCTTTTCCCTCTGCCCTGCTTATAGTTCCTCTTCCTGTCTCTCTGTCTGTCAAATAAATAAAATATTAAAAAAAAAACAAGAAAGAAACAAAATGTTTTTAAAAGGTCTTTTTTTTTTTTTAATTTTCTAGGGGTGCCTGGATGACTTAGTTGTTTAAGCAGATGTTTGCCTTTGGCTGAGGTCATGATTCCAGTGTACAGGGATCCAGCCCTGCATGGGACTACTTGCACCCCAAGGAGCTTGCTTCTTCCTCTCCCTTTGCACATGATTCCCCCTGTTTGTGTGCTTCTTCTCTCTCTCTCTCTCTCTCTCTCTCTTGCTGTCAATAAATAAAATAAAATCTTTTACTAAATAAATAAAAAAAATAAATAAATTTCTAAACCTACTTTCAGTTTAGGTCCCTTAACAAAAATTGCTACTGCTTCATTAAAAAAAAAAAAAGATAATTTAGAAAGATGCTTCCAGAGTTAAAAATCTGTTTTGTTTCTTTGTCAGGATTCAATATAGAAGTGCTTTAAAAAGTAAAAGAAGAAATATGCTATATTAACTCTAATCACACTATAACTTTGGTGGTTATATCAAGATAATGAAAAGTGATTTTAAAGCAAATTTCATTATTAGACATAAAGATCAAGTCAAAATTACAGAAGAGTAAAAGGATGAATTCATCAGGGAGTATAATAATTCTTTTTTTTTTTTTAAAGATTTTATTTATTTATTTGACAGAGAGAGATCAGAAGTAGGCAGAGAGGCAGGCAGAGAGAGAGAGAGAGAGGAGGAAGCAGGCTCCCTGCTGAGCAGAGAGCCCGATGCAGGACTCGATCCCAGGACCCTGAGATCATGACCTGAGCCTAAGGCAGCGGCCTAACCCACTGAGCCACCCAGGCGCCCCGGGAGTATAATAATTCTTTTTTTTTTTTTTTTTTTTTTTAAAGATTTTATTTATTTATTTGACAGACAGAAATCACAAGTAGGCAGAGAGGCAGGCAGAGAGAGAGGAGGAAGCAGGCTCCCTGCTGAGCAGAGAGCCTGATGCGGGACTCGATCCCAGGACCCTGAGATCATGACCTGAGCCGAAGGCAGCGGCTTAACCCACTGAGCCACCCAGGCGCCCGGGAGTATAATAATTCTTGAATTTTAATACGTAACAACAGATTTGGGGATATATAGGGAAAAACTAAGAACAAAAATCATAACTTCTACCTTGGACGACAAATGGAAAATAATTTCAACACCCTTATTTTAAGATTACATACACAAATGGTCATCATATTGGTAAGATATGTAAGACTTGAACAAAATGATCAACTAACTAGATATGCTTGATATTACATTACAGTAACGGAACTAACTGAGGTCAGTCTTTGGTGAATCACAGAAACAGGTGGAGTTGTCAAACAAAGGAATCTTTGTTTACAACATACAAGGAGTTCACAGGGAATAAGTTCCAAAGCCTTGACTGTTTGAACAGGAGAGAGATTTTTATTTAGTATTTAAGATGAATACTCAGAAGGGAGAGTTTTATTATCCCGTGTATGGTTGGTCATAAGGTTGTGGATGCATGCACATCCACATATGTATTTGTGCAATATGTATTGCATGTTCACCTGAATGAAGCTTGTATTCCACCGAGGGCAGAAACGTCAATGTTAGAATAAAGCAGAGGTAACTGTTGGACAAGGGAAAGGAACTCTGCAGGCTTCAAGAGCAGATAGAAACTAGATGGGGTCTTGGGCTCATTTTCTGGGACAAGGAATGAAAGGCCTTGATTGCTTTTGAAATAGCACTAGGAGTTTTACCACTGATTTATTGTCTCAATAGCTTAGGCTATTTCCTGGTCTGGTGGTGACTGTTAGTTTTCCCATTGCCTTGTTCCCTCAAAATCCTTAGGAGTGAGGTTTTTGCATTTCTTTGTAAGAACCTCCCAGGAATTTTTGGAAGAAGTGTGCTTGGGCAAGTACACAGGTGGGGTATAGATCATTGAAAATAGCTGGGGACAAAAAATGACTTTTCTTATGTCAGGAAAACTATATCTCTTCTTTAATTTTCTAGGAACCTCTAACTCTTTCTGCTGATGTTACCAGCAGGCATCTGAGATATTACTGATTGTTCTCTTGAACCTAAGGAAAAGGAAATGTAGAAAGCAAAAGACAAAACTTTAAAATCTATCCTGCAACTCATCAATTCACTGCAGCCACCTCTCTGTCTTTCCCTTTCTCTTTTTCTCTCTTTCTCTTTCTCTCTCACATTCTCTCTCACATACGCACAACACACACAAATCGACTTAAAGCAATTTTTAATTTTCCCTATTCCATTTTAATATACTTGAGGCATGATCATTTTCTTAGTAAATACAAGGAAAAAAAATCTAGGATTCCATCATTCTGTGTGATTAAAGTATTGAGGAATTTACTTCCAATAGCACTTATAAAAACATATTTTATTTAAGGAATATTATATAATCAGGTGCCTGCATTTTTCTTATTCTCCAACTAGTGTTATTTGGCAATTAATATTTTGTCAATCAATATTCCCCTATACCTGAATGTGTGGGCAGTGAGAGATGAGTTAGAGGCAAGGATGGTGAACACTCCCAACAACTGCAGACTACATATATCTTAAGCCATGATTTTCTTTGCAAAGGTCAACATTGATAATGTTCTAGTCATACCTCCGTGTACCAGGAAAGAAGTAGCATATTTCTTGAAAGACACAGCTATCAAAGCTCCATTGAGAAACCATAAAGATGGAGAAGGGATTTGCAAATTAAATATCTGATAATGGACATCTACTCTGATTATTTAAAAATGAATAAAAATAAAAAACCTTACTAATAACCAAACAGAGTATCCAATTTTACATGTGAAGGAAATAATGGAAGAGACATGTCACCAAAAGTATATGGATGGCTTATAAGCACATGGCCAATTTCTCAACATTTAAACATTAAAGAAATAAAAATTAAAATCATAATGAGACATGCTTACATATCTATTAGAATGGCTAAAATTATAAAGGCTAATTGTACTTGGTCTGAGCTAGATTGAGAAGCAACAAAAAATCTAAACTGTTGTTGGCATATATCATGATACAACCACTTTGGAAAATAGTTTCAAAAATTTTTAAATGAAAAATATGTTGCAGTTACACAAATAGCCATTTTATTCTAGGCATTTAACCAAGAAAAACAAACCCTATGTTCATACAAGGACTTGTATGTGAATTTCATATCAGCTTTATTTTTAAGAATTGAAAACAGTGGAAATGTTCATCAATGTCCATCAATAGAGCAAAGACAATTGGAGATTCTCAAAGTAATGATGCTGAGAAAAGAAAATCCAGGCAATGAATAGTATATACTGTGTGATTCCATGACTACAAAAAATCTAGAAAATACAAATTTATATATAGTCACAGTCATCAAATATATGGTGTGATTTTAGTGCCTTCTTCTGTGCTCCCATAGCTTCCTACACTTGTATCTCCGAGCATTTGTTACACCATGTGAAAATATGAACTCTTTCTCTTTATTCTGTCTTACTAGAATAAGAATCCTTGAAAGTTTATGGACAATTGAACTCTCAGTTATTAGCAGAAATTCTATCACACAGTAAGTTTCCAAATATAAAAGCCAGAGTTTTACAATGACTTCTAAGCTTTTACATGATCTAGCCACTCATTTAACCTCTGTGACCTCTTTCCCTGCTACTCTTCAGTCACTCACAGTGGCCTCATTGCTATTCCTCAGATATGCCAGGCATGATCCAACCTTATGGCCTTCAAGATAGCCAATTCCTTTGTCTGGAGTGACCTTATTGCTGATAGTTCTGCGCAAATTCATCACCTTTCCATACCTTTGTTCAATTGTCAGCTTCATTGTAAGTACCCTGATCTTTCTATTAAAAGATTTAACTCGCCATCCCCTGCCTAGCAACCTTGATTTTTCTCACCCTGATCGAATTTTTCTTTTTCCCCATTGTACTCTTCCTTTTTGAATGCACTATGCCATTTTTATTAAGGTTTATAGCTTTGAATTGTCTCACCCATTAAAATAAAAGTTCTACAAAGCCAATTATTTCATTTACCAGTGTAGTCTGAAGTAATATCTGCCATATAATAGTTCAGTAGACAACTGGTAAATTTCAAAATAAATTAATGTTGAGAGTATACTGAATTTCATAAGTCATTTCAATATTTTTTTCCAAAAAATAAACTACATAAAACATACTTTAAATTTACTTTCAAAATATTTTATAGCATATAATGGACAATATACATAAGCCTAAAGAAACAATCCTATAATTAACCATTTCATACCTACTTAAAAACTGCATAATACCACACTCTTAGATCCTCTTTGAATGCTCTAAAATAACCCTTCAAATGAAATACATTTTAAAAACTCACAGATTTTTTGGCAAATAATTTAATAAAATAAAAGTTTCATTCATCTATGTAGATCAAAATAAATGTTTTTAATAAGCATGAAATTATAACTCTGAAGTGTGCTAAAATGAAACCACCTGCTAAGGGTGAGAGAACAAAAATAAACATCCTTTTTCCAAATAAGAGGAATTTATTACCTTTGAATCAAAGCATGTGGATTTGTTTTAACTGGCAATAAAGCAATATGGAGACACAAACCATAGGAAGTCATATTTTAGATTTCCAAAAGACTTCTAAGTGAAGAGTATACATTTTTTAATTGCTACATAATGCTACATAATGACAAGATGACAGGTTGTGGCAAATAGCATTTTAAAAGCTCTACTCATAATGGAACGGAAGATGTCATTTCCCTATAATTTTATATATGTCTTTAATTGACTATATCTGGATACAACATATTACCAAACAGATGTTCATCAAAGACTAAATCATTTTTAATGGAACATAATAATTTGAACCTACATCTATTAATCATTTTTTTCGATCTAACATTTATAGTCTCGCTAAACATTTTATCAGTTGTTGACAAAATTCAAAATAAATAGGATAAAAAGTCGTGTTTGGAAAAGTAGATTTCTTTTCAAATTGGCATTTAAATGAAAATATTTGCTGATATTTTTAAAACTTTAAATGTAATTTTATATATATCTGACCTATCAGATGATATAAAATTTTTGGAGAAAATATGACATATTTTTTTATCTTGGTTGAAGGTATTAATAAAGAGCAACTGTTTGTATTATTTGTATTGTGATATCTTAGTTAATAAACATGAATAACTGGTATAAAATATGTTTTTTTAAAAATTTTATTTATTTACTTGACAGAGATCATAGGAAGGCAGAGAGGCAGCCAGAGAGAGAGGAATGGAAGCATGCTCCCAGCTGAGAAGAGAGCCCACTGTGGGACTCAATCCCAGGAACCTGGAATCATGACCTGAGCCGAAGGCAGAGATTTTAACCCACTGAGCCACCCAGGCGCCCTAAAATATGTTTTTTTTTTTAATATAGAAGTATAGTTCTTGCCAAAATATGGAACTAGCTGGAACTGAATGCCTCCTTCAAAGTCAGCTCTGGAGAAATTATCCAAGTGTAATATGGAACTATTTCAGATATTAACCAAAAACAAAGAAATGATGATAAACGCCTTAAAATACTCAAAGTTGCCCTTGACTGGTATGTTTCAAGCTCTATTCCTGGTTTGAAGACAGGTTTTAACAGGCCTGTCACTGTAGAAATCCGCTGGATGTTTAGAGGCTATCAGAACTGTACAAAACCTTGAAGGGGTAAAGACTTGAAAATTCTTTAGAGAGATTAGCTCCCTAAGGCATTATTCCTCCACACATTTTCCTCCAATCAATTAAGACTGATGGATGAGGGGCACCTGAGTGGCTCTCTCATCACGTGGGTGGTGGGTTAAGCCTCTGCCTTCATCTCAAGTCATGGTCTCTGGGTCCTGGGATCCAGCCCCACATCGGGCACTGCTCAAAAGGAAGCCTGCTTCCCTCCCTGCTTGCCTGCCTCTCTGCTTACTTGTGATCTCTCTCTCTCGCTCTCTTTCTCTCTCTCTGTGTCCAATAAATAAATAAAATCTTTTAAAAAAGGCTGATGGATGATAAATTATGAAAACTGCTCCCTCCAAATGATGCTTCTTCATAAGGATTTAAGAATTTAAAATTGAAACTTGACCGTAGGATTTATCTTATAGAATAACATCAAGTGAAGGCAGTTATTATTAGTTCTGAAGTATTGGTGATTCTGAATTCTTGGCCTCATTAGTAAATTTATTTTTAAATTCTCCCATGGAGTGGTGATTGGCCTTCAGTCTTTCATTGATATACATCATTGGGTCAAATGAGATGTGTGTGCCCAGAACTATATATAATCTTTTTTGTATTTCACTGGAGATGGCATTTCTGAGTTTTGTTCAATTGAATTTGGACAGATGTTTTAATAGTCACTTCTAGAGTTGGCCCTGGAGAATATCTTCCTTTTTTTCTCTTCCCGATTCTCTGAAAAACCCTGACTAATTCACATTATCACAGTAATATCATAATTCAAGTTTTTCCAAACACTATAGCTGCAAAATAGAAGGAAGCTACTCAGAATGGAATACTATTGTGAATGATTGAGAAAGAAAACATTATTATAATTAAGCTACCAGGTTTCAATGTATTTTATTGTTGCTTAGGAAATCCTAGCATACCCAGACTTTACAGAGATTTGATGATCCTAAGAAGAGCTGAACTCATGGACCAAAATAACTATGCACATAAAAAGTACAATTACTTACCTAAAAAATATGATGTGGTTAACTTTATATGCCAATCCAAGTGTTATGGGAACAGGAATTAAAAAAATAGCTTAGGGGCGCCTAGGTGGCACAGTGGATTAAGCCACTGCCTTCAGCTCAGGTCATAATCTCAGGGTCCTGGGATCAAGTCCTGCATCAGGCTCTCTGCTCAGCAGGGAGTCTGCTTCCCTCTCTTTCTCTCTGCCTAACCTCTGTCTACTTGTGATCTCTCTCTGTCAAATAAATAAATAAATAAAATCTTAAAAAAAAAAGAATGACTGTACTTTTAAAAAATAGCTTAAAAGGAGCGCCTGGGTGGCTCAGTGGGTTAAGCCGCTGCCTTCCGTTCAGGTCATGATCTCAGGGTCCTGGGATCAAGCCCCACATCGGGCTTTCTGCTCAGCAGGTAGCCTGCTTCTCTTCCTCTCTCTCTGCCCACCTCTCTGCCTACTTGTGATCTCTCACTGTCAAATAAATAAATAAAATATTTTTAAAAATAGCTTAAAAGTATATGATAAAATAATGATATACTTATACAAGGAAAAGAAAGATACTATACTGTGAATATAAATTAAGTGAAAATTGTTGAAATAAAGAATACAATAAATGGAGACTAAGATGAATATAGCTGTAAAATGAATAAATGAGTTGGGAAAAACAAACAAACAAATTAATGACTTCTGCCCAAATACAGCAGAAGAGAAAAAAAAATAAAGAAAATATTTAAATAAGTACTGAGATAAATTTTGGAGAATTAAAGAAAGATAAAAGATACCAGACTTAAAATGATGCCAAACACGAGATATCAGAAACAAAACAAAACAAAACAAAAACTACACACACTAAAAACCACTCGTATACATTATGGTGAGTTTTAAGAATATCAAAAACAGAGAAGAGCATAAATGATGCCCAAGAGAAGAACAGATCACCTAAAATGTACAAGAATAATACTGACAGCACAATTCTCAATAGTAATAGCATATAAAGAGACAGCTGGGAGTTTTTATAGATGGAAAAGATATTTGAAACTAGGTATTATACATCAATCCAAATTATTGATTAAATTTGAGAGCACAGTAAAAATACAATGAAGCATGTTAGGTCTTAGAACATTTATCACACAGAGACACACATTTTGGAAAACTTCCTTGGAAGACAGCTCAATTTAGATCGAGAAAACAGAATTATGTACTCAAAGGCACATTTTGAAGGAAGGATTGAATATAGTCTGCACTGCAAATATTCTTTAATCGTATGTTCTGAATTTCCTAAATTTAAGAAGTATTTGTTCAAATATTTACCTTTAAATAAATCCTAGGAGACTTTTTCTTGGATTCTGGCAAATCAGTCCATTTGGATACAAATCTTTTTGTCACTGATGGAAATTTTGATAGCCCTTAACTGTGGAATGCCTAATGTATTGTTACAGCAATTGTGATTTGCCAATACATGGGTGATGTGTGTGTGTTGTGTGTGTTTATTTTTATTTTTGATGGTTTAACTCTTCTATGAGATTTTTAAGTAGACATGATTTTAATAAATTATGATTTGTTGAAATTTATCTGAGGTTATATATAATAAAATGAAATTTGTGTGAACTAAAGAAGTGCATCTCCATTTTTTTTGTTTTAAGAGTAGACTGGTCTTTAAAAATTGTCCAAAGAAGTACATTATATTTATTATTAAATTTGATAATATACTATAAAGTATTTATGGTCATATTGGACCATATCAAATTCTACTATTAATTCATATTAATAATTACCATAAGAGGAAAAAGGGATATTTTTCAAAATAAAAATTAGCGTATTTTTCAGAATATGATATAGTGTTATTCACTGAACTGAGGGAACAAATGTCAAAGTCTAACACAGTTTACAGAATGTTTTAACATAAATTGAAATTTAAATCTGACCAAATTTCACAGTTTTAAGTAAAATGATAGCACTTTATATCCTTGAAAAGTGGTAAGTGACCCAAAACATGGCTTAGAAAAACAAATTTAACACTACACTAGTCTGAGATGGTTAAGTTATGGTACAACTTGCCATTGTGTATCATCAAATGGTATATTTTTTTCTTTTGGGCTTGTCATTATATTTTATTTTAGCCATTCTGGTAAGTGTGTAGTGATATCTCAGTGTCATTTTTTTTTAAAAGATTTTATTTGTTTATTTGACAGAGAGAAATCACAAGTAGATGGAGAGGCAGGCAGAGAGAGAGGGGGGGAAGCAGGCTCCCTGCTGAGCAGAGAGCCCGATGCGGGACTCGATCCCAGGACCCTGAGATCATGACCTGAGCCGAAGGCAGCGGCTTAACCCACTGAGCCACCCAGGCGCCCTCTCAGTGTCATTTTAATTGCATTTCCTTGATGTCTAATTGTGTCAAAATATATTACTTTGATGTTTAATGCTCTGAGCTTTCTCAGTTCAGGACCATGAAGCCACTTAGGAAAAATACAGTTGCAGAGGCACTCATAGACCAACTCTTATTTCGAAATAAGAAGAAACATTACTACCCATTCCAACAAAAAATAGATTTGTTATGCAGCAGGGATTTTATAAATTACCTGACACAACTTATATAGTAAGATGAAATGGGACAGGCGGCTTCTTGCAGCTATATACAACATCAGTTTAATTTCAATTTTCAGTATAATTTTTCCAAGGTATACACAGAATATATATTTAATGTAAATTGTGAACATTTTAAACTCTGTATATGGAAATTAATCAATTTTAAGTTTATAACAATCAAAATTAACGGAAGTTTATTTTAAATTAGTTAGCTTTCTCTGCATTGCAAGACAGAATAATCAAGAATTGGTAAGAAAAAAGTAATCTCTGTAAAATTACCGGGGGTGCATTATAAAGTGTTCGGTAACTGATCAAACTCACAATTTGGATTGAATGGCAAGTGATTTTTAAAATCTGGAACTCATTGTCAATTTTTTTTTCTTCATTGTGTCTTAATAATTTACTGTGTTCATTTGCATGGAAGTGAAGAAAAATGCATGACATTTCATCTCAACACTAACACCTTTAACTGGCAACTCTAAATGTACTTTACAGCAGTGTAACAAAGTAAAGATCAATGATGTTTCATGAAATATCTGTTATAATTCTCAAGGAGATAGGGAGTTTGTGCAAAAATGCAAATCACTTTGCGACTAAACACATTGTTTATTTCAGCTAATTTTAAGAAAATATGCTGAGAATCTCTCAAAAAAGGAAGCAATGATTTAGGTTTGCCTTCAAACTCCTTATCTAATCCTGAACCAACAGCACATAGTTCAAAGAGCAACTAATTTGAGTAGCTCCAATTTACACATTTCCTAACAATGCTTAATTTAGTGGAATTTCTGTACAATTATGTTAATTTGATGTAATGAAAGACAAAAGTTCAAAAAGATCATCCTTAATTTATATAGATGCCAAACTCTGCATTTTCTGAATGACGCCCAGGAACGTATTTTCAAAAACAAACAAACAATGCCAGAACCACTATTAGGTCATCTCTAGGCAGAAAGTGACTCAGAGCTTACATTACTCTCTCCCTGAAAGTATACTGTAGGCACTGAAACTACTACCCTGAGTCTGTGCTATCAAATTCCTTAAGTTAGAAAGTTTTAAAACCCGTCTGTGTGGGAGTATTTCATTTACAGATAGAGATTTGGTTGTTTATACATTTTCATACTTGATTTTTAGGGTGTAATAACTATGTTTTAAAATTCATGGTGGTTTTGAATACTGTTGGATAATTGAGCTAAAATGGTATATCCATTCCTCCTAAGAAACAGAAATTATAGAAAGGTAGTGCTTTTCAAATCTGACATCTTTGAGTCATTGCAGTTTCATATAAATGCAATAGGAAAAGTGTCATTCATGTTTATGATATTTTCTATAAATAAATTAGAATGTACTGGAGGCCTGATATAAAGTGGGATGCCTAAACTTCAGTAAGATCTTGTTTTCAATTCAAAATAAATTTTATTTTTTATTTTTTTATAATGTCCCTCAATTTCAGATAAGCACCCCCATAAGGTCCACTCCGTTTTTTTTAAGATTTTATTTATTTTATTTGACAGATAGAGATCACAAGTAGGCAGAGAGGCAGGCAGAGAGAGAGGGAAGAGGAAGCAGGCTCCCTGCTAGGCAGAGAGCCCGATGCGGGGCTCGATCCCAAGACCCTGGGATCATGACCTGAGCCAAAGGCAGAGGCTTTAACCCACTGAGCCACCCAGGCGCCCCCAAAATAAATTTTAAATTGAATTATGCACCTCTAAGTTCAGAGACAATAAACATCAACCAACACAATTAATAAGTTCTATTTCTTGAAATTTTGGGAACATTGATAGTCTCATCTCCTGGAAGAACAACAGCTAAAATTTTTGGTCATGGATTCCTGCTAAAATATCACTTTCCCAAAGAAAATTAATGTTATGAATTTTCATTGATTGTTATTGATCATGAAGAATATAACAACCACGATAAAAAGAGTAGGAAAAACATGATATCTCATCTGTAAGGGCATGTGGAAAGTAGGAAATGCTAATAAAAATAACTACCATTATTTCCTAAGTTAACATAATACAACAGAACAAAAATATTTCAAAACAATGTTTTCTTTTTTTTTTAAGATTTTATTTATTTATTTGACAGAGAGAGATCACAAGTAGGCAGAGAGGCAGGCAGAGAGAGAGGAAGAAGCAGGCACCCTGCTGAGCAGAGAGCCCAATGTGGGACTCAATCCCAGGACTCTGAGATTATGACCTGAGCCGAAGGCAGCGGCTTAACCCACTGAGCCACCCAGGCGCCCCCATAACAATATTTTCTAGGCTCATTCTGATAACTCTTTTCTAAATTCAAATTTAAAGGTTGAGGCATGTGATATATATTACACAAAAAACATCCCAAGGCATTCGTTAAAAAAAAAAAAAACTCTTAATAAAGAACAAAATCCAAAGGAATTTCTTTTCTAATTTAATTAACAAATTATGAATTGACTTACCTATTTTATCACAGTGTATCAGGCACCAATAATATTTTTTAATCGTCACACCTGATGCAATAGTTACCATCTTTCAAACATACTGATCACGAACAAGCAAATAAACAAGAGCACCGTAGCTTAAGATCTACCTGCATAAATATAGGCTACTTCAGACAATCTCTTCACCACAACATAGCAATGAATAGAAATCATACATGCTCTGTATGGACATACAGATGAGATAGAATGGGATGATGTTAATATATGCAGAATCTTTATTAATTACATTGTAAACCATAGTATGGAAAAACAGAATACAATTTTAGAAATACCCAGGTCACCATCATTGTTTTATTTTTATATGTGTAGATAAGGAGTTTAATAAACAATCCATGACTATTCAACTCCTTATATTTTGAAAATTTTAGCAAAAGTAACAAACCTAGCACCTAGAAAATTGTACCTATCTGCAATATACAGCTTTGCCAGCATGGTAGAAGAAAAGCAAAACAAAATAAGTAAGAAAAGTTTAACATTTCACAAGAGATTTGCTTTTATTTTTTTATTTTTTAATTTTTATTTTTCATTTATTATTTACTTCTATTTTCTACTTTATTTTAATGAAAATGTCATGACCATAACATAAGAGCAGAATTAAACCAACATGAGAAATTATTTTTTCATAAGTTAAAATAAACTAGCTTGGTGATTAATTCAAAATTATATTACAAACTTCAGTGTTCTTGCAGTAAGTATCACTGCATAAACAAATGAGTCAGGAGTCATAAACTAATGATGATTCTAAATGTTATTTAGAGAGACATTCTGTTCTTAATATATTTCAAATATTCTACACAAGGCAAAGTGGATCCAAGTAATCTGTAGGCAAAATAAGATTTTAGAGAAGTATATATTTCCAACAGTATTTATAAAATATTACCTTTATGTAAGGCATCATCCTGGACTTTGTGGAAAACACACAAAGGAGTAAGAAGTGGCCCTTCAAGAAACATATACAATATCAAGGTTTAACATGAAGCAGCATGTCTTCTCTAATTAAAAAAAAAAAAAAACATTGTACCAACTGACTTTACTGAAACTTTATATTTATTGCTCTCATTTTAGGTCATAGTGTCCTTCTGCATGCAGGCTGCTATAACGGACATGATATAGACTTAATAGCTTATAAAGAACAGGAATTTATTTCTCACAGTTCTAGAACGGAGAAGTTCAAGATTAAGGAATGGGCAGATCCAGGGAGAGCCCACTTCCTCATAGATGGCTATCTTCTCACTGTAAACGTACATGATGAATGAATCAAGAGAACTCACTGGGGTCTCCTTTAAAAGGACTGTAATCCCACTTATGACCTAATCACCTCCCAAAGGCCCCTATGTTTTAATACTAGCACTTACAGAGTTAGATTTCATAATATGATTTTGGGAGACATAAACATTCACACCATAGTATATATAAACAAAAAAAGACACAAAAACAACAAACAAAAAAATTATTTTAACTACCTATTATTTTCAACTACATAAACTTTTAATTTGTTTCTATATAATATTAAATAACTCATTTGAGTGATTCACTTATATCCAATGCATCTGAGTGCAATTAAATTTGCTTACCCAGCATATCCAGAAGCATATTTCTTCAGACTATCCCATTCCCCACCTCACAGGATTTACCACAATTAGAAGACATGGGATAGAGGATAGATAGATAGATGTATACATAAACACACTTGTACATACATATATGCATATTTTTTCCTGTTAATGATACTCATGCAAATAAAATTTAAGCTCAAGGAAACCTGTCTTGTGTGTTACTTAATATCCAGTTTTTAGTCAACATCCAAAAACAAATAATCCAATAAAAACATGGATAGAAGACATGAACAAGTGTTTCCCCAAAGAACACATTCAAATGTTCAGTAGATACATGAAAAGATGTCCATCATCATGTATCATCAGGAAATTGCAAAGCAAAACTAGAAAGAGATACCACCTCACACCTGTCAGAATGGCTAAAATCAACACTACAAGAAACAAAAGGTGTTGGAGAGGATGTGAAAAAGTAACACTTGTGGGGGCTGCCTGGGTGGCTCAGTGGGTTAAGCCTCTGCCTTCAGCTCAGGCCATGATCTCAGGGTCCTGGGATCAAGTCCCACATCGGGCTCTCTGCCAGGCATGGAGCCTGCTCCCTCTTCTCTCTCTCTCTACTTGTGATCTCTCTCTGTCAAATGAATAAAATCTTAAAAAAAAAAAGAAAAAGTAACAATTGTGAACTGTTGGTGGTGATGCAAACTGATACAGCCATATTTGAAAACAGTATGGAATTTCCATAAAATTTAAAAATAGAAGTCCTTTGTGATCCAACAATCCTGTTGGTGTGTATTTACCCAATGAATATAAGAAAACTTATTCAAAGGGATGCTAGCACCCCTATGTTTATAGCAGCATTATTTATAAAGCTAAGATATGGAAAGCGCCCAAGTATCCATCAATTGATGAATAAATAAAGAATAAGTGGTATCTATATACAATGGAATATTATTCTGCCATAAAAAAGACTGAAATCTTGCCATTTGCAATAACATGGTTGGAACTAGACAGTATAATGCTAAAAGTGAAATAAGTCAGTCAGAGAAAGACAAATACCTTTACTCATATATGGAATAAAAGAAACAAAACAAACAAGCAAAGGGGAAATAATAAGACATAGAAAGAGAAACAAAGCAAGAAACAGACATTTCATTACGGAGAACAAACTGATGGTTACTTGAGGGGATCTGAAAGGAGTGATGGATTAAATAAGTGATGGGGGTTAATTAGAGCACTTGTCATGATGAGCACTGAGTGCTATATGTTATATTGTACACATGAATCTAATACAACCATATATGTTAACTAATTGGATTTCAAATGAAAATTTTTTAAAATCCCAGTTTTTAGCTCACATTCTGGCTTACAAAAGGGATTTAGTCAGGAATTTGGAGATTAGTTAATGAACAAATAAGGGGTGAACAGGCAGTTGTTAGATAAAATTACTATCCTTTCTGGCATGATCTTATACCTTTTATCTAGAAGTATTTTTAGCACTTTAGACTCTTCCTATTTTATTTTGAATCATTAAACAAAAATTTCCTCAAAGGACCTTAGACTCCATCCAATTTGAGCAACAGTTTGAGACAGGAAATGGTGTCCAGGAGGAAAAAAAAAAAGATGAAACTACTATTGTTTACTAGTGAATGCATAGTTCTTCCAAGAAGAAGCTCTAAATGGTCATGGCTCCAGCTTTATATGTGCTCAGTCATATGTTCAGAAGTAGGTAACACTATCAAAAAATATAAAGCATCTGAGATTATTTTCCCTTATTTGAAAGCTGGTGTATGAGTCTGCCGTAGTTTCTTGGGGGTTGATAGAAGACGCAGACTCATGTTTCAGAAATAATATAGTTTATTATTCACAGCAATAGAGGTAGCCAGAATATTAACATTATTTGTGTGTGTGTGTGTGTGTTTGTGTGTGTGTGTGTGTGTGTTTGTGTGTGTGTTTGTGTGTTTGTGTGTGTGTAGGGATGGGAGTTATATATCAGTTCTGAGCCTCAGTTCCCACAAGAAGAATCAAAACAGAGGCAGATAATATTTGCAAACACAACAGGTTAAGTTAAAGAAAAAGATACTATTTCTGTCTTCCAAGTCTATTCAATACAACCATCTTCAAAGGATGGCCTAGAACAAATAATAAATGCAGAAATGTAAGCAACCAATTGAAAAGTGTCTCCCAAGAAACACACTTTGAGAGTCTTCATTTGACAAAAATACTATAGGATATTACATGGATCAGGTGCATTGAATACTGGAAGGTTAAAATTACAAGGGACCAAATATTTTTAAGCAGTTCTGGCATCCAGTAGAGTTCAAATAGGTTTTATAAGATTGAGGAAAGAAGCCATCAAAACCTGGGCCCAGGGGCCCCTGGGTAGCTCAGTGGGTTAAGCCTCTGCCTTCGGCTCAGGCCATGATCTCAGGATCCTGGGATCAAGCTCGGCATCAGGCTCTCTGTTCAGCAGGGAGCCTGCTTCCCCCCCACCCTCTGCCTCTTTGCCTACTTGTGGTCTCTGCCTGTCAAATAAATAAATAAAATCTTAAAACAAAGCAAAACAAAACAAAAATCCTGGGCCCAATTTTCCCAAAAGTATGATTCTGATTCTAGTCTCTATGATGTTATCCCTTGAAGACAATGCCTCTAATTGAGTTGAATTAGTTTACTAAAGAGCATACCCCCATTTGTTGTAGGAGATGAACAATATGCAAGAGGCAAAATGCCACATGGAAGCCACCTGGTCTTCAGTGGAATATAGAATCAGTTCCTTTGGGATGAATTTGTTCCACATTTGACTTCCCACTTAAGGGAAAATAAGAGTGCCTTCTAATAGATTTTAAATAGGAAATGACAACGGAAGCTTATACAAGATTATAAAATGGGAAATTTCATTTAGATAAGCAATCATTTCAAAGTCATCTTCTTAATATTACAGACTCTTCACATAATCATAATTTTATTTTGGTATTATATGGTAATTTCAAATATAGTAAATATAAAGAATTTACCTCTGTAATTATAGCGAGTCTGGTCATAGTTTAATGGCAACAAAACTTCAATTTAGAAGTATGGTCTACCAATTATTAATACATTTGGAAATGGTGTGTCATCTTCACTCCACTTGTCTCACTAAAACAGTGAGCCAAAAAAAGTAGGTCCAAGCTGTTTACTATGGTCAAAATGGGTTGCTTTTGCACTTGGTAAAGAAGCAGTCATATTTTGGAAGAAGAAACTGAGGCTATTAATATTTTCAACTTATTTTCAGAAAAGGAAAGAAAGGATAATCTAACCTAAAGCCAAAATCTTACACAAGGTGGCAGGAGAATGATCTTTTCCCAGATAAAGGGTTTTTCATCTTAGCCATGTTAGGAGGAAGAAGAGATGAGACATTGTGGACTTGACTAACGTTTGTACACTGTTCAAAAAGTTTTCAAAATAATGTGTATTATTTTCTTCTTTTAGTTGAGACAAAAACAAACAAAGAAACAAAAAACACTAATGAGCTTACTCTTAAAAGGAGGTAAACAAGAAACTAGCAAAGATTGAGTGTTAGGTATTGTCCCCCTCCTTTTTTTTTAATTATGTTATGTTAGTTACCATACAATACATCATTAGTTTTTGAAGTAGTGTTCCATGATTCATTGTTTGTGTAAAACACCCAATGCCCCATGCAATATGTGCACTCCTTAATACCCATCACCAGGCTCACCCATCCCCACATCCTTCTCATCTTTAAAACCCTCAGTTTGTTTCTTGGAGTCCATAGTTTTTCATGTTTCATTTCCCCTTCCAATACCCCCACTTCATTTTTCCTTTCCTTCTCCTAATGTCCTCCATGCTATTCCTTAGGTTCCACAAATAAGTGAAACCATATGATGATTGACTTTCACTGCTTGACTTATTTCACTTAACATAATCACCTACATTCCCATCCATGTTGATGCAAAAGTTGGGTATTCATCCTTTCTGATGGCTGAGTGATATTCCATTGTATCCATAGATCTCATCTTCTTTATCCATTTGTCTGTTGAAGGGGATCTTGGCTCTTTCAACAGAATGGCTATAGTGGACATTGCTGCTATGAACACTGGGGTGCATATGGCCCTTCTTTCCAGTAAAATAGAGCTAGCCTATGACCTAGCAATTGCACTACTGAGTATTGACCTCAAAGATACAGATGCAGTGAAAAGAATTAGGTATTCTTAAAGCACAAATGCAGGGGATAGAAGTTATGGTACAGAAGAGGGAAGGGCAACCATATGGCAGAGTAGAATAAAGTAGCTCAGGAAGAAATTAGTCATATCCAGATATTGTAAGGCATGTGGGGTTGGCAGGGAGAGCATGAGAAATCATGAGAGAAGAGAGAGAAAATGGACCAGGCCGGAGAGGTTTATAACATTTTAACATCTAAGGTAAGCATATGCAAAGCAGAATAGGGAAAGAAATAAAAGTTCTTATAAGAATCAATACATAAGGAATAACGTGGAGGACACTGGGAGATGGAGAGAAGTGTGCTGGGGGAAATCGGAGGGAGAGACAAACCATGAGAGACTGTGGACTCTGAGAAACAAACTGAGGGTTTTGAAGAGGAGGGTGGCAGGTGGTTGGGTGAGCCCAGTGGTGGGTATTAAGGAGGGAATTTATTACATGAAGCACTGGGTGTGGTGCATAAACAATGAATTTTGGATCCCTGAAAATAAACTAAAAGAAAAAAAAGACTGACTACAGACATGGACCTCAGTGTAACACAGATATGGAACTCACTGTAATACCAGCCACTTCCCACCGACACACACAGACTATGATAATAATAAATAATAATGCAATTAAGAAAATTGCCTGCCAAATAATTTTTCCTCTTTTTTATTTTTATGATTATTATTTTTATTTTATTTTTAAAGTTTTTATTTAAATTGTAGTTAGTTAAAATAAGGTTAATATTAGTTTCAGGTGTACAATATAGTGATCAACACTGCCATACAATGGCTTAAATAAAAAAATGAAAAAAAATTTTTTTAAAGATTTTATTTTTAAATAAAACCTCTACACCCAAGGTGGATTTCAAACGTACAACTCCAAGATCAAGATTTATATATTTTACTGACTGTTCCAGCCAGGCACCCCAAAAAATAAAAATTTTATAAAATTGTTGAGTTTGTGGGAGTCTCATTTGCTTAGTCAGTTAAGTGTCTGCCTTTGGTTCAGATCAGGATCTCAAGAGTCCTGGGATCGAGCCCCATATTGCTCATGCTCTCTCTCTCTCTCTCTCTGGCTTTTGCTCTTAAATAAATAAATAAAATATTTTTAAAAAAATTGTTGAGTTTGTTTAACTAGTTTTAAACTAGTAGACAGAGATGAAGATAAAGTATGATGTAATGGCACGGAAAAATACAACTTACACGTTTTAAAAAAAAAATGTGCAATGCAAGTTACCTCACTTCTTTTATCACCACACTGGGACTTTCCCTACTGAGTTGTTGTAATGTAAGGACCTATTTTATATTTTTATATTTTAGCAAGAGGCTTTCATTGAGGTTAACCCTTAAACTGTCCTTGTTCCCCTTCCCCCAGGGGATTCACTTAAAAACAAGTCCTGGAAATCAGCTCCAGGTAACAAAGCCCATATACAAGGGTGGGTCAGGCCAGGTGGAGACATCAATCAGCGGGAGGGGGGCGGTGTTTGCATATTGTCTCCCTAGATACTAAGGAGTATGCCCCACTCCTCCGCCCTTTGGGAACCTTTTTTGCACCAATCCTAATCAAGGTGTAATAGGCTGGGTCAAATGTCTATACTAGGGTAAATTGAACCTCAATTGGTCACCTAGCCTCACTGTGGAGTTTCCTGTGTGTGTTAAAATCTCATTGGTCACCTGTGCGTGGCCAGGCCTGACTGCATGGCCTTTGCCCTTAAAAGCTAGACTGTGAAACAGCAAAGGGTTTCCTTCTCTCATAAGAGGTGTGGCCCCGAACGTTTGGTTAGATTCTTGATGCTTGGCATGAAATAAAGCTTTGCTTGACCTTTGCTTTACATCAGTCTCGCTCCTTTAATCATAGACCCATTATTGGGGCATAACAGTATTAATCTTAAAGTTATAAGTCCACAATGCATCCATCATCCATTCTACCCCTTAACATTCCCCTTTGGACAGACCCATGATCTAGAACAAGCCTTATTTTATAGTGCCTTGTAGGAGATTTTTGCTGCTGCCTAAATTGCCTACTTTCCTCTCACCATTACCACGGAAATTGGGTCCACTGAAACAAAGGGGTAGTGTAAGAAATTAAGACTTCCATAAATCTCTTTAAATACTAAAGTATAAGATAGTGATACCTTTTTTTCTGCCACATAACCAATTCTTGCAAGAATAAGGTCATATAAGAGAATTTACAACACATGCTAGCATTATCCTACTGGACCCAGACCATTTGTATGTTTCTCTGTCTCTGAGAATTGTAGTTATTTACATGACTGAAACCTAAAAATTGTTTGATATGACCACTAATATCACCTACATTATTTTAAAGCCTGTTTAAAGCTTCTGTAATACATAGGCTTTGTAAACACTTATTAAGCATCTTGTATATATCAAACACTTTAAAAATCTCTGCTTAAAAAAAAAAAAAACTCTACCTCAATGGAACTTTGAGTCTGAAAAAGATACAGGCAATATACAAGGCAACAGATAGAATAATTACATATTTGATTATATACTCTGAGGATGTCACCTTAAATTGATATGAAAATGATCAGAAGGATCTGGATTTCTTGTCAAAATTTTTTGCCTTAAAAAGAAATTGATATTTAGGGAAAGTTGTTACTGAAAGAGGTCCTGTGTCAACCAAAAATGTTAAATCATGATCTCGCTAAATTTTCCAGTTGTGATCATTGCTTTGTTTAGCTGTCTTCTATTAAGACTGAATTTAGTAATTCAGTCTCAGATTTCAGTAAGTCTTTTTTTAAAAGATTTTATTTATTTATTAGAGAGAGAGAGGGAGGGGCAGAGGGAGAGGAAGAACCAGACTCCTTGCTGAGCAGGCAGCTGATGCAGGACTGGATCCTAGTACCCTGGCATCATGACCTAAGCTGAAGGAAGACACTTAACCAACTGAGCCACCCAGGCACTCTAGACTGTAAACTTCTTAAAGGTAAAAAAGTTTATTCTTCTAGTAGTTCCACAGACATTTCTAACATCCATAAGAAAGCATGTACTGATGTAAAATGCCAGCAAATCAAATTATTTAAAAAAGAAAGAAAGAAAGAAAAGATATATCTGGATAAAGAGAAAAACAGAAAATCTAATAA
The DNA here is from genome assembly GCF_964662115.1 of Mustela nivalis. Lineage (NCBI taxonomy): Eukaryota > Metazoa > Chordata > Mammalia > Carnivora > Mustelidae > Mustela > Mustela nivalis. The sequence continues at coordinate 260,297 of NW_028136326.1, forward strand.
TACATTGAATTATTAGAGCAAAGAGTGGAGGAAGAGAAAATAAATATGAAATAGAGATTTCCACTAAAAGAAAAAAATTGAAAAAGGCAGGAGATTTAGAAAATTATTATGACAGACTTGAGAAAAAAATAAAATAGGAATTTTTAGAAAATAGCAATGAATGAAAAGGTAAATTGTTCCTACCTCTATAATATTAGCTGTTTGTTGTTGTTGTTGTTGCTAATTTACCTATTTAATCTAATAAACAAAGAAAGGTTTCATTTAGGGATAAGGTTTCTCTCTCTCTATATATATTTTTTCCATAGGGATAAGGTATATATATATATACATAGATATATATGTATATATATATTTTTTAATTTTAATTGTTGGAAAATGTGTCACAGAATGTGTTTAAACTTTAAGATACAGATGCAACATGTAATGAACTGCATTGTTTGAACGTCTAATTTGTAAATGCTGTTAGAGGAAACTTGGTGGAAATGTTCTTATGTGCTTGTGTTTCTGGAACTAAGTATATTTATTAATAAGGAATAGTTTAAAATTATGAAATGACCAGGAGTGGACAATTTTCCTAATCCTATCAGCTCTTTGCAGCTCTTTTATTAGCCCCCTTCAGGAATATCAGCTTTTTTATCTAATTAAATTTTATATTAATGTGCTTTTGACTTTTGGCCTTTCTCTTCCTTCTGTTCTTTTTTTTCCCCTAAATTACATGTTTCTGTTTAACAGCTACTATCAATTCTTTGATATGAATTCTCAACATCAATTTACTAACTCCAGAGATGAAGGAGCATCAATATTTAGAAGCGAAGAATACAAAGCCTTGGGCATCTGGATGGCTCAGTCACTTAAGCATCTGCCTTCGACTCAGGTGGTGATCCCAGGGTCGTGGGATGGAACCCCAGGTTGAACTTTCTACTCAGCTGGGAGCCTACTTCTCCCTCTCCTTCTGCCTGCAGCTCCCTTTGCTTGCGTTCTCCCTCTCTTTGTCAAGTAAATAAAATAAAATAAAATAAAATAAAATAAAATAAAATAATGTAAATAATACATTTATTTATTTATTAAAATGCAATTATTACACAATACATAATGTATTGCCTAATTACAATAATGATTAAATAATTTATTATTTATATTAAATATATCAATTTAATTAAATAAATATTTTTAGAATTTAAAATATTTCAAATTTAGATTATTAAATATTAAATCATTAATTTAATAAATAAATATCTAAACATAATTAAATAAAATAATTTATTTATTAAAATGAATAAAATAATGTTGTCATTATCTCAGCATGTATTTTTAAATAGTCTAAAAAAAATCTAATAAAGTCTAAATACATTGAGTTCAGATATTTATACAAGTTAACCCAGACACTGAACCCACAGTTTCAAAACTTTTGTTTTTATCTACTACTCAAAATACGATTTTAATGTATTTATTTGTAACTTTGACATAGCAAGGAAACTTGGAGGAAAAGGAGACATTTGCTTTTAATATTTGAAAATTATTTTGTTGATTTAAAAAAATAAAAACCTTAACACGTGAGCATTTCTTCTTAAATAACACTGTGAAGTTTCTGAGTCGCATTCTATTAAAAGTGCTGATAAAATGGCCTCAGTTACTCATTTAAATTATCAGCTGAATGGGTAACAAATGAAGTAGAGAGCTTTTTAATTATTTATGAATGTATTGCTTGTGGATGGAGTGCCACATAGAGTTACCTCTCTTTTTGGCTTTGTTTTGTGAGCAGCAGTGGAATCTATGAATGAGATTAAACATAAGGACATTCACAGAAATTCTTAATGAACTTCTGGGGAAGGGCAATAAGTGCAAGGAAAAACTGCAGCAAGACTAATTACAAATTTCAAGTGGTCATCGCTTAATTATAGAAGCTTTTAAGTTCAAGTAATATATCTTTTTCATGAGCCTATCATATTGTATTAATTACCACAAACTGCACTCTTGAACACTTATCTTTTCACATATTTCTTACTCTTAGTACTTAAAATTACCCTTATGATTGATAAGTAAATGGATTTTACTGACAATGCATTTATTTACATAAATAAATAATGCTGTTTATATATATAAAAACAATTGAATATGTGTATGTGTTCAATGAATTTTTTTTCAAATTAACATCTTAATTCTACCACATTAGTTACAAATAGATATAGACTTTATAGATTCATCAAATATTTTATTCTCAAATTTATATGTCCTTTGTGAAGTAAATGAAACTGTATATATTAAATATAATCCTATCACATGTAACAGTTACTAGTGCATCCCAGGACATACATAGGTCAGGTCCTCCTCAAGGCATCACGGATAACTGGATTTAACTTTCTATCCTAGGAGTCTTCTGTATATTTCTGTGGCTTTTATACTACAATCAGGAGGAAGAATTCTTTTGCTAAAAGCTTCCAAATGACTATGCGAGTAGATTATTTGTAGACTAGTGATATAATATTATTGTTTAATATGTGAAGCATGATAAAATAAAATGCTATTGCCATATTTAATTTGTTCAGTAAAGCATTCATTTAGTTATCAAGCATTCATTTTCTTTTTTTAAAGATTTTATTTATTTATTTGACAGACAGAGATCACAAGTAGACAGAGAGGCAGGCAGAGAGAAAGGAAGGGAAGCAGGGTCCCTGCTGAGCAGAGAGCCTGATGTGGGGCTCTATCCCAGGACTCTGGGATCATGACCTAAGCAGAAGGCAGAGGCTTTAACACACTGAGCCACCCAAGAGCCCCAAGCATTCATTTTATTTATACAGAAGAGATAGAACAATATTATATAGTAGAAAATACAGTAAATAATCTAGAAACCTTGATCATTTTGTTTTGGCAATTTTAGAACATAAAATTAGCTAAAGCTCAAGTGCAAGTTATATTTGTATCATAGGAGGAAAAGTTAATTAAAAGTTTGTTTATTACCATAGTTTAACACTTCAACAAAATGATAACGAGTCCAAAATCAATGAATATATGAAGTATACAATAAAAACAATAATCTTGAGTGTATGTGACTCACTGTAGGTATTGATAGGCTAGAAATCAAAGGGAAAGTATCTATAGGGTTTGTTCAGTTCCATGCTCATCAGATTAATAGGCTTTCTCATATTGCTTCCTTCACAACATTAATTTGTCTAATGAAGTTTTCAAGAGTTAAAGACAGTGATAGGTTCATGGCTGGAGAGAAGGTACAGAATCTAAGATAGTTCAGCAGTGCTTATTATTTAAGAGAAAGACAGCATGGGAGGTGAGGGGTATATCATGCATCCTGTTTTCACTCCCTTTGTGGAGCACCTACCCTGGAGGTCATGTAATAATAACCAATGACCAAAAAACAATAAAAAAACCCAAACATCCATGTGGAAGTGCCATCCCTGCCTGGAGATGAGTAGACTGCTCAAACAGATCCTGGGCAGGCATCTCAGCCCAGGCCTGTGTTGGGGAAGCTGGTTCCTGGCTTTGGGCGCAATCTGGAAGCCAGCAAACTGACGGAAGAGTGCAGCCAGGGTTAACAGGACTGATGATCTTTTTGCAGCCAGGCCGCGGGTGGACACCCGCTCAAGGAGCCAGGCTAGGAGGCTGCCCAGCGCCAGCGCTGGTCAAGCTTGCAGCCCCCGGGGCTTCCCCCGCGCCCCAGCCAGGGCGGGGCCTCAGGAGGGAGGGAAAGGGGGCGGGGGCGGGGCAGAGAAGGGGCTTTGCTAATTGCCAAAGCGAAAAGGGAGCTCGCGGAGGACTCAGGAGGGAGGGGGGCGGGGGCGGGTGGAGGGCGGCGGGGAGAAGGCGCTTTGCTAATTGCCTAAGCTGGAAGTGAGCTCACAGAGGATGTGGCTGAGAGTCTGGGAGGAGGTGGAGGGGCTGGCGGAGGAGGGGCGGGCAGCGCCGCGGTGCTGTGCTGCGGCTCAGTCGGGACTGCAGGACCCACCGGACTCGCCCCCCATACGCTCCCATGTGAGGCTCCGCTGTCCCGCTCCTGCTGCCTGGTGCCCCTCCCCGCCCCAAGGCTTCTCCGGACCACCCTCTGCACAGGGGTAAAGTGACACCGCGCCGCGCCCTCACCTGGAGCAGAAAGCGCGGACCCGACCTGGGGGCGAAGAGGGGGGTGTGGAGGCCCAGCCTCCCGCGAACCCCAGGGCACCGGGACCACCCCGGACGCTGCGCCAAACCCGGGTCCTCATGGGGTCGGGCTGGGGACAGCGCCTTGCGAGGTGCCCCCCGCCAGCAGGCACGCTAGCCCCCATCTTTCCGCAGCCCCATGCGCCCGTGCTGAGGATCCCCTTCCCTCCCCCGCCGTGGCCCCGCTGCTTTTGTTCTGGACTTGGGATCCCAGGTGGAAACTAGTCCCTCAGACCTCCCTGGCAGCAAGGAGGGCAGGGAGGGATTCTTGGTTTCCTGCCCTGGGTCCTCCTCTCTCCCCATTCACAAGCCTTCTGGCTTCCCTTTCCTCTCCTCATTGTCAGTTTTCTGAAATGGTTTTCTTCTGCATGTTGACCCAAAGAGCTATTTCATGAATGAATATACACGAAACTGAGTTGGAGCCCACCTGTAGAGGCCTTTCATTAGAATGGTCTCTGGTTCTAGCCTCAGTTCAGAATACTGCATGTACCTGAGGACCAAGTCCAGATGTTTCTTTCATCTCTGACTTGAATTTGAAATCCTCCTCAGACTTCAGCTTCCAGGATTTCTCCAGTCCTTGCTCTCCCACTCTCTTGCTGGGGATCCGCCATAAGTGTTGAACACAGGAATGAATGAATGATATATACCCCAGACTGCTGGGGCTTTGTCTTCTTTTGCTGAGGTTGGAAATGCTTGGGAGAGACCCCCTGTATGCAGATAGAGAGCTGCATGCAATTGCTTAGATAAACGTGTTCCCCACTTAATTGCTTGGGCATTGAACATTTCGCCCTTAACCAGTGGCTTGAGCATTTAGGAGGAGACAATCTGGAGGTGAATCAGAAGATGGCTGAATCCACATGGTGGTGGTCTGGGTTTGGGAGATTTTCCTGGAGATTCAAAGGAAAGATATAAATTCTTCCAGTGTGGAGTGGTAAACATTTTATCGATGGGAGATGGAAAATAAATGGTCTGGTTAAACTTTCCCGCCCCCTCAAAACCCATTATTTGAAAACACAAAAAGGGAAGTGAAGGGAGAAATCCTCCCACTCCCATTCCCACTCACCTCCATAGCCATCTCCTCTTCCAAGAACCTAACAGACAAGGTGCCAAGAAGTGTTAGGTACCAGCACTGGTCTCAGATCTCATTCAAGAATCATGGTGAAAGGCTTTCAAATAGATTGTGGGGGCACAGGGATCCAATTAGGGGGGACAAGTTTAAGGTTTGCCTGGTCCCCTAAAAACTAATGGCACTAGAGAAGATGAGCTTTGGGAACTATAGCTTAATGGATACAATGTGTTAAAAGCTTCAGTGAGTCATGGTGGGAAGAGGCCAAGAGGGCAGCAAACACAGTCTTAGATGATGTTATTAATAGCACTATAGGCTCTAGATTTCCTGTGGTGGTGTTCTTGGCAAGACCAGCCCGGCCAAAGTGGATACTCTCAACCTGGAACAGAGGGTCTTGGAGATGCCAGCACGTGAGGTATGATGAGAGGGTAAAATGATAGGAGGTGTCCTTTGGAAGGACTGACTCCTTGACTTTAAAAGGGAGAACCCAAATCTGTAGGTGAAATCTTTCTGGCTACAAAGAGGGCCAAGGCCTCCTAAGGTCAAGGTCTCCTCGTCACTTGCAAAGATGTCGAAGAACATATTCAGACATTTCAAAGATGTCCTCATATCATTGGTTCCCACTCTGGAATTCTATCAATAAGGTGAGAGTTCCTCTAGTTGAAAAAGAGATCTAAAAAGACTTCCCTTTCTCATGTAATTTCTGTAACCTCCAGGACACACCCACCTCCCCCTTCCAGCTCTGTAATGAAGCCACAGCTGGTGCCAATTTGTGGAACTCCTTAAAGGCTATTCTCCCTTATATACCCCGGGACCAAGTTCCCATGCTCCCTCACCCGATTTCCTGCACTCACCTCCCACCTGGTGTGTTCACACCTGCAAGTGCCTTTTACCAACCCCTTTGCCAAAAGGCAGCCAGAGTGACCTTTCAAAGACCTATCAGTTCCTGGCATTTGTCTCCATAGAAATCTGCACTGATCTTCTAACAAATTCTCAGTCCTCCAAAGGCACCCATAATCCTCCCATCAGTCTATTCATACCCCTCCAACTGACTGATGCCTGTTCTGCCCCATCTCTCTCCACTTCTTCCTGTGGAGACCTCTCATGGCACCTGCCTCCAAGCACAGGTGATTCCCATTGATGGGAAGACCCTCTTCTCTCCCCCATCTCCCCACTCCAGTTACTCCCACTTATTCGTGAGCTCACAAGCCCCATGGTACACACTCTCCATGCAGCCTGCTCTCTCTTTTCTAGCACTGGCCTCCGTTTCTAGCTGTGCTTGTGTCATGGATGTCCCTCCCCAGCCAGCCTCCAAGCTCTCCTTCCCTTTAGCTCCAACACCTGACACAGTGCCTGGCACGTAGTAAGCCCTGGCTAGCTTCTAAGAGCCTCACTGAGGGACTGAAAGCTTTTTAAAAATGTCACCACGTAGGCTCCAAACTGTAGGCAGAAAAAGCTTTGCCTGGATTGACATTTTAGAGACGTATTGGTCAAGTTGGATGTGTTCACTGACTTTACCTTGTAAAATTAAAAAAAAAAAAAAAGGACCTCTGTATCGCTTCGCATCTAAGGAAGGCGCATGTATACTATTAGACCACGTTATGAGCTTAATGGAAGGAGACAAGATGTTTTCGCTAAGAAAATGTATAAGACTGTTGAGGTCAAGTGGGAGGAAACAGTCCGTTTGTTGGAGCATTGCTATCTTACTCTATCACAGCCACTCATAAAAATCTGACACAGGGTGAGCCAGAATTGTCTGTCGGAGATGAGTTAGATCTGGCTCATGTTCCTACAGACATGAAAGCCAGAAACGAAAAAGGAGGCTTTAAAAGCGTGGGTTGAGGAGGCGGTGTGGTTCACTGCGATGAGCTAAGTGCCCAGAGCCACCAGCAGACATGCTGACCTGTGTCCGTCCTTTGTTCTGGGGTCCCTCTTTCACCATGTGGTGAGGCTGGTGGCTGGGAGAAGCTCAGGACAGGACCCGGTGGCATCTTATTTCTCCCACCCTCCTGTGGGCTCCAGTGGGCTCCAGTAGGTCCCAAGGGACAGCCTGCCTTCCTTGAAAAGCCCAGTAGCACTGGGAGCAGAAACTGGGGCCAAAGAGTGAGCACCCTGTTTGACAAGCTGGACCAGCCACCTCTTCTTCAGATGCAGGGGGAGCCCTGGCATGCTGACTCCTCCCTTCTCCCTTTCCCCTTTCCTCTTTCCTCCCTCTTTCCTTCCCCTCTCTCCTTCCCTGGTGGTGCCCTTTCCCAATGCCCACTTCATCCCTTTTCCTTTCTACATACCTGTCTTCTAGAGTTTCTTCTCTTTCCTCCCCATTACTTCCCTTCATCTGAATCTCCTCTTTGGTCCCTTTGTCCCTGCTCTCTGCTCCTCCTCCCCTTCCCTGGCCCCTGTTCAGCTCCATACTGAATGCAGGCAGAGCTGGACTAACATGCTCACTTGCTTGCTCAGCCACCCTCCAGAGAAGTCACTCTTCGGTGGCCACCTTCCTGACCCCCTGGTCGCTTCTCCACTTGTTCAGATATTGCTCTGAAGTCTGAGGAGGACAGAGCGGGGCTGCCACAGAAGCAGGCCAGAGGAGAAACCAAACCATGTGTCCACACTGTCCCCCAGCACTGCTGCTCTGAGAGCTTTCGGAGTCCTCAACAGGGTTAGGATTTAGGGGCTTCTTTAGAACTGGGAGTGAAAACAAGCATAGGTCAAAAGAAAAGCGACGGCCCCCACACAAAAATAATAATCACAAATGAAAACTATGTTAACTCTGAAGTCCCAAAGTCGAAGAATTGCCTTGAATCTGTCACTAGAAAGCACCCAAGGCCTCACTCTCTGGGTTCTGGGTGCCCTGGGAATGGCAGGAGGCTCTGACATGCACGTGGGGGTGCCGAACTATGAGGGCTAGCCTGCCCGCTGGCAGGGGGGGGTACCTCCTGTGGCGCTGTCCTGGCACGACCCCCTGCGTAGGGGGTGTGGCGCGGCGCCCTGGGTGGTCCTGGTGCCCTGGGGTTGCTGGAAGCCTGGGCCCCGACCATTCCACCCTCCCCCCCCCCCCCCCCCCCCCGCTCCTGTCCTGCGTTTTCTGCTTCAGGTGAGGGCGCGTCGAGGTGTCACTTTACCTGTGAGCAGAGGGTCCTCCAGAGAAGCCATGGGGCAGGGAGGGGCAGCAGGCAGCAGGAATGAGAATGGGACACCGTGGCCTCTGGGGCTAAGCTGGAGCGTGGGAGCGCAGGGGCAGCGAGTATGGTGGGTCCTGCAGTCCAGAATGGGCTGCAGCACAGCACCCTGGAGCTGTGTGCCCCTCCTTCCCGCCTGGGCAATTAGCAAAGCCCCTTCTCCTGGCCCCCCCCCGCCCCGCCCCCGCCCCCCTCCCTCCTGAGTCCTCTGAGAGCTCACTTCCAGCTTTGGAAATTAGCAAAGACCCTTCTCTGCGCCGGCCCTGCCCCCTCACTCCAGGGGCCTGAGCCCTGGCTGGGGAGCAGGGCTATGCCCTAGCATGCTGCCCCATTGCCAGCGCCTGCGCTGGGCAGACTCATAGCCTGGCTTTCTGAGCGGGTGTCCACGGGCAGCCTGGCTGCGAAAAGATCATCAGTCCTAAAGGCCAGCTGCACTCTTGGGTCAGTTTGCTGGCTTCCAGATTGCGCCCAAAGCCAGGAACCAGCTTCCCCAGCACAGGTCTGGGCTGAGATGCCTGCCTGGGATCTGTCTGAGCAGTCTCCTCCACTCCAGGTAGGGATGGCACTTCAACCTGGATGTTTGGGTTTTTGGTTTGTTTTTTTGGTCATTGGTTATTACATGACCTCCAGGGTAGGTGCTCCACAAAGGGAGTGAAAACAGGACGCCTGATATATATGCATATGGCCATTCTAGAAAAATAGCTTGTGGTTCTCTCGGAAACGCGGCATTGGTCCTTGCACTATGGTTTAATAGAAAAGGGATTATGCACCAAGTTACTTAAATGAGCATAGGTTGAAATCGTTTACTGAGAGTAAATATTTTAAATAGTCATATTTTAACTAAATCTATCATCAATCATAAATCTATTACACGAAGGTTACAGGCAATTTAAAAGCAAGAGCACTCTCTTCAGGGTTTTAAATAATCCCTGTCTGTCTTGGCACATGAGAAGGCAAAGATAGGAATGGTTTGTAAAAGATCATATAATAGCTTTTACTAATTCTATTTATTTGACAGACAGAGATCACAAGTAGGCAGAGAGGCAGGCAGAGAGAAAGATGGGGAAGCAGGCTCCCCGCCAAGCAGAGAGCCTGATGAAGGGCTCGATCCCAGGACCCTGAGATCATGACCTGAGCCCAAGGCAGAGGCTTAACACACGGAGCCACCCAGGCGCCCCCAGATGAAATACATTTCTGACTTAGAAACTTCAGATAGAATTATTTTGTCCATGATGACAACTGAAGAAAATGTGTCATCCCTAAACTAACCTTCAACCCTACCAACACTGAAACCTAAGCTGACCTTAAAGCCCAAACTAGAACCCTGAATCCCAAACCTGGAATGGAACCCAAAGCCTGTACCTGAGCCCTGGATCCAAGCCCTGAACCAAGAACCCAAACCCTAAACCAGACCTCCAAGTCATGAAACCTGAACCCAAATCTCAGCATGAAGTCAAACCCCAAATTTGACCTTGAACTTTATCCCATAAGCCCTGAGTCTTAAAGCCTAAATCATAAACTTAAAGCCCTAAACTATAACTCTGTTCCCTTGTCCTTCACTCTAAACCCTCACCCTAACACTAAACCCAAAGCCTGATTAGAACTCTGACTAAAACCTGAACCTGAACCCAAATTCAAACCCTTCACCACACTTTGCTTATGCACTTGCCATTGATGGATATTTGGAGTTTGTACCTCTTGATTCTTGTGAACATTGTTTGGGTTGGGGGCTAGGGTTAGGGTCTTGGATTAGGGTAGGGTCCAGGCTTGAGACCAAGTTGAGGTCAGAGTGTGGGTCTGCATCAGGGCCATGTTCAGTGACACTGTTTGGGTCAAGGACTGTTGTAATTCCACATTGTTTCCAATTCATTGTTCCTTAGCTATTTGGGGGGAAGTTGGGGGGTATTGGGCTCCATGCAGCTTGAATTTCTGGAATGAAATGGCATCAGCTGGACCCGGGGAGGGAGCAGGACCTTCCACTGAAGGGTGAGCTCCCACAGTCCTGAACTGCCTTGCACCGCCTGCAGAGGGCGCCAGACCCCAGCTCCCGCCCTGAGCCCAGGCTGCACAGCCACAGCTGTGACCTGAGCCCTGCCTTTTCAGGACCCACTGTGGAGACTTCTGGAGAATGTGGGGCGCCTCCCACCCTGACAGGACAAGCTGAGGAGGGTGTGGCTCTGCATCCACACTGACCGGACCCGTTGTGGAGGACGCGCCCACACTGGCAGCAGTCCAACCTCCTAAGGACCAGACGCTGGAGGAGGTGAGGAGAAGTCCCTTAGTGGACTGTCAAGGGGTTCGTGGTCTCAGGACCCCACAGAGAAAGGGCGCCCTGTTTAGACACTGGGGCTTCCGTCGTTTTGTGTGAGGAGACGTGGCCTCCTGCTGTGCTGTGCGCGGGGCTGTGGGGTCCCCCCTTTCTGGGCTCCGGTGATCCTTGGTCCTTGTCTGTGTTTGTGTGCTCGCGGATTCGGTTTCTTGGGCTCCTCAGATGGTCTGCAGTCAGGGAGCGTCCCCCTGCTTTGGTGCTCGTGCTCTCCCCACCTCAGCCCTGCGGGGTCCTTCCCGTGTCCACACCCACTCCAGGCTTGCGCCTAGTCCGGAAATTCGGGAGCCAAAGTGAGGACTCTGTAGCCGGTTTTGGGGAGAGTAGGTATTTTCCCAGTGTGGGTTCTTCCCTGAGCACAGTGCCTCCCCATCTCCGTGTGTACCCCTCCCTGTCTGTCGTCATTGTTGCAGGGCTGTCACTTTCTTGGTTCAGGGGCCTCCTGGGTATCTTGCTATCTTGGATGCAGGTGTAAATGAGATCGTTCTCAGCAGTCTCTTTCTGATGGGTCCTTCCGAGCACCTAGGAGTGCCACTAATTTGTGCATATTGATTTTGTTCCTTGCAAGTTCTTGAATTTATTAGTTCGATTGGCCTTAAACTTAATCTGCCAGTTATTTGACCAGCAGCATGGGTTTAATTGGGAAGAGCAGAGAATGGCAGTCTGGGCTGAGCAAGCTAAGGTCCCATCACAGGCAAGTGGGAGAAATAAAGGAGAGGAACATTATTTCATGGAGGAGGAAGAAGTTGGGAAGGGTGCTTGAAGGAAAGTCCCTTGGAGAAAGGCAGGGTGATGGAGAATTCTCACCAGCTGAGCTGCAAAGCTCCTACAAAAAGTCAGGAGATGAACCTCCAGCTTCCCCTGTGGGGCCTAAAATTGGTGAGTCTCTCCTGTGGGGGATTGCAATGTGGGGTCTGTAATGGGCACTGAGCACCAGGCGCCCCCTTCCAGCCTCCCCTTCTGGCATCCCCAGTCCACTTTACTGGGGCTTCCCTTCCTGCTTTTGCACAGTTCTAACCAGCTTGTGGTGGAACGTTGTGGAAAAACTGAAATTCCAAATCCACTGCTTCTACTGCACCTGAGATACAGGGGCCCATGATTTAATCCTCCCACGAGTCTCTTGCTAGCCCCACCTGTCCGTTACTCATTTTGAGAGTTGATATTACCAAAGTACTGTAATTCTAAAAATTTCTGAATTAGCTGTATTATTTCTTTTTAGGTATGAAGTTAACTTCCAATTATATGAATTTAATATTTTGGTCATTGTTTTCTAATTTTATTGCCTTATTCTTGGAAAATATAGCCTGATATTTAACTCTAGGAATTTATTGGCATAGACTTCTGGCCTAAATAATGGCCTGTTTGTGTAAATGTTCAACTTATGCTTATATACTTACTGAAGACTCTTGTTTTGGGGTTAGGATGGCTACATTTATTAATAGATCAGGACTATTAGATTCTCTAAATTTTGATGTCTCTTAATTTAATCTAATTAAATTATCAGTTAATGAAAGAAGTTAAATTTTTTATGTACTACTGCATCTAAACTTATCAAAGTCTTTTGCTATAATTAGACAAGTATGTCATCCTGTTTTTATACCAAGTCTTACATTAAAAAAATCATACTATCTGAAATATTATTTATTTTTATTATTATTTATTTTTTTTTAAAGATTGTATTTATTGGGGTACCTGAGTTAAGTGTCTACCTATAGCTCAGGTCATAATACCCGGGTCCTGGGATAGAGCCCTGCAGGGGGTTCCCTGCTCAGTGGCGTGCTTCTCCCTCTCCCTCTGTTATTCCCTCTGCTGTGTGCATGTTTTTCTTTTCTCACTCTCTCTCAAATAAATAAGTAAAATTTAAAGATTATCTCTCTCAAATAAATAAGTCAAATTTTCTTTCTCAATGGGAGGGAGAAGCAGACTCTCCACTGAGCAGGGAGCCTGATGCAGGGCTCAATACCAGGACCCTGGGATCATCACCTGAGCTGAAGGCAGACACTTGAACCGACTAAGTCACCCAGGCACTCCAGCTGTTTATTTATTTATTTATTTTTATTATGCATATGTTTTATCTCTCTTTTCTACAAGTCTTTTTTTTGATCTTTTTACTTTTTTCATAAAACTGAATTATTTCAAGATGACTTGGTCATCCTCTTTTCCCCAACCTCAAAGATCATAGAGTATATTTTAACTGTTAAAATAATATTAGTATTTAAGTGCTGCCTACACAAATTAAGGCAAATTATCTGTGGTCTGTATTCCTGAAAATATTTTTTTTATTATGCCTTCCTATGCCAATGACATTTTATAAGGATCTAAATGTTTCCATTTGTGATTTTTTTCAAGATAATAAAGCTATTACTTCATTCTTTTTTATATCTGATGTTATTTAAAAAATTTCTGTCAGTCTGATTCTTGTTTCTTTATTAATGAATTATTTTTTTTTTCTCTCTAACACTTGTGATTTTTTTTGTGTGTCTTTGGTATGTATGCCCTAGTTTGGGATTCATAGAGTCAACTCTAGTTATGAATATTTTCTTTCTTTTCTTGTATGTAAGTTTTAATCCAGTGTCTTGACTATTTTATGCTTGAGAAATAGATGTACATTAATATTCAAATATTTCTTTCCTTTTTCTTCTTTCATTTAAAAAAAGTCATTTATTTTATTTTATTTAAAAATATTTATTTATTTATTTGGAGTAGAGAGAGAGGGTCATGAAGAGTGGCTGATTATATACTTTCAATTTGGGAGGAGGTTAGGGATAGCACAAGCCTCCAAGGTATTTTATAAACAAGGTTTCCAGGACCTTGAGGGGGCTAGCTATTGTTAGGGAAAGGTCATTTATTACTATTTAGTAAAAACTCAGGGAAGAGACTCTTCTGATGTGTATCAGTGGGTATATGCTTGGGAGATGATTGCCAATGTATATCTTGAGGGCAGGGGTGGGGAGTAGAGATAAAGAAGTTTCCAAAGTAATTTTTACATGTGAAAGTAGATTTTCAGTATCCTGGGGGGTGGACTAAGAATGCTTTTTGCCCTGAGTGGATGTGTCCACATGGAAGCAGCTGAGTCCCCAGAGGAGCTTCAAGGACTTGTCAACAGGCTATGAGTAGTAAGGAAATCTAATTTCTTCTCTAGCTTTTGTTCCACACACATCACCTACATCTTACACCTCTTTTATATTGATAATTTTAATGCTTTGCTGGTATCCAGATGACTATATCCTTAAGTGACTTCTTATCTCTATTGAATCCATTACGTATTCTATCCATTGTATTCTTAATTCAACTAGATTACATATATTTAATCTATTAGTACCACTAGGTTCTTATTCTTGTTTTTATTTCAAAATCTTTCCTTATTTCCTTACATTATTTATTGGGTATATTTTAAATCCCTGAAATACTCACTTATTATATATAAGCTGTCAACCGTATTCTTATTTTGAGGTAGCTATATCTTTTTGGGTTTTAGGACATCATACCAACAATGCCAAATAATTTTCAGACAACAGCAGGATCTCCAAGAATTCAACTAAATTCTGACACTATCTACCTGAACATAGTGTAAGATTTCATCAGTTAAGGGATCAGTCCTCCAAGACTATCTCCAACCCCACCTCAGATGCCAGTCTCACTGTAGGCCCCAGGTTATTACCTGTGCTTGTGACTGAGCAACTACAGGTTGGAGGTCCCAGTGGCCTACTTCTTACGTTCTTTTAATTTGCTACAGGGACTCACAAAACTCAGAAAAATACTTACTTTATGTTTGCCAGCTTATTAAAAGATAAAATAGAAGATTTAAATCAATAGATAGATAAAGAAGTGCACAGGGCAAGGTATGGAGAATGGGCACAGAGCTTCTATTACCTTCTGTAAGACTGCCACTCTTCCTGCCTTTTCATACATTTAACAAACTAAAAGCTTTCTGAACCCAGTCCTTTCAGCTTTTCTGTGGAGGCTTCATGACATAGTCATGACTGACTAAATCATTGTCATTTGCTGATCTAATCTCCAGATCCTCTTCCCTCCCCAGATAATCCTGTATTGGGAGGAAGGGGAGGCAAAAAGTTGTGAAGGCTTTCACCAAGTGGTTGGTCCTTCAGGCAAACAGCCCTTGCCTTGAGTGAGGTCTGAAGGTCACTTCATTAACAGAACAAAACACACCTCTCTCACCCTTATCACAGGAAATCCCAAGAGTTTTAGGAGCTGTGAGTCAGTAGCCATGGTTGAAAACCAAATATTCAGATGACCAAAATATATTTCTTGTAAACCACTATATTACACTACATGCTTAAGTATTTAATTATGTGATCTTTTAAACTAATATTTTTCTAAGAGTATAAACTGTTCTGGCAGTAATCTGGATTGGGGAGTGATGTATTGCCAAATTTCTGTCGTTTTAGTCCAGGAAGTCAAAGAGAAAGAACAGGAGAGCCCCTTAGGGCAGGAAGTTCAAAGTAACAATGTTAACTACTACTACCTTTTCTTGATTTTTTTTTTTAAACAAGCAAATCTTCTCTTCAGAGTTGCAGTTTAAAGCCAAGAACATGCAGAATTGGGAGAAAAAATAGTTAAATTTGGAGACTTGCAGAGGTAGAATCAGAGTAGTGAAAGCCATTACAGCAACTGAACTAACTGAGGTCAGTCTTTGGTGAATCACAGAAACAGGTGGAGTTGTCAAACAAAGGAATCTTTGTTTACAACATACAAGGAGATCACAGGGAATAAGTTCCAAAGCCTTGACTGTTTGAACAGGAGAGAGATTTTTATTTAGTATTTAAGATGAATACTCAGAAGGGAGAGTTTTATTATCCCGTGTATGGTTGGTCATAAGGTTGTGGATGCATGCACATCCACATATGTATTTGTGCAATATGTATTGCATGTTCACCTGAATGAAGCTTGTATTCCACCGAGGGCAGAAACTTCAACGTTAGAATAAAGCAGAGGTAACTGTTGGACAAGGGAAAGGGACTCTGCAGGCTTCAAGAGCAGATAGAAACTAGATGGGGTCTTGGGCTCATTTTCTGGGACAAGGAATGCAAGGCCTTGATTGCTTTTGAAATAGCACTAGGAGTTTTACCACTGATTTATTGTCTCAATAGCTTAGGCTATTTCCTGGTCTGGTGGTGACTGTTAGTTTTCCCATTGCCTTGTTCCCTCAAAATCCTTAAGGAGTGAGGTTTTTGCATTTCTTTTTAAGAACCTCCCAGGAAGTTTTGGAAGAAGTGTGCTTGGGCAAGTACACAGGTGGGGTATAGATCATTGAAAATAGCTGGGGACAAAAAATGATTTTCTTATGTCAGGAAAACTATATGTCATCTTAATTTTCTGGAAACCTCTAATTCTTTCTGCTGATGTTACCAGCAGGCTTCTGAGATATTACTGATTGTTCTCTTGTACCTAAGGAAAAAGAAATGTAGAAAGCAAAAGACAAAACTTTAAAATCTATCCTCCAACTCATCAATTCACTGCAGCCACCTCTCTGTCTTTCCCTTTCTCTTTTTCTTTATCTTTCTCTCTCACTTTCTCTCTCACATACGAACAACACACGCAAATCATCTTAAAACAATTTTTAATTTTCCCTATTCCATTTTAATATACTTGAAGCATGATCATTTTCTTAGTAAATACAAGAAAAAAAAATCTAGGATTCCATCATTCTTTGTGATTAAAGTATTGAGGAATTTACTTCCAATAGCACTTATAAAAACATATTTTATTTAAGGAATATTATATAATCAGGTGCCTGCATTTTTCTTATTCTCTAACTAGTGTTATTTGGCAATTAATATTTTGTCAATCAATATTCCCCTATACCTGAATGTGTGGGCAGTGAGAGATGAGTTAGAGGCAAGGATGGTGAACACTCCCAACAACTGCAGACTACATATATCTTAAGCCATGATTTTCTTTGCAAAGGTCAACATTGATAATGTTCTAGTCATACCTCCGTGTACCAGGAAAGAAGTAGCATATTTCTTGAAAGACACAGCTATCAAAGCTCCATTGAGAATCCGTAAAGATGGAGAAGGGATTTGCAAATTACATATCTGATAATGGACATCTACTCTGATTATTTAAAAATGAATAAAAATAAAAAACCTTACTAATAACCAAACAGAGTATCCAATTTTACATGTGAAGGAAATAATGGAAGAGACATGTCACCAAAAGTATATGGATGGCTTATAGGCACATGACAAATTTCTCAACATTTAGACATTAAAGAAATACAAATTAAAATCATAATGAGACATGCTTACATATCTTTTAGAATGGCTAAAATTATAAAGCCTAATTGTACTTGGTCTGAGCTAGATTGAGAAGCAACAAAAAATCTAAACTGTTGTTGGCATATATCATGATACAACCACTTTGGAAAATAGTTTGAAAATTTTTTTAAATGCAAAATATGTTGCAGTTACAAAAATAGCCATTTTACTTCTAGGCATTTAACCAAGAGAAACAAGCCCTATGTTCATACAGGGACTTGTATATGAATTTCATATCAGCTTTATTTTTAAGAATTGAAAACAGTGGAAATGTTCATCAATGTCCATCCATAGAGCAAAGAAAAATTATGATCTATTCATTAAAGAGATTACTATTCAACATCAAAATGAACTATTTACAATTGGAGATTCTCAAAGTAATGATGCTGAGAAAAGAAAAGCCAGGCAATGAATAGTATATACATTGTGAATCCATGACTATAAAAAATCTAGAAAATACAAATTTATATATAGTCACAGTCATCAAATATATTGGTGTGATTTTAGTGCCTTCTTCTGTGATCCTATAGCTTCCTACACTTGCATCTCTGAGCATTTGTTACACCATGTGAAAATATGAACTCTTTCTCTTCATTCTGTCTTACTAGAATAAGAGTCCTTGAAATTTTATGGACAATTGAACTCTCAGTTATTAGCAGAAATTCTATCACACAGTAATTTTCCAAATATAAAAGCCAGAGTTTTACAATGACTTCTAAGCTTTTACATGATCTAGCCACTCATTTAACCTCTGTGACCTCTTTCCCTGCTACTCTTCAGTCACTCACAGTGGCCTCCTTGCTATTCCTCAGATATGCCAGGCATGATCCAACCTTATGGCCTTTAAGATAGCCAATTCCTTTGTCTGGAGTGACCTTATTGCTGATAGTTCTGCGCAAATTCATCACCTTTCCATACCTTTGTTCAATTGTCAGCTTCATTGTAACTACCCTGATCTTCCTATTAAAAATTTTAACTCCCCATCCCCTGCCTAGCAACCTTGATTTTTCTCACCCTGATCGAGTTTTTCTTTTTCCCCATTGTACTCATCCTTTTTGAATGTACTATGCAATTTTTATTAAGGTTTATAGCTTTGAATTGTCTCACCCATTAAAATAAAAGTTCTACAAAGCCAAGTATTTCATTTACCAGTGTAGTCTGAAGTAATATCTGCCATATAATAGTTCAGTAGACAACTGGTAAATTTCAAAATAAATTAATGTTGAGAATATACTGAATTTCACAAGTCATTTCAATATTTATTTCCAAAAAATAAACTATGTAAAACATACCTTAAATTTACTTTCAAAATATTTTATAGCATATAATGGACAATATACATAAGCCTTAAAGAAACAATCCTATAAATAACCATTTCATACCTACTTAAAAACTACATAATACCACACTCCTAGATCCTCTCTGAACGCTCTAAAATAACCCTAAAGGAAATACATTTTTAAAAATAACATATTTTTTGTCAAATAATTTAATAAAATAAAAGTTTCATTCATCTATGTAGATCATAATAAATGTTTTTAATAAGCATGAAATTATAACTCTGAAGTGTGCTAAAATGAAACCACCTGCTAAGGGTGAGAGAATAAAAATAAACATCATGTTTCCAAATAAGAGGAATTTATTACCTTTGAATCAAAGCATGTGGATTTGTTCAAACTGGCAATAAAGGAATACAGAGACACAAACCATAGAAAGTCATATTTTAGATTTCTAAAAGACTTCGAAGTGAAGAGTATACATTCACTTCTCACTTATTGCTCCTACATATTCATGAATTTGAGAGAAAATATAGGCCCTGTGTGTCTTAGCAACTAATGGGATATTTTTTGATATTTACATGCTTACACATAGTATGTGTTATAGTCTTCTCTTTTACATGCTGTAAAAAGGTTAACTCCTTTTCTGCAGAGATCTGAAAATGTGAAACAGTGCCTGAGTAGCTGAATTCATCTAATTCAAATTTCTTGCAGGTCTAAGACCTATTGATTTTCACTTGACTGCCTCCTTTTTCATCTGTCAATTGGTTACAAATTCTGGTACTGAAGAGAATACATTGGGGCTGGTGGCTCAGTGTGTTAAAGCCTCTGCCTTCAGTTCAGGTCATGATCTCAGGATCCTGGGATCGAGCTCCACATCGGGACATAATGTAACGACAGATAGTTTATATGGGAGCCCTTTGGGTACTCTGGTGGATGAATGTTTTTAAATTAGTTTTTCATGGACATGGGGAGTTAGAGACGAGAAGGGAGGTGGGGGAAATTGGAAGGGGAGCTGAATCATGAGAGACTATGGACTCTGAAAAACAATCTGAGGGTTTTGAAGGGGCGGGGGATTTGGAGGTTGGGGTACCAGGTGTTGGGTATCATAGAGGGCACTGCTTGCATGGAGCACTGGGTGTGGTGCAAAAAGAATGAATACTGTTATGCTGAAAATAAATAAAAAATTAATTTAAAAAATATTAGTTTTTCGTAAACTACAAAAAAAAAAAAAAGAAAAGCGCTCCCATTTATAGCGTACACTTTATGGTTCACAAAGCACGTGCCAACAATAAAAATAATAATGGGTTACCGTTACACTTCATAGAAAAGGAGGTACAGGGAAATTGAATGAAAGGGAATAACAAAGTAGGTTCATAAGTCAATCTTCCTTGTAAAAAAATTAACCTGAAAGTGCGTTTCTGCCACCTCTCTCCTGTGTGACATTTTATCGATGGGAGATGGAAAATAAATGGTCTGGTTAACCTTTCCCTCCCCCTCAAAACCCATTATTTGAAAACACAAAAAGGGAAGTGAAGGGAGAAATCCTCCCACTCCCATTCCCACTCACCTCCATAGCCACCTCCTCTTCCAAGAACCTAGCAGACAAGGTGCCAAGAAGTGTTAGGTACCAGCAGTGGTCTCAGATCTCATTCAAGAATCATGGTGAAAGGCATTCAAAGAGAGTGTGGGGGCACAGGGATCCAATTAAGGGGGACAAGTTTAAGGTTTGCCTGGTCCCCTAAAAACTAATGGCACTAGAGAAGATGAGCTTTGGGAACTATAGCATAATGGATACAATGTGTAAAAAGCTTCAGTGAGTCATGGTGGGAAGAGGCCAAGAGGGCAGCAAACACAGTCTTAGATGATGTTATTAATAGCACTACAGGCTCTAGATTTCCTGTGGTGGTGTTCTTGGCAAGACCAGCCCGGCCAAAGTGGATACTCTCAACCTGGAACAGAGGGTCTTGGAGATGCCAGCACGTGAGGTATGATGAGAGGGTAAAATGATAGGAGGTGTCCTTTGGAAGGACTGACTCCTTGACTTTAAAAGGGAGAACCCAAATCTGTAGGTGAAATCTTTCTGGCTACAAAGAGGGCCAAGGCCTCCTAAGGCCAAGGTCTCCTCGTCACTTGCAAAGATGTCGAAGAACATATTCAGACATTTCAAAGATGTCCTCATATCATTGGTTCCCACTCTGGAATTCTATCAATAAGGTGAGAGTTCCTCTAGTTGAAAAAGAGATCTAAAAAGACTTCCCTTTCTCATGTAATTTCTGTAACCTCCAGGACACACCCACCTCCCCCTTCCAGCTCTGTAATGAAGCCACAGCTGGTGCCAATTTGTGGAACTCCTTAAAGGCTATTCTCCCTTATATACCCCGGGACCAAGTTCCCATGCTCCCTCACCCGATTTCCTGCACTCACCTCCCACCTGGTGTGTTCACACCTGCAAGTGCCTTTTACCAACCCCTTTGCCAAAAGGCAGCCAGAGTGACCTTTCAAAGACCTATCAGTTCCTGGCATTTGTCTCCATAGAAATCTGCACTGATCTTCTAACAAATTCTCAGTCCTCCAAAGGCACCCATAATCCTCCCATCAGTCTATTCATACCCCTCCAACTGACTGATGCCTGTTCTGCCCCATCTCTCTGCCCTTCAACCACACGGCCTCCTTCTTCCTGTGGAGACCTCTCATGGCACCTGCCTCCAAGCACAGGTGATTCCCATTGATGGGAAGACCCTCTTCTCTCCCCCATCTCCCCACTCCAGTTACTCCCACTTATTCGTGAGCTCACAAGCCCCATGGTACACACTCTCCATGCAGCCTGCTCTCTCTTTTCTAGCACTGGCCTCCGTTTCTAGCTGTGCTTGTGTCATGGATGTCCCTCCCCAGCCAGCCTCCAAGCTCTCCTTCCCTTTAGCTCCAACACCTGACACAGTGCCTGGCACGTAGTAAGCCCTGGCTAGCTTCTAAGAGCCTCACTGAGGGACTGAAAGCATTTTAAAAATGTCACCACGTAGGCTCCAAACTGTAGGCAGAAAAAGCTTTGCCTGGATTGACATTTCAGAGACGTATTCGTCAAGTTGGATATGTTCACTGACTTTACCTTGTAAAATTAAAAAAAAAAAAGGACCTCTGTATCGCTTCGCATCTACCAAAGGCGCATGTATACTATTAGACCACGTTATGAGCTTAATGGAAGGAGACAAGATGTTTTCGCTAAGAAAATGTATAAGACTGTTGAGGTCAAGTGGGAGGAAACAGTCCGTTTGTTGGAGCATTGCTATCTTACTCTATCACAGCCACTCATAAAAATCTGACATGGGGTGAGTCAGAATTGTCTGTCGGAGATGAGTTAGATCTGGCTCATGTTCCTACAGACATGAAAGCCAGAAGCGAAGAAGGAGGCTTTGAAAGCGTGGGTTGAGGAGGCCGTGTGGTTCACTGCGATGAGCTAAGTGCCCAGGGCCACCAGCAGACATGCTGGCCTGTGTCCGTCCTTTGTTCTGGGGTCCCTCTTGCACCATGTGGTGAGGCTGGTGGCTGGGAGCAGCTCAGGACAGGACCTGGTGGCATCTTACCTCTCCCACCCTCCTGTGGGCTCCAGTGGGCTCCAGTAGGTCCCAAGGGACAGCCTGCCTTCCTTGAAAAGCCCAGTAGCACTGGGAGCAGAAACTGGGGCCAAAGCGTGAGCACCCTGTTTGACAAGCTGGACCAGCCACCTCTTCTTCAGATGCAGGGGGAGCCCTGGCATGCTGACTCCTCCCTTCTCCCTTTCCCCTTTCCTCTTTCCTCCCTCTTTTCTTCCCCTCTCTCCTTCCCTGGTGGTGCCCTTTCCCAATGCCCACTTCATCCCTTTTCCTTTCTACATACCTGTCTTCTAGAGTTTCTTCTCTTTCCTCCCCATTACTTCCCTTCATCTGAATCTCCTCTTTGGTCCCTTTGTCCCTGCTCTCTGCTCCTCCTCCCCTTCCCTGGCCCCTGTTCAGCTCCATACTGAATGCAGGCAGAGCTGGACTAACATGCTCACTTGCTAGCTCAGCCACCCTCCAGAGAAGTCACTCTTCGGTGTCCACCTTCCTGACCCCCTGGTCGCTTCTCCACTTGTTCAGATATTGCTCTGAAGTCTGAGGAGGACAGAGCGGGGCTGCCACAGAAGCAGGCCAGAGGAGAAACCAAACCATGTGTCCACACTGTCCCCCAGCACTGCTGCTCTGAGAGCTTTCTGAGTCCTCAAAGGGTTAGGATTTAGGGGCTTCTTCAGAACCGGGAGTGAAAACAAGCATAGGTCAAAAGAAAAGCGACAGCCCCCACACAAAAATAATAATCACAAATGAAAACTATGTTAACTCTGAGTCCCAAAGTCGAAAAATTGCCTTGAATCTGTCACTAGAGAACACCCAAGGCCTCACTCTCTGGGTTCTGGGTGCCCTGGGAATGGCAGGAGGCTCTGAAAAGCGCGTGGGGGTGCAGAACTATGGGGGCTAGCCTGCCCGCTGGCAGGGGGGGGGTACCTCCTGTGGCGCTGTCCCGGCCTGACCCCCTGCGGACAGGGTGTGGCGCAGCGTCTGGGGTGGTCCTGGTGCCCTGGGGTTGGCGGGAGGCTGCGCCCAGCTCCTGGACTGCGTTTTCTGCTTCAGGTGAGGGCGTGTCGTGGTGTCACTTTACCTGTGAGCAGAGGGTCCTCCAGTGAAGCCATTGGGCGGGGAGGGGCAGCAGGCAGCGGGAATGGGAACAGGACACCGTGGCCTCACGGGCTAGGCTGGAGCATGAGAGTGCAGGGGCAGCGAGTATGGTGGGTCCTGCAGTCCCGAATGGGCTGCAGTACAGCACCCTGGCGCTGTGCGCCCCTCCTTCCCGGCTGGGCAATTAGCAAAGCCCCTTCTCCCGGCCGCCGCCGACCCGCCCCCGCCCCCCTCCCTCCTGAGTCCTCTGAGAGCTCACTTCCAGCTTTGGAAATTAGCAAAGACCCTTCTCTGCGCTGGCCCCGCCCCCTCACTTCTGAGGCCTGAGCCCATGCTGGGGTGCGGGGCTAAGCCCTGGCATGCTGCTGCATTGCCAGCGCCTGCGCTGGGCAGCCGCCTAGCCTGGCTCCCTGAGCGGGTGTCCACGCGCAGCCTGGCTGCCAAAAGATCATCAGTCCTAAACGCCGGCTGCACTCTTGGGTCAGTTTGCTGGCTTCCAGTTTGCGCCCAAAGCCAGGAACCAGCTTCCCCAGCACAGGCCTGGGCTGAGATGCCTGCCTGGGATCTGTCTGAGCAGTCTCCTCCACTCCAGGCAGGGATGGCACTTCAACCTGGATGTTTGGGTTTTTGGTTTGTTTTTTTGGTCATTGGTTATTTCATGACCTCCAGGGTAGGTGCTCCACAAAGGGAGTGAAAACAGGACGCCATATATAGCATACAGCCATTCTAGAAAAATAGCTTGGGGTTCTCTCGGGAACGCGGCATTGGTCCTTGCACTATGGTTTAATAGAAAAGGGATTATGCACCAAGTTACTTAAATGAGCATAGGTTGAAATCATTTACTGAGAGTAAATATTTTAAATAGTTATATTTTAACTAAATCTATTATCAATCATAAATCTATTACACGAAGGTTACAGACAATTTAAAAGCAAGAGCACTCTCTTCAGGGTTTTAAATAACCCCTGTCTGTCTTGGCACATGAGAATGCAAAGATAGGAAATGGTTTGTAAAAGATCATATAATAGCTTTTACTAATTCTATTTATTTGACAGACAGAGATCACAAGTAGGCAGAGAGGCAGGCAGAGAGAAAGATGGGGAAGCAGGCTCCCCGTAAAGCAGAGAGCCTGATGAAGGGCTCGATCCCAGGACCCTGAGATCATGACCTGAGCCCAAGGCAGAGGCTTAACATACGGTGCCACCCAGGCGCCCCCAGATGAAATACATTTCTGACTTAGAAACTTCAGATAGAATTTTTTTGTCCATGATGACAACTGAAGAAAATGTGTCATCCCTAAACCTAACCTTAAACCCTACCAACGCTGAAACCTAAGCTGACCTTAAAGCCCAAACTAGAACCCTGAATCCCAAACCTGGAATGGAACCCAAAGCCTGTACCTGAGCCCTGGATCCAAGCCCTGAACCACGAACCCAAACCCTAAACCAGACCTCCAAGTCATGAAACCTGAACCCAAATCTCAGCATGAAGTCAAACCCCAAATTTGACCTTGAACTTTATCCCATAAGCCCTGAGTCTTAAAGCCTAAATCATAAACTTAAAGCCCTAAACTATAACTCTGTTCCCTTGTCCTTCACTCTAAACCCTCACCCTAACACTAAACCCAAAGCCTGATCTAGAACTCTGACTAAAACCTGAACCTGAACCCAAATTCAAACCCTTCACCACACTTTGCATATGCACTTGCCATTGATGGATATTTGCAGTTTCTACCTTTTGATTCTTGTGAACATTGTTTGGGTTGGGGGCTAGGGTTAGGGTCTTGGATTAGGGTAGGGTCCAGGCTTGAGACCAAGTTGAGGTCAGAGTGTGGGTCTGCATCAGGGCCATGTTCAGTGACACTGTTTGGGTCAAGGACTGTTGTAATTCCACATTGTTTCCAATTCATTGTTCCTTAGCTATTTGGGGGGAAGTTGGGGGGTATTGGGCTCCATGCAGCTTGAATTTCCGGAATGAAATGGCATCAGCTGGACCCGGGGAGGGAGCAGGACCTTCCACTGAAGGGTGAGCTCCCACAGTCCTGCACTGCCTTGCACCGCCTGCAGAGGGCGCCAGACCCCAGCTCCCGCCCTGAGCCCAGGCTGCACAGCCACAGCTGGGACCAGAGCCCCGCCTCTTCAGGACCCACTGTGGAGACTTCTGGAGAATGTGGGGCGCCTCCCACCCTGACAGGACAAGCTGAGGAGGGTGTGGCTCTGCATCCACACTGACCGGACCCGTTGTGGAGGACGCGCCCACACTGGCAGCAGTCCAACCTCCTAAGGACCAGATGCTGGAGGAGCTGAGGAGAAACCGCCTGAGTGGACTGTCAAGGGGTTCGTGGTCTCAGGACCCCACAGAGAAAGGGAGCCCTATGTAGACACTGGGGCTTCCGTCGTTTTGTGTGAGGAGACGTGGCCTCCTGCTGTGCTGTGCACGGGGCTGTGGGGTCCCCCCTTTCTGGGCTCGGGTGATCCTAGGTCCTCATCTGTGTTTGTGTGCTCGCGGATTCGGTTCCTGGGGCTCCTCAGATGGTCTGCAGTCAGGGAGTGTCCGCCTGCTTAGGTGCTTGTGCTCTCCCCACCTCAGCCCTGCGGGGTCCTTCCCGTGTCCACACCCACTCCAGGCTTGCGCCGAGTCCAGAAATTCGGGAGCCAGAGTGAGGACTCTGTAGACGGTTTTGGGGAGAGTAGGTATTTTCCCAGTGTGGGTTCTACCCTGAGCACAGTGCCTCCCCATCTCCGTGTGTACCCCTCCCTGTCTGTCGTCATTGTTGCGGGGCTGTCAGATGACAGGTCTGTCACCTTCTTGGTTCAGGGGCCTCCCGGGTATCTTGCTGTCTTGGATGCAGGTGTAAATGAGATCGTTCTCCGCAGTCTCTTTTTGATGGTTCCTTCCGAGCACCTAGGAGTGCCACTAATTTGTGCATATTGATTTTGTTCCTTGCAAGTTTTTGAATTTATTAGTTCAATTGGCCTTAAACTCAATCTGCCTGTTATTTGACCAGCAGCATGGGTTTAATTGGGAAGAGCAGAGAATGGCAGTCTGGGCTGAGCAAGCTAAGGTCCCATCACAGGCAAGTGCGAGAAACAAAGGAGAGGAACATTATTTCATGGAGGAGGAAGAAGTTGGGAAGGGTGCTTGAAGGAATGTCCCTTGGAGAAAGGCAGGGTGATGGAGAATTCTCACCAGCTGAGCTGCAAAGCTCCTACAAAAAGTCAGGAGATGAACCTCCAGCTTCCCGTGTGGGGCCTGGAATTGGTGAGTCTCTCCTGTGGGGAATTGCAATGTGGAGTCTGTAATGGGCACTGAGCAGCAGGCGCCCCCTTCCAGCCTCCCCTTCTGGCATCCCCAGTCCACTTTACTGGGGCTTCCCTTCCTGCTTTTGCACAGTTCTAACCAGCTTGTGGTGGAACGTTGTGGAAAAACTGAAATTCCAAATCCACTGCTTCTACTGCACCTGAGATACAGGGGCCCATGATTTAATTCTCCCACGAGTCTCTTGCTAACATGTGTCCTCTCCATGTTGGGTGACCTGGATTTGGGAGGGCTTGGCCTCCATCCCAAAGTCTGATGTTCTCTCTGCTTCCGTGTCATCGTGCTAACATGGATATTTGGAAGATTCATTTCCTCTGTGGTGATTTCAAAGTGCAGTCAGCTTGTTATAGCAGCACAAATACGTGCTGTCTCCACACTCAGATTCCCCAGCCGTCATTTCTTTACCACGTTTGCCACTTCACACGGGATGCTTCAGTGTGTTTGATCCCACACCAGGACAATGTCCTGCAGAACCACCACATAACCTGAAATGAGGAGATCATTACAGAAACCATCCAAGGGTTAGTGTTAGGAACCAGGGACATGGCAGGGCTGATCTGAAGACCCCATGGAGAGCTGTCTGGGTGGCTGAGTTGACAGTGGAGGTGAGGGTGAGTGTCTGGCTCTGGCTTTGTGTCCAGGAGTCAGCTCTGTGTGGGTGTGTCCTCAGCTAGGCATGCAGATTTCTGCTCCTCTGAATCCTTTCCGGAGTTCCAAATGGCACAGTTTCCTTCTGGGCAGCAGGCTGAGTCCTCTGGGATTGCCCATGTGTCCCCAAATTGTAGGGCACCTACTGCAAGGCCTTTGGGGTCAGAATCTTGAAAAGCAAACCAAAGGTTATGGTTAGGGACCACAACATGGCAGGCCCGATCTGCCAGCACTCTGTCCATCTTTCTGGGGGAGGGGGCTGTCGAGGGATTTGTTCAGGTTGAGTGTCAAGCTCCAGGTTTGCATCCAGGGGCCTGCTGAATATGGGGCTGTCCAGAGGTAGGAATGCAGATTTCAGTTCCTCTGAATCCTTTCTGGAGTTCCAAATGGCATGGTTCCTTTCAGGGTGGCAGGGTGAGTCCTATGGTGTTCCTCACTGTCCCCAATCTCTGAGGCTTTGGAGCCAGGCCGTCGGGGACAGACAAACACAGGCTGGAGAGCTTTAATGTCAGAAATGTATTTTTGCACAGATCTGGAGGCCAGAAGTTCCAGATCAAGGTGCCAGCAAGGTTGGTCTCCAGTGAGCTTTTTCTTGTTGTTCTATAGATCACTACCTTTTCAACTGTGCCCTCTGATGACCTCTTCTCTCTGGGCCCCCAGAGGGGAGGTAGGGGGAGTGCTTTCATGTGTTACACCCTTATGAGGACACCAGTCCTAGCAGATTAGGACTCCTGTGACCTCACCAAGCCTTCAGTACCTCCTTCTAGGTAGGCCCTATCTCCAGATGCAGTCACACTGGAGATTAGGAATTCTTCATATGACTTTTGTGGGGACACAATTCAGTCCATAACAATTAGTACAGGAGAAAAGCCATGGAGAGAATTCTAGAGGAGTCACACGTTGATGTTATAAGGTAAGTGGGTATAAAAGAGCACCTCTGAAGTCCAATAGGTCATTAGAGCTAGAGGCTGACAGGAAAGTCCTGTACGTGCCACAGTTTTGAGTTTGATGCAAGTGCAACTCTGAAGGGAAGATATTTGGGAGGCCTTGGCCAACCACTACTTCCAGCCAGGGGTGATTCTGGAGGGAGTATCTCTCGGAGTGCTGCCTAGAATCAAGACTTTGGGGTTGGAAAAGTGCCACTTCCAAAGCTGGAGAAGGATGGTGCTGTAAGTTACTTGAAGAGTACTGTTCTGGGAGATAGGAGATCTGGGGTGTCTTCTTTGTTCTGCTGCTGACCAGATGTGAAAATGCAGATTAACTCCCTAACCATCTCAGTTCTACCACCATGTGCTGCTGTCATGTGTCCCAAGCCCCAGAGTTAGTTTGATCCATAAGCAGAAGCCAGTCTTTTAGTTCCCAATCTCTTAATCGGGCTGATCGTCACAATATATAGTGGACACGTGACAGCCACCGGGGAGAAGTAAGGGTTGTCTTCCCCTCAGGGAGAGTGGAAAAGCTCTAGGAGAGGGCATACCCGTAGACCAAAGGCAGCCAGTGCTGGGGAGTGGAGCCACGGGGAAGAGTGTGCTGATGACAGCCTTGTGGAGGGAGGGCAGAAAGAGCCACCACCATGACACTTGAGTTACAGATCGAGCTTGGGGATAGAGAAGGGATCAGGGCATGGTAGAGCAGCAGCTGGCAAAGTGATTCTATTGAGCTTAAGCTCATAGTGCCTTAGCGAATTAGAATGGGAAATGCCTTGCTATTGTCTGTGACTCTGTGATTGTGTGAGTATGAGTGACAGAGTGGGGACAAAGAGAGAGGGAGAGAGAATACATTAAATTTTAAAGAAGGACAATAAGGGACGCCTGGGTAGCTTACTCAGTTAAGCATCTACCTTTGGTTCAGGTCATGATCCCAGGGTCCTGGGATTGGATCCCATACCAGGCTCTAGTGGGGGGCCTGCCTTCCCTCTGCCTGCAGCTCCCCTTGCTTGTGATCTCTCTCTTCCTCTGTAACAAATAATAGTAAAAAATAAACAAGGGCGATACGTTATGTTTACTTTTGTTTCTGATGCCAGACATGGGTTCAGAGGATTGAAGAGGGAGATCCAAGGAGCTAGCCTCTCAAGAGGAGTGAATACCTAGTCACTGGTAAGACCCCTGGTCCTGCAATACAATATGGCTCCTGTGATCTGGGTCCTGTTAAATGCCCCTCGCCATCCTTCACCCGATAGTTTGATTCTTCATTGCGTTCAGTGTGGGGAACTGGGAGAAGCTATGACACTTGGCCCTTTGTGGAGGAATGTTAGTAGTATAAATAGCAATAGTTATCAGTTCTGGAGCACTTCCATGACTCTGCTGCAGGCACTCTGCTGTGACCTGGGTTTATAGCAGTGAGATAAACATAGAAATAGATGTGGGCTCTGTTCCCAAGAATCTGAAACCCACTATTCTCCTTGTCCCCTTCCCATTCTGTCTTCTTCAGCCCTTGTGCAATCCCACCAAGCAGGAAGCTTGCTTCTCCCCTTCCCTCTCCTGCTCCCCCTGCTTGTGCTCTCATTCTCTCTCTCTGACATGTAAATAAATCAAATGTTTTAAAAAATTATAAAAAAGGCAAAACAAATAACCATTTTTGGAGAGTGATTTTCTGAATGCAGTTATGGGCAGTGCTGGGTACTGAAGAAGACGCTCTGCTGACCAGAGGAGTGGGGAAATTACAGAACAAATTCCACAGGTCATTGAATATATCACATTCATCACCCCACCCATAGCACTCATTAATCTCTAGCCCAGCCAATATGTTGGTTATAAAAATGAGCTTTCTCCAAACTGACAGGAAGTTCTCGTTTTAGCAATGTAAATCATTCTGATCTTTATCACTAATGTGATCTAATCCTGTCTAGTAAAGAAACTTGAGAGTTCTATATCTCTGTAAGCATTTAAGAAAAACAATGGACTCTACTCTAATTACTTTTTAACTAACTTGACTTGCCAAAGGAAGGAGAAAGTAAATATCAGAAATCTTACCACTAAGCACAAGTTGCAAGTTATACCTGCCAAAATGTGGTTCAAAATATAAGTAACCAGTCTCCTTAGAAGCCTTTTACCTTCTTATATCTGTTATGTTGGGTAAATGAGTAGTTACTAGAATACAGCTGGCTCAGTGATCACAATTCAGCTTACCCTCAGAAATATAAATAGATTACATGTTTAGCCCGGTAACTGGACACTGATATAGAATTATTCACTGGCTGATTCCTACATCAGAAACCACAAAAAAATTTTCTTTTTTATGGAAGTATGGCTGTTACAATAGTCTCACCTGTACCTCATAGTGATTGACTTAACTACTCTATACGTTACAACTCTAGATGTAACATTTTAATAAAACAACAATATCTTTGATGGTATCATGGAAATGTAAGTGCCTTGTGCACTTTTCTTAATGTGTATAATTACCTAAACATCATAGTAAGTAAATCAAGGCCATTGTCAAGCTTCCGTCAAGGAGAGTCCTTAACTAGAGGGATTTCCCATTGCTCTCAGGATGATAACCTCTGAGTTACAGGTTCCGTTAGTTGGCCACACACATTTGGAGCCTTGTGGACTTTCTGACAGCTGAGCAGCATATCTGTTTCAAGCATTGTGATCCCTGTTCTTACTGCAAGAGTGACAGTTGTCACTTTTCCTTTGACCCCTGTCTTTAGGAAAGTGTCTGACTCAGAAAGTCGAGTCAGTACCCCCCAAAAATATTTTCAGGAGAACCACCTCAAAGATGATCACCTGAGATACTGTCAAGAAAAAAAAAAAAACTGAAATTCTAAGCAACATCCATAAAAAGTATTTTCATGTTGATAAGGAAAGATTTTCCCCTAAATACCAGAGAGGCTCCATGAAAGTGAGATTTTTACCTATTTTGTTCACCGTGTCACCAGTCCCTAGAAGAGCGCCTAAGACATCACTCAAGATTAGGTTGCTTTGAATGAATCAAATGAATGAATGAACTGTAGCCTTTGATAGTGAGGTAGTTTATGGTCCTTAGGCAAGAGATGTGATTTGTGTTGGGATTTCAAGAATGGGAGGTGCCGAAGAGAAAATTGAGAAGCTAAATGTGAAAATATGCAATTTACTGACTGGAGTAGTTCTGAATATATTTCAAACATAATTAAACTATGGCTGTGGGTCTATATGCGTTTTCATAATTTTCCCTTGAAAATGTGAGGCATACAGATGTCATCTCCAATGAATTCTCCTTGTCCGTATACAGAATCACCAAAAAAAAAAAAAAAAAAGGCATTCTGACAGTCTTCAGACCATCCACTCCAGGATTGTGACTCTTTCTTCTCCATGTTCTTTCTGACATCATGGACTTTCAGGTTGACCTCTCTCATCTTGGGTCCCACTCTCATTAGCTGTAGAAGTCATGCGATGTTTGTGATGTGAGGGTGGCAATACTCTCTGACTTTTGGTTACAATATGTCTTTGAAAGCCAGTGTTTATTCTGCTTTTACAGCATTTCTCCATTTGAATTGGCCACCTTTTAAGTGGTCATTAGCCACATGTGGCTACTAGCCATGGGACTTGGACAGCAGAGGTGTGGAAAGTCCGCACATTCTTCCACTCAAAGGATATTGTGAGTTATGCTACATCTTTTTTTTTGAAGTGCCTTTTTTAGATATTTAAATTCAATTAGCCATTAGATAGTACATCATTGGTTTCAGAGAATTCAGTAACTCATCAGTTGTGGATAACCCTTGGTGCTCATCACATCACGTGTCCTCCTTAATGCCTATCACCCAGTTTCTCCATGTCTCCCACTCCCCTCCCCCCCAGCAACTCTCAGTTTGTTTCCTATAGTTAAAGGTGCCTCATGGCTTGTCTCCCTTTCTGATGACTCCCATTCAGATTTCCCTCCCTTCCCTCTGATCCTCTGTACTACATCTTAATCTCAACAGTCAAGCAGTGGTAGTAATTCAGTCATGGAGTCATGCATATTCTAAATCTGATGAGGTGGATTCCCATACTGCCTTTGTCTCTTCTAGAGCGCTTACATTTGTTATGTTATTGCTGCTGCGTTCCATGTTTCTCGTTCACTGAATGTCTGATAAAAGAATTAGTAAAATGTGTGACTGCAGAAAATACAATGGTCATGGATGATGAAGATTTTCTCCTTGACCAGACTCGAGTCAAGTTCCTCTGAGTCCTCTTTCTGTCTAGCCTTGACCTTAGGCTCCGCCCACTTAGCCCAGTTTTAGCAAGAAATCTGCTTGGTCATTTTTCAGCAATCTTCTATCCTACTCTTGATATCTGATCAAATTCCTTATCTCTCACCCCTGGTATCTTACCACTTTTTTTTTTTAAGATTTATTTATTTTGACAGAGAGAGAGCCTGAGCAGGGGGAATAGCAGAGGGAGAGAGAGAACCAGACTCCCCACTGAGCAGCAAGCCCAATGCCAGGCTTGATCCTGGGATCAGATCATGACCAAGCCAAAGCCAGAGATTTAACCAACTAAGCCACCCAGGTGCTTCAGTATCTATAACCCTTAATATCTGATCCAATCCCTTATTCCCAGGGCACCTGGTTGGTGCAGCTGGTTGTACGTTTGACTCTTGGTTTCTACTCTGGTCATGATCTCACGGTCCTGAGATTAAGCCTCACCTCAGGCTCTATGCTCAGTGAAGAGTCTGATTAAAATTCTCTTTCCCTCTCCCTCTACCCCTACCCCTGCTCCCTCTCTCTAAAATGTATTAATAAGTCTTTTAAAAAATTCCTTATCCCCTGATCTCAATAGTTTATGACCCTAGCCTTCCTTCAACAATATTACTGTCCAGATGGTTTAGCCAGAATCCCTTCATCCTTACCCTTGATGTTCCATCTTAATTTTACATTCAGTGATCCCCACCATGCTCTTTAGCTGTAAATCTCCATTTGTCTGAGCTGAGCCAGATTTCTCTCCCATACTATACAATAAAATCTCATCATAGTAGCATCCCTTGAATAAAATCTTCCTTACTCTCTTTAATGGGTGTCACAATATTTTTTTTTTCTTTAACAGTCAGGAGGGTGCTAATGGAGTACCATGACAAAAGGCCTAACTTCCTATAATGGACATTTCCTTGGTTTACCTGACAAATACTCTTTCTCTCTTCTAAGGAAAATTTCCGGTTCTCAGTATAACTGCCAACTGGCCCAGGGGTGGACAAGTGAGGCAGATGAGACCAAAATGAAAATTCTGTTGAGACACTGGACCTTGAGGATTCAAGCCAAGGACATAAAAGTGTTGGTACTCCATTATTCTGATGGTCCGTTAACTCTTGCTTTTTTGGTTCCTGTGTCTATCACTGCCCCTGCCTTTTTGAAGATAATGACCATTCATCTGAGTACACGGTTCACAGAATCCCTTTGCAGTGGCCCATGCGGGCCAAGGTAGTAGAGCATAATAGATCTCTGTAAGTTTTTAAAAAATGTCTTTGTCCCTGTTGCCCATGGCCATTAAAGACCAAAGGTCGGGGGTAGGGGGATATTGGAAAAGGTGAAGTTATAGTTACTCACTGATTTTTTGATTGGTAGAGAGAAAGCAACACCTACATACAGGGCCAGTGGGTGAGTGGAGGAAACATCTTTGGCTCTAGGAGGAATGGGGGAAGGAGAAATATTAATAATCTTTGTCTTTGGAACTGCCCCTGAAGACTTCCCCACACAGGAAAATGACCTAGCGTGACTCTCCTATACTTCGGCAAGCCCCTTAAATTTAACTGACATCTAGATCTGATACTCCCTGCTGGATAACTCTGATCATTATTGGATTGTTACTTATTTTATTTTAAAATTATTTTTAAAGAAAATTTTAATCTAAATACAATTAATTAACATATAATACTAGTTTCAGACATACAGGTTAGTGATTCATCAGTCTTTTGTAACACCCAGTGCTCACTGTATCACATGCCTTCCTTAATGTCCATCACCCAGTTACCCCATCCAGCCATCCCTCTCCCCTCCAAGAACCCTCAGTTTGTTTACTGTGATTAAGAGTCTCTTCTGAGGGGTACCTGGCTGGCTCAGTGGGTTAAAGCCTCTGCCTTCAACTCAGGTTATGATCTCAGGGTCCTGGGATCGAGCCCCACATCAGGCTCTCTGCTCCCTGGGGAGTCTGCATCCTCCTCTCTCGCTCTTCCTGCCTCTCTGCCTACTTGTGATCTCTGTTTGTCAAATAAGTAAATAAAAATCTTTTTTTTTTAAAGTCTCTTCTGGTTTGTCTTCCTCTTTGACTTCATCTTGTTTTATTTTTTTCCTTTACTCCCCTATGATTCTGGTTTGTTTCTTGAACTCCACATATGAGTGAGATCATATGATAATTGTCTTTCTCTGACTGACTTATTTCGCTTGGCATAATACCCTCTACTTTCACCCCTGTCATTGCAAATAATTGCCATTTATTTTAACTCGACAGAGAAGGCCACTAGAAACAGCAGGTGATGGCCCCAGCTCCTGTTCCTCCATGCAGAACATCTGTCAACACCTGTGGACATCTTTTCCTCCCCCCATTCCTATGAATGTTGCTCAGTTGTTACATGGCATGGACAAATGCTGTTGGCTGGTGGCATGGACACACTGGACAAGCTTGGCCTTCGGTAAAACAAAGACTGGCTTCAGTTACTCAAACTGAAACAGGAATGCTTGGATGAACAAGCCTGCCAGGAAGTCCCACTGGAGGTACTCAACCTGTGCCCCTTCCCTCCTTGGACCAAGAACCTGAACTTGAGAGATGAATGGCTTATCCAAGGTTATGGCAAGGTTACACAGAGCTGAAACTAGACACAGGTGTACATGCCTATTGATCAAGGCTGGCTGAGAAATCGAACTGCCTCAAATCTTGATTCTTTTTGCCACTTCTTATTCTCTGACCCTGTTTTTCATAGTTTAGGATGTAGGAATAATAAAAATATCAGCTAATGGGGTATCCTGACTTTTTGATGTTTTAGTTCTTGTCAGACATTTACCATAATGCTTAGCACATGGATATGTGTGTGCACACACGTGCACATGCATGACACTCAAAAAATTGTTCCCTGATATTAACTTTATCAGTGCACTTTGCATCCACCACCAATTGGCTGTTTTGTCACAAACTGATTAAAGCAGAACTGTCAAGTGAGGAACTTCAAAGCCAAAGCATTAAGTGCTTTGAAAAACCAGCACCTGGGAGGATTTGTCTCAGCATCTGTGATTAGAAGGCAGCAAAAAGAGACTTTGGGGACACAGTTCACCCCTTCATGAAGCAGCCATTCAGAACTTTCTCCGAAGGGCTAATGCCTAATCTTCCAAAGACCAGCAAGAACAAGCTTATGGTCTGTTAAAATCAGATTTTTAAAAGATTTTTATTTATTTATTTGAGAGAGAGAGAGAGAGTGAGAGAGAGAGCATGAGAGGGGAGAAGGTCAGAGGGAGAAGCGGACTCCCCATGAAGCTGGGAGCCTGATGCAGTCCTTGATCCTGGGACTCCAGAATCAAAATCAGTTTGATTGACTCAATACAGTCAGGGAGGACAGTCCTCAGGAGTCACAGAATGCTGGTTGCCATGAGGGAGGAGTCTTTTACAAAGTCTGGGCTCTCACAGAAGGAGTCTGAAGCACGTGTATGGAAAGCAGAGGTCAGTTCTGGATTAGAAGCTCTTTCTGAGGGGAAATGAGTAGAAGCAGGGATTAACCAGGACTTGGGCTCTGCTTTATTCAGTTCAAGTTGCTGCAACAAATAATGACAGACTGGGTGGCTGAAACAGCAAAACATGTACTATTCCTTGCAGTTCTAGAGACTGAGAAGTCCAAAAGCAAGATCCTGGGAGATCTGATATCTAGCAAGAGACTGCTTCATTATCTACAAATGCCCATATTTCTGTTGTAGACTTGCATGGATGACAGCTGGCAGAACAATCTCTCAGGTCGTTTCTCAGAAGTGCTTTTATCTCATTCACAAGTGTTCCAATCTCATGACCTCACCACCTCTCAAAGCCCATACCTCCTGATGGCACTCCTTGAGGGTCAGGGCTTCAACATCTGAATTGGGACAAGACACAAACATTCAGTCCATTAGCAAGTGTTGTCATGAGGACAGCATAGCTTATCAACTGGGTATCCCCAGGAATCCATGGGACTAGCAAAGCAGAATCTGGGGGTGTCACTGGTAGGAAAGCAGGAGGTCCCCAAGAGACAGTCCTCATAGCATTTTACAGAGACAGCAGGACCCTTGAGAAACAATAGTTTCCGTGACCCATACACCAGCCTTTATCTATGCCTGTCCTCCCTGCTGGATTCACAGCAAGCCTACTTCTTTCTTTTCCAGTACAAATGGATTTCCACTCTCTGAATCCTGATGAATTTTTGCTCTTTTGCAGTTAGTAGGTTGTCCCTCAGGATTCTGCATGTCTGGATTTGCAATCGTGGAAACTGCCAAAGGTCTAGGGACCTGCATGGCAGAACCCGGCCTCTACCACTATTGCCCAAGGTAGGGACTCTGGTCCCTTGAGCGTCCTGTGCTGCTGTCAAAGGTCTGTGTGCATTGGCTTATTGTTTTTTTTTTTTAATGTAATTGCTTATACGTGTGTTTCATCATGCTCAAGTGGCCTTTCTGTGAAAAAGTGGCCAAGCTACACCTAGAAGTCACTGAAGAAAGTTCTAAGAACTCCTGGTTAGTATGAGGCTAGAGAGAGAGAGAAAGAGAGAAAAGAAATCTGCCTCTCTGCATTTTGCAAGTCCCTGGGCAAAATCTGTTGGCTGTGCACTCCTCACACGAAGATTCCAGGCAGGGAGACCCTCCTGAGCCTCATCTCCCTGAGTTCCTCTTCCAGGAGCAATCCCTAGTTTGAGACCAGGGTTAGCGAAAATAGAGCAGCAAAGCAGGGTCCAGAAGGAAGGACTGCCACAGACCATGGAGCACCAGGGGGACAGGCTGGTACCTCCTCACAGTTGGGGTACAAATGGGCTCAGCTCAGCAGGTATAGGGGTGCCCTTGGCCCCTCTGGTGGGCTTTGCAGTGCCCCAATCTCAGGAAGAAAAAAGGCTGGCTCAGGTGACATATTTTTGACTGGGAAGGAGCTGACAGCAATGGAAATAAACAAGTAGGGAATGATGTTGGAAAGTTGGAGGGTTTGTCCTTTATATCTCAGCTTTCTCTCCTATCTTCCCTTGCTCTGTAGTGTGTTATCAAAGAAGTTTTTGGCATGATATTCCTGTTCACTGATTAACTCTTGAGCTGTGTCTTTTCTGCTGTTCAGCTCATCTGGTGAATTCTTTTACTGTAAAAAGTATCTTGCCCTTGCAAGGGCAATGGCAAGACCTGAGAAATCCCAGAGATTTCAGCTTGCCACCCAGAAGGAAACCAGGCTATTTGGAATGCTGGAAAGGATTCAGAGTAGGGGAAATCGTCTTGGACATCTGAGACCACCCCCACATTCAGCGGTCCACTGGACACAAACCCAGACCTTGATACTGATCCTGAACCATGCTCTCAACTCAGACCCCTGTGATCCTTGCCACAGTGCTTTCAGATCAGTGCAGCCATGCCCATAGGCACAAACTCTTAAGCCTAGATTCTGTCCTGAGAGGTGTGTCCCCGACGGCCTGGCTCCAAAGCCTCAGAGATTGGGGACAGTGAGGAACACCATAAAACTCACCCTGCCACCCTGAAAGGAACCATGCCATTTGGAACTCCAGAAAGGATTCAGAGGAACTGAAATCTGCATTCCTACCTCTGGACACCCCCATATTCAGCAGGCCACTGGATGCAAACCTGGAGCTTGACACTCACCCTGAACAAATCCCTCGACTGCTTCCTCCCCCAGAAAGATGGACAGAGTGCTGGCAGATCGGGCCTGCCATGTGGTGGGCCCTAACCATAACCTTTGGTTTGGTTCGGTTCTCAGGATTGTGACCCCAAAGGCCTTGCAGTAGGTGCCCTACAATTTGGGGACACATGGGCAATCCCAGAGGACTCAGCCTGCTGCCCAGAAGGAAACTGTGCCATTTGGAACTCCGGAAAGGATTCAGAGGAGCAGAAATCTGCATGCCTAGCTGAGGACACACCCACACAGAGCTGACTCCTGGACACAAAGCCAGAGCCAGACACTCACCCTCACCTCCACTGTCAACTCAGCCACCCAGACAGCTCTCCATGGGGTCTTCAGGTCAGTCCTGCCATGTCCCTGGTTCCTAACACTAACCCTTGGATGGTTTCTGTAATGATCTCCTCATTTCAGGTTATGTGGTGGTTCTGCAGGACATTGTCCTGGTGTGGGATCAAACACACTGAAGCATCCCGTGTGAAGTGGCAAACGTGGTAAAGAAATGACGGCTGGGGAATCTGAGTGTGGAGACAGCACGTATTTGTGCTGCTATAACAAGCTGACTGCACTTTGAAATCACCACAGAGGAAATGAATCTTCCAAACAACCATGTTAGCACGACGACACGGAAGCAGAGAGAACATCAGATTTTGGGATGGAGTCAAAGCCCTCCCAGATCCAGGTCACCCAACATGGAGAGGACACATGTTAGCAAGAGACTCGTGGGAGAATTAAATCATGGGCCACTGTATCTCAGGTGCAGTAGAAGCAGTGGATTTGGAATTTCAGTTTTTCCACAACGTTCCACCACAAGCTGGTTAGAACTGTGCAAAAGCAGGAAGGGAAGCCCCAGTAAAGTGGACTGGGGATGCCAGAAGGGGAGGCTGGAAGGGGGCGCCTGCTGTTCAGTGCCCATTACAGACTCCACATTGCAATTCCCCACAGGAGAGACTCACCAATTCCAGGCCCCACACGGGAAGCTGGAGGTTCATCTCCTGACTTTCTGTAGGAGCTTTGCAGCTCAGCTGGTGAGAATTCTCCATCACCCTGCCTTTCTCCAAGGGACTTTCCTTCAAGCACCCTTCCCAACTTCTTCCTCCTCCATGAAATAATGTTCCTCTCCTTTGTTTCTCGCACTTGCCTGTGATGGGACCTTAGCTTGCTCAGCCCAGACTGCCATTCTCTGCTCTTCCCAATTAAATCCATGCTGCTGGTCAAATAACTGGCAGATTGAGTTTAAGGCCAATCGAACAAATAAATTCAAGATCTTGCAAGGAACAAAATCAATATGCACAAATTAGTGGCACTCCTAGGTGCTCGGAAGGAACCATCAAAAAGAGACTGCGGAGAACGATCTCATTTACACCTGCATCCAAGACAGCAAGATACCCGGGAGGCCCCTGAACCAAGAAGGTGACAGACCTGTCATCTGACAGCCCTGCAACCATGACGACAGACAGGTAGGGGTACACACGGAGATGGGGAGGCACTGTGCTCAGGGTAGAACCCACACTGGGAAAATACCTACTCTCCCCAAAACCGTCTACAGAGTCCTCACTCTGGCTCCCGAATTTCTGGACTCGGCGCAAGCCTGGAGTGGGTGTGGACACGGGAAGGACCCCGCAGGGCTGAGGTGGGGAGAGCACAAGCACCAAAGAAGGCTGACGCTCCCTGACTGCAGACCATCTGAGGAGCCCCAGGAACCGAATCCGCGAGCACACAAACACAGACGAGGACCTAGGATCACCCGAGCCCAGAAAGGGGGGACCCCACAGCCCCGTGCACAGCACAGCAGGAGGCCACGTCTCCTCACACAAAACGACGGAAGCCCCAGTGTCTACACAGGGCGCCCTTCCTCTGTGGGGTCCTGAGACCCCGAAACCCTTGACAGTCCACTCAGGCGGCTTCTCCTCAGCTCCTCCAGCATCTGGTCCTTAGGAGGTTGGACTGCTGCCAGTGTGGGCGCGTCCTCCACAACGGGTCTGGTCAGTGTGGATGCAGAGCCACACCCTCCTCAGCTTGTCCTGTCAGGGTGGGAGGCGCCCCACATTCTCCAGAAGTCTCCACAGTGGGTCCTGAAGAGGCGGGGCTCTGGTCCCAGCTGTGGCTGTGCAGCCTGGGCTCAGGGCGGGAGCTGGGGTCTGGCGCCCTCTGCAGGCGGTGCAAGGCAGTGCAGGACTGTGGGAGCTCACCCTTCAGTGGAAGGTCCTGCTCCCTCCCCGGGTCCAGCTGATGCCATTTCATTCCGGAAATTCAAGCTGCATGGAGCCCAATACCCCCCAACTTCCCCCCAAATAGCTAAGGAACAATGAATTGGAAACAATGTGGAATTACAACAGTCCTTGACCCAAACAGTGGCACTGAACATGGCCCTGATGCAGACCCACACTCTGACCTCAACTTGGTCTCAAGCCTGGACCCTACCCTAATCCAAGACCCTAACCCTAGCCCCCAACCCAAACAATGTTCACAAGAATCAAAAGGTAGAAACTGCAAATATCCATCAATGGCAAGTGCATATGCA
Source organism: Mustela nivalis (assembly GCF_964662115.1). Lineage (NCBI taxonomy): Eukaryota > Metazoa > Chordata > Mammalia > Carnivora > Mustelidae > Mustela > Mustela nivalis. The sequence continues at coordinate 300,537 of NW_028136326.1, forward strand.
AAGTGTGGTGAAGGGTTTGAATTTGGGTTCAGGTTCAGGTTTTAGTCAGAGTTCTAGATCAGGCTTTGGGTTTAGTGTTAGGGTGAGGGTTTAGAGTGAAGGACAAGGGAACAGAGTTATAGTTTAGGGCTTTAAGTTTATGATTTAGGCTTTAAGACTCAGGGCTTATGGGATAAAGTTCAAGGTCAAATTTGGGGTTTGACTTCATGCTGAGATTTGGGTTCAGGTTTCATGACTTGGAGGTCTGGTTTAGGGTTTGGGTTCGTGGTTCAGGGCTTGGATCCAGGGCTCAGGTACAGGCTTTGGGTTCCATTCCAGGTTTGGGATTCAGGGTTCTAGTTTGGGCTTTAAGGTCAGCTTAGGTTTCAGCGTTGGTAGGGTTTAAGGTTAGGTTTAGGGATGACACATTTTTTTCAGTTGTCATCATGGACAAAATAATTCTATCTGAAGTTTCTAAGTCAGAAATGTATTTCATCGGGGGGCGTCTGGGTGGCTCAGTGTGTTAAGCCTCTGCCTTGGACTCAGGTCATGATCTCAGGGTCCTGGGATCAAGCCCTTCATCAGACTCTCTGCTTGATGAGGAGCCTGCTTCCCCATCTTTCTCTCTGCCTGCCTCTCTGCCTACTTGTGATCTCTGTCTGTCAAATAAATAGAATTAGTAAAAGCTATTATATGATCTTTTACAAACCATTTCCTATCTTTGCATTCTCATGTGCCAAGATAGACAGGGATTATTTAAAACCCTGAATAGAGTGCTCTTGCTTTTAAATTGCCTGTAACCTTCGTGTAATAGATTTATGATTGATGATAGATTTAGTTAAAATATAACTATTTAAAATATTTACTCTCAGTAAACGATTTCAACCTATGCTCATTTAAGTAACTTGGTGCATAATCCCTTTTCTATTAAACCATAGTGCAAGGACCAATGCAGCGTTTCCAGGAGAACCCCAAGCTATTTTTCTAGAATGGCTGTATGCTTATATATGGCGTCCTGTTTTCACTCCCTTTGTGGAGCACCTACCCTGGAGGTCATGTAATAACCAATGACCAAAAAAAACAAACAAAAAACCCAAACATCCAGGTCGAAGTGCCATCCCTGCCTGGAGTCAAGGAGACTGCTCAGACAGATCCAGGGCAGGCATCTCAGCCCAGGCCTGTGCTGGGGAAGCTGGTTCCTGGCTTTGGGCGCAATCTGGAAGCCAGCAAACTGACCCAAGAGTGCAGCCGGCGTTTAAGACTGATGATCTATTCGCAGCCAGGCTGCACGTGGACACCCGCTCATGGAGCCCGGCTAGGAGGCTGCCCAGCGCTGGAGCTGGCAATGCAGTAGCATGCCAGGGCTTAGCCCCGCACCCCAGCCATGGCTCAGTTTTCAGAAGTTAGGGGGCGGGGCCGGAGCAGAGAAGGGTCTTTGCTAATTTCCAAAGCTGGAAGTGAGCTCTCAGAGGACTCAGGAGGGAAGGGGGGGGCGGGTCGGGGGCGGCCTTGAGCAGGGGTTTTGCTAATTGCCCAGGCGAAAAGGAGGGGCGCACAGCGCCAGGGTGCTGTGCTGCAGCCCATTCGGGACTGCAGGACACACCATACTCGCTGCCCCTGTGCTCCCACGCTGCAGCCTAGCCCCTGACGCCGCGGTGTCCCGTTCCCGTTCAGGCCTTCAGGCCGCCTGCTGCCCCTCCCCGCCCCATGGCTTCTCTGGAGGACCCTCTGCTCACAGGTAAAGTGACACCGCGACGCGCCCTCACCTGAAGCAGAAAACGCAGGGCCCTCACCTGAAGCAGAAAACGCAGGACAGGAGCGGGGTGTGGGGTGGTCGGGGCCCAGCCTCCTGCCAACCCCAGGGCACCAGGACCACCCCGGAGGCCGCGCCACACCCTGTCCGCAGGGGGTCGGGCCAGGATGGCGCCACAGGAGGTAACCTCTCCTCCCCCCCCCCCTCCGCCAGACGGCAGGCTAGCCCCCATAGTTCCGCACTCCCACGCGCCTGTCAGAGCCTCCTGCCATTCCCAGGGCACCCAGAACCCAGAGAGTGAGGCCTTGGGTGCTTTCTAGTGACAGATTCAAGGCAATTTTTCGACTTTGGGACTCAGAGTTAACATAGTTTTCATTTGTGATTATTATTTTTGTGTGGGGGCCGTAGCTTTTCTTTTGACCTATGGTTGTTTTCACTCCCGGTTCTGAAGAAGCCCCTAAATCCTAACCCTGTTGAGGACTCAGAAAGCTCTCAGAGCAGCAGTGCTGGGGGACAGTGTGGACACATGGTTTGGTTTCTCCTCTGGCCTGCTTCTGTGGCAGCCCCGCTCTGTCCTCCTCAGACTTCAGAGCAATATCTGAACAAGTGGAGAGGCGACCAGAGGGTCAGGAAGGTGGACACCGAAGAGTGACTTCTCTGGAGGGTGGCTGAGCTAGCAAGTGAGCATGTTAATCCAGCTCTGCCTGCATTAGCCATGGAGCTGAACAGGAGCCAGGGAAGGGGAGGAGGAGCAGAGAGCAGGGACAAAGGAACCAAAGAGGAGATTCAGATGAAGGGAAGTAATGGGGAGGAAAGAGTAGAAACTCTAGAAGACAGGTATGTAGAAAGGAAAAGGGATGAAGTGGGCATTGGGAAAGGGCACCACCAGGGAAGGAGAGAGGGGAAGGAAAGAGGGAGGAAGAGAGGAAATGGGAAAGGGAGAAGGGAGGAGTCAGCATGCCAGGGCTCCCCCTGCATCTGAAGAAGAGGTGGCTGGTCCAGCTTGTCAAACAGGGTGCTCACTCTTTGGCCCCAGTTTCTGCTCCCAGTGCTACTGGGCTTTTCAAGGAAGGCAGGCTGTCCCTTGGGACCTACTGGAGCCCACAGGAGGGTGGGAGAGGTAAGATGCCACCAGGTACTGTCTGAGCTGCTCCCAGCCACCAGCCTCACCACATGGTGCAAGAGGGACCCCAGAACAAAGGACGGACACAGGCCAGCATGTCTGCTGGTGGCCCTGGGCACTTAGCTCATCGCAGTGAACCACACGGCCTCCTCAACCCACGCTTTCAAAGCCTCCTTCTTCGTTTCTGGCTTTCATGTCTGTAGGAACATGAGCCAGATCTAACTCATCTCCGACAGACAATTCTGACTCACCCCGTGTCAGATTTTTAAGAGTGGCTGTGATAGAGTAAGATAGCAATGCTCCAACAAACGGACTGTTTCCTCCCACTTGACCTCAACAGTCTTATACATTTTCTTAGCGAAAACATCTTGTCTCCTTCCATTAAGCTCATAACGTGGTCTAGTAGTATACATGCGCCTTCGGTAGATGCGAAGCGATACAGAGGTCCTTTTTTTTTTTTTAATTTTACAAGGCAAAGTCAGTGAACACATCCAACTTGACCAATACGTCTCTAAAATGTCAATCCAGGCAAAGCTTTTTCTGCCTACAGTTTGGAGCCTACGTGGTGACATTTTTAAAATGCTTTCAGTCCCTCAGTGAGGCTCTTAGAAGCTAGCCAGGGCTTACTACGTGCCAGGCACTGTGTCAGGTGTTGGAGCTAAAGGGAAGGAGAGCTTGGAGGCTGGCTGGGGAAGGACATCCATGACACAACCACAGCTAGAAACGGAGGCCAGTGCTAGAAAAGAGAGAGCAGGCTGCATGGAGAGTGTGTACCATGGGGCTTGTGAGCTCACGAATAAGTGGGAGTAACTGGAGTGGGGAGATGGGGGAGAGAAGAGGGTCTTCCCATCAATGGGAATCACCTGTGCTTGGAGGCAGGTGCCATGAGAGGTCTCCACAGGAAGAAGGAGGCAGTGTGGTTGAAGGGCAGAGAGATGGGGCAGAACAGGCATCAGTCAGTTGGAGGGGTATGAATAGACTGATGGGAGGATTATGGGTGCCTTTGGAGGACTGAGAATTTGTTAGAAGATCAGTGCAGATTTCTATGGAGACAAATGCCAGGAACTGATAGGTCTTTGAAAGGTCACTCTGGCTGCCTTTTGGCAAAGGGGTTGGTAAAAGGCACTTGCAGGTGTGAACACACCAGGTGGGAGGTGAGTGCAGAAAATCGGGTGAGGGAGCATGGGAACTTGGTCCGGGGGTATATAAGGGAGAATAGCCTTTAAGGAGTTCCACAAATTGGCACCAGCTGTGGCTTCATTACAGAGCTGGAAGGGGGAGGTGGGTGTGTCCTGGAGGTTACAGAAATTACATGAGAAAGGGAAGTCTTTTTAGATCTCTTTTTCAACTACAGGAACTCTCACCTTATTGATAGAATTCCAGAGTGGGAACCAATGATATGAGGACATCTTTGAAATGTCTGAATATATTCTTCGACATCTTTGAAAGTGACGAGGAGACCTTGGCCTTAGGAGGCCTTGGCCCTCTTTGTAGCCAGAAAGATTTCAAGTACAGATTTGAGTTCTCCATTTTAAAGTCAAGGAGTCAGTCCTTCCAAAGGACACCTCCTATCATTTTACCCTCTCATTATACCTCACGTGCTGGCATCTCCAAGACCCTCTGTTCCAGGTTGAGAGTATCCACTTTGGCCGGGCTGGTCTTGCCAAGAACACCACCACAGGAAATCTAGAGCCTATAATGCTATTAATAACATCATCTAGGACTGTGTTTGCTGCCCTCATAGCCTCTTCCCACCATGACTCACTGAAGCTTTTAACACATTGTATCCATTAAGCTATAGTTCCCAAAGCTCATCTTCTCTAGTGCCATTAATTTTTAGGGGACCAGGCAAACCTTAAACTTGTCCCCCCTAATTGGACCCCTGTTCCCCCACAATCTATTTGAAAGCCTTTCACCATGATTCTTGAATGAGATCTGAGACCACTGCTGGTACCTAACACTTCTTGGCACCTTGTCTGTTAGGTTCTTGGAAGAGGAGATGGCTATGGAGGTGAGTGGGAATGGGAGTGGGAGGATTTCTCCCTTCACTTTGCTTTTTGTGTTTTCAAATAATGGGTTTTGAGGGGGCGGGAAAGTTTAACCAGACCATTTATTTTCCATCTCCCATCGATAAAAAGTTTACCACTCCCCACTGGAAGAATTTATATCTTTCCTTTGAATCTACAGGAAAATCTCCCAAACCCAGACCACCACCATGTGGATTCAGCCATCTTCTGATTCACCTCCAGATTGTCTCCTCCTAACTGCTCAAGCCACAGGTTAAGGGCAAAATGTTCAATGCCCAAGCAATTAAGTGGGGAACACGTTTATCTAAGCAATTGCATGCAGCTCTCTATCTGCATACAGGGGATCTCTCCCAAGCCTTTCCAACCTCAGCAAAAGAAGACAAAGCCCCAGCAGTCTGCGGTATATATCATTCATTCATTCCTGTGTTCAACACTCATGGCGGATCCCCACCAAGACAGTGGGAGAGCAAGGACTGGAGAAATCCTGGAAGCTGAAGTCTGAGGAGGATTTCAAATTCAAGTCAGAGATGAAAGAAACATCTGGACTTGGTCCTCAGGTACATGCAGTATTCTGAACTGAGGCTAGAACCAGAGACCATTCTAATGAAAGGCCTCTACAGGTGGGCTCTCACAGGTGGGCCCCAACTCAGTTTCGTGTATATTCATTCATGAAATAGCTCTTTGGGTCAACATGCAGAAGAAAACCATTTCAGAAAACTGACAATGAGGAGAGGAAAGGGAAGCCAAAAGGCTTGTGAATGGGGAGAGAGAAGGAGCCAGGGCAGAAAACCAAGAATCCCTCCCTGCCCTCCTTGCTGCCAGGGAGGTCTGAGGGACTAGTTTCCACCTGGGATCCCAAGTCCAGAACCAAAGCAGCGGGGCCACGGCGGGGGAGGGAAGGGGGTGCTCAGCACGGGCGCAAGGGGCTGCGGAAAGATGGCGGCTAGCGCGCCCGCTGCCGAGGGGCACCTCGCAAGGCGCTGTCCCCAGCCCGACCCATGCAGACCTGGGTTTGGCGCAGCGTCCGGGGTGGTCCCGGTGCCCTGGGGTTCGCGGGAGGCTGGGCCTCCACAACCCCCCTCTCCGCCCCCAGGTCGGGTCCGCGCTTTCTGCTCCAGGTGAGGGCGTGGCGCGGTGTCACTTTACCCCTGTGCAGAGGGTGGTCCGGAGAAGCCTTGGGGCGGGGAGGGGCACCAGGCAGCAGGAGCGGGACAGCGAGGCCTCACAGGGGAGCGCACGGGAGGCGAGTCCGGTGGGTCCTGCAGTCCCGACTGGGCCGCAGCACAGCACCGCGGCGCTGCCCGCCCCTCCTCCGCCAGCCCCTCCACCTCCTCCCAGACTCTCAGCCACATCCTCTGTGAGCTCACTTCCAGCTTCAGCAATTAGCAAAGCGCCTTCTCCCCGCCGCCCTCCACCCGCCCCCGCCCCCCTCCCTCCTGAGTCCTCCGGGAGCTCACTTTTCGCTTTGGCAATTAGCAAAGCCCCTTCTCTGCGCCGCCCCGCCCCCCTCCCTCCTGAGGCCCCGCCCTGGCTGGGGCGCGGGGGGAAGCCCCGGGGGCTGCAAGCTTTGCCAGCGCTGGCGCTGGGCAGCCTCCTAGCCTGGCTCCTTGAGCGGGTGTCCACCCGCGGCCTGGCTGCAAAAAGATCATCAGTCCTGTTAACCCTGGCTGCACTCTTCCGTCAGTTTGCTGGCTTCCTGATTGCGCCCAAAGCCATGAACCAGCTTCCCCAGCACAGGCCTGGGCTGAGATGTCTGCCCAGGATCTGTTTGAGCAGTCTACTCATCTCCAGGCAGGGATGGCACTTCCACATGGATGTTTGGGTTTTTTTATTGTTTTTTGGTCATTGGTTATTATTACATGACCTCCAGGGTAGGTGCTCCACAAAGGGAGTGAAAACAGGATGCATGATATACCCCTCACCTCCCATGCTGTCTTTCTCTTAAATAATAAGCACTGCTGAACTATCTTAGATTCTGTACCTTCTCTCCAGCCATGAACCTATCACTGTCTTTAACTCTTGAAAACTTCATTAGACAAATTAATGTTGTGAAGGAAGCAATATGAGAAAGCCTATTAATCTGATGAGCATGGAACTGAACAAACCCTATAGATACTTTCCCTTTGATTTCTAGCCTATCAATACCTACAGTGAGTCACATACACTCAAGATTATTGTTTTTATTGTATACTTCATATATTCATTGATTTTGGACTCGTTATCATTTCGTTGAAGTGTTAAACTATGGTAATAAACAAACTTTTAATTAACTTTTCCTCCTATGATACAAATATAACTTGCACTTGAGCTTTAGCTAATTTTATGTTCTAAAATTGCCAAAACAAAATGATCAAGGTTTCTAGATTATTTACTGTATTTTCTACTATATAATATTGTTCTATCTCTTCTGTATAAAGAAAATGAATGCTTGGGGCTCTTGGGTGGCTCAGTGCATTAAAGCCTCTGCCTTCTGCTCAGGTCATGATCCCAGAGTCCTGGGATAGTGTCCCACATCAGGCTTTCTGCTCAGCAGGTACCCTGCTCCCCTTCCTTTCTCTCTGCCTGCCTCTCTGTCTACTCGTGATCTCTGTCTGTCAAATAAATAAATAAAATCTTTAAAAAAAGAAAATGAATGCTTGATAACTAAATGAATGCTTTACTGAACAAATTAAATATGGCAATGGCATTTTATTTTATCATGCTTCACATATTAAACTATAATATTATATCACTAGTCTACAAATAATCTACTCGCATAGTCATTTGGAAGCTTTTAGCAAAAGAATTCTTCCTCCTGATTGTAGTATAAAAGCCACAGAAATATACAGAAGACTCCTAGGATAGAAAGTTAAATCCAGTTATCCGTGATGCCTTGAGGAGGACCTGACCTATGTATGTCCTGGGATGCACTAGTAACTGTTACATGTGATAGTATTATATTTAATATATACAGTTTCATTTACTTCACAAAGGACATATAAATTTGAGAATAAAATATTTGATGAATCTATAAAGTCTATATTTATTTGTAACTAATGTGGTAGAATTAAGATGTTAATTTGAAAAAAAATTCATTGAACACATACACATATTCAATTGTTTTTATATATATAAACAGCATTATTTATTTATGTAAATAAATGCATTGTCTGTAAAATCCATTTACTTATCAATCATAAGGGTAATTTTAAGTACTAAGAATAAGAAATATGTGAAAAGATAAGTGTTCAAGAGTGCAGTTTGTGGTAATTAATACAATATGATAGGCTCATAAAAATGATATATTACTTGAACTTAAAAGCTTCTATAATTAAGTGATGACCACTTGAAATTTGTAATTAGTCTTGCTGCAGTTTTTCCTTGCACTTATTGCCCTTCCCCAGAAGTTCATTAAGAATTTCTGTGAATGTCCTTATATTTAATCACATTCATAGATTCCACTACTGCTCACAAAACAAAGCCAAAAAGAGAGGTAACTCTATGTGGCACTCCATCCACAAGCAATACATTCATAAATAATTAAAAAGCTCTCTACTTCATTTGTTACCCATTCAGCTGATAATTTAAATGAGTAACTGAGGCCATTTTATCAGCACTTTTAATAGAATGCGACTCAGAAACTTCACAGTGTTATTTAAGAAGAAATGCTCACGTGTTAAGGTTTTTATTTTTTTTAAATCACCAAATAATTTTCAAATATTAAAAGCAAATGTCTCCTTTTCCTCCAAGTTTCCTTGCTATGTCTAAGTTACAAATAAATACATTAAAATCGTATTTTGAGTAGTAGATAAAAACAAAAGTTTTGAAACTGTCTGTGGGTTGAGTGTCTGGGTTAACTTGTATAAATATCTAAAGTCAATGTATGTAGACTTTATTACATGGTTTTTTTAAGACTATTTAAAAATACATGCTCAGATAATGACAACATTATTTTATTCATTTTAATAAATAAATTATTTTATTTAATTATGTTTAGATATTTATTTATTAAATTAATGATTTAATATTTAATAATCTAAATGTGAAATATTTTAAATTCTAAAAATATTTATTTAATTAAATTGATATATTTAATATAAATATTTAATAAATTATTTAATCATTATTATAATTATGCGATACATTATGTATTGTGTAATAATTGCATTTTAATAAATAAATAAATGTATTATTTACATTATTATATTTTATTTAGTTGACAAAGAGAGGGAGAACGCAAACAAAGGGAGCTGCAGGCAGTAGGAGAGGGAGAAGTAGGCTCCCAGCTGAGCAGAAAGTTCAACCTGGTGTTCCATCCCACGACCCTGGGATCACCACCTGAGTCGAAGGCAGATTCTTAAGTGACTGAGCCATCCAGATGCCCAAGGCTTTGTATTCTTCGCTTCTAAATATTGATGCTCCTTCATCTCTGGAGTTAGTAAATTGATGTTGAGAATTCATATCAAAGAATTGATAGTAGCTGTTAAACAGAAACATGTAATTTAGGGGAAAAAAAGTGCAGAAGGAAGAGAAAGGCCAAAAGTCAAAAGCACATTAATATAAAATTTAATTAGATAAAAAAGCTGATATTCCTGAAGGGGGCTAATAAAAGAGCTGCAAAGAGCTGATAGGATTAGGAAAATTGTCCGCTCCTGGTCATTTCATAATTTTAGACTATTCCTTATTAATAAATATACTTAGTTCCAGAAACACAATCACATAAGAACATTTCCACCAAGTTTCCTCTAACAGCATTTACAAATTAGACGTTCAAACAATGCAGTTCATTACATGTTGCATCTGTATCTTAAAGTTTAAACACTTTCTGTGACACATTTTCTAACAATTAAAATTAAAAAAAAATATATATATATACATATATATCTATGTATATATACATATACCTTATCCCTAAATGGAAAAAAAATATATATAGAGAGAGAAACCTTATCCCTAAATGAAACCTTTCTTTGTTTATTAGCATAAGTAGGTAAATTAGCAACAACAACAACAACAAACAGCTAATATTATAGAGGTAGGAACAATTGACCTTTTCATTCATTGCTATTTTCTAAAAATTCCTATTTTATTTTTTTCTCAAGTCTGTCATAATAATTTTCTAAATCTCCTGCCTTATTCAATTTTTTTCTTTTAGTGGAAATCTCTATTTCATATTTATTTTCTCTTCCTCCACTCTTTGCTCTAATAATTCAATGTATTATTAGATTTTCTGTTTTTCTCTTTATCCAGATATATCTTTTCTTTCTTTCTTTCTTTTTTAAATAATTTGATTTGCTGGCATTTTACATCAGTACATGCTTTCTTATGGATGTTAGAAATGTCTGTGGAACTACTAGAAGAATAAACTTTTTTACCTTTAAGAAGTTTACAGTCTAGAGTGCCTGGGTGGCTCAGTTGGTTAAGTGTCTTCCTTCAGCTTAGGTCATGATGCCAGGGTACTAGGATCCAGTCCTGCATCAGCTGCCTGCTCAGCAAGGAGTCTGGTTCTTCCTCTCCCTCTGCCCCTCCCTCTCTCACTCTAATAAATAAATAAAATCTTTAAAAAAAAAACTTACTGAAATCTGAGACTGAATTACTAAATTCAGTCTTAATAGAAGACAGCTAAACAAAGCAATGATCACAACTGGAAAATTTAGCGAGATCATGGTTTAACATTTTTGGTTGACACAGGACCTCTTTCAGTAACAACTTTCCCTAAATATCAATTTCTTTTTAAGGCAAAAAATTTTGACAAGAAATCCAGATCCTTCTGATCATTTTCATATCAATTTAAGGTGACATCCTCAGAGTATATAATCAAATATGTAATTATTCTATCTGTTGCCTTGTATATTGCCTGTATCTTTTTCAGACTCAAAGTTCCATTGAGGTAGAGTTTTTTTTTTTTTTTAAAGCAGAGATTTTTAAAGTGTTTGATATATACAAGATGCTTAATAAGTGTTTACAAAGCCTATGTATTACAGAAGCTTTAAACAGGCTTTAAAATAATGTAGGTGATATTAGTGGTCATATCAAACAATTTTTAGGTTTCAGTCATGTAAGTATCTACATTTCTCAGAGACAGAGAAACATACAAATGGTCTGGGTCCAGTAGGATAATGCTAGCATGTGTTGTAAATTCTCTTATATGACCTTATTCTTGCAAGAATTGGTTATGTGGCAGAAAAAAAGGTATCACTATCTTATACTTTAGTATTTAAAGAGATTTATGGAAGTCTTAATTTCTTACACTACACCTTTGTTTCAGTGGACCCAATTTCTGTGGTAATGGTGAGAGGAAAGTAGGCAATTTAGGCAGCAGCAAAAATCTCCTACAAGGCACTATAAAATAAGGCTTGTTCTAGATCATGGGTCTGTCCAAAGGGGAATGTTAAGGGGTAGAATGGATGATGGATGCATTGTGGACTTATAACTTTAAGATTAATACTGTTATGCCCCAATAATGGGTCTATGATTAAAGGAGCGAGAATGATGTAAAGCAAAGGTCAAGCAAAGCTTTATTTCATGCCAAGCATCAAGAATCTAACCAAACGTTCGGGGCCACACTTCTTATGAGAGAAGGCAACCCTTTGCTGTTTCACAGTCTAGCTTTTAAGGACAAAGACCATGCAGTCAGGCCTGGCCACGCACAGGTGACCAATGAGATTTTAACGCACACAGGAAACTCCACAGTGAGGCTAGATGACCAATTGAGGTTCAATTTACCCTAGTATAGACATTTGACCCAGCCTATTACACCTTGATTAGGATTAGTGCAAAAAAGGTTCCCAAAGAGCAGAGGAGTGGGGCATACTCCTTAGTATCTAGGGAGACAATATGCAAACACCGCCCCCCCTCCCGCTGATTGATGTCTCCACCTGGCCTGACCCACTTTTGTATATGGGCTTTGTTACCTGGAGCTGATTACCAGGACTTGTTTTTAAGTGAATCCCCTGGGGGAAGGGGAGCAAGGATAGTTTAAGGGTTAACCTCAATGAAAGCCTCTTGCTAAAATATAAAAATATAAAATAGGTCCTTACATTACAACAACTCAGTAGGGAAAGTCCCAGTGTGGTGATAAAAGAAGTGAGGTAACTTGCATTGCACATTTTTTTTTAAAACGTGTAAGTTGTATTTTTCCGTGCCATTACATCATACTTTATCTTCATCTCTGTCTACTAGTTTAAAACTAGTTAAACAAATTCAACAATTTTTTTAAAAATATTTTATTTATTTATTTAAGAGCAAAAGCCAGAGAGAGAGAGAGAGAGAGAGCATGAGCAATATGGGGCTCGATCCCAGGACTCTTGAGATCCTGATCTGAGCCAAAGGCAGACACTTAACTGACTAAGCAAATGAGACTCCCACAAACTCAACAATTTTATAAAATTTTTATTTGTTGGGGTGCCTGGATGGAACAGTCAGTAAAATATGTAAATCTTGATCGTGGGGTTGTACGTTTGAAATCCACCTTGGGTGTAGAGGTTTTATTTAAAAATAAAATCTTTAAAAAAATTTTTTTTCATTTTTTTATTTAAGCCATTGTATGGCAGTGTTGATCACTATATTGTACACCTGAAAGTAATATTAACCTTATTTTAACTAACTCCAATTTAAATAAAAACTTTAAAAATAAAATAAAAATAATAATCATAAAAATAAAAAAGAGGAAAAATTATTTGGCAGGCAATTTTCTTAATTGCATTATTATTTATTATTATCATAGTCTGTGTGTGTCGGTGGGAGGTGGCTGGTATTACAGTGAGTTCCATATCTGTGTTACACTGAGGTCCATGTCTGTAGTCAGTCTTTTTTTTCTTTTAGTTTATTTTCAGGGATCCAAAATTCATTGTTTATGCACCACACCCAGTGCTTCATGTAATAAATTCCCTCCTTAATACCCACCACTGGGCTCACCCAACTACCTGCCACCCTCCTCTTCAAAACCCTCAGTTTGTTTCTCAGAGTCCACAGTCTCTCATGGTTTGTCTCTCCCTCCGATTTCCCCCAGCACACTTCTCTCCATCTCCCAGTGTCCTCCACGTTATTCCTTATGTATTGAGTCTTATAAAAACTTTTATTTCTTTCCCTATTCTGCTTTGCATATGCTTACCTTAGATGTTAAAATGTTATAAACCTCTCCTGCCTGGTCCATTTTCTCTCTCTTCTCTCATGATTTCTCATGCTCTCCCTGCCAACCCCACATGCCTTACAATATCTGGATATGACCTATTTCTTCCTGAGCTACTTTATTCTACTCTGCCATATGGTCGCCCTTCCCTCTTCTGTACCATATCTTCTATCCCCTGCATTTGTGCTTTAACAATACCTAATTCTTTTCACTGCATCTGTATCTTTGAGGTCAATACTCAGTAGTGCAATCACTGGGTCATAGGCTAGCTCTATGTTACTGGAAAGAAGGGCCATATGCACCCCAGTGTTCATAGCAGCAATGTCCACTATAGCCATTCTGTTGAAAGAGCCAAGATCCCCTACAACAGACAAACGGATAAAGAAGATGTGATCCAAGGATACAATGGAATATCACTCAGCCATCAGAAAGGATGAATACCCAACTTTTGCATCAACATGGATGGGACTGTAGGAGATTATGTTAAGTGAAATAAGTCAAGCAGTGAAAGTCAATCATCATATGGTTTCACTTATTTGTGGAACCTAAGGAATAGCATGGAGGACATTAGGAGAAGGAAAGGAAAAATGAAGTGGGGGTATTGGAGGGGGAAATGAAACATGAAAAACTATGGACTCCAAGAAACAAACTGAGGGTTTTAAAGATGAGAAGGATGTGGGGATGGGTGAGCCTGGTGATGGGTATTAAGGAGGGCACATATTGCATGGGGCACTGGGTGTTTTACACAAACAATGAATCATGGAACACTACTTCAAAAACTAATGATGTATTGTATGGTAACTAGCATAACAGAATTAAAAAAAAAAAAGGAGGGGGACAATACCTAACACTCAATCTTTGCTAGTTTCTTGTTTACCTCCTTTTAAGAGTAAGCTCATTAGTGTTTTTGTTTGTTTGTTTGTTTGTTTTTTGTCTCAACTAAAAGAAGAAAAATAATACACATTATTTTGAAAACTTTTTGAACAGTGTACAAACGTTAGTCAAGTCCACAATGTCTCATCTCTTCTTCCTCCTAACATGGCTAAGTTGAAAAACCCTTTATCTGGGAAAAGATCATTCTCCAGCCACCTTGTGTAAGATTTTGGCTTTAGGTTAGATTATCCTTTCTTTCCTTTTCTGAAAATAAGTTGAAAATATTAATAGCCTCAGTTTCTTCTTCCAAAATATGACTGCTTCTTTACCAAGTGCAAAAGCAACCCATTTTGACCATAGTAAACAGCTTGGACCTACTTTTTTTGGCTCACTGTTTTAGTGAGACAAGTGGAGTGAAGATGACACACCATTTCCAAATGTATTAATAATTGGTAGACCATACTTCTAAATTGAAGTTTTGTTGCCATTAAACTACGACCAGACTCGCTATAATTACAGAGGTAAATTCTTTATATTTACTATATTTGAAATTACCATATAATACCAAAATAAAATTATGATTATGTGAAGAGTCTGTAATATTAAGATGACTTTGAAATGATTGCTTATCTAAATGAAATTTCCCATTTTATTATCTTGTATAAGCTTCCATTGTCATTTCTATTTAAAATCTATTAGAAGGCACTCTTATTTTCCCTTAAGTGGGAAGTCAAATGTGGAACAAATTCATCCCAAAGGAAGTGATTCTATGTTCCACTGAAGACCAGGTGGCTTACATGTGGCATTTTGCCTATTGCATATTGTTCATCTCCTACTACAAATGAGGGTATGCTCTTTAGTAAACTAATTCAACTCAATTAGAGACATTGTCTTCAAGGGATAACATCATAGAGACTAGAATCAGAATCATACTTTTGGGAAAATTGGGCCCAGGATTTTTGTTTTGTTTTGTTTTGTTTTAAGATTTTATTTATTTATTTGACAGACAGAGACCACAAGTAGGCAAAGAGGCAGGGGCGGGGGTGGGAAGCAGGCACCCTGCTGAACAGAGAGCCTGATGCAGAGCTCGATCCCAGGACCCTGAGATCATGGCCTGAGCCGAAGGCAGAGGCTTAACCCACTGAGCTATCCAGGTGCCCCTGGGCCCAGGTTTTGATGGCTTCTTTCCTCAATCTTATAAAACCTATTTGAACTCTACTGGATGCCAGAACTGCTTAAAAATATTTGGTCCCTTGTAATTTTAACCTTCCAGTATTCAATGCACCTGATCCATGTAATATCCTATAGTATTTTTATCAAATGAAGACTCTCAAAGTGTGTTTCTTGGGAGACACTTTTCAATTGGTTGCTTACATTTCTGCATTTATTATTTGTTCTAGGCCATCCTTTGAAGATGGTTGTATTGAATAGACTTGGAAGACAGAAATAGTATCTTTTTTTTAACTTAACCTGTTGTGTTTGCAAATATTTTCTGCCTCTGTTTTGATTCTTCTTGTGGGAACTGAGGCTCAGAACTGATATATAACTCCCACCCCTACACACACACACACACACACACACACACACACACAAATACTGTTAATATTCTGGCTACCTCTATTGCTGTGAATATTAAACTATATTATTTCTGAACCATGAGTCTGCGTCTTCTATCAACACCCAAGAAACTACGGCAGACTCATACACCAGCTTTCAAATAAGGGAAAATAATCTCAGATGCTTTATATTTTTTGATAGTGTTACCTACTTCTGAATATATGACTGAACACATATAAAGCTGGAGCCCTGACCATTTAGAGCTTCTTCTGTGGAAGAACTATGCATTCACTAGTAAGCAAAAGTAGTTTCATCTTTTTTTTTTCCTCCTGGACACCATTTCCTCTCTCACACTGTTGCTCAAATTGGATGGAGTCTAAGGTCCTTTGAGGAAATTTTTGTTTAATGACTCAAAATAAAATAGGAAGAGTCTAAAGTGCTAAAAATAATTCTAGATAAAAGGTATAAGATCATGCCGGAAAGGATAGTAATTTTATCTAACAACTGCCTGTTCACCCCTTATTTGTTCATTAACTAATCTCCAAATTCCTGACTAAATCCCTTTTGTAAGCCAGAATGTGAGCTAAAAACTGGGATTTTAAAAAATTTTCATTTGAAATCCAGTTAGTTAACATATATGGTTGTATTAGTTTCATGTGTACAATATAACATATAGCACTCAGTGCTCATCATGACAAGTGCTCTAATTAACCCCATCACTTATTTAATCCATCACTCCTTTCAGATCCCCTCAAGTAACCATCAGTTTGTTCTCCGTAATGAAATGTCTGTTTCTTGCTTTGTTTCTCTTTCTATGTCTTATTATTTCCCCTTTGCTTGTTTGTTTTGTTTCTTTTATTCCATATATGAGTAAAGGTATTTGTCTTTCTCTGACTGACTTATTTCACTTTTAGCATTATACTGTCTAGTTCCAACCATGTTATTGCAAATGGCAAGATTTCAGTCTTTTTTATGGCAGGATAATATTCCATTGTATATACATACCACTTATTCTTTATTTATTCATCAATTGATGGATACTTGGGCGCTTTCCATATCTTAGCTTTATAAATAATGCTGCTATAAACATAGGGGTGCTAGCATCCCTTTGAATAAGTTTTCTTATATTCATTGGGTAAATACACACCAACAGGATTGTTGGATCACAAAGGACTTCTATTTTTAAATTTTATGGAAATTCCATACTGTTTTCAAATATGGCTGTATCAGTTTGCATCACCACCAACAGTTCACAATTGTTACTTTTTCTTTTTTTTTTTTTAAGATTTTATTCATTTGACAGAGAGAGATCACAAGTAGAGAGAGAGAGAGGAGGGAGCAGGCTCCATGCCTGGCAGAGAGCGCGATGTGGGACTTGATCCCAGGACCCTGAGATCATGACCTGAGCTGAAGGCAGAGGCTTAACCCACTGAGCCACCCAGGCAGCCCCCACAAGTGTTACTTTTTCACATCCTCTCCAACACCTTTTGTTTCTTGTAGTGTTGATTTTAGCCATTCTGACAGGTGTGAGGTGGTATCTCTTTCTAGTTTTGCTTTGCAATTTCCTGATGATACATGATGATGGACATCTTTTCATGTATCTACTGAACATTTGAATGTGTTCTTTGGGGAAACACTTGTTTATGTCTTCTATCCATGGTTTTATTGGATTATTTGTTTTTGGATGTTGACTAAAAACTGGATATTAAGTAACACACAAGACAGGTTTCCTTGAGCTTAAATTTTATTTGCATGAGTATCATGAGTATCAAAGGACCTTAGACTCCATCCAATTTGAGCAACAGTGTGAGAGAGGAAATGGTGTCCAGGAGGAAAAAAAAAAAAGATGAAACTACTATTGTTTACTAGTGAATGCATAGTTCTTCCACAGAAGAAGCTCTAAATGGTCAGGGCTCCAGCTTTATATGTGTTCAGTCATATGTTCAGAAGTAGGTAACACTATCAAAAAATATAAAGCATCTGAGATTATTTTCCCTTATTTGAAAGCTGGTGTATGAGTCTGCCGTAGTTTCTTGGGTGTTGATAGAAGACGCAGACTCATGGTTCAGAAATAATATAGTTTATTATTCACAGCAATAGAGGTAGCCAGAATATTAACAGTATTTGTGTGTGTGTGTGTGTTTGTGTTTGTGTGTGTGTGTGTGTGTGTGTGTGTAGGGATGGGAGTTATATATCAGTTCTGAGCCTCAGTTCCCACAAGAAGAATCAAAACAGAGGCAGAAAATATTTGCAAACACAACAGGTTAAGTTAAAATTAAAAGATACTATTTCTGTCTTCCAAGTCTATTCAATACAACCATCTTCAAAGGATGGCCTAGAACAAATAATAAATGCAGAAATGTAAGCAACCAATTGAAAAGTGTCTCCCAAGAAACACACTTTGAGAGTCTTCATTTGACAAAAATACTATAGGATATTACATGGATCAGGTGCATTGAATACTGGAAGGTTAAAATTACAAGGGACCAAATATTTTTAAGCAGTTCTGGCATCCAGTAGAGTTCAAATAGGTTTTATAAGATTGAGGAAAGAAGTCATCAAAACCTGGGCCCAGGGGCACCTGGGTAGCTCAGTGGGTTAAGCCTCTGCCTTCGGCTCAGGCCATGATCTCAGAGCCCTGGGATCGAGCTCTGCATCGGGCTCTCTGTTCAGCAGGGAGCCTGCTTCCCCACCCCCCCACCCCCCCGCTATTTGCCTACTTGTGGTCTCTGTCTGTCAAATAAATAAATAAAATCTTAAAACAAAACAAAACAAAAATCCTGGGCCCAATTTTCCCAAAAGTATGATGCTGATTCTAGTCTCTATGATGTTATCCCTTGAAGACAATGTCTCTAATTGAGTTGAATTAGTTTAATAAAGAGCATACCCCCATTTGTTGTAGGAGATGAACAATATTCAAGAAGCAAAATGCCACATGGAAGCCACCTGGTCTTCAGTGGAACATAGAATCAGTTCCTTTGGGATGAATTTGTTCCACATTTGACTTACCACTTAAGGGAAAATAAGAGTGTCTTCTAATAGATTTTAAATAGGAAATGAAAACGGAAGCTTATACAAGATTATAAAATGGGAAATTTCATTTAGATAATCAATCATTTCAAAGTCATCTTCTTAATATTACAGACTCTTCACATAATCATAATTTTATTTTGGTATTATATGGTAATTTCAAATATAGTAAATATAAAGAATTTACCTCTGTAATTATAGCGAGTCTGGTCGTAGTTTAATGGCAACAAATCTTCAATTTAGAAGTATGGTCTACCAATTATTAATACATTTGGAAATGGTGTGTCATCTTCACTCCACTTGTCTCACTAAAACAGTGAGCCAAAAAAAGTAGGTCCAAGCTGTTTACTATGGTCAAAATGGGTTGCTTTTGCACTTGGTAAAGAAGCAGTCATATTTTGGAAGAAGAAACTGAGGCTATTAATATTTTCAACTTATTTTCAGAAAAGGAAAGAAAGGATAATCTAAGCTAAAGCCAAAATCTTACACAAGGTGGCAGGAGAATGATCTTTTCCCAGATAAAGGGTTTTTCATCTTAGCCATGTTAGGAGGAAGAAGAGATGAGACATTGTGGACTTGACTAACGTTTGTACACTGTTCAAAAAGTTTTCAAAATAATGTGTATTATTTTTCTTCTTTTAGTTGAGACAAAAAAAAAAAACAAACAAACAAACCAAAAAAAAAAAAAAACCACTAATGAGCTTACTCTTAAAAGGAGGTAAACAAGAAACTAGCAAATATTGAGTGTTAGGTATTGTCCCCCTCCTTTATTTTTTTTAATTATGTTATGTTAGTTACCATACATACATCATTAGTTTTTGAAGTAGTGTTCCATGATTCATTGTTTGTGTAAAACACCCAGTGCCCCATGCAATATGTGCCCTCCTTAATACCCATCACCAGGCTCACCCATCCCCACATCCTTCTCATCTTTAAAACCCTCAGTTTGTTTCTTGGAGTCCATAGTTTTTCATGTTTCATTTCCCCCTCCAATACCCCCACTTCATTTTTCCTTTCCTTCTCCTAATGTCCTCCATGCTATTCCTTAGGTTCCACAAATAAGTGAAACCATATGATGATTGACTTTCACTGCTTGACTTATTTCACTTAACATAATCTCCTACAGTCCCATCCATGTTGATGCAAAAGTTGGGTATTCATCCTTTCTGATGGCTGAGTGATATTCCATTGTATCCTTGGATCACATCTTCTTTATCCGTTTGTCTGTTGTAGGGGATCTTGGCTCTTTCAACAGAATGGCTATAGTGGACATTGCTGCTATGAACACTGGGGTGCATATGGCCCTTCTTTCCAGAAAAATAGAGCTAGCCTATGACCCAGCGATTGCACTACTGAGTATTGACCTCAAAGATACAGATGCAGTGAAAAGAATTAGGTATTGTTAAAGCACAAATGCAGGGGATAGAAGATATGGTACAGAAGAGGGAAGGGCGACCATATGGCAGAGTAGAATAAAGTAGCTCAGGAAGAAATTAGTCATATCCAGATATTGTAAGGCATGTGGGGTTGGCAGGGAGAGCATGAGAAATCATGAGAGAAGAGAGAGAAAATGGACCAGGCAGGAGAGGTTTATAACATTTTAACATCTAAGGTAAGCATATGCAAAGCAGAATAGGGAAAGAAATAAAAGTTTTTATAAGACTCAATACATAAGGAATAACGTGGAGGACACTGGGAGATGGAGAGAAGTGTGCTGGGGGAAATCGGAGGGAGAGACAAACCATGAGAGACTGTGGACTCTGAGAAACAAACTGAGGGTCTTGAAGAGGAGGGTGGCAGGTGGTTGGGTGAGCCCAGTGGTGGGTATTAAGGAGGGAATTTATTACATGAAGCACTGGGTGTGGTGCATAAACAATGAATTTTGGATCCCTGAAAATAAACTAAAAGAAAAAAAAGACTGACTACAGACATGGACCTCAGTGTAACACAGATATGGAACTCACTGTAATACCAGCCACTTCCCACCGACACACACAGACTATGATAATAATAAATAATAATGCAATTAAGAAAATTGCCTGCCAAATAATTTTTCCTCTTTTTTATTTTTATGATTATTATTTTTATTTTATTTTTAAAGTTTTTATTTAAATTGGAGTTAGTTAAAATAAGGTTAATATTACTTTCAGGTGTACAATATAGTGATCAACACTGCCATACAATGGCTTAAATAAAAAAATGAAAAAAAATTTTTTTAAAGATTTTATTTTTAAATAAAACCTCTACACCCAAGGTGGATTTCAAATGTACAACCCCAAGATCAAGATTTACATATTTTACTGACTGTTCCAGCCAGGCACCCCAACAAATAAAAATTTTATAAAATTGTTGAGTTTGTGGGAGTCTCATTTGCTTAGTCAGTTAAGTGTCTGCCTTTGGCTCAGATCAGGATCTCAAGAGTCCTGGGATCGAGCCCCATATTGCTCATGCTCTCTCTCTCTCGCTCTGGCTTTTGCTCTTAAATAAATAAATAAAATATTTTTAAAAAAATTGTTGAATTTGTTTAACTAGTTTTAAACTAGTAGACAGAGATGCAGATAAAGTATGATGTCATGGCACGGAAAAATACAACTTACACGTTTTAAAAAAAAATGTGCAATGCAAGTTACCTCACTTCTTTTATCACCACACTGGTACTTTACCTACTGAGTTGTTGTAATGTAAGGACCTATTTTATATTTTTATATTTTAGCAAGAGGCTTTCATTGAGGTTAACCCTTAAACTGTCCTTGTTCCCCTTCCCCCAGGGGATTCACTTAAAAACAAGTCCTGGAAATCAGCTCCAGGTAACAAAGCCCATATACAAGGGTGGGTCAGACCAGGTGGAGACATCAATCAGCGGGAGGGGGGCGGTGTTTGCATATTGTCTCCCTAGATATTAAGGAGTATGCCCCACTCCTCCGCCCTTTGGGAACCTTTTTTGCACCAATCCTAATCAAGGTGTAATAGGCTGGGTCAAATGTCTATACTAGGGTAAATTGAACCTCAATTGGTCATCTAGCCTCACTGTGGAGTTTCCTGTGTGTGTTAAAATCTCATTGGTCACCTGTGCGTGGCCAGGCCTGACTGCATGGCCTTTGCCCTTAAAAGCTAGACTGTGAAACAGCGAATGGTTGCCTTCACTCATAAGAGGTGTGGCCCCGAACGTTTGGTTAGATTCTTGATGCATGGCATGAAATAAAGCTTTGCTTGACCTTTGCTTTACATCAGTCTCGCTCCTTTAATCATAGACCCATTATTGGGGCATAACAGTATTAATCTTAAAGTTATAAGTCCACAATGCATCCATCATCCATTCTACCCTTTAACATTCCCCTTTGGACAGACCCATGATCTAGAACAAGCCTTATTTTATAGTGCCTTGTAGGAGATTTTTGCTGCTGCCTAAATTGCCTACTTTCCTCTCACCATTACCACGGAAATTGGGTCCACTGAAACAAAGGTGTAGTGTAAGAAATTAAGACTTCCATAAATCTCTTTAAATACTAAAGTATAAGATAGTGATACCTTTTTTTCTGCCACATAACCAATTCTTGCAAGAATAAGGTCATATAAAAGAATTTACAACACATGCTAGCATTATCCTACTGGACCCAGACCATTTGTATGTTTCTCTGTCTCTGAGAAATGTAGTTATTTACATGACTGAAACCTAAAAATTGTTTGATATGACCACTAATATCACCTACATTATTTTAAAGCCTGTTTAAGGCTTCTGTAATACATAGGCTTTGTAAACACTTATTAAGCATCTTGTATATATCAAACACTTAAAAAAAAATCTCTGCTTTAAAAAAAAAAAAACTCTACCTCAATGGAACTTTGAGTCTGAAAAAGATACAGGCAATATACAAGGCAACAGATAGAATAATTACATATTTGATTATATACTCTGAGGATGTCACCTTAAATTGATATGAAAATGATCAGAAGGATCTGGATTTCTTGTCAAAATTTTTTGCCTTAAAAAGAAATTGATATTTAGGGAAAGTTGTTACTGAAAGAGGTCCTGTGTCAACCAAAAATGTTAAATCATGATCTCGCTAAATTTTCCAGTTGTGATCATTGCTTTGTTTAGCTGTCTTCTATTAAGACTGAATTTAGTAATTCAGTCTCAGATTTCAGTAAGTTTTTTTTTTAAAGATTTTATTTATTTATTAGAGTGAGAGAGGGAGGGGCAGAGGGAGAGGAAGAACCAGACTCCTTGCTGAGCAGGCAGCTGATGCAGGACTGGATCCTAGTACCCTGGCATCATGACCTAAGCTGAAGGAAGACACTTAACCAACTGAGCCACCCAGGCACTCTAGACTGTAAACTTCTTAAAGGTAAAAAAGTTTATTCTTCTAGGAGTTCCACAGACATTTCTAACATCCATAAGAAAGCATGTACTGATGTAAAATGCCAGCAAATCAAATTATTTAAAAAAGAAAGAAAGAAAGAAAAGATATATCTGGATAAAGAGAAAAACAGAAAATCTAATAATACATTGAATTATTAGAGCAAAGAGTGGAGGAAGAGAAAATAAATATGAAATAGAGATTTCCACTAAAAGAAAAAAATTGAATAAGGCAGGAGATTTAGAAAATTATTATGACAGACTTGAGAAAAAAATAAAATAGGAATTTTTAGAAAATAGCAATGAATGAAAAGGTCAATTGTTCCTACCTCTATAATATTAGCTGTTTGTTGTTGTTGTTGTTGCTAATTTACCTACTTATGCTAATAAACAAAGAAAGGTTTCATTTAGGGATAAGGTTTCTCTCTATATATATATATTTTTTCCATTTAGGGATAAGGCATATGTATATATACATAGATATATATGTATATATATATATTTTTTTAATTTTAATTGTTAGAAAATGTGTCACAGAAAGTGTTTAAACTTTAAGATACAGATGCAACATGTAATGAACTGCATTGTTTGAACGTCTAATTTGTAAATGCTGTTAGAGGAAACTTGGTGGAAATGTTCTTATGTGATTGTGTTTCTGGAACTAAGTATATTTATTAATAAGGAATAGTTTAAAATTATGAAATGACCAGGAGTGGACAATTTTCCTAATCCTATCAGCTCTTTGCAGCTCTTTTATTAGCCCCCTTCAGGAATATCAGCTTTTTTATCTAATTAAATTTTATATTAATGTGCTTTTTTACTTTTGGCCTTTCTCTTCCTTCTGCTCTTTTTTCCCCCCTAAATTACATGTTTCTGTTTAACAGCTACTATCAATTCTTTGATATGAATTCTCAACATCAATTTACTAACTCCAGAGATGAAGGAGCATCAATATTTAGAAGCGAAGAATACAAAGCCTTGGGCATCTGGATGGCTCAGTCACTTAAGCATCTGCCTTCGACTCAGGTAGTGATCCCAGGGTCGTGGGATGGAACCCCAGGTTGAACTTTCTACTCAGCTGGGAGCCTACTTCTCCCTCTCCTTCTGCCTGCAGCTCCCTTTGCTTGTGTTCTCCCTCTCTTTGTCAAGTAAATAAAATAAAATAAAATAAAATAAAATAAAATAATGTAAATAATACATTTATTTATTTATTAAAATGCAATTATTACACAATACATAATGTATTGCATAATTATAATAATGATTAAATAATTTATTAAATATTTATATTAAATATATCAATTTAATTAAATAAATATTTTTAGAATTTAAAATATTTCAAATTTAGATTATTAAATATTAAATCATTAATTTAATAAATAAATATCTAAACATAATTAAATAAAATAATTTATTTATTAAAATGAATAAAATAATGTTGTCATTATCTCAGCATGTATTTTTAAATAGTCTAAAAAAAAATCTAATAAAGTCTAAATACATTGAGTTCAGATATTTATACAAGTTAACCCAGACACTCAACCCACAGTTTCAAAACTTTTGTTTTTATCTACTACTCAAAATACGATTTTAATGTATTTATTTGTAACTTTGACATAGCAAGGAAACTTGGAGGAAAAGGAGACATTTGCTTTTAATATTTGAAAATTATTTTGTTGATTTAAAAAAATAAAAACCTTAACACGTGAGCATTTCTTCTTAAATGACACTGTGAAGTTTCTGAGTCGCATTCTATTAAAAGTGCTGATAAAATGGCCTCAGTTACTCATTTAAATTATCAGCTGAATGGGTAACAAATGAAGTAGAGAGCTTTTTAATTATTTATGAATGTATTGCTTGTGGATGGAGTGCCACATAGAGTTACCTCTCTTTTTGGCTTTGTTTTGTGAGCAGCAGTGGAATCTATGAATGAGATTAAACATAAGGACATTCACAGAAATTCTTAATGAACTTCTGGGGAAGGGCAATAAGTGCAAGGAAAAACTACAGCAAGACTAATTACAAATTTCAAGTGGTCATCGCTTAATTATAGAAGCTTTTAAGTTCAAGTAATATATCTTTTTCATGAGCCTATCATATTGTATTAATTACCACAAACTGCACTCTTGAACACTTATCTTTTCACATATTTCTTATTCTTAGTACTTAAAATTACCCTTATGATTGATAAGTAAATGGATTTTACTGACAATGCATTTATTTACATAAATAAATAATGCTGTTTATATATATAAAAACAATTGAATATGTGTATGTGTTCAATGAATTTTTTTTCAAATTAACATCTTAATTCTACCACATTAGTTACAAATAGATATAGACTTTATAGATTCATCAAATATTTTATTCTCAAATTTATATGTCCTTTGTGAAGTAAATGAAACTGTATATATTAAATATAATCCTATCACATGTAACAGTTACTAGTGCATCCCAGGACATACATAGGTCAGGTCCTACTCAAGGCATCACGGATAACTGGATTTAACTTTCTATCCTAGGAGTCTTCTGTATATTTCTGTGGCTTTTATACTACAATCAGGAGGAAGAATTCTTTTGCTAAAAGCTTCCAAATGACTATGCGAGTAGATTATTTGTAGACTAGTGATATAATATTATTGTTTAATATGTGAAGCATGATAAAATAAAATGCTATTGCCATATTTAATTTGTTCAGTAAAGCATTCATTTAGTTATCAAGCATTCATTTTCTTTTTTTAAAGATTTTATTTATTTATTTGACAGACAGAGATCACAAGTAGACAGAGAGGCAGGCAGAGAGAAAGGAAGGGAAGCAGGGTCCCTGCTGAGCAGAGAGCCTGATGTGGGGCTCTATCCCAGGACTCTGGGATCATGACCTAAGCAGAAGGCAGAGGCTTTAACACACTGAGCCACCCAAGAGCCCCAAGCATTCATTTTCTTTATACAGAAGAGATAGAACAATATTATATAGTAGAAAATACAGTAAATAATCTAGAAACCTTGATCATTTTGTTTTGGCAATTTTAGAACATAAAATTAGCTAAAGCTCAAGTGCAAGTTATATTTGTATCATAGGAGGAAAAGTTAATTAAAAGTTTGTTTATTACCATAGTTTAACACTTCAACAAAATGATAACGAGTCCAAAATCAATGAATATATGAAGTATACAATAAAAACAATAATCTTGAGTGTATGTGACTCACTGTAGGTATTGATAGGCTAGAAATCAAAGGGAAAGTATCTATAGGGTTTGTTCAGTTCCATGCTCATCAGATTAATAGGCTTTCTCATATTGCTTCCTTCACCACATTAATTTGTCTAATGAAGTTTTCAAGAGTTAAAGACAGTGATAGGTTCATGGCTGGAGAGAAGGTACAGAATCTAAGATAGTTCAGCAGTGCTTATTATTTAAGAGAAAGACAGCATGGGAGGTGAGGGGTATATCATGCATCCTGTTTTCACTCCCTTTGTGGAGCACCTACCCTGGAGGTCATGTAATAATAACCAATGACCAAAAAACAATAAAAAAACCCAAACATCCATGTGGAAGTGCCATCCCTGCCTGGAGATGAGTAGACTGCTCAAACAGATCCTGGGCAGGCATCTCAGCCCAGGCCTGTGTTGGGGAAGCTGGTTCCTGGCTTTGGGCGCAATCTGGAAGCCAGCAAACTGACGGAAGAGTGCAGCCAGGGTTAACAGGACTGATGATCTTTTTGCAGCCAGGCCGCGGGTGGACACCCGCTCAAGGAGCCAGGCTAGGAGGCTGCCCAGCGCCAGCGCTGGCAAAGCTTGCAGCCCCCGGGGCTTCCGCCCGCGCCACAGCCAGGGCGGGGCCTCAGGAGGGAGGGGGGCGGGGCGGCGCGGAGAAGGGGCTTTGCTAATTGCCAAAGCGAAAAGGGAGCTCGCGGAGGACTCAGGAGGGAGGGGGGCGGGGGCGGGTGGAGGGCGGCGGGGAGAAGGCGCTTTGCTAATTGCTGAAGCTGGAAGTGAGCTCACAGAGGATGTGGCTGAGAGTCTGGGAGGAGGTGGAGGGGCTGGCGGAGGAGGGGCGGGCAGCGCCGCGGTGCTGTGCTGCGGCCCAGTCGGGACTGCAGGACCCACCGGACTCGCCGCCCGTACGCTCCCCTGTGAGGCTCCGCTGTCCCGCTCCTGCTGCCTGCTGCCCCTCCCTGCCCCAAGGCTTCTCCGGACCACCCTCTGCACAGGGGTAAAGTGACACCGCGCCGCGCCCTCACCTGGAGCAGAAAGCGCGGACCCGACCTGGGGGCGGAGAGGGAGGTTGTGGAGGCCCAGCCTCCCGGAACCCCAGGGCACCGGGACCACCCCGGACGCTGCGCCAAACCCGGGTCCTCATGGGGTCGGGCTGGGGACAGCGCCTTGCGAGGTGCCCCCCGCCAGCAGGCACGCTAGCCCCCATCTTTCCGCAGCCCCATGCGCCCGTGCTGAGGACCCCCTTCCCTCCCCCGCCATGGCCCCGCTGCTTTTGTTCTGGACTTGGGATCCCAGGTGGAAACTAGTCCCTCAGACCTCCCTGGCAGCAAGGAGGGCAGGGAGGGATTCTTGGTTTTCTGTCCTGGCTCCTCCTCTCTCCCCATTCACAAGCCTTTTGGCTTCCCTTTCCTCTCCTCATTGTCAGTTGTCTGAAATGGTTTTCTTCTGCATGTTGACCCAAAGAGCTATTTCATGAATGAATATACACGAAACTGAGTTGGGGCCCACCTGTGAGAGCCCACCTGTAGAGGCCTTTCATTAGAATGGTCTCTGGTTCTAGCCTCAGTTCAGAATACTGCATGTACCTGAGGACCAAGTCCAGATGTTTCTTTCATCTCTGACTTGAATTTGAAATCCTCCTCAGACTTCAGCTTCCAGGATTTCTCCAGTCCTTGCTCTCCCACTGTCTTGGTGGGGATCCGCCATGAGTGTTGAACACAGGAATGAATGAATGATATATACCCCAGACTGCTGGGGCTTTGTCTTCTTTTGCTGAGGTTGGAAAGGCTTGGGAGAGACCCCCTGTATGCAGATAGAGAGCTGCATGCAATTGCTTAGATAAACGTGTTCCCCACTTAATTGCTTGGGCATTGAACATTTCGCCCTTAACCTGTGGCTTGAGCAGTTAAAAGGAGACAATCTGGAGGTGAATCAGAAGATGGCTGAATCCACATGGTGGTGGTCTGGGTTTGGGAGATTTTCCTGTAGATTCAAAGGAAAGATATAAATTCTTCCAGTGGGGAGTGGTAAACTTTTTATCGATGGGAGATGGAAAATAAATGGTCTGGTTAAACTTTCCGGCCCCCTCAAAACCCATTATTTGAAAACACAAAAAGCAAAGTGAAGGGAGAAATCCTCCCACTCCCATTCCCACTCACCTCCATAGCCATCTCCTCTTCCAAGAACCTAACAGACAAGGTGCCAAGAAGTGTTAGGTACCAGCAGTGGTCTCAGATCTCATTCAAGAATCATGGTGAAAGGCTTTCAAATAGATTGTGGGGGAACAGGGGTCCAATTAGGGGGGACAAGTTTAAGGTTTGCCTGGTCCCCTAAAAATTAATGGCACTAGAGAAGATGAGCTTTGGGAACTATAGCTTAATGGATACAATGTGTTAAAAGCTTCAGTGAGTCATGGTGGGAAGAAGCCATGAGGGCAGCAAACACAGTCTTAGATGATGTTATTAATAGCACTACAGGCTCTAGATTTCCTGTGGTGGTGTTCTTGGCAAGACCAGCCCGGCCAAAGTGGATACTCTCAACCTGGAACAGAGGGTCTTGGAGATGCCAGCACGTGAGGTATGATGAGAGGGTAAAATGATAGGAGGTGTCCTTTGGAAGGACTGACTCCTTGACTTTAAAAGGGATAACCCAAATCTGTAGGTGAAATCTTTCTGGCTACAAAGAGGGCCAAGGCCTCCTAAGGCCAAGGTCTCCTCGTCACTTGCAAAGATGTCGAAGAACATATTCAGACATTTCAAAGATGTCCTCATATCATTGGTTCTCACTCTGGAATTCTATCAATAAGGTGAGAGTTCCTCTAGTTGAAAAAGAGATCTAAAAAGACTTCCCTTTCTCATGTAATTTCTGTAACCTCCAGGACACACCCACCTCCCCCTTCCAGCTCTGTAATGAAGCCACAGCTGGTGCCAATTTGTGGAACTCCTTAAAGGCTATTCTCCCTTATATACCCCCGGACCAAGTTCCCATGCTCCCTCACCCGATTTTCTGCACTCACCTCCCACCTGGTGTGTTCACACCTGCAAGTGCCTTTTACCAACCCCTTTGCCAAAAGGCAGCCAGAGTGACCTTTCAAAGACCTATCAGTTCCTGGCATTTGTCTCCATAGAAATCTGCACTGATCTTCTAACAAATTCTCAGTCCTCCAAAGGCACCCATAATCCTCCCATCAGTCTATTCATACCCCTCCAACTGACTGATGCCTGTTCTGCCCCATCTCTCTGCCCTTCAACCACACTGCCTCCTTCTTCCTGTGGAGACCTCTCATGGCACCTGCCTCCAAGCACAGGTGATTCCCATTGATGGGAAGACCCTCTTCTCTCCCCCATCTCCCCACTCCAGTTACTCCCACTTATTCGTGAGCTCACACTCTCCATGCAGCCTGCTCTCTCTTTTCTAGCACTGGCCTCCGTTTCTAGCTGTGGTTGTTTCATGGATGTCCTTCCCCAGCCAGCCTCCAAGCTCTCCTTCCCTTTAGCTCCAACACCTGACACAGTGCCTGGCACGTAGTAAGCCCTGGCTAGCTTCTAAGAGCCTCACTGAGGGACTGAAAGCATTTTAAAAATGTCACTACGTAGGCTCCAAACTGTAGGCAGAAAAAGCTTTGCCTGGATTGACATTTTAGAGACGTATTGGTCAAGTTGGATGTGTTCACTGACTTTACCTTGTAAAATTAAAAAAAAAAAAAAAAAGGACCTCTGTATCGCTTCGCATCTACCGAAGGCGCATGTATACTATTAGACCACGTTATGAGCTTAATGGAAGGAGACAAGATGTTTTCGCTAAGAAAATGTATAAGACTGTTGAGGTCAAGTGGGAGGAAACAGTCCATTTGTTGGAGCATTGCTATCTTACTCTATCACAGCCACTCATAAAAATCTGACACGGGGTGAGTCAGAATTGTCTGTCGGAGATGAGTTAGATCTGGCTCATGTTCCTACAGATATGAAAGCCAGAAACGAAAAAGGAGGCTTTAAAAGCGTGGGTTGAGGAGGCGGTGTGGTTCACTGCGATGAGCTAAGTGCCCAGGGCCACCAGCAGACATGCTGGCCTGTATCCTTCCTTTGTTCTGGGGTCCCTCTTGCACCATGTGGTGAGGCTGGTGGCTGGGAGCAGCTCAGGACAGGACCCGGTAGCATCTTAATTCTCCCATCCTCCTGTGGGCTCCAGTCGGCTCCAGTAGGTCTCAAGGGACAGCCTGCCTTCCTTGCAAAGCCCAGTAGCACTGGGAGCAGAAACTGGGGCCAAAGAGTGAGCACCCTGTTTGACAAGCTGGACCAGCCACCTCTTCTTCAGATGCAGGGGGAGCCCTGGCATGCTGACTCCTCCCTTCTCCCTTTCCCCTTTCCTCTTTCCTCCCTCTTTCCTTCCCCTCTCTCCTTCCCTGGTGGTGCCCTTTCCCAATGCCCACTTCATCCCTTTTCCTTTCTACATGCCTGTCTTCTAGAGTTTCTTCTTTTTCCTCCCCATTACTTCCCTTCATCTGAATCTCCTCTTTGGTCCCTTTGTCCCTGCTCTCTGCTCCTCCTCCCCTTCCCTGGCCCCTGTTCAGCTCCATACTGAATGCAGGCAGAGCTGGACTAACATGCTCACTTGCTAGCTCAGCCACCCTCCAGAGAAGTCACTCTTCGGTGGCCACCTTCCTGACCCCCTGGTCGCTTCTCCACTTGTTCAGATATTGCTCTGAAGTCTGAGGAGGACAGAGCGGGGCTGACACAGAAGCAGGCCAGAGGAGAAACCAAACCATGTGTCCACACTGTCCCCC
Organism: Mustela nivalis; assembly: GCF_964662115.1. Lineage (NCBI taxonomy): Eukaryota > Metazoa > Chordata > Mammalia > Carnivora > Mustelidae > Mustela > Mustela nivalis. The sequence goes on from NW_028136326.1 coordinate 331,343, forward strand.
AGCACTGCTGCTCTGAGAGCTTTCGGAGTCCTCAACAGGGTTAGGATTTAGGGGCTTCTTCAGAACCGGGAGTGAAAACAACCATAGGTCAAAAGAAAAGCTATGGCCCACACAAAAATAATAATCACAAATGAAAACTATGTTAACTCTGAAGTCCCAAAGTCGAAGAATTGCCTTGAATCTGTCACTAGAAAGCACCCAAGGCCTCACTCTCTGGGTTCTTGGTGCCCTGGGAATGGCAGGAGGCTCTGACATGCACGTGGGGTGCTGAACTATGGGGGCTAGCCTGCCCGCTGGCGGGGTGGGGGTGGTACCTCCTGTGGCGATGTCCTGGCCCGACCCCCTGCGGAGGGGGTGTGGCGCGGCGTCCTGGGTGGTCCTGGTGCCCTGGGGTTGGCGGTTGCCTGGGCCCCCACCACTCCACCACCCCCCCCCTCCCCGCTCCTGTCCTGCGTTTTCTGCTTCAGGTGAGGGCGCGTCGAGGTGTCACTTTACCTGTGAGCAGAGGGTCCTCCAGAGAAGCCATGGGTCAGGGAGGGGCAGCAGGCTGCAGGAATGAGAACGGGACACCGCGGCTTCTGGGGCTAAGCTGGAGCGTGTGAGCGCAGGGGCAGCGAGTATGGTGGTTCCTGCAGTCCCGAATGGGCTGCAGCACAGCACCCTGGCGCTGTGCACCCCTCCTTCCCGCCTGGGCAATTAGCAAAGCCCCTTCTCCTGGCCGCCCCCACTCTGCCCCCGCCCCCCTCCCTCCTGAGTCCTCTGAGAGCTCACTTCCAGCTTTGGAAATTAGGAAAGACCCTTCTCTGCGCCGGCCCTGCCCCCTCACTCCAGGGGCCTGAGCCCTGGCTGGGGTGCAGGGCTATGCCCTAGCATGCTGCCCCATTGCCAGCGCCTGCGCTGGGCAGACTCCTAGCCTGGCTCCCTCAGCGGGTGTCCACGGGCAGCCTGGCTGCGAAAAGATCATCAGTCCTAAAGGCCAGCTGCACTCTTGGGTCAGTTTGCTGGCTTCCAGATTGCGCCCAAAGCCAGGAAACAGCTTCCCTGGCACAGGCCTGGGCTGAGATGCCTGCCTGGGATCTGTCTGAGCAGTCTCCTCAACTCCAGGCAGGGATAGCACTTCGACCTGGATGTTTGGGTTTTTTGTTTGTTTTTTGGTCATTGGTTATTACATGACCTCCAGGGTAGGTGCTCCACAAAGGGAGTGAAAACAGGACGCCTGATATATATGCATATGGCCATTCTAGAAAAATAGCTTGGGGTTCTCTCGGAAACGTGGCATTGGTCCTTGCACTATGGTTTAATAGAAAAGGGATTATGCACCAAGTTACTTAAATGAGCATAGGTTGAAATCGTTTACTGAGAGTAAATATTTTAAATAGTTATATTTTAACTAAATCTATCATCAATCATAAATCTATTACACGAAGGTTACAGGCAATTTAAAAGCAAGAGCACTCTCTTCAGGGTTTTAAATAATCCTTGTCTGTCTTGGCACATGAGAAGGCAAAGATAGGAAATGGTTTGTAAAAGATCATATAATAGCTTTTACTAATTCTATTTATTTGACAGACAGAGATCACAAGTAGGCAGAGAGGCAGGCAGAGAGAAAGATGGGGAAGCAGGCTCCCCGTAAAGCAGAGAGCCTGATGAAGGGCTCGATCCCAGGACCCTGAGATCATGACCTGAGCCCAAGGCAGAGGCTTAACACACGGAGCCACCCAGGCGCCCCCAGATGAAATACATTTCTGACTTAGAAACTTCAGATAGAATTTTTTTGTCCATGATGACAACTGAAGAAAATGTGTCATCCCTAAACCTAACCTTAAACCCTACCAACACTGAAACCTAAGCTGACCTTAAAGCCCAAACTAGAACCCTGAATCCCAAACCTGGAATGGAACCCAAAGCCTGTACCTGAGCCCTGGATCCAAGCCCTGAACCACGAACTCAAACCCTAAACCAGACCTCCAAGTCATGAAACCTGAACCCAAATCTCAGCATGAAGTCAAACCCCAAATTTGACCTTGAACTTTATCCCATAAGCCCTGAGTCTTAAAGCCTAAATCATAAACTTAAAGCCCTAAACTATAACTCTGTTCCCTTGTCCTTCACTCTAAATCCTCACCATAACACTAAACCCAAAGCCTGATTAGAACTCTGACTAAAACCTGAACCTGAACCCAAATTCAAACCCTTCACCACACTTTGCTTATGCACTTGCCATTGATGGATATTTGCAGTTTCTACCTCTTGATTCTTGTGAACATTGTTTGGGTTGGGGGCTAGGGTTAGGGTCTTGGATTAGGGTAGGGTCCAGGCTTGAGACCAAGTTGAGGTCAGAGTGTGGGTCTGCATCAGGGCCATGTTCAGTGCCACTTTTTGGGTCAAGGACTGTTGTAATTCCACATTGTTTCCAATTCATTGTTCCTTAGCTATTTGGGGGGAAGTTGGGGGGTATTGGGCTCCATGCACTTTGAATTTCCGGAATGAAATGGCGTCAGCTGGACCCCAGGAGGGAGCAGGACCTTCCACTGAAGGGTGAGCTCCCACAGTCATGCACTGCCTTCCACCGCCTGCAGATGGCGCCAGACCCCAGCTCCCGCCCTGAGCCCAGGCTGCACAGCCACAGCTGGGACCTGAGCCCTGCCTTTTCAGGACCCACTGTGGAGACTTCTGGAGAATGTGGGGCGCCTCCCACCCTGACAGGACGAGCTGAGGAGGGTGTGGCTCTGCATCCACACTGACCGGACCTGTTGTGGAGGACGCGCCCACACTGGCAGCAGTCCAACCTCCTAAGGACCAGACGCTGGAGGAGGTGAGGAGAAGTCCCTTAGTGGACTGTCAAGGGGTTCGTGGTCTCTGGACCCCACAGAGAAAGGGCGCCCTGTGTAGACACTGGGGCTTCCGTCGTTTTGTGTGAGGAGACGTGGCCTCCTGCTGTGCTGTGCGCGGGGCTGTGGGGTCCCCACTTTCTGGGCTCGGGTGATCCTTGGTCCTTGTCTGTGTTTGTATGCTCGCGGATTTGGTTCCTGGGGCTCCTCAGATGGTCTGCAGTCAGGGAGCGTGTGCCTTCTTTGGTGCTTGTGCTCTCCTCACCTCAGCCCTGCGGGGTCCTTCCCGTGTCCACACCCACTCCAGGCTTGCGCCGAGTCCGGAAATTCGGGAGCCAGAGTGAGGACTCTGTAGCCGGTTTTGGGGGAGAGTAGGTATTTTCCCAGTGTGGGTTCTACCCTGAGCACAGTGCCTCCCCATCTCCGTGTGTTCCCCTCCCTGTCTGTCGTCATTGTTGCAGGGCTGTCACTTTCTTGGTTCAGGGACCTCCTGGGTATCTTGCTATCTTGGATGCAGGTGTAAATGAGATTGTTCTCAGCAGTCTCTTTCTGATGGGTCCTTCCGAGCACCTAGGAGTGCCACTAATTTGTGCATATTGATTTTGTTCCTTGCAAGTTCTTGAATTTATTAGTTCGATTGGCCTTAAACTTAATCTGCCAGTTATTTGACCAGCAGCATGGGTTTAATTGGGAAGAGCAGAGAATGGCAGTCTGGGCTGAGCAAGCTAAGGTCCCATCACAGGCAAGTGCGAGAAACAAAGGAGAGGAACATTATTTCATGGAGGAGGAAGAAGTTGGGAAGGGTGCTTGAAGGAAAGTCCCTTGGAGAAAGGCAGGGTGATGGAGAATTCTCACCAGCTGAGCTGCAAAGCTCCTACAAAAAGTCAGGAGATGAACCTCCAGCTTCCCCTGTGGGGCCTAAAATTGGTGAGTCTCTCCTGTGGGGGATTGCAATGTGGGGTCTGTAATGGGCACTGAGCACCAGGCGCCCCCTTCCAGCCTCCCCTTCTGGCATCCCCAGTCCACTTTACTGGGGCTTCCCTTCCTGCTTTTGCACAGTTCTAACCAGCTTGTGGTGGAACGTTGTGGAAAAACTGAAATTCCAAATCCACTGCTTCTACTGCACATGAGATACAGGGGCCCATGATTTAATCCTCCCACGAGTCTCTTGCTAGCCCCACCTGTCCGTTACTCATTTTGAGAGTTGATATTTCCAAAGTACTGTAATTCTAAAAATTTCTGAATTAGCTGTATTATTTCTTTTTAGGTATGAAGTTAACTTCCAATTATATGAATTTAATATTTTGGTCATTGTTTTCTAATTTTATTGCCTTATTCTTGGAAAATATAGCCTGATATTTAACTCTAGAAATTTATTGGCATATACTTCTGGCCTAAATAATGGCCTGTTTGTGTAAATGTTCAACTTATGCTTATATACTTACTGAAGACTCTTGTTTTGGGGTCAGGATGGCTACATTTATTAATAGATCAGGACTATTAGATTCTCTAAATTTTGATGTCTCTTAATTTAATCTAATTAAATTATCAGTTAATGAAAGAAGTTAAATTTTTTATGTACTACTGCATCTAAACTTATCAAAGTCTTTTGCTATAATTAGACAAGTATGTCATCCTGTTTTTATACCAAGTCTTACATTAAAAAAATCATACTATCTGAAATATTATTTATTTTTATTATTATTTATTTTTTTAAAAGATTGTATTTATTGGGGTACCTGAGTTAAGTGTCTACCTATAGCTCAGGTCATAATACCCGGGTCCTGGGATAGAGCCCCGCAGGGTGTTCCCTGCTCAGTGGCGTGCTTCTCCCTCTCCCTCTGTTTTTCCCTCGGCTGTGTGCATGTTTTTCTTTTCTCACTCTCTCTCAAATAAATAAGTAAAATTTAAAGATTATCTCTCTCAAATAAATAAGTCAAATTTTTTTTCTCAATGGGAGGGAGAAGCAGACTCTCCACTGAGCAGGGAGCCTGATGCAGGGCTCAATACCAGGACCCTGGGATCATCACCTGAGCTGAAGGCAGACACTTGAACCGACTAAGTCACCCAGGCACTCCAGCTGTTTATTTATTTATTTATTTTTATTATGCATATGTTTTATCTCTCTTTTCTACAAGTCTTTTTTTTTTATCTTTTTACTTTTTTCATAAAACTGAATTATTTCAAGATGACTTGGTCATCCTCTTTTCCCCAACCTCAAAGATCATAGAGTATATTTTAACTGTTAAAATAATATTAGTATTTAAGTGCTGCCTACACAAATTAAGGCAAATTATCTGTGGTCTGTATTCCTGAAAATATTTTTTTATTATGCCTTCCTATGCCAATGACATTTTATAAGGATCTAAATGTTTCCATTTGTGATTTTTTTTCAAGATAATAAAGCTATTACTTCATTCTTTTTTATATCTGATGTTATTTAAAAAAATTCTGTCAGTCTGATTCTTGTTTCTTTATTAATGAATTATTTTTTGTCTCTCTAACACTTGTGATTTTTTTTGTGTGTCTTTGGTATGTATGCCCTAGTTTGGGATTCATAGAGTCAACTCTAGTTATGAATATTTTCTTTCTTTTCTTGTATGTAAGTTTTAATCCAGTGTCTTGACTATTTTATGCTTGAGAAATAGATGTACATTAATATTCAAATATTTCTTTTCTTTTTCTTCTTTCATTTAAAAAAAGTCATTTATTTTATTTTATTTAAAAATATTTATTTATTTATTTGGAGTAGAGAGAGAGGGTCATGAAGAGTGGCTGATTATATACTTTCAATTTGGGAGGAGGTTAGGGATAGCACAAGCCTCCAAGGTATTTTATAAACAAGGTTTCCAGGACCTTGAGGGGGCTAGCTATTGTTAGGGAAAGGTCATTTATTACTATTTAGTAAAAACTCAGGGAAGAGACTCTTCTGATGTGTATCAGTGGGTATATGCTTGGGAGATGATTGCCAATGTATATCTTGAGGGCAGGGGTGGGGAGTAGAGATAAAGAAGTTTCCAAAGTAATTTTTACATGTGAAAGTAGATTTTCAGTATCCTGGGGGGTGGACTAAGAATGCTTTTTGCCCTGAGTGGATGTGTCCACATGGAAGCAGCTGAGTCCCCAGAGGAGCTTCAAGGACTTGTCAACAGGCTATGAGTAGTAAGGAAATCTAATTTCTTCTCTAGCTTTTGTTCCACACACATCACCTACATCTTACACCTCTTTTATATTGATAATTTTAATGCTTTGCTGGTATCCAGATGACTATATCCTTAAGTGACTTCTTATCTCTATTGAATCCATTACGTATTCTATCCATTGTATTCTTAATTCAACTAGATTACATATATTTAATCTATTAGTACCACTAGGTTCTTATTCTTGTTTTTATTTCAAAATCTTTCCTTATTTCCTTACATTATTTATTGGGTATATTTTAAATCCCTGAAATACTCACTTATTATATATAAGCTGTCAACCGTATTCTTATTTTGAGGTAGCTATATCTTTTTGGGTTTTAGGACATCATACCAACAATGCCAAATAATTTTCAGACAACAGCAGGATCTCCAAGAATTCAACTAAATTCTGACACTATCTACCTGAACATAGTGTAAGATTTCATCAGTTAAGGGATCAGTCCTCCAAGACTATCTCCAACCCCACCTCAGATGCCAGTCTCACTGTAGGCCCCAGGTTATTACCTGTGCTTGTGACTGAGCAACTACAGGTTGGAGGTCCCAATGGCCTACTTCTTACATTCTTTTAATTTGCTACAGGGACTCACAAAACTCAGAAAAATACTTACTTTATGTTTGCCAGCTTATTAAAAGATATAATAGAAGATTTAAATCAATAGATAGATAAAGAAGTGCACAGGGCAAGGTATGGAGAATGGGCACAGAGCTTCTATTACCTTCTGTAAGACTGCCACTCTTCCTGCCTTTTCATACATTTAACAAACTAAAAGCTTTCTGAACCCAGTCCTTTCAGCTTTTCTGTGGAGGCTTCATGACATAGTCATGACTGACTAAATCATTGTCATTTGCTGATCTAATCTCCAGATCCTCTTCCCTCCCCAGATAATCCTGTATTGGGAGGAAGGGGAGGCACGTTGGGCAAAAAGTTGTGAAGGCTTTCACCAAGTGGTTGGTCCTTCAGGCAAACAGCCCTTGCCTTGAGTGAGGTCTGAAGGTCACTTCATTAACATAACAAAACACACCTCTCTCACCCTTATCACAGGAAATCCCAAGAGTTGTAGGAGCTGTGAGTCAGTAGCCATGGTTGAAAACCAAATATTCAGATGACCAAAATATATTTCTTGTAAACCACTATATTACACTACATGCTTAAGTATTTAATTATGTGATCTTTTAAACTAATATTTTTCTAAGAGTATAAACTGTTCTGGCAGTAATCTGGATTGGGGAGTGATGTATTGCCAAATTTCTGTCGTTTTAGTTCAGGAAGTCAAAGAGAAAGAACAGGAGAGCCCCGTAGGGCAGGAAGTTCAAAGTAACAATGTTGACTACTACTCCCTTTTCTTGATTTTTTTTTTAAACAAGCAAATCTTCTCTTCAGAGTTGCAGTTTAAAGCCAAGAACATGCGGAATTGGGAGAAAAAATAGTTAAATTTGGAGACTTGCAGAGGTAGAATCAGAGTAGTGAAAGCCATTACAGCAACTGACCTAACTGAGGTCAGTCTTTGGTGAATCACAGAAACAGGTGGAGTTGTCAAACAAAGGAATCTTTGTTTACAACATACAAGGAGATCACAGGGAATAAGTTCCAAAGCCTTGACTGTTTGAACAGGAGAGAGATTTTTATTTAGTATTTAAGATGAATACTCAGAAGGGAGAGTTTTATTATTCCATGTATGGTTGGTCATAAGGTTGTGATGCATGCACATCCACATATGTATTTGTGCAATATGTATTGCATGTTCACCTGAATGAAGCTTGTATTCCACCGAGGGCAGAAACTTCAACGTTAGAATAAAGCAGAGGTAACTGTTGGACAAGGGAATGGGACTCTGCAGGCTTCAAGAGCAGATAGAAACTAGATGGGGTCTTGGGCTCATTTTCTGGGACAAGGAATGCAAGGCCTTGATTGCTTTTGAAATAGCACTAGGAGTTTTACCACTGATTTATTGTCTCAATAGCTTAGGCTATTTCCTGGTCTGGTGGTGACTGTTAGTTTTCCCATTGCCTTGTTCCCTCAAAATCCTTAAGGAGTGAGGTTTTTGCATTTCTTTTTAAGAACCTCCCAGGAAGTTTTGGAAGAAGTGTGCTTGGGCAAGTACACAGGTGGGGTATAGATCATTGAAAATAGCTGGGGACAAAAAATGACTTTTCTTATGTCAGGAAAACTATATGTCATCCTAATTTTCTGGGAACCTCTAATTCTTTCTGCTGATGTTACCAGCAGGCTTCTGAGATATTACTGATTGTTCTCTTGAACCTAAGGAAAAAGAAATGTAGAAAGCAAAAGACAAAACTTTAAAATCTATCCTCCAACTCATCAATTCACTGCAGCCACCTCTCTGTCTTTCCCTTTCTCTTTTTCTTTATCTTTCTCTCTCACTTTCTCTCTCACATACGAACAACACACACAAATCATCTTAAAACAATTTTTAATTTTCCCTATTCCATTTTAATATACTTGAGGCATGATCATTTTCTTAGTAAATACAAGAAAAAAAAATCTAGGATTCCATCATTCTGTGTGATTAAAGTATAGAGGAATTTACTTCTAATAGCACTTATAAAAACATATTTTATTTATGTAATATTATATAATCAGGTGCCTGCATTTTTCTTATTCTCCAACTAGTGTTATTTGGCAATTAATATTTTGTCAATCAATATTCCCCTATATCTGAATGTGTGGGCAGTGAGAGATGAGTTAGAGGCAAGGATGGTGAACACTCCCAACAACTGCAGACTACATATATCTTAAGCCATGATTTTCTTTGCAAAGGTCAACATTGATAATGTTGTAGTCATACCTCCGTGTACCAGGAAAGAAGTAGCATATTTCTTGAAAGACACAGCTATCAAAGCTCCATTGAGAAACTGTAAAGATGGACAAGCGATTTCCAAATTACATATCTGATAATGGACATCTACTCTGATTATTTAAAAATGAATAAAAATAAAAAACCTTACTAATAACCAAACAGAGTATCCAATTTTACATGTGAAGGAAATAATGGAAGAGACATGTCACCAAAAGTATATGGATGGCTTATAGGCACTGACAAATTTCTCAACATTTAGACATTAAAGAAATACAAATTAAAATCATAATGAGACATGCTTACATATCTATTAGAATGGCTAAAATTATAAAGGCTAATTGTACTTGGTCTGAGCTAGATTGAGAAGCAACAAAAAATCTAAACTGTTGTTGGCATATATCATGATACAACCACTTTGGAAAATAGTTTGAAAATTTTTTTAAATGCAAAATATGTTGCAGTTACAAAAATAGCCATTTTACTTCTAGGCATTTAACCAAGAGAAACAAGCCCTATGTTCATACAGGGACTTGTATATGAATTTCATAGCAGCTTTATTTTTAAGAATTGAAAACAGTGGAAATGTTCATCAATGTCCATCCATAGAGCATAGAAAAATTATGATCTATTCATTAAAGAGATTACTATTCAACATCAAAATGAACTATTTGCTATTGGAGATTCTCAAAGTAATGATGCTGAGAAAAGAAAAGCCAGGCAATCAATAGTATATACAGTGTCATTCCATGACTATAAAAAATCTAGAAAATACAAATTTATATATAGTCACAGTCATCAAATATATTGGTGTGATTTTAGTGCCTTCTTCTGTGATCCTATAGCTTCCTACACTTGTATCTCTGAGCATTTGTTACACCATGTGAAAATATGAACTCTTTCTCTTTATTCTGTCTTACTAGAATAAGAGTCCTTGAAATTTTATGGACAATTGAACTCTCAGTTATTAGCAGAAATTCTATCACACAGTAAGTTTCCAAATATAAAAGCCAGAGTTTTACAATGACTTCTAAGCTTTACATGATCTAGCCACTCATTTAACCTCTGTGACCTCTTTCCCTGCTACTCTTCAGTCACTCACAATGGCCTCCTTGCTATTCCTCAGATATGCCAGGCATGATCCAACCTTATGGCCTTCAAGATAGCCAATTCCTTTGTCTGGAGTGACCTTATTGCTGATAGTTCTGGGCAAATTCATCACCTTTCCATACCTTTGTTCAATTGTCAGCTTCATTGTAACTACCCTGATCTTCCTATTAAAAATTTTAACTCCCCATCCCCTGCCTAGCAACCTTGATTTTTCTCACCCTGATCGAGTTTTTCTTTTTCCCCATTGTACTCATCCTTTTTGAATGCACTATGCAATTTTTATTAAGGTTTATAGCTTTGAATTGTCTCACCCATTAAAATAAAAGTTCTACAAAGCCAAGTATTTCATTTACCAGTGTAGTCTGAAGTAATATCTGCCATATAATAGTTCAGTAGACAACTGGTAAATTTCAAAATAAATTAATGTTGAGAATATACTGAATTTCACAAGTCATTTCAATATTTTTTTCCAAAAAAATAAACTACGTAAAACATACCTTAAATTTACTTTCAAAATATTTTATAGCATATAATGGACAATATACATAAGCCTTAAAGAAACAATCCTATAAATAACCATTTCATACCTACTTAAAAACTACATAATACCACACTCCTAGATCCTCTCTGAACGCTCTAAAATAACCCTAAAGGAAATACATTTTAAAAATAACAGATTTTTTGTCAAATAATTTAATAAAATAAAAGTTTCATTCATCTATGTAGATCATAATAAATGTTTTTAATAAGCATGAAATTATAACTCTGAAGTGTGCTAAAATGAAACCACCTGCTAAGGGTGAGAGAATAAAAATAAACATCATTTTTCCAAATAAGAGGAATTTATTACCTTTGAATCAAAGCATGTGGATTTGTTCAAACTGGCAATAAAGGAATATGGAGACACAAACCATAGAAAGTCATATTTTAGATTTCTAAAAGACTTCGAAGTGAAGAGTATACATTCACTTCTCACTTATTGCTCCTACATATTCATGAATTTGAGAGAAAATATAGGCCCTGTGTGTCTTAGCAACTAATGGGATATTTTTTGATATTTACATGCTTACACATAGTATGTGTTATAGTCTTCTCTTTTACATGCTGTAAAAAGGTTAACCCCTTTTCTGCAGAGATCTGAAAATGTGAAACAGTGCCTGAGTAGCTGAATTCATCTAATTCAAATTTCTTGCAGGTCTAAGACCTATTGTTTTTCACTTGACTGCCTCCTTTTTCATCTGTCAATTGGTTACAAATTCTGGTACTGAAGAGAATACATTGGGGCTGGTGGCTCAGTGTGTTAAAGCCTCTGCCTTCAGTTCAGGTCATGATCTCAGGATCCTGGGATCGAGCTCCACATCGGGACATAATGTAACGACAGATAGTTTATATGGGAGCCCTTTGGGTACTCTGGTGGATGAATGTTTTTAAATTAGTTTTTCATGGACATGGGGAGTTAGAGACGAGAAGGGAGGTGGGGGAAATTGGAAGGGGAGCTGAATCATGAGAGACTATGGACTCTGAAAAACAATCTGAGGGTTTTGAAGGGGCGGGGGATTTGGAGGTTGGGGTACCAGGTGTTGGGTATCATAGAGGGCACTGCTTGCATGGAGCACTGGGTGTGGTGCAAAAAGAATGAATACTGTTATGCTGAAAATAAATAAAAAATTAATTTAAAAAATATTAGTTTTTCGTAAACTACAAAAAAAAAAAAAAAGAAAAGCGCTCCCATTTATAGCGTACACTTTATGGTTCACAAAGCACGTGCCAACAATAAAAATAATAATGGGTTACCGTTACACTTCATAGAAAAGGAGGTACAGGGAAATTGAATGAAAGGGAATAACAAAGTAGGTTCATAAGTCAATCTTCCTTGTAAAAAAATTAACCTGAATGTGCGTTTCTGCCACCTCTCTCCTGTGTGACATTTTATCGATGGGAGATGGAAAATAAATGGTCTGGTTAACCTTTCCCTCCCCCTCAAAACCCATTATTTGAAAACACAAAAAGGGAAGTGAAGGGAGAAATCCTCCCACTCCCATTCCCACTCACCTCCATAGCCACCTCCTCTTCCAAGAACCTAGCAGACAAGGTGCCAAGAAGTGTTAGGTACCAGCAGTGGTCTCAGATCTCATTCAAGGATCATGGTGAAAGGCATTCAAAGAGATTGTGGGGGCACAGGGATCCAATTAAGGGGGACAAGTTTAAGGTTTGCCTGGTCCCCTAAAAACTAATGGCACTAGAGAAGATGAGCTTTGGGAACTATAGCATAATGGATACAATGTGTAAAAAGCTTCAGTGAGTCATGGTGGGAAGAGGCCAAGAGGGCAGCAAACACAGTCTTAGATGATGTTATTAATAGCACTACAGGCTCTAGATTTCCTGTGGTGGTGTTCTTGGCAAGACCAGCCCGGCCAAAGTGGATACTCTCAACCTGGAACAGAGGGTCTTGGAGATGCCAGCACGTGAGGTATGATGAGAGGGTAAAATGATAGGAGGTGTCCTTTGGAAGGACTGACTCCTTGACTTTAAAAGGGAGAACCCAAATCTGTAGGTGAAATCTTTCTGGCTACAAAGAGGGCCAAGGCCTCCTAAGGCCAAGGTCTCCTCGTCACTTGCAAAGATGTCGAAGAACATATTCAGACATTTCAAAGATGTCCTCATATCATTGGTTCCCACTCTGGAATTCTATCAATAAGGTGAGAGTTCCTCTAGTTGAAAAAGAGATCTAAAAAGACTTCCCTTTCTCATGTAATTTCTGTAACCTCCAGGACACACCCACCTCCCCCTTCCAGCTCTGTAATGAAGCCACAGCTGGTGCCAATTTGTGGAACTCCTTAAAGGCTATTCTCCCTTATATACCCCGGGACCAAGTTCCCATGCTCCCTCACCCGATTTCCTGCACTCACCTCCCACCTGGTGTGTTCACACCTGCAAGTGCCTTTTACCAACCCCTTTGCCAAAAGGCAGCCAGAGTGACCTTTCAAAGACCTATCAGTTCCTGGCATTTGTCTCCATAGAAATCTGCACTGATCTTCTAACAAATTCTCAGTCCTCCAAAGGCACCCATAATCCTCCCATCAGTCTATTCATACCCTCCAACTGACTGATGCCTGTTCTGCCCCATCTCTCTGCCCTTCAACCACACTGCCTCCTTCTTCCTGTGGAGACCTCTCATGGCACCTGCCTCCAAGCACAGGTGATTCCCATTGATGGGAAGACCCTCTTCTCTCCCCCATCTCCCCACTCCAGTTACTCCCACTTATTCGTGAGCTCACAAGCCCCATGGTACACACTCTCCATGCAGCCTGCTCTCTCTTTTCTAGCACTGGCCTCCGTTTCTAGCTGTGGTTGTGTCATGGATGTCCCTCCCCAGCCAGCTTCCCAGCTCTCTTTCCCTTTAGCTCCAACACCTGACACAGTGCCTGGCACGTAGTAAGCCCTGGCTAGCTTCTAAGAGCCTCACTGAGGGACTGAAAGCATTTTAAAAATGTCACCACGTAGGCTCCAAACTGTAGGCAGAAAAAGCTTTGCCTGGATTGACATTTTAGAGACGTATTCATCAAGTTGGATATGTTCACTGACTTTACCTTGTAAAATTAAAAAAAAAAAAAGGACCTCTGTATCGCTTCGCATCTACCAAAGGCGCATGTATACTACTAGACCACGTTATGAGCTTAATGGAAGGAGACAAGATGTTTTCGCTAAGAAAATGTATAAGACTGTTGAGGTCAAGTGGGAGGAAACAGTCCGTTTGTTGGAGCATTGCTATCTTACTCTATCACAGCCACTCTTAAAAATCTGACACGGGGTGAGTCAGAATTGTCTGTCGGAGATGAGTTAGATCTGGCTCATGTTCCTACAGACATGAAAGCCAGAAACGAAGAAGGAGGCTTTGAAAGCGTGGGTTGAGGAGGCCGTGTGGTTCACTGCGATGAGCTAAGTGCCCAGGGCCACCAGCAGACATGCTAGCCTGTATCCTTCCTTTGTTCTGGGGTCCCTCTTGCACCATGTGGTGAGGCTGGTGGCTGGGAGCAGCTCAGGACAGGACCCGGTGGCATCTTACCTCTCCCACCCTCCTGTGGGCTCCAGTGGGCTCCAGTAGGTCCCAAGGGACAGCCTGCCTTCCTTGCAAAGCCCAGTAGCACTGGGAGCAGAAACTGGGGCCAAAGAGTGAGCACCCTGTTTGACAAGCTGGACCAGCCACCTCTTCTTCAGATGCAGGGGGAGCCCTGGCATGCTGACTCCTCCCTTCTCCATTTCCCCTTTCCTCTCTTCCTCCCTCTTTCCTTCCCCTCTCTCCTTCCCTGGTGGTGCCCTTTCCCAATGCCCACTTCATCCCTTTTCCTTTCTACATACCTGTCTTCTAGAGTTTCTTCTCTTTCCTCCCCATTACTTCCCTTCATCTGAATCTCCTCTTTGGTCCCTTTGTCCCTGCTCTCTGCTCCTCCTCCCCTTCCCTGGCCCCTGTTCAGCTCTATACTGAATGCAGGCAGAGCTGGACAAACATGCTCACTTGCTAGCTCAGCCACCCTCCAGAGAAGTCACTCTTCGGTGGCCACCTTCCTGACCCCCTGGTCGCTTCGCCACTTGTTCAGATATTGCTCTGAAGTCTGAGGAGGACAGAGCGGGGCTGCCACAGAAGCAGGCCAGAGGAGAAACCAAACCATGTGTCCACACTGTCCCCCAGCACTGCTGCTCTGAGAGCTTTCGGAGTCCTCAAAGGGTTAGGATTTAGGGGCTTCTTCAGAACCGGGAGTGAAAAAACCATAGGTCAAAAGAAAAGCTATGGCACCCACAAAAAATAATAATCACAAATGAAAACTATGTTAACTCTGAGTCCCAAAGTCGAAAAATTGCCTTGAATCTGTCACTAGAAAGCACCCAAGGCCTCACTCTCTGGGTTCTTGGTGCCCTGGGAATGGCAGGAGGCTCTGAAAAGCGCGTGGGGGTGCTGAACTATGGGGGCTAGCCTGCCCTCTGGCGGGGGGGGGGGTACCTCCTGTGGCGCTGTCCCGGCCTGACCCCCTGCGCACAGGGTGTGGCACAGCGTCTGGGGTGGTCCTGGTGCTCTGGGGTTGGCGGGAGGCTGGGGCCCGACCATCCCACGCCCAGCTCCTGGACCGCGTTTTCTGCTTCAGGTGAGGGCGCGTCGTGGTGTCACTTTACCTGTGAGCAGAGGGTCCTCCAGTGAAGCCATTGGGCGGGGAGGGGCAGCAGGCAGCGGGAACGGGAACAGGACACCATGGCCTCTCGGGCTAGGCTGGAGCATGAGAGTGCAGGGGCAGCGAGTATGGTGGGTCCTGCAGTCCCGAATGGGCTGCAGTACAGCACCCTGGCGCTGTGCGCCCCTCCTTCCCGGCTGGGCAATTAGCAAAGCCCCTTCTCCCGGCCGCCGCCGACCCGCCCCCGCCCCCCTCCCTCCTGAGTCCTCTGAGAGCTCACTTCCAGCTTTGGAAATTAGCAAAGACCCTTCTCTGCGCTGGCCCCGCCCCCTCACTTCTGAGGCCTGAGCCCATGCTGGGGTGCGGGGCTAAGCCCTGGCATGCTGCTGCATTGCCAGCGCCTGCGCTGGGCAGCCGCCTAGCCTGGCTCCCTGAGCGGGTGTCCACGCGCAGCCTGGCTGCCAAAAGATCATCAGTCCTAAACGCCGGCTGCACTCTTGGGTCAGTTTGCTGGCTTCCAGTTTGCGCCCAAAGCCAGGAACCAGCTTCCCCAGCACAGGCCTGGGCTGAGATGCCTGCCTGGGATCTGTCTGAGCAGTCTCCTCCACTCCAGGCAGGGATGGCACTTCAACCTGGATGTTTGGGTTTTTGGTTTGTTTTTTTGGTCATTGGTTATTACATGACCTCCAGGGTAGGTGCTCCACAAAGGGAGTGAAAACAGGACGCCATATATAGCATACAGCCATTCTAGAAAAATAGCTTGGGGTTCTCTCGGGAACGCGGCATTGGTCCTTGCACTATGGTTTAATAGAAAAGGGATTATGCACCAAGTTACTTAAATGAGCATAGGTTGAAATCGTTTACTGAGAGTAAATATTTTAAATAGTTATATTTTAACTAAATCTATTATCAATCATAAATCTATTACACGAAGGTTACAGGCAATTTAAAAGCAAGAGCACTCTCTTCAGGGTTTTAAATAACCCTTGTCTGTCTTGGCACATGAGAATGCAAAGATAGGAAATGGTTTGTAAAAGATCATATAATAGCTTTTACTAATTCTATTTATTTGACAGACAGAGATCACAAGTAGGCAGAGAGGCAGGCAGAGAGAAAGATGGGGAAGCAGGCTCCCCGTAAAGCAGAGAGCCTGATGAAGGGCTCGATCCCAGGACCCTGAGATCATGACCTGAGCCCAAGGCAGAGGCTTAACACACGGTGCCACCCAGGCGCCCCCAGATGAAATACATTTCTGACTTAGAAACTTCAGATAGAATTTTTTTGTCCATGATGACAACTGAAGAAAATGTGTCATCCCTAAACCTAACCTTAAACCCTACCAACGCTGAAACCTAAGCTGACCTTAAAGCCCAAACTAGAACCCTGAATCCCAAACCTGGAATGGAACCCAAAGCCTGTACCTGAGCCCTGGATCCAAGCCCTGAACCACGAACCCAAACCCTAAACCAGACCTCCAAGTCATGAAACCTGAACCCAAATCTCAGCATGAAGTCAAACCCCAAATTTGACCTTGAAGTTTATCCCATAAGCCCTGAGTCTTAAAGCCTAAATCATAAACTTAAAGCCCTAAACTATAACTCTGGTCCCTTGTCCTTCACTCTAAACCCTCACCCTAACACTAAACCCAAAGCTTGATCTAGAACTCTGACTAAAACCTGAACCTGAACCCAAATTCAAACCCTTCACCACACTTTGCATATGCACTTGCCATTGATGGATATTTGCAGTTTCTACCTTTTGATTCTTGTGAACATTGTTTGGGTTGGGGGCTAGGGTTAGGGTCTTGGATTAGGGTAGGGTCCAGGCTTGAGACCAAGTTGAGGTCAGAGTGTGGGTCTGCATCAGGGCCATGTTCAGTGACACTGTTTGGGTCAAGGACTGTTGTAATTCCACATTGTTTCCAATTAATTGTTCCTTAGCTATTTGGGGGGAAGTTGGGGGGTATTGGGCTCCATGCAGCTTGAAATTCCGGAATGAAATGGCATCAGCTGGACCCGGGGAGGGAGCAGGACCTTCCACTGAAGGGTGAGCTCCCACAGTCCTGCACTGCCTTGCACCGCCTGCAGAGGGCGCCAGACCCCAGCTCCCGCCCTGAGCCCAGGCTGCACAGCCACAGCTGGGACCAGAGCCCCGCCTCTTCAGGACCCACTGTGGAGACTTCTGGAGAATGTGGGGCGCCTCCCACCCTGACAGGACAAGCTGAGGAGGGTGTGGCTCTGCATCCACACTGACCGGACCCGTTGTGGAGGACGCGCCCACACTGGCAGCAGTCCAACCTCCTAAGGACCAGATGCTGGAGGAGCTGAGGAGAAGCCGCCTGAGTGGACTGTCAAGGGGTTCGTGGTCTCAGGACCCCACAGAGAAAGGGAGCCCTATGTAGACACTGGGGCTTCCGTCGTTTTGTGTGAGGAGACGTGGCCTCCTGCTGTGCTGTGCACGGGGCTGTGGGGTCCCCCCTTTCTGGGCTCCGGTGATCCTAGGTCCTCATCTGTGTTTGTGTGCTCGCCGATTCGGTTCCTGGGGCTCCTCAGATGGTCTGCAGTCAGGGAGTGTCCGCCTGCTTAGGTGCTTGTGCTCTCCCCACCTCAGCCCTGCGGGGTCCTTCCCGTGTCCACACCCACTCCAGGCTTGCGCCGAGTCCGGAAATTCGGGAGCCAGAGTGAGGACTCTGTAGACGGTTTTGGGGAGAGTAGGTATTTTCCCATTGTGGGTTCTACCCTGAGCACAGTGCCTCCCCATCTCCGTGTGTACCCCTCCCTGTCTGTCGTCATTGTTGCGGGGCTGTCAGATGACAGGTCTGTCACCTTCTTGGTTCAGGGGCCTCCCGGGTATCTTGCTGTCTTGGATGCAGGTGTAAATGAGATCGTTCTCCGCAGTCTCTTTTTGATGGTTCCTTCTGAGCACGTAGGAGTGCCACTAATTTGTGCATATTGATTTTGTTCCTTGCAAGTTCTTGAATTTATTAGTTCAATTGGCCTTAAACTCAATCTGCCAGTTATTTGACCAGTAGCATGGGTTTAATTGGGAAGAGCAGAGAATGGCAGTCTGGGCTGAGCAAGCTAAGGTCCCATCACAGGCAAGTGCGAGAAACAAAGGAGAGTAACATTATTTCATGGAGGAGGAAGAAGTTGGGAAGGGTGCTTGAAGGAATGTCCCTTGGAGAAAGGCAGGGTGATGGAGAATTCTCACCAGCTGAGCTGCAAAGCTCCTACAAAAAGTCAGGAGATGAACCTCCAGCTTCCCGTGTGGGGCCTGGAATTGGTGAGTCTCTCCTGTGGGGAATTGCAATGTGGAGTCTGTAATGGGCACTGAGCAGCAGGCGCCCCCTTCCAGCCTCCCCTTCTGGCATCCCCAGTCCACTTTACTGGGGCTTCCCTTCCTGCTTTTGCACAGTTCTAACCAGCTTGTGGTGGAACGTTGTGGAAAAACTGAAATTCCAAATCCACTGCTTCTACTGCACCTGAGATACAGGGGCCCATGATTTAATTCTCCCACGAGTCTCTTGCTAACATGTGTCCTCTCCATGTTGGGTGACCTGGATTTGGGAGGGCTTGGCCTCCATCCCAAAGTCTGATGTTCTCTCTGCTTCCGTGTCATCGTGCTAACATGGATATTTGGAAGATTCATTTCCTCTGTGGTGATTTCAAAGTGCAGTCAGCTTGTTATAGCAGCACAAATACGTGCTGTCTCCACACTCAGATTCCCCAGCCGTCATTTCTTTACCACGTTTGCCACTTCACACGGGATGCTTCAGTGTGTTTGATCCCACACCAGGACAATGTCCTGCAGAACCACCACATAACCTGAAATGAGGAGATCATTACAGAAACCATAGAAGGGTTAGTGTTAGGAACCAGGGACATGGCAGGGCTGATCTGAAGACCCCATGGAGAGCTGTCTGGGTGGCTGAGTTGACAGTGGAGGTGAGGGTGAGTGTCTGGCTCTGGCTTTGTGTCCAGGAGTCAGCTCTGTGTGGGTGTGTCCTCAGCTAGGCATGCAGATTTCTGCTCCTCTGAATCCTTTCCGGAGTTCCAAATGGCACAGTTTCCTTCTGGGCAGCAGGCTGAGTCCTCTGGGATTGCCCATGTGTCCCCAAATTGTAGGGCACCTACTGCAAGGCCTTTGGGGTCAGAATCTTGAAAAGCAAACCAAAGGTTATGGTTAGGGACCACAACATGGCAGGCCCGATCTGCCAGCACTCTGTCCATCTTTCTGGGGGAGGGGGCAGTCGAGGGATTTGTTCAGGTTGAGAGTCAAGCTCCAGGTTTGCATCCAGGGGCCTGCTGAATATGGGGCTGTCCAGAGGTAGGAATGCAGATTTCAGTTCCTCTGAATCCTTTCTGGAGTTCCAAATGGCATGGTTCCTTTCAGGGTGGCAGGGTGAGTCCTATGGTGTTCCTCACTGTCCCCAATCTCTGAGGCTTTGGAGCCAGGCCGTCGGGGACAGACAAACACAGGCTGGAGAGCTTTAATGTCAGAAATGTATTTTTGCACAGATCTGGAGGCCAGAAGTTCCAGATCAAGGTGCCAGCAAGGTTGGTCTCCAGTGAGCTTTTTCTTGTTGTTCTATAGATCACTACCTTTTCAACTGTGCCCTCTGATGACCTCTTCTCTGTGGGCCCCCAGAGGGGAGGTAGGGGGAGTGCTTTCATGTGTTTCACCCTTATGAGGACACCAGTCCTAGCAGATTAGGACTCCTGTGACCTCACCAAGCCTTCAGTACCTCCTTCTAGGTAGGCCCTATCTCCAGATGCAGTCACACTGGAGATTAGGAATTCTTCATATGACTTTTGTGGGGACACAATTCAGTCCATAACAATTAGTACAGGAGAAAAGCCATGGAGAGAATTCTAGAGGAGTCACACGTTGATGTTATAAGGTAAGTGGGTATAAAAGAGCACCTCTGAAGTCCAATAGGTCATTAGAGCTAGAGGCCGACAGGAAAGTCCTGTACGTGCCACAGTTTTGAGTTTGATGCAAGTGCAACTCTGAAGGGAAGATATTTGGGAGGCCTTGGCCAACCACTACTTCCAGCCAGGGGTGATTCTGGAGGGAGTATCTCTCGGAGTGCTGCCTAGAATCAAGACTTTGGGGTTGGAAAAGTGCCACTTCCAAAGCTGGAGAAGGATGGTGCTGTAAGTTACTTGAAGAGTACTGTTCTGGGAGATAGGAGATCTGGGGTGTCTTCTTTGTTCTGCTGCTGACCAGATGTGAAAATGCAGATTAACTCCCTAACCATCTCAGTTCTACCACCATGTGCTGCTGTCATGTGTCCCAAGCCCCAGAGTTAGTTTGATCCATAAGCAGAAGCCAGTCTTTTAGTTCCCAATCTCTTAATCGGGCTGATCGTCACAATATATAGTGGACACGTGACAGCCACCGGGGAGAAGTAAGGGTTGTCTTCCCCTCAGGGAGAGTGGAAAAGCTCTAGGAGAGGGCATACCCGTAGACCAAAGGCAGCCAGTGCTGGGGAGTGGAGCCACGGGGAAGAGTGTGCTGATGACAGCCTTGTGGAGGGAGGGCAGAAAGAGCCACCACCATGACACTTGAGTTACAGATCGAGCTTGGGGATAGAGAAGGGATCAGGGCATGGTAGAGCAGCAGCTGGCAAAGTGATTCTATTGAGCTTAAGCTCATAGTGCCTTAGCGAATTAGAATGGGAAATGCCTTGCTATTGTCTGTGACTCTGTGATTGTGTGAGTATGAGTGACAGAGTGGGGACAAAGAGAGAGGGAGAGAGAATACATTAAATTTTAAAGAAGGACAATAAGGGACGCCTGGGTAGCTTACTCAGTTAAGCATCTACCTTTGGTTCAGGTCATGATCCCAGGGTCCTGGGATTGGATCCCATACCAGGCTCTAGTGGGGGGCCTGCCTTCCCTCTGCCTGCAGCTCCCCTTGCTTGTGATCTCTCTCTTCCTCTGTAACAAATAATAGTAAAAAATAAACAAGGGCGATACGTTATGTTTACTTTTGTTTCTGATGCCAGACATGGGTTCAGAGGATTGAAGAGGGAGATCCAAGGAGCTAGCCTCTCAAGAGGAGTGAATACCTAGTCACTGGTAAGACCCCTGGTCCTGCAATACAATATGGCTCCTGTGATCTGGGTCCTGTTAAATGCCCCTCGCCATCCTTCACCCGATAGTTTGATTCTTCATTGCGTTCAGTGTGGGGAACTGGGAGAAGCTATGACACTTGGCCCTTTGTGGAGGAATGTTAGTAGTATAAATAGCAATAGTTATCAGTTCTGGAGCACTTCCATGACTCTGCTGCAGGCACTCTGCTGTGACCTGGGTTTATAGCAGTGAGATAAACATAGAAATAGATGTGGGCTCTGTTCCCAAGAATCTGAAACCCACTATTCTCCTTGTCCCCTTCCCATTCTGTCTTCTTCAGCCCTTGTGCAATCCCACCAAGCAGGAAGCTTGCTTCTCCCCTTCCCTCTCCTGCTCCCCCTGCTTGTGCTCTCATTCTCTCTCTCTGACATGTAAATAAATCAAATGTTTTAAAAAATTATAAAAAAGGCAAAACAAATAACCATTTTTGGAGAGTGATTTTCTGAATGCAGTTATGGGCAGTGCTGGGTACTGAAGAAGACGCTCTGCTGACCAGAGGAGTGGGGAAATTACAGAACAAATTCCACAGGTCATTGAATATATCACATTCATCACCCCACCCATAGCACTCATTAATCTCTAGCCCAGCCAATATGTTGGTTATAAAAATGAGCTTTCTCCAAACTGACAGGAAGTTCTCGTTTTAGCAATGTAAATCATTCTGATCTTTATCACTAATGTGATCTAATCCTGTCTAGTAAAGAAACTTGAGAGTTCTATATCTCTGTAAGCATTTAAGAAAAACAATGGACTCTACTCTAATTACTTTTTAACTAACTTGACTTGCCAAAGGAAGGAGAAAGTAAATATCAGAAATCTTACCACTAAGCACAAGTTGCAAGTTATACCTGCCAAAATGTGGTTCAAAATATAAGTAACCAGTCTCCTTAGAAGCCTTTTACCTTCTTATATCTGTTATGTTGGGTAAATGAGTAGTTACTAGAATACAGCTGGCTCAGTGATCACAATTCAGCTTACCCTCAGAAATATAAATAGATTACATGTTTAGCCCGGTAACTGGACACTGATATAGAATTATTCACTGGCTGATTCCTAGATCAGAAACCACAAAAAAATTTTCTTTTTTATGGAAGTATGGCTGTTACAATAGTCTCACCTGTACCTCATAGTGATTGACTTAACTACTCTATACGTTACAACTCTAGATGTAACATTTTAATAAAACAACAATATCTTTGATGGTATCATGGAAATGTAAGTGCCTTGTGCACTTTTCTTAATGTGTATAATTACCTAAACATCATAGTAAGTAAATCAAGGCCATTGTCAAGCTTCCGTCAAGGAGAGTCCTTAACTAGAGGGATTTCCCATTGCTCTCAGGATGATAACCTCTGAGTTACAGGTTCCGTTAGTTGGCCACACACATTTGGAGCCTTGTGGACTTTCTGACAGCTGAGCAGCATATCTGTTTCAAGCATTGTGATCCCTGTTCTTACTGCAAGAGTGACAGTTGTCACTTTTCCTTTGACCCCTGTCTTTAGGAAAGTGTCTGACTCAGAAAGTCGAGTCAGTACCCCCCAAAAATATTTTCAGGAGAACCACCTCAAAGATGATCACCTGAGATACTGTCAAGAAAAAAAAAAAAACTGAAATTCTAAGCAACATCCATAAAAAGTATTTTCATGTTGATAAGGAAAGATTTTCCCCTAAATACCAGAGAGGCTCCATGAAAGTGAGATTTTTACCTATTTTGTTCACCGTGTCACCAGTCCCTAGAAGAGCGCCTAAGACATCACTCAAGATTAGGTTGCTTTGAATGAATCAAATGAATGAATGAACTGTAGCCTTTGATAGTGAGGTAGTTTATGGTCCTTAGGCAAGAGATGTGATTTGTGTTGGGATTTCAAGAATGGGAGGTGCCGAAGAGAAAATTGAGAAGCTAAATGTGAAAATATGCAATTTACTGACTGGAGTAGTTCTGAATATATTTCAAACATAATTAAACTATGGCTGTGGGTCTATATGCGTTTTCATAATTTTCCCTTGAAAATGTGAGGCATACAGATGTCATCTCCAATGAATTCTCCTTGTCCGTATACAGAATCACCAAAAAAAAAAAAAAAAAAAGGCATTCTGACAGTCTTCAGACCATCCACTCCAGGATTGTGACTCTTTCTTCTCCATGTTCTTTCTGACATCATGGACTTTCAGGTTGACCTCTCTCATCTTGGGTCCCACTCTCATTAGCTGTAGAAGTCATGCGATGTTTGTGATGTGAGGGTGGCAATACTCTCTGACTTTTGGTTACAATATGTCTTTGAAAGCCAGTGTTTATTCTGCTTTTACAGCATTTCTCCATTTGAATTGGCCACCTTTTAAGTGGTCATTAGCCACATGTGGCTACTAGCCATGGGACTTGGACAGCAGAGGTGTGGAAAGTCCGCACATTCTTCCACTCAAAGGATATTGTGAGTTATGCTACATCTTTTTTTTTGAAGTGCCTTTTTTAGATATTTAAATTCAATTAGCCATTAGATAGTACATCATTGGTTTCAGAGAATTCAGTAACTCATCAGTTGTGGATAACCCTTGGTGCTCATCACATCACGTGTCCTCCTTAATGCCTATCACCCAGTTTCTCCATGTCTCCCACTCCCCTCCCCCCCAGCAACTCTCAGTTTGTTTCCTATAGTTAAAGGTGCCTCATGGCTTGTCTCCCTTTCTGATGACTCCCATTCAGATTTCCCTCCCTTCCCTCTGATCCTCTGTACTACATCTTAATCTCAACAGTCAAGCAGTGGTAGTAATTCAGTCATGGAGTCATGCATATTCTAAATCTGATGAGGTGGATTCCCATACTGCCTTTGTCTCTTCTAGAGCGCTTACATTTGTTATATTATTGCTGCTGTGTTTATGTTTCTCGTTCACTGAATGTCTGATAAAAGAATTAGTAAAATGTGTGACTGCAGAAAATACAATGGTCATGGATGATGAAGATTTTCTCCTTGACCAGACTCGTGTCAAGTTCCTCTGAGTCCTCTTTCTGTCTAGCCTTGACCTTAGGCTCCGCCCACTTAGCCCAGTTTTAGCAAGAAATCTGCTTGGTCATTTTTCAGCAATCTTCTATCCTACTCTTGATATCTGATCAAATTCCTTATCTCTCACCCCTGGTATCTTACCACTTTTTTTTTTTTTTTAAGATTTATTTATTTTGACAGAGAGAGAGCCTGAGCAGGGGGAATAGCAGAGGGAGAGAGAGAACCAGACTCCCCACTGAGCAGCAAGCCCAATGCCAGGCTTGATCCTGGGATCAGATCATGACCAAGCCAAAGCCAGAGATTTAACCAACTAAGCCACCCAGGTGCTTCAGTATCTATAACCCTTAATATCTGATCCAATCCCTTATTCCCAGGGCACCTGGTTGGTGCAGCTGGTTGTACGTTTGACTCTTGGTTTCTACTCTGGTCATGATCTCACCGTCCTGAGATTAAGCCTCACCTCAGGCTCTATGCTCAGTGAAGAGTCTGATTAAAATTCTCTTTCCCTCTCCCTCTACCCCTACCCCTGCTCCCTCTCTCTAAAATGTATTAATAAGTCTTTTAAAAAATTCCTTATCCCCTGATCTCAATAGTTTATGACCCTAGCCTTCCTTCAACAATATTACTGTCCAGATGGTTTAGCCAGAATCCCTTCATCCTTACCCTTGATGTTCCATCTTAATTTTACATTCAGTGATCCCCACCATGCTCTTTAGCTGTAAATCTCCATTTGTCTGAGCTGAGCCAGATTTCTCTCCCATACTATACAATAAAATCTCATCATAGTAGCATCCCATGAATAAAATCTTCCTTACTCTCTTTAATGGGTGTCACAATATTTTTTTTTCTTTAACAGTCAGGAGGGTGCTAATGGAGTACCATGACAAAAGGCCTAACTTCCTATAATGGACATTTCCTTGGTTTACCTGACAAATACTCTTTCTCTCTTCTAAGGAAAATTTCCGGTTCTCAGTATAACTGCCAACTGGCCCAGGGGTGGACAAGTGAGGCAGATGAGACCAAAATGAAAATTCTGTTGAGACACTGGACCTTGAGGATTCAAGCCAAGGACATAAAAGTGTTGGTACTCCATTATTCTGATGGTCCGTTAACTCTTGCTTTTTTGGTTCCTGTGTCTATCACTGCCCCTGCCTTTTTGAAGATAATGACCATTCATCTGAGTACACGGTTCACAGAATCCCTTTGCAGTGGCCCATGCGGGCCAAGGTAGTAGAGCATAATAGATCTCTGTAAGTTTTTAAAAAATGTCTTTGTCCCTGTTGCCCATGGCCATTAAAGACCAAAGGTAGGGGGTAGGGGGATATTGAAAAAGGTGAAGTTATAGTTACTCACTGATTTTTTGATTGGTAGAGAGAAAGCAACACCTACATACAGGGCCAGTGGGTGAGTGGAGGAAACATCTTTGGCTCTAGGAGGAATGGGGGAAGGAGAAATATTAATAATCTTTGTCTTTGGAACTGCCCCTGAAGACTTCCCCACACAGGAAAATGACCTAGCGTGACTCTCCTATACTTCGGCAAGCCCCTTAAATTTAACTGACATCTAGATCTGATACTCCCTGCTGGATAACTCTGATCATTATTGGATTGTTACTTATTTTATTTTAAAATTATTTTTAAAGAAAATTTTAATCTAAATACAATTAATTAACATATAATACTAGTTTCAGACATACAGGTTAGTGATTCATCAGTCTTTTGTAACACCCAGTGCTCACTGTATCACATGCCTTCCTTAATGTCCATCACCCAGTTACCCCATCCACCCATCCCTCTCCCCTCCAAGAACCCTCAGTTTGTTTACTGTGATTAAGAGTCTCTTCTGAGGGGTACCTGGCTGGCTCAGTGGGTTAAAGCCTCTGCCTTCAACTCAGGTTATGATCTCAGGGTCCTGGGATCGAGCCCCACATCAGGTTCTCTGCTCCCTGGGGAGTCTGCATCCTCCTCTCTCGCTCTTCCTGCCTCTCTGCCTACTTGTGATCTCTGTTTGTCAAATAAGTAAATAAAAATCTTTTTTTTTTAAAGTCTCTTCTGGTTTGTCTTCCTCTTTGACTTCATCTTGTTTTATTTTTTTCCTTTACTCCCCTATGATTCTGGTTTGTTTCTTGAACTCCACATATGAGTGAGATCATATGATAATTGTCTTTCTCTGACTGACTTATTTCGCTTGGCATAATACCCTCTACTTTCACCCCTGTCATTGCAAATAATTGCCATTTATTTTAACTCGACAGAGAAGGCCACTAGAAACAGCAGGTGATGGCCCCAGCTCCTGTTCCTCCATGCAGAACATCTGTCAACACCTGTGGACATCTTTTCCTCCCCCCATTCCTATGAATGTTGCTCAGTTGTTACATGGCATGGACAAATGCTGTTGGCTGGTGGCATGGACACACTGGACAAGCTTGGCCTTCGGTAAAACAAAGACTGGCTTCAATTACTCAAACTGAAACAGGAATGCTTGGATGAACAAGCCTGCCAGGAAGTCCCACTGGAGGTACTCAACCTGTGCCCCTTCCCTCCTTGGACCAAGAACCTGAACTTGAGAGATGAATGGCTTATCCAAGGTTATGGCAAGGTTACACAGAGCTGAAACTAGACACAGGTGTACATGCCTATTGATCAAGGCTGGCTGAGAAATCGAACTGCCTCAAATCTTGATTCTTTTTGCCACTTCTTATTCTCTGACCCTGTTTTTCATAGTTTAGGATGTAGGAATAATAAAAATATCAGCTAATGGGGTATCCTGACTTTTTGATGTTTTAGTTCTTGTCAGACATTTACCATAATGCTTAGCACATGGATATGTGTGTGCACACACGTGCACATGCATGACACTCAAAAAATTGTTCCCTGATATTAACTTTATCAGTGCACTTTGCATCCACCACCAATTGGCTGTTTTGTCACAAACTGATTAAAGCAGAACTGTCAAGTGAGGATCTTCAAAGCCAAAGCATTAAGTGCTTTGAAAAACCAGCACCTGGGAGGATTTGTCTCAGCATCTGTGATTAGAAGGCAGCAAAAAGAGACTTTGGGGACACAGTTCACCCCTTCATGAAGCAGCCATTCAGAACTTTCTCCGAAGGGCTAATGCCTAATCTTCCAAAGACCAGCAAGAACAAGCTTATGGTCTGTTAAAATCAGATTTTTAAAAGATTTTTATTTATTTATTTGAGAGAGAGAGAGAGAGTGAGAGAGAGAGAGCATGAGAGGGGAGAAGGTCAGAGGGAGAAGCGGACTCCCCATGAAGCTGGGAGCCTGATGCAGTCCTTGATCCTGGGACTCCAGAATCAAAATCAGTTTGATTGACTCAATACAGTCAGGGAGGACAGTCCTCAGGAGTCACAGAATGCTGGTTGCCATGAGGGAGGAGTCTTTTACAAAGTCTGGGCTCTCACAGAAGGAGTCTGAAGCACGTGTATGGAAAGCAGAGGTCAGTTCTGGATTAGAAGCTCTTTCTGAGGGGAAATGAGTAGAAGCAGGGATTAACCAGGACTTGGGCTCTGCTTTATTCAGTTCAAGTTGCTGCAACAAATGATGACAGACTGGGTGGCTGAAACAGCAAAACATGTACTATTCCTTGCAGTTCTAGAGACTGAGAAGTCCAAAAGCAAGATCCTGGGAGATCTGATATCTAGCAAGAGACTGCTTCATTATCTACAAATGCCCATATTTCTGTTGTAGACTTGCATGGATGACAGCTGGCAGAACAATCTCTCAGGTCGTTTCTCAGAAGTGCTTTTATCTCATTCACAAGTGTTCCAATCTCATGACCTCACCACCTCTCAAAGCCCAAACCTCCTGATGGCACTCCTTGAGGGTCAGGGCTTCAACATCTGAATTGGGACAAGACACAAACATTCAGTCCATTAGCAAGTGTTGTCATGAGGACAGCATAGCTTATCAACTGGGTATCCCCAGGAATCCATGGGACTAGCAAAGCAGAATCTGGGGGTGTCACTGGTAGGAAAGCAGGAGGTCCCCAAGAGACAGTCCTCATAGCATTTTACAGAGACAGCAGGACCCTTGAGAAACAATAGTTTCCGTGACCCATACACCAGCCTTTATCTATGCCTGTCCTCCCTGCTGGATTCACAGCAAGCCTACTTCTTTCTTTTCCAGTACAAATGGATTTCCACTCTCTGAATGCTGATGAATTTTTGCTCTTTTGCAGTTAGTAGGTTGTCCCTCAGGATTCTGCATGTCTGGATTTGCAATCGTGGAAACTGCCAAAGGTCTAGGGACCTGCATGGCAGAACCCGGCCTCTACCACTATTGCCCAAGGTAGGAACTCTGGTCCCTTGAGCGTCCTGTGCTGCTGTCAAAGGTCTGTGTGCATTGGCTTATTGTTTTTTTTTTTTTAATGTAATTGCTTATACGTGTGTTTCATCATGCTCAAGTGGCCTTTCTGTGAAAAAGTGGCCAAGCTACACCTAGAAGTCACTGAAGAAAGTTCTAAGAACTCCTGGTTAGTATGAGGCTAGAGAGAGAGAGAAAGAGAGAAAAGAAATCTGCCTCTCTGCATTTTGCAAGTCCCTGGGCAAAATCTGTTGGCTGTGCACTCCTCACACGAAGATTCCAGGCAGGGAGACCCTCCTGAGCCTCATCTCCCTGAGTTCCTCTTCCAGGAGCAATCCCTAGTTTGAGACCAGGGTTAGCGAAAATAGAGCAGCAAAGCAGGGTCCAGAAGGAAGGACTGCCACAGACCATGGAGCACCAGGGGGACAGGCTGGTACCTCCTCACAGTTGGGGTACAAATGGGCTCAGCTCAGCAGGTATAGGGGTGCCCTTGGCCCCTCTGGTGGGCTTTGCAGTGCCCCAATCTCAGGAAGAAAAAAGGCTGGCTCAGGTGACATATTTTTGACTGGGAAGGAGCTGACAGCAATGGAAATAAACAAGTAGGGAATGATGTTGTAAAGTTGGAGGGTTTGTCCTTTATATCTCAGCTTTCTCTCCTATCTTCCCTTGCTCTGTAGTGTGTTATCAAAGAAGTTTTTGGCATGATATTCCTGTTCACTGATTAACTCTTGAGCTGTGTCTTTTCTGCTGTTCAGCTCATCTGGTGAATTCTTTTACTGTAAAAAGTATCTTGCCCTTGCAAGGGCAATGGCAAGACCTGAGAAATCCCAGAGATTTCAGCTTGCCACCCAGAAGGAAACCAGGCTATTTGGAATGCTGGAAAGGATTCAGAGTAGGGGAAATCGTCTTGGACATCTGAGACCACCCCCACATTCAGCGGTCCACTGGACACAAACCCAGACCTTGATACTGATCCTGAACCATGCTCTCAACTCAGACCCCTGTGATCCTCGCCACAGTGCTTTCAGATCAGTGCAGCCATGCCCATAGGCACAAACTCTTAAGCCTAGATTCTGTCCTGAGAGGTGTGTCCCCGACGGCCTGGCTCCAAAGCCTCAGAGATTGGGGACAGTGAGGAACACCATAAAACTCACCCTGCCACCCTGAAAGGAACCATGCCATTTGGAACTCCAGAAAGGATTCAGAGGAACTGAAATCTGCATTCCTACCTCTGGACACCCCCATATTCAGCAGGCCACTGGATGCAAACCTGGAGCTTGACACTCACCCTGAACAAATCCCTCGACTGCTTCCTCCCCCAGAAAGATGGACAGAGTGCTGGCAGATCGGGCCTGCCATGTGGTGGGCCCTAACCATAACCTTTGGTTTGGTTCGGTTCTCAGGATTGTGACCCCAAAGGCCTTGCAGTAGGTGCCCTACAATTTGGGGACACATGGGCAATCCCAGAGGACTCAGCCTGCTGCCCAGAAGGAAACTGTGCCATTTGGAACTCCGGAAAGGATTCAGAGGAGCAGAAATCTGCATGCCTAGCTGAGGACACCCCCACACAGAGCTGACTCCTGGACACAAAGCCAGAGCTAGACACTCACCCTCACCTCCACTGTCAACTCAGCCACCCTGACAGCTCTCCATGGGGTCTTCAGGTCACTCCTGCCATGTCCCTGGTTCCTAACACTTACCCTTGGATGGGTTCTGTAATGATGTCCTCATTTCAGGTTATGTGGTGGTTCTGCAGGACATTGTCCTGGTGTGGGATCAAACACACTGAAGCATCCCGTGTGAAGTGGCAAACGTGGTAAAGAAATGACGGCTGGGGAATCTGAGTGTGGAGACAGCACGTATTTGTGCTGCTATAACAAGCTGACTGCACTTTGAAATCACCACAGAGGAAATGAATCTTCCAAACAACCATGTTAGCACGACGACACGGAAGCAGAGAGAACATCAGACTTTGGGATGGAGTCCAAGCCCTCCCAGATCCAGGTCACCCAACATGGAGAGGACACATGTTAGCAAGAGACTCGTGGGAGAATTAAATCATGGGCCACTGTATCTCAGGTGCAGTAGAAGCAGTGGATTTGGAATTTCAGTTTTTCCACAACTTTCCACCACAAGCTGGTTAGAACTGTGCAAAAGCAGGAAGGGAAGCCCCAGTAAAGTGGACTGGGGATGCCAGAAGGGGAGGCTGGAAGGGGGCGCCTGCTGCTCAGTGCCCATTACAGACTCCACATTGCAATTCCCCACAGGAGAGACTCACCAATTCCAGGCCCCACACGGGAAGCTGGAGGTTCATCTCCTGACTTTTTGTAGGAGCTTTGCAGCTCAGCTGGTGAGAATTCACCATCACCCTGCCTTTCTCCAAGGGACTTTCCTTCAAGCACCCTTCCCAACTTCTTCCTCCTCCATGAAATAATGTTCCTCTCCTTTGTTTCTCGCACTTGCCTGTGATGGGACCTTAGCTTGCTCAGCCCAGACTGCCATTCTCTGCTCTTCCCAATTAAATCCATGCTGCTGGTCAAATAACTGGCAGATTGAGTTTAAGGCCAATCGAACAAATAAATTCAAGATCTTGCAAGGAACAAAATCAATATGCACAAATTAGTGGCACTCCTAGGTGCTCGGAAGGAACCATCAAAAAGAGACTGCGGAGAACGATCTCATTTACACCTGCATCCAAGACAGCAAGATACCCGGGAGGCCCCTGAACCAAGAAGGTGACAGACCTGTCATCTGACAGCCCTGCAACAATGACGACAGACAGGGAGGGGTACACACGGAGATGGGGAGGCACTGTGCTCAGGGTAGAACCCACACTGGGAAAATACCTACTCTCCCCAAAACCGTCTACAGAGTCCTCACTCTGGCTCCCGAATTTCTGGACTCGGCGCAAGCCTGGAGTGGGTGTGGACACGGGAAGGACCCCGCAGGGCTGAGGTGGGGAGAGCACAAGCACCAAAGAAGGCTGACGCTCCCTGACTGCAGACCATCTGAGGAGCCCCAGGAACCGAATCCTCGAGCACACAAACACAGACGAGGACCTAGGATCACCCGAGCCCAGAAAGGGAGGACCCCACAGCCCCGTGCACAGCACAGCAGGAGGCCACGTCTCCTCACACAAAACGACGGAAGCCCCAGTGTCTACACAGGGCGCCCTTCCTCTGTGGGGTCCTGAGACCACGAACCCCTTGACAGTCCACTCAGGCGGCTTCTCCTCAGCTCCTCCAGCATCTGGTCCTTAGGAGGTTGGACTGCTGCCAGTGTGGGCGCGTCCTCCACAACGGGTCCGGTCAGTGTGGATGCAGAGCCACACCCTCCTCAGCTTGTCCTGTCAGGGTGGGAGGCGCCCCACATTCTCCAGAAGTCTCCACAGTGGGTCCTGAAGAGGCGGGGCTCTGGTCCCAGCTGTGGCTGTGCAGCCTGGGCTCAGGGCGGGAGCTGGGGTCTGGCGCCCTCTGCAGGCGGTGCAAGGCAGTGCAGGACTGTGGGAGCTCACCCTTCAATGGAAGGTCCTGCTCCCTCCCCGGGTCCAGCTGATGCCATTTCATTCCGGAAATTCAAGCTGCATGGAGCCCAATACCCCCCACCTTCCCCCCAAATAGCTAAGGAACAATGAATTGGAAACAATGTGGAATTACAACAGTCCTTGACCCAAACAGTGTCACTGAACATGGCCCTGATGCAGACCCACACTCTGACCTCAACTTGGTCTCAAGCCTGGACCCTACCCTAATCCAAGACCCTAACCCTAGCCCCCAACCCAAACAATGTTCACAAAAATCAAAAGGTAGAAACTGCAAATATCCATCAATGGCAAGTGCATATGCAAAGTGTGGTGAAGGGTTTGAATTTGGGTTCAGGTTCAGGTTTTAGTCAGAGTTCTAGATCAGGCTTTGGGTTTAGTGTTAGGGTGAGGGTTTAGAGTGAAGGACAAGGGAACAGAGTTATAGTTTAGGGCTTTAAGTTTATGATTTAGGCTTTAAGACTCAGGGCTTATGGGATAAAGTTCAGGGTCAAATTTGGGGTTTGACTTCATGCTGAGATTTGGGTTCAGGTTTCATGACTTGGAGGTCTGGTTTAGGGTTTGGGTTCGTGGTTCAGGGCTTGGATCCAGGGCTCAGGTACAGACTTTGGGTTCCATTCCAGGTTTGGGATTCAGGGTTCTAGTT
This sequence comes from Mustela nivalis, assembly GCF_964662115.1. NCBI lineage: Eukaryota > Metazoa > Chordata > Mammalia > Carnivora > Mustelidae > Mustela > Mustela nivalis. The sequence continues at coordinate 364,113 of NW_028136326.1, forward strand.
TGGGCTTTAAGGTCAGCTTAGGTTTCAGCGTTGGTAGGGTTTAAGGTTAGGTTTAGGGATGACACATTTTTTTCAGTTGTCATCATGGACAAAAAAATTCTATCTGAAGTTTCTAAGTCAGAAATGTATTTCATCTGGGGGCGTCTGGGTGGCTCAGTGTGTTAAGCCTCTGCCTTGGACTCAGGTCATGATCTCAGGGTCCTGGGATCAAGCCCTTCATCAGACTCTCTGCTTGACGAGGAGCCTGCTTCCCCATCTTTCTCTCTGCCTGCCTCTCTGCCTACTTGTGATCTCTGTCTGTCAAATAAATAGAATTAGTAAAAGCTATTATATGATCTTTTACAAACCATTTCCTATCTTTGCATTCTCATGTGCCAAGACAGACAGGGATTATTTAAAACCCTGAATAGAGTGCTCTTGCTTTTAAATTGCCTGTAACCTTCGTGTAATAGATTTATGATTGATGATAGATTTAGTTAAAATATAACTATTTAAAATATTTACTCTCAGTAAACGATTTCAACCTATGCTCATTTAAGTAACTTGGTGCATAATCCCTTTTCTATTAAACCATAGTGCAAGGACCAATGCAGCGTTTCCAGGAGAACCCCAAGCTATTTTTCTAGAATGGCTGTATGCTTATATATGGCGTCCTGTTTTCACTCCCTTTGTGGAGCACCTACCCTGGAGGTCATGTAATAACCAATGACCAAAAAAAACAAACAAAAAACCCAAACATCCAGGTCGAAGTGCCATCCCTGCCTGGAGTCAAGGAGACTGCTCAGACAGATCCAGGGCAGGCATCTCAGCCCAGGCCTGTGCTGGGGAAGCTGGTTCCTGGCTTTGGGCGCAATCTGGAAGCCAGCAAACTGACCCAAGAGTGCAGCCGGCGTTTAAGACTGATGATCTATTCGCAGCCAGGCTGCACGTGGACACCTGCTCATGGAGCCCAGCTAGGAGGCTGCCCAGCACTGGAGCTGGCAATGCAGTAGCATGCCAGGGCTTAGCCCCGCACCCCAGCCATGGCTCAGGTTTCAGAAGTTAGGGGGCGGGGCCGGAGCAGAGAAGGGTCTTTGCTAATTTCCAAAGCTGGAAGTGAGCTCTCAGAGGACTCAGGAGGGAAGGGGGGGGCGGGTCGGGGGCGGCCTTGAGCAGGGGTTTTGCTAATTGCCCAGGCGGGAAGGAGGGGCGCACAGCGCCAGGGTGCTGTGCTGCAGCCCATTCGGGACTGCAGGACACACCATACTCGCTGCCCCTGTGCTCCCACGCTGCAGCCTAGCCCCTGACGCCGCGGTGTCCCGTTCCCGTTCAGGCCTTCAGGCCGCCTGCTGCCCCTCCCCGCCCCATGGCTTCTCTGGAGGACCCTCTGCTCACAGGTAAAGTGACACCGCGACGCGCCCTCACCTGAAGCAGAAAACGCAGGACAGGTGCGGGGTGTGGGGTGGTCGGGGCCCAGCCTCCCGCCAACCCCAGGGCACCAGGACCACCCCGGACGCCGCGCCACACCCTGTCCGCAGGGGGTCGGGCCAGGATGGCGCCACAGGAGGTAACCTCTCCTCCCCCCCCCCCTCCGCCAGAGGGCAGGCTAGCCCCCATAGTTCCGCACTCCCACGCGCCTGTCAGAGCCTCCTGCCATTCCCAGGGCACCCAGAACCCAGAGAGTGAGGCCTTGGGTGCTTTCTAGTGACAGATTCAAGGCAATTTTTCGACTTTGGGACTCAGAGTTAACATAGTTTTCATTTGTGATTATTATTTTTGTGTGGGGGCCGTAGCTTTTCTTTTGACCTATGGTTGTTTTCACTCCCGGTTCTGAAGAAGCCCCTAAATCCTAACCCTGTTGAGGACTCAGAAAGCTCTCAGAGCAGCAGTGCTGGGGGACAGTGTGGACACATGGTTTGGTTTCTCCTCTGGCCTGCTTCTGTGGCAGCCCCACTCTGTCCTCCTCAGACTTCAGAGCAATATCTGAACAAGTGGAGAAGCGACCAGAGGGTCAGGAAGGTGGCCACCGAAGAGTGACTTCTCTGGAGGGTGGCTGAGCTAGCAAGTGAGCATGTTAATCCAGCTCTGCCTGCATTAGCCATGGAGCTGAACAGGAGCCAGGGAAGGGGAGGAGGAGCAGAGAGCAGGGACAAAGGAACCAAAGAGGAGATTCAGATGAAGGGAAGTAATGGGGAGGAAAGAGAAGAAACTCTAGAAGACAGGCATGTAGAAAGGCAAAGGGATGAAGTGGGCATTGGGAAAGGGCACCACCAGGGAAGGAGAGAGGGGAAGGAAAGAGGGAGGAAGAGAGGAAAGGGGAAAGGGAGAAGGGAGGAGTCAGCATGCCAGGGCTCCCCCTGCATCTGAAGAAGAGGTGGCTGGTCCAGCTTGTCAAACAGGGTGCTCACTCTTTGGCCCCAGTTTCTGCTCCCAGTGCTACTGGGCTTTTCAAGGAAGGCAGGCTGTCCCTTGGGACCTACTGGAGCCCACAGGAGGGTGGGAGAGGTAAGATGCCACCAGGTACTGTCTGAGCTGCTCCCAGCCACCAGCCTCACCACATGGTGCAAGAGGGACCCCAGAACAAAGGACGGACACAGGCCAGCATGTCTGCTGGTGGCCCTGGGCACTTAGCTCATCGCAGTGAACCACACGGCCTCCTCAACCCACGCTTTCAAAGCCTCCTTCTTCGTTTCTGGCTTTCATGTCTGTAGGAACATGAGCCAGATCTAACTCATCTCCGACAGACAATTCTGACTCACCCCGTGTCAGATTTTTAAGAGTGGCTGTGATAGAGTAAGATAGCAATGCTCCAACAAACGGACTGTTTCCTCCCACTTGACCTCAACAGTTTTATACATTTTCTTAGCGAAAACATCTTGTCTCCTTCCATTAAGCTCATAACGTGGTCTAGTAGTATACATGCACCTTCGTTAGATGCGAAGCGATACAGAGGTCCTTTTTTTTTTTTAATTTTACAAGGCAAAGTCAGTGAACACATCCAACTTGACCAATACGTCTCTAAAATGTCAATCCAGGCAAAGCTTTTTCTGCCTACAGTTTGGAGCCTACATAGTGACATTTTTAAAATGCTTTCAGTCCCTCAGTGAGGCTCTTAGAAGCTAGCCAGGGCTTACTACGTGCCAGGCACTGTGTCAGGTGTTGGAGCTAAAGGGAAGGAGAGCTTGGAGGCTGGCTGGGGAAGGACATCCATGACACAACCACAGCTAGAAACGGAGGCCAGTGCTAGAAAAGAGAGAGCAGGCTGCATGGAGAGTGTGTACCATGGGGCTTGTGAGCTCATGAATAAGTGGGAGTAACTGGAGTGGGGAGATGGGGGAGAGAAGAGGGTCTTCCCATCAATGGGAATCACCTGTGCTTGGAGGCAGGTGCCATGAGAGGTCTCCACAGGAAGAAGGAGGCAGTGTGGTTGAAGGGCAGAGAGATGGGGCAGAACAGGCATCAGTCAGTTGGAGGGTATGAATAGACTGATGGGAGGATTATGGGTGCCTTTGGAGGACTGAGAATTTGTTAGAAGATCAGTGCAGATTTCTATGGAGACAAATGCCAGGAACTGATAGGTCTTTGAAAGGTCACTCTGGCTGCCTTTTGGCAAAGGGGTTGGTAAAAGGCACTTGCAGGTGTGAACACACCAGGTGGGAGGTGAGTGCAGAAAATCGGGTGAGGGAGCATGGGAACTTGGTCCGGGGGTATATAAGGGAGAATAGCCTTTAAGGAGTTCCACAAATTGGCACCAGCTGTGGCTTCATTACAGAGCTGGAAGGGGGAGGTGGGTGTGTCCTGGAGGTTACAGAAATTACATGAGAAAGGGAAGTCTTTTTAGATCTCTTTTTCAACTACAGGAACTCTCACCTTATTGATAGAATTCCAGAGTGGGAACCAATGATATGAGGACATCTTTGAAATGTCTGAATATATTCTTCGACATCTTTGAAAGTGACGAGGAGACCTTGGCCTTAGGAGGCCTTGGCCCTCTTTGTAGCCAGAAAGATTTCACGTACAGATTTGAGTTCTCCATTTTAAAGTCAAGGAGTCAGTCCTTCCAAAGGACACCTCCTATCATTTTACCCTCTCATTATACCTCACGTGCTGGCATCTCCAAGACCCTCTGTTCCAGGTTGAGAGTATCCACTTTGGCCGGGCTGGTCTTGCCAAGAACACCACCACAGGAAATCTAGAGCCTATAATGCTATTAATAACATCATCTAGGACTGTGTTTGCTGCCCTCATAGCCTCTTCCCACCATGACTCACTGAAGCTTTTAACACATTGTATCCATTAAGCTATAGTTCCCAAAGCTCATCTTCTCTAGTGGCATTAATTTTTAGGGGACCAGGCAAACCTTAAACTTGTCCCCCCTAATTGGACCCCTGTTCCCCCACAATCTATTTGAAAGCCTTTCACCATGATTCTTGAATGAGATCTGAGACCACTGCTGGTACCTAACACTTCTTGGCACCTTGTCTGTTAGGTTCTTGGAAGAGGAGATGGCTATGGAGGTGAGTGGGAATGGGAGTGGGAGGATTTCTCCCTTCACTTTGCTTTTTGTGTTTTCAAATAATGGGTTTTGAGGGGGCGGGAAAGTTTAACCAGACCATTTATTTTCCATCTCCCATCGATAAAAAGTTTACCACTCCCCACTGGAAGAATTTATATCTTTCCTTTGAATCTACAGGAAAATCTCCCAAACCCAGACCACCACCATGTGGATTCAGCCATCTTCTGATTCACCTCCAGATTGTCTCCTCCTAACTACTCAAGCCACAGGTTAAGGGCGAAATGTTCAATGCCCAAGCAATTAAGTGGGGAACACGTTTATCTAAGCAATTGCATGCAGCTCTCTATCTGCATACAGGGGGTCTCTCCCAAGCCTTTCCAACCTCAGCAAAAGAAGACAAAGCCCCAGCAGTCTGGGGTATATATCATTCATTCATTCCTGTGTTCAACACTCATGGCGGATCCCCAGCAAGACAGTGGGAGAGCAAGGACTGGAGAAATCCTGGAAGCTGAAGTCTGAGGAGGATTTCAAATTCAAGTCAGAGATGAAAGAAACATCTGGACTTGGTCCTCAGGTACATGCAGTATTCTGAACTGAGGCTAGAACCAGAGACCATTCTAATGAAAGGCCTCTACAGGTGGGCTCTCACAGGTGGGCCCCAACTCAGTTTCGTGTATATTCATTCATGAAATAGCTCTTTGGGTCAACATGCAGAAGAAAACCATTTCAGACAACTGACAATGAGGAGAGGAAAGGGAAGCCAAAAGGCTTGTGAATGGGGAGAGAGGAGGAGCCAAGGCAGAAAACCAAGAATCCCTCCCTGCCCTCCTTGCTGCCAGGGAGGTCTGAGGGACTAGTTTCCACCTGGGATCCCAAGTCCAGAACAAAAGCAGCGGGGCCATGGCGGGGGAGGGAAGGGGGTCCTCAGCACGGGCTCATGGGGTTGCGGAAAGATGGGGGCTAGCGTGCCTGCTGGCGGGGGGCACCTCGCAAGGCGCTGTCCCCAGCCCGACCCCATGAGGACCCGGGTTTGGCGCAGCGTCCGGGGTGGTCCCGGTGCCCTGGGGTTCCGGGAGGCTGGGCCTCCACAACCTCCCTCTCCGCCCCCAGGTCGGGTCCGCGCTTTCTGCTCCAGGTGAGGGCGCGGCGCGGTGTCACTTTACCCCTGTGCAGAGGGTGGTCCGGAGAAGCCTTGGGGCAGGGAGGGGCAGCAGGCAGCAGGAGCGGGACAGCGGAGCCTCACATGGGAGCGTATGGGCGGCGAGTCCGGTGGGTCCTGCAGTCCCGACTGGGCCGCAGCACAGCACCGCGGCGCTGCCCGCCCCTCCTCTGCCAGCCCCTCCACCTCCTCCCAGACTCACAGCCACATCCTCTGTGAGCTCACTTCCAGCTTCGGCAATTAGCAAAGCGCCTTCTCCCCGCTGCCCTCCACCCGCCCCCGCCCCCTTCCCTCCTGAGTCCTCCGCGAGCTCCCTTTTCGCTTTGGCAATTAGCAAAGCCCCTTCTCCGCGCCGCCCCGCCCCCTCCCTCCTGAGGCCCCGCCCTGGCTGGGGCGCGGGGGGAAGCCCCGGGGGCTGCAAGCTTTGCCAGCGCTGGCGCTGGGCAGCCTCCTAGCCTGGCTCCTTGAGCGGGTGTCCACCCGCGGCCTGGCTGCAAAAATATCATCAGTCCTGTTAACCCTGGCTGCACTCTCCTGTCAGTTTGCTGGCTTCCTGATTGCGCCCAAAGCCATGAACCAGCTTCCCCAGCACAGGCCTGGGCTGAGATGCCTGCCCAGGATCTGTTTGAGCAGTCTACTCATCTCCAGGCAGGGATGGCACTTCCACATGGATGTTTGGGTTTTTTTATTGTTTTTTGGTCATTGGTTATTATTACATGACCTCCAGGGTAGGTGCTCCACAAAGGGAGTGAAAACAGGATACATGATATACCCCTCACCTCCCATGCTGTCTTTCTCTTAAATAATAAGCACTGCTGAACTATCTTAGATTCTGTACCTTCTCTCCAGCCATGAACCTATCACTGTCTTTAACTCTTGAAAACTTCATTAGACAAATTAATGTGGTGAAGGAAGCAATATGAGAAAGCCTATTAATCTGATGAGCATGGAACTGAACAAACCCTATAGATACTTTCCCTTTGATTTCTAGCCTATCAATACCTACAGTGAGTCACATACACTCAAGATTATTGTTTTTATTGTATACTTCATATATTCATTGATTTTGGACTCGTTATCATTTTGTTGAAGTGTTAAACTATGGTAATAAACAAACTTTTAATTAACTTTTCCTCCTATGATACAAATATAACTTGCACTTGAGCTTTAGCTAATTTTATGTTCTAAAATTGCCAAAACAAAATGATCAAGGTTTCTAGATTATTTACTGTATTTTCTACTATATAATATTGTTCTATCTCTTCTGTATAAAGAAAATGAATGCTTGGGGCTCTTGGGTGGCTCAGTGCATTAAAGCCTCTGCCTTCTGCTCAGGTCATGATCCCAGAGTCCTGGGATAGAGCCCCACATCAGGCTCTCTGCTCAGCAGGTACCCTGCTCCCCTTCCTTTCTCTCTGCCTGCCTCTCTGTCTACTCGTGATCTCTGTCTGTCAAATAAATAAATAAAATCTTTAAAAAAAGAAAATGAATGCTTGATAACTAAATGAATGCTTTACTGAACAAATTAAATATGGCAATAGCATTTTATTTTATCATGCTTCACATATTAAATAATAATATTATATCACTAGTCTACAAATAATCTACTCGCATAGTCATTTGGAAGCTTTTAGCAAAAGAATTCTTCCTCCTGATTGTAGTATAAAAGCCACAGAAATATACAGAAGACTCCTAGGATAGAAAGTTAAATCCAGTTATCCGTGATGCCTTGAGGAGGACCTGACCTATGTATGTCCTGGGATGCACTAGTAACTGTTACATGTGATAGGATTATATTTAATATATACAGTTTCATTTATTTCACAAAGGACATATAAATTTGAGAATAAAATATTTGATGAATCTATAAAGTCTATATCTATTTGTAACTAATGTGGTAGAACTAAGATGTTAATTTGAAAAAAAAATCATTATACACATACACATATTCAATTGTTTTTATATATATAAACAGCATTATTTATTTATTTAAATAAATGCATTGTCAGTAAAATCCATTTACTTATCAATCATAAGGGTAATTTTAAGTACTAAGAATAAGAAATATGTGAAAAGATAAGTGTTCAAGAGTGCAGTTTGTGGTAATTAATACAATATGATAGGCTCATGAAAAAGATATATTACTTGAACTTAAAAGCTTCTATAATTAAGCGATGACCACTTGAAATTTGTAATTAGTCTTGCTGCAGGTTTTTTTTGCACTTATTGCCCTTCCCCAGAAGTTCATTAAGAATTTCTGTGAATGTCCTTATGTTTAATCTCATTCATAGATTCCACTGCTGCTCACAAAACAAAGCCAAAAAGAGAGGTAACTCTATGTGGCACTCCATCCACAAGCAATACATTCATAAATAATTAAAAAGCTCTCTACTTCATTTGTTACCCTTTCAGCTGATAATTTAAATGAGTAACTGAGGCCATTTTATCAGCACTTTTAATAGAATGCGACTCAGAAACTTCACAGTGTTATTTAAGAAGAAATGCTCACGTGTTAAGGTTTTTATTTTTTTAAATCAACAAAATAATTTTCAAATATTAAAAGCAAATGTCTCCTTTTCCTCCAAGTTTCCTTGCTATGTCAAAGTTACAAATAAATACATTAAAATCGTATTTTGAGTAGTAGATAAAACCAAAAGTTTTGAAACTGTGGGTTGAGTGTCTGGGTTAACTTGTATAAATATCTGAACTCAATGTATTTAGACTTTATTAGATTTTTTTTTAGACTATTTAAAAATACATGCTGAGATAATGACAACATTATTTTATTCATTTTAATAAATAAATTATTTTATTTAATTATGTTTAGATATTTATTTATTAAATTAATGATTTAATATTTAATAATCTAAATTTGAAATATTTTAAATTCTAAAAATATTTATTTAATTAAATTGATATATTTAATATAAATATTTAATAAATTATTTAACCATTATTATAATTATGCAATACATTATGTATTGTGTAATAATTGCATTTTAATAAATAAATAAATGTATTATTTACATTATTTTATTATATTTTATTTAGTTGACAAAGAGAGGGAGAACGCAAACAAAGGGAGCTGCAGGCAAAAGGAGAGGGAGAAGTAGGCTCCCAGCTGAGCAGAAAGTTGAACCTGGGGTTCCATCCCACGACCCTGAGATCACCACCTGAGTCGAAGGCAGATGCTTAAGTGACTGAGCCATCCAGATGCCCAAGGCTTTGTATTCTTTGCTTCTAAATATTGATGCTCCTTCATCTCTGGAGTTAGTAAATTGATGTTGAGAATTCATATCAAAGAATTGATAGTAGCTGTTAAACAGAAACATGTAATTTAGGGGAAAAAAAAGAACAGAAGGAAGAGAAAGGCCAAAAGTCAAAAGCACATTAATATAAAATTTAATTAGATAAAAAAGCTGATATTCCTGAAGGGGGCTAATAAAAGAGCTGCAAAGAGCTGATAGGATTAGGAAAATTGTCCACTCCTGGTCATTTCATAATTTTAAACTATTCCTTATTAATAAATATACTTAGTTCCAGAAACACAAGCACATAGGAACATTTCCACCAAGTTTCCTCTAACAGCATTTACAAATTAGACGTTCAAACAATGCAGTTCATTACATGTTGCATCTGTATCTTAAAGTTTAAACACTTTCTGTGACACATTTTCTAACAATTAAAATTAAAATATATATATATATATATACCTTATCCCTAAATGGAAATATATATATATATATATATATATATATATATATATATATATACATAGAAACCTTATTCCTAAATGAAACCTTTCTTTGTTTATTAGCTTAAATAGGTAAATTAGCAACAACAACAACAACAAACAGCTAATATTATAAAGGTAGGAACAATTTACCTTTTCATTTATTGCTATTTTCTAAAAATTCCTATTTTATTTTTTTCTCAAGTCTGTCATAATAATTTTCTAAATCTCCTGCCTTATTCAATTTTTTTCTTTTAGTGGAAATCTCTATTTCATATTTATTTTCTCTTCCTCCACTCTTTGCTCTAATAATTCAATGTATTATTAGATTTTCTGTTTTTCTCTTTATCCAGATATATCTTTTCTTTCTTTCTTTCTTTTTTAAATAATTTGATTTGCTGGCATTTTACATCAGTACATGCTTTCTTATGGATGTTAGAAATGTCTGTGGAACTACTAGAAGAATAAACTTTTTTACCTTTAAGAAGTTTACAGTCTAGAGTGCCTGGGTGGCTCAGTTGGTTAAGTGTCTTCCTTCAGCTTAGGTCATGATGCCAGGGTACTAGGATCCAGTCCTGCATCAGCTGCCTGCTCAGCAAGGAGTCTGGTTCTTCCTCTCCCTCTGCCCCTCCCTCTCTCTCTCTAATAAATAAATAAAATCTTTAAAAAAAAGACTTACTGAATCTGAGACTGAATTACTAAATTCAGTCTAAATAGAAGACAGCTAAACAAAGCAATGATCACAACTGGAAAATTTAGCGAGATCATGATTTAACATTTTTGGTTGACACAGGACCACTTTCAGTAACAACTTTCCCTAAATATCAATTTCTTTGTAAGGCAAAAAATTTTGACAAAAAATCCAGATCCTTCTGATCGTTTTCATATCAATTTAATGTGACATCCTCAGAGTATATAATCAAATATATAATTATTCTATCTGTTGCCTTGTATATTGCCTGTATCTTTTTCAGACTCAAAGTTCCATTGAGGTAGAGTTTTTTTTTTTTTTAAAGCAGAGATTTTTAAAGTGTTTGATATATACAAGATGCTTAATAAGTTTTTAAAAAACCTATGTATTACAGAAGCCTTAAACAGGCTTTAAAAAAAGAAGGTGATATTAGTGGTCATATCAAACAATTTTCAGGTTTCAGTCATGTAAATAACTACATTTCTCAGAGACAGAGAAACATACAAATGATCTGGGTCCAGTAGGATAATGCTAGCATGTGTTGTAAATTCTTTTATATGACCTTATTCTTGCAAGAATTGGTTATGTGGCAGAAAAAAAGGTATCACTATCTTATACTTTATTATTTAAAGAGATTTATGGAAGTGTTAATTTCTTACACTACCCCTTTGTTTCAGTGGACCCAATTTCCGTGGTAATGGTGAGAGGAAAGTAGGCAATTTAGGCAGCAGCCAAAATCTCCTACAAGGCACTATAAAATAAGGCTTGTTTTAGATCATGGATCTGTCCAAAGGGGAATGTTAAGGGGTAGAATGGATGATGGATGCATTGTGGACTTATAACTTTAAGATTAATACTGTTATGCCCCAATAATGGGTCTATGATTAAAGGAGCGAGACTGATGTAAAGCAAAGGTCAAGCAAAGCTTTATTTCATGCCAAGCATCAAGAATCTAACCAAACGTTCAGGGCCACACCTCTTATGAGAGAAGGCAACCCTTTGCTGTTTCACAGTCTAGCTTTTAAGGGCAAAGGCCATGCAGTCAGGCCTGGCCACGCACAGGTGACCAATGAGATTTTAACACACACAGGAAACTCCACAGTGAGGCTAGGTGACCAATTGAGGTTCAATTTACCCTAGTATAGACATTTGACCCAGCCTATTACACCTTGATTAGGATTAGTGCCAAAAAGGTTCCCAAAGAGCAGAGGAGTGGGGCATACTCCTTAGTATCTAGGGAGACAATATGCAAACGCCGCCCCCCCCCTCCCGCTGATTGATGTCTCCACCTGGCCTGACCCACCCTTGTATATGGGCTTTGTTACCTGGAGCTGATTTCCAGGACTTGTTTTTAAGTGAATCCCCTGGGGGAAGGGGAACAAGGACAGTTTAAGGGTTAACCTCAATGAAAGCCTCTTGCTAAAATATAAAAATATAAAATAGGTCCTTACATTACAACAACTCAGTAGGGAAAGTCCCAGTGTGGTGATAAAAGAAGTGAGGTAACTTGCATTGCACATTTTTTTTTAAAACGTGTAAGTTGTATTTTTCCGTGCCATTACATCATACTTTATCTTCATCTCTGTCTACTAGTTTAAAACTAGTTAAATAAACTCAACAATTTTTTAAAAAATATTTTATTTATTTATTTAAGAGCAAAAGCCAGAGAGAGAGAGAGAGAGAGCATGAGCAATATGGGGCTCGATCCCAGGACTCTTGAGATCCTGATCTGAACCAAAGGCAGACACTTAACTGACTAAGCAAATGAGACTCCCACAAACTCAACAATTTTATAAAATTTTTATTTGTTGGGGTGCCTGGCTGGAACAGTCAGTAAAATATATAAATCTTGATCTTGGAGTTGTACGTTTGAAATCCACCTTGGGTGTAGAGGTTTTATTTAAAAATAAAATCTTTAAAAAAATTTTTTTTCATTTTTTTTATTTAAGCCATTGTATGGCAGTGTTGATCACTATATTGTACACCTGAAACTAATATTAACCTTATTTTAACTAACTACAATTTAAATAAAAACTTTAAAAATAAAATAAAAATAATAATCATAAAAATAAAAAAGAGGAAAAATTATTTGGCAGGCAATTTTCTTAATTGCATTATTATTTATTATTATCATAGTCTGTGTGTGTCGGTGGGAAGTGGCTGGTATTACAGTGAGTTCCATATCTGTGTTACACTGAGGTCCATGTCTGTAGTCAGTCTTTTTTTTCTTTTAGTTTATTTTCAGGGATCCAAAATTCATTGTTTATGCACCACACCCAGTGCTTCATGTAATAAATTCCCTCCTTAATACCCACCACTGGGCTCACCCAACCACCTGCCACCCTCCTCTTCAAAACCCTCAGTTTGTTTCTCAGAGTCCACAGTCTCTCATGGTTTGTCTCTCCCTCCGATTTCCCCCAGCACACTTCTCTCCATCTCCCAGTGTCCTCCACGTTATTCCTTATGTATTGATTCTTATAAGAACTTTTATTTCTTTCCCTATTCTGCTTTGCATATGCTTACCTTAGATGTTAAAATGTTATAAACCTCTCCTGCCTGGTCCATTTTCTCTCTCTTCTCTCATGATTTCTCATGCTCTCCCTGCCAACCCCACATGCCTTACAATATCTGGATATGACTAATTTCTTCCTGAGCTACTTTATTCTACTCTGCCATATGGTTGCCCTTCCCTCTTCTGTACCATAACTTCTATCCCCTGCATTTGTGCTTTAAGAATACCTAATTCTTTTCACTGCATCTGTATCTTTGAGGTCAATACTCAGTAGTGCAATTGCTAGGTCATAGGCTAGCTCTATTTTACTGGAAAGAAGGGCCATATGCACCCCAGTGTTCATAGCAGCAATGTCCACTATAGCCATTCTGTTGAAAGAGCCAAGATCCCCTTCAACAGACAAATGGATAAAGAAGATGAGATCTATGGATACAATGGAATATCACTCAGCCATCAGAAAGGATGAATACCCAACTTTTGCATCAACATGGATGGGAATGTAGGTGATTATGTTAAGTGAAATAAGTCAAGCAGTGAAAGTCAATCATCATATGGTTTCACTTATTTGTGGAACCTAAGGAATAGCATGGAGGACATTAGGAGAAGGAAAGGAAAAATGAAGTGGGGGTATTGGAAGGGGAAATGAAACATGAAAAACTATGGACTCCAAGAAACAAACTGAGGGTTTTAAAGATGAGAAGGATGTGGGGATGGGTGAGCCTGGTGATGGGTATTAAGGAGTGCACATATTGCATGGGGCATTGGGTGTTTTACACAAACAATGAATCATGGAACACTACTTCAAAAACTAATGATGTATTGTATGGTAACTAACATAACATAATTAAAAAAAAAAGGAGGGGGACAATACCTAACACTCAATCTTTGCTAGTTTCTTGTTTACCTCCTTTTAAGAGTAAGCTCATTAGTGTTTTTTGTTTCTTTGTTTGTTTTTGTCTCAACTAAAAGAAGAAAAATAATACACATTATTTTGAAAACTTTTTGAACAGTGTACAAACGTTAGTCAAGTCCACAATGTCTCATCTCTTCTTCCTCCTAACATGGCTAAGATGAAAAACCCTTTATCTGGGAAAAGATCATTCTCCTGCCACCTTGTGTAAGATTTTGGCTTTAGCTTAGATTATCCTTTCTTTCCTTTTCTGAAAATAAGTTGAAAATATTAATAGCCTCAGTTTCTTCTTCCAAAATATGACTGCTTCTTTACCAAGTGCAAAAGCAACCCATTTGACCATAGTAAACAGCTTGGACCTACTTTTTTTGGCTCACTGTTTTAGTGAGACAAGTGGAGTGAAGATGACACACCATTTCCAAATGTATTAATAATTGGTAGACCATACTTATAAATTGAAGTTTTGTTGCCATTAAACTATGACCAGACTCGCTATAATTACAGAGGTAAATTCTTTATATTTACTATATTTGAAATTACCATATAATACCAAAATAAAATTATGATTATGTGAAGAGTCTGTAATATTAAGAAGATGACTTTGAAATGATTGCTTATCTAAATGAAATTTCCCATTTTATAATCTTGTATAAGCTTCCGTTGTCATTTCCTATTTAAAATCTATTAGAAGGCACTCTTATTTTCCCTTAAGTGGGAAGTCAAATGTGGAACAAATTCATCCCAAAGAAACTGATTCTATATTCCACTGAAGACCAGGTGGCTTCCATGTGGCATTTTGCCTCTTGCATATTGTTCATCTCCTACAACAAATGGGGGTATGCTCTTTAGTAAACTAATTCAACTCAATTAGAGGCATTGTCTTCAAGGGATAACATCATAGAGACTAGAATCAGAATCATACTTTTGGGAAAATTGGGCCCAGGATTTTTGTTTTGTTTTGCTTTGTTTTAAGATTTTATTTATTTATTTGACAGGCAGAGACCACAAGTAGGCAAAGAGGCAGAGGGTGGGGGGGGGGAAGCAGGCTCCCTGCTGAACAGAGAGCCTGATGCCGAGCTTGATCCCAGGATCCTGAGATCATGGCCTGAGCCGAAGGCAGAGGCTTAACCCACTGAGCTACCCAGGGGCCCCTGGGCCCAGGTTTTGATGGCTTCTTTCCTCAATCTTATAAAACCTATTTGAACTCTACTGGATGCCAGAACTGCTTAAAAATATTTGGTCCCTTGTAATTTTAACCTTCCAGTATTCAATGCACCTGATCCATGTAATATCCTATAGTATTTTTGTCAAATGAAGACTCTCAAAGTGTGTTTCTTGGGAGACACTTTTCAATTGGTTGCTTACATTTCTGCATTTATTATTTGTTCTAGGCCATCCTTTGAAGATGGTTGTATTGAATAGACTTGGAAGACAGAAATAGTATCTTTTTTTTTAACTTAACCTGTTGTGTTTGCAAATATTATCTGCCTCTGTTTTGATTCTTCTTGTGGGAACTGAGGCTCAGAACTGATATATAACTCCCACCCCTACACAAACACACACACACACACAAACACAAATACACACACACACACAAATACTGTTAATATTCTGGCTACCTCTATTGCTGTGAATAATAAACTATATTATTTCTGAACCACGAGTCTGCGTCTTCTATCAACACCCAAGAAACTACGGCAGACTCATACACCAGCTTTCAAATAAGGGAAAATAATCTCAGATGCTTTATATTTTTTGATAGTGTTACCTACTTCTGAACATATGACTGAACACATATAAAGCTGGAGCCCTGACCATTTAGAGCTTCTTCTGTGGAAGAACTATGCATTCACTAGTAAACAAAAGTAGATTCATCTTTTTTTTTTTTCCTCCTGACACCATTTCCTCTCTCACACTGTTGCTCAAATTGGATGGAGTCTAAGGTCCTTTGAGGAAATTTTTGTTTAATGACTCAAAATAAAATAAGAAGAGTCTAAAGTGCTAAAAATACTTCTAGATAAAAGGTATAAGATAATGCCAGAAAGGATAGTAATTTTATCTAACAACTGCCTGTTCACCACTTTTTTGTTCATTAACTAATCTCCAAATTCCTGACTAAATCCCTTTTGTAAGCCAGAATGTGAGCTAAAAACTGGGATTTTAAAAAATTTTCATTTGAAATCCAGTTAGTTAACATATATGGTTGTATTAGTTTCATGTGTATAATATAACATATAGCACTCAGTGCTCATCATGACAAGTGCTCTAATTAACCACCATCACTTATTTAATCCATCACTCCTTTCAGATCCCCTCAAGTAACCATCAGTTTGTTCTCCGTAATGAAATGTCTGTTTCTTGCTTTGTTTCTCTTTCTATGTCTTATTATTTCCCCTTTGCTTGTTTGTTTTGTTTCTTTTATTCCATATATGAGTAAAGGTATTTGTCTTTCTCTGACTGACTTATTTCACTTTTAGCATTATACTGTCTAGTTCCAACCATGTTATTGCAAATGGCAAGATTTCAGTCTTTTTTATGGCAGGATAATATTCCATTGTATATACATACCACTTATTCTTTATTTATTCATCAATTGATGGATACTTGGGCGCTTTCCATATCTTAGCTTTATAAATAATGCTGCTATAAACATAGGGGTGCTAGCATCCCTTTGAATAAGTTTTCTTATATTCATTGGGTAAATACACACCAACAGGATTGTTGGATCACAAAGGACTTCTATTTTTAAATTTTATGGAAATTCCATACTGTTTTCAAATATGGCTGTATCAGTTTGCATCACCACCAACAGTTCACAATTGTTACTTTTTTTTTTAAGATTTTATTCATTTGACAGAGAGAGATCACAAGTAGAGAGAGAGAGAGGAGGGAGCAGGCTCCATGCCTGGCAGAGAGCCCGATGTGGGACTTGATCCCAGGACCCTGAGATCATGACCTGAGCTGAAGGCAGAGGCTTAACCCACTGAGCCACCCAGGCAGCCCCCACAAGTGTTACTTTTTCACATCCTCTCCAACACCTTTTGTTTCTTGTAGTGTTGATTTTAGCCATTCTGACAGGTGTGAGGTGGTATCTCTTTCTAGTTTTGCTTTGCAATTTCCTGATGATACATGATGATGGACATCTTTTCATGTATCTACTGAACATTTGAATGTGTGCTTTGGGGAAACACTTGTTCATGTCTTCTATCCATGGTTTTATTGGATTATTTGTTTTTGGATGTTGACTAAAAACTGGATATTAAGTAACACACAAGACAGGTTTCCTTGAGCTTAAATTTTATTTGCATGAGTATCATTAACAGGAAAAAATATGCATATGTGTATGTACAAGTGTGTTTATGTATACATCTATCTATCTATCCTCTATCCCATGTCTTCTAATTGTGGTAAATCCTGTAAGGTGGGGAATGGGATAGTCTGAAGAAATATGCTTCTGGATATGCTGGGTAAGCAAATTTAATTGCACTCAGATGCATTGGATATAAGTGAATCACTCAAATGAGTTATTTAATATTATATAGAAACAAATTAAAAGTTTATGTAGTTTAAAATAATAGGTAGTTAAAATAATTTTTTTGTTTGTTGTTTTTGTGTCTTTTTTTGTTTATATATACTATGGTGTGAATGTTTATGTCTCCCAAAATCATATTATGGAATCTAACTCTGGAAGTGATAGTATTAAAACTTAGGGGCCTTTGGGAGGTGATTAGGTCATAAGTGGGATTACAGTCCTTTTAAAGGAGACCCCAGTGAGTTCTCTTGATTCATTCATCATGTACGTTTACAGTGAGAAGATAGCCATCTATGAGGAAGTGGGCTCTCCCTGGATCTGCCCATTCCTTAATCTTGAACTTCTCCGTTCTAGAACTGTGAGAAATAAATTCCTGTTCTTTATAAGCTATTAAGTCTATATCATGTCCGTTATAGCAGCCTGCATGCAGAAGGACACTATGACCTAAAATGAGAGCAATAAATATAAAGTTTCAGTAAAGTCAGTTGGTACAATGTTTTGTTTTTTTTTTTTTACTTAGAGAAGACATGCTGCTTCATGTTAAACCTTGATATTGTATATGTTTCTTTTTTTTTTTTTTTAACTTTTTATTTTTTATAAACATATATTTTTATCCCCAGGGGTACAGGTCTGTGAATCACCAGGTTTACACACTTCACAGCACTCACCAAAGCACATACCCTCCCCAATGTCCATAATCCCACCCCCTTCTCCCAAACCCCCTCCCCCCAGCAACCCTCAGTTTGTTTTGTGAGATTAAGAGTCACTTATGGTTTGTCTCCCTCCCAATCCCATCTTGTTTCATTTATTCTTCTCCTACCCACGTAAGCCTCCATGTGGCATCACCACTTCCTCATATCAGGGAGATCATATGATAGTTGTCTTTCTCTGCTTGACTTATTTCGCTAAGCATGATACGCTCTAGTTCCATCCATGTTGTCGCAAATGGCAAGATTTCATTTCTTTTGATGGCTGCATAGTATTCCATTGTGTATATATACCACATCTTCTTGATCCATTCATCTGTGGATGGACATCTAGGTTCTTTCCATAGTTTGGCTATTGTGGACATTGCTGCTATAAACATTCAGGTGCATGTGCCCCTTTGGATCACTACATTTGTATCTTTAGGGTAAATACCCAATAGTGCAATTGCTGGGTCATAGGGCAGTTCTATTTTCAACATTCTGAGGAACCTCCATGCTGTTTTCCAGAGTGGCTGCACCTGCTTGCATTCCCACCAACAGTGTAGGAGGGTTCCCCTTTCTCCACATCCTCGCCAGCATCTGTCATTTCCTGACTTGTTGATTTTAGCCATTCTGACTGGTGTGAGGTGATATCTCATTGTGGTTTTGATTTGTATTTCCCTGATGCCGAGTGATATGGAGCACTTTTTCATGTGTCTGTTGGCCATCTGGATGTCTTCTTTGCAGAAATGTCTGTTCATGTCCTCTGCCCATTTCTTGATTGGATTATTTGTTCTTTGGGTGTTGAGTTTGCTAAGTTCTTTATAGATTCTGGACACTAGTCCTTTATCTGATATGTCATTTGCAAATATCTTCTCCCATTCTGTCAGTTGTCTTTTGATTTTGTTAACTGTTTCCTTTGCTGTGCAAAAGCTTTTGATCTTGATGAAATCCCAATAGTTCATTTTTTCCCTTGCTTCCCTTGCCTTTTGCGTTGTTCCTAGGAAGATGTTGCTGCGGCAGAGGTCGAAGAGGTTGCTGCCTGTGTTCTACTCAAGGATTTTGATGGATTCCTTTCGCACATTGAGGTCCTTCATCCATTTTGAGTCTATTTTTGTGTGTGGTGTAAGGAAATGGTCCAATTTCATTTTTCTACATGTGGCTTTCCAATTTTCCCAGCACCATTTATTGAAGAGGCTGTCTTTTTTCCATTGGACATTCTTTCCTGCTTTGTCGAAGATGAGTTGACCATAGATTTGAGGGTCTATTTCTGGGCTCTCTATTCTGTTCCATTGATCTATGTGTCTGTTTTTGTGCCAGTACCATGCTGTCTTGATGATGACAGCTTTGTAATAGAGCTTGAAGTCCGGAATTGTGATGCCACCAACGTTGGCTTTCTTTTTCAATATCCCTTTGGCTATTCGAGGTCTTTTCTGGTTCCATATAAATTTTAGCATTATTTGTTCCATTTCTTTGAAAAAGATGGATGGTACTTTGATAGGAATTGCATTAAATGTGTAGATTGCTTTAGGTAGCATAGACATTTTCACAATATTTATTCTTCCAATCCAGGAGCATGGAACATTTTTCCATTTCTTTGTGTCTTCCTCAATTTCTTTCATGAGTACTTTATAGTTTTCTGAGTATAGATTCTGTGTCTCTTTGGTTAGGTTTATTCCTAGGTATCTTATGGTTTTGGATGCAATTGTAAATGGGATTGACTCCTTAATATCTCTTTCTTCTGTCTTGCTGTTGGTGTAGAGAAATGCAACTGATTTCTGTGCATTGATTTTATATCCTGACACTTTACTGAATTCCTGTATAAGTTCTAGCAGTTTTGGAGTGGAGTCTTTTGGGTTTTCCACATATAGTATCATATCATCTGCGAAGAGTGATAATTTGACTTCTTCTTTGCCGATTTGG
Source organism: Mustela nivalis (assembly GCF_964662115.1). Lineage (NCBI taxonomy): Eukaryota > Metazoa > Chordata > Mammalia > Carnivora > Mustelidae > Mustela > Mustela nivalis. The sequence continues at coordinate 383,754 of NW_028136326.1, forward strand.
ATGCCTTTAATTTCCTTTTGTTGTCTGATTGCTGAGGCTAGGACCTCTAGTACTATGTTGAATAGCAGTGGTGATAATGGACATCCCTGCCGTGTTCCTGACCTTAGTGGAAAAGCTTTCAGTTTTTCTCCATTGAGAATGATATTTGCGGTGGGTTTTTCATAGATGGCTTTGATGATATTGAGGTATGTGCCCTCTATCCCTACACTTTGAAGAATTTTGATCAGGAAGGGATGCTGTACTTTGTCAAATGCTTTTTCAGCATCTATTGAGAGTATCATATGGTTCTTGTTCTTTCTTTTATTGATGTGTTGTATCACATTGACTGATTTGCGGATGTTGAACCAACCTTGCAGCCCTGGAATAAATCCCACTTGGTCGTGGTGAATAATCTTTTTAATGTACTGTTGAATCCTATTGGCTAGTATTTTGTTGAGTATTTTCGCATCTGTGTTCATCAAGGATATCGGTCTATAGCTCTCTTTTTTGGTGGGATCCTTGTCTGGTTTTGGGATCAAGGTGATGCTGGCCTCATAAAATGAGTTTGGAAGTTTTCCTTCCATTTCTATTTTTTGGAACAGTTTCAGGAGAATAGGAATTAGTTCTTCTTTAAATGTTTGGTAGAATTCCCCCGGGAAGCCATCTGGCCCTGGGCTTTTGTTTGTTTGGAGATTTTTAATGACTGTTTCAATCTCCTTACTGGTTATGGGTCTGTTCAGGCTTTCTATTTCTTCCTGGTTCAGTTGTGGTAGTTTATATGTTTCTAGGAATGCATCCATTTCTTCCAGATTGTCAAATTTATTGCCGTAGAGTTGCTCATAGTATGTTCTTATAATAGTTTGTATTTCTTTGGTGTTAGTTGTGATCTCTCCTCTTTCATTCATGATTTTATTTATTTGGGTCCTTTCTCTTTTCTTTTTGATAAGTCTGGCCAGGGGTTTATCAATTTTATTAATTCTTTCAAAGAACCAGCTCCTACTTTCGTTGATTTTTTCTATTGTTTTTTTGGTTTCTATTTCATTGATTTCTGCTCTGATCTTTATGATTTCTCTTCTCCTGCTGGGCTTAGGGTTTCTTTCTTGTTCTTTCTCCAGCTCCTTTAGGTGTAGGGTTAGGTTGTGTACCTGAGACCTTTCTTGTGAATGGGCTAAATGCCCCTGTCAAAAGACACAGGGTATCAGAATGGATAAAAAAACAAAACCCATCTATATGTTGCCTCCAAGAAACTCATTTTAAGCCCGAAGACACCTCCAGATTTAAAGTGAGGGGGTGGAAAAGAATTTACCATGCTAATGGACATCAGAAGAAAGCAGGAGTGGCAATCCTTATATCAGATCAATTAGATTTTAAGCCAAAGACTATAATAAGAGATGAGGAAGGACACTATATCATAATCAAAGGGTCTGTCCAACAAGAAGATCTAACAATTTTAAATATCTATGCCCCCAACGTGGGAGCAGCCAACTATATAAACCAATTAATAACAAAATCAAAGAAACACATCAACAACAATACAATAATAGTAGGGGACTTTAACACTCCCCTCACTGAAATGGACAGGTCATCCAAACAAAAGATCAGCAAGGAAATAAAGGCCTTAAACGACACACTGGACCAGATGGACATCACAGATATATTCAGAACATTTCATCCCAAAGCAACAGAATACACATTCTTCTCTAGTGCACATGGAACATTCTCCAGAATAGATCACATCCTTGGTCCTAAATCAGGACTCAACCGGTATCAAAAGATTGGGATCATTCCCTGCATATTTTCAGACCACAATGCTCTAAAGCTAGAACTCAACCACAAAAGGAAGTTTGGAAAGAACCCAAATACATGGAGACTAAACAGTATCCTTCTAAAGAATGAATGGGTCAACCAGGAAATTAAAGAAGAATTGAAAAAAATCATGGAAACAAATGATAATGAAAATACAACGGTTCAAAATCTGTGGGACACAACAAAGGCAGTCCTGAGAGGAAAATATATAGCGGTACAAGCCTTTCTCAAGAAACAAGAAAGGTCTTGTATATGTTTCTTGAAGGGCCACTTCTTACTCCTTTGTGTGTTTTCCACAAAGTCCAGGATGATGCCTTACATAAAGGTAATATTTTATAAGTACTGTTGGAAATATATACTACTCTAAAATCTTATTTTGCCTACAGATTACTTGGATCCACTTTGCCTTGTGTAGAATATTTGAAATATATTAAGTACAGAATGTCTCTCTAAATAACATTTAGAATCATCATTAGTTTATGACTCCTGACTCATTTGTTTATGCAGTGATACTTACTTCAAGAACACTGAAGTTTGTAATATATTTTGAATTAATCACCAAGCTAGTTTATTTTAACTTATGAAAAAATAATTTCTCATGTTGGTTTTATTCTGCTCTTATGTTATGGTCATGACATTTTCATTAAAATAAAGTAGAAAATAGAAGTAAATAATTAATGAAAAATAAAAAATAATAAATAAAAAATAAAAGCAAATCTCTTGTGAAATGTTAAACTTTTCTTACTTATTTTGTTTTGCTTTTCCTCTACCATGCTGGCAAAGCTGTATATTGCAGATAGGTACAATTTTCTAGGTGCTAGGTTTGTTACTTTTGCTAAAATTTTCAAAATATAAGGAGTTGAATAGTCATGGATTGTTTATTAAACTCCTTATCTACACATATAAAAATAAAACAATGATGGTGACCTGGGTATTTCTAAAATTGTATTCTGTTTTTCCATATTATGGTTTACAATGTAATTAATAAAGATTCTGCATATATTAACATCCATCCCCTTCTATCTCATCTGTATGTCCATACAGAGCATGTATGATTTCTATTCATTTCTATGTTGTGGTGAAGAGATTGTCTGAAGTAGCCTATATTTATGCAGGTAGATCTTAAGCTACGGTGCTCTTGTTTATTTGCTTGTTCGTGATCAGTATGTCTGAAAGATGATAACTATTGCATCAGGTGTGACGATTAAAAAATATTATTGGTGCCTGATACACTGTGATGAAATAGGTAAGACGATTCATAATTTGTTAATTAAATTAGAAAAGAAATTCCTTTGGATTTGTTCTTTATTAAGAGTTTTTTTTTTAACGAATTCCTTGGGATGTTTTTTGTGTAATATATATCACATGCCTCAACCTTTAAATTTGAATGTAGAAAAGAGTTATCAGAATGAGCCTAGAAAATATTGTTATGGGGGTGCCTGGGTGGCTCAGTGGGTTAAGCCGCTGCCTTCGGCTCAGGTCATAATCTCAGAGTCCTGGGATCGAGTCCCACATTGGGCTCTCTGCTCAGCAGGGTGCCTGCTTCCTCCTCTCTTTCTGCCTGCCTCTCTGCCTACTTGTGATCTCTCTCTGTCAAATAAATAAATAAAATCTTAAAAAAAAAGAAAACATTGTTTTGAAATATTTTTGTTCTGTTATATTATGTTAACTTAGGAAATAATGGTAGTTATTTTTATTAGCATTTCCTACTTTCCACATGCCCTTACAGATGAGATATCATGTTTTTCCTACTCTTTTTATCGTGGTTGTTATATTCTTCATGATCAATAACAATCAATGAAAATTCCTAACATTAATTTTCTTTGGGAAAGTGATATTTTAGCAAGAATCCATGACCAAAAATTTTAGCTGTTGTTCTTCCAGGAGATGAGACTATCAATGTTCCCGAAATTTCAAGAAATAGAACTTATTAATTGTGTTGGTTGATGTTTATTGTCTCTGAACTTAGAGGTGCATAATTCAATTTAAAATTTATTTTGGGGGCGCCTGGGTGGCTCAGTGGGTTAAAGCCTCTGCCTTTGGCTCAGGTCATGATCCCAGGGTCCTGGGATCGAGCCCCGCATCGGGCTCTGCCTAGCAGGGAGCCTGCTTCCTCTTCCCTCTCTCTCTGCCTGCCTCTCTGCCTACTTGTGATCTCTATCTGTCAAATAAAATAAATAAAATCTTAAAAAAAACGGAGTCCACCTTATGGGGGTGCTTATCTGAAATTGAGGGACATTATAAAAAAATAAAAAATAAAATTTATTTTGAATTGAAAACAAGATCTTACTGAAGTTTAGGCATCCCACTTTATATCAGGCCTCCAGTACATTCTAATTTATTTATAGAAAATATCATAAACATGAATGACACTTTTCCTATTGCATTTATATGAAACTGCAATGACTCAAAGATGTCAGATTTGAAAAGCACTACCTTTCTATAATTTCTGTTTCCTAGGAGGAATGGATATACCATTTTAGCTCAATTATCCAACAGTATTCAAAACCACCATGAATTTTAAAACATAGTTATTACATCCTAAAAATCAAGTATGAAAATGTATAAACAACCAAATCTCTATCTGTAAATGAAATACTCCCACACAGACGGGTTTTAAAACTTTCTAACTTAAGGAATTTGATAGCACAGACTCAGGGTAGTAGTTTCAGTGCCTACAGTATACTTTCAGGGAGAGAGTAATGTAAGCTCTGAGTCACTTTCTGCCTAGAGATGACCTAATAGTGGTTCTGGCATTGTTTGTTTGTTTTTGAAAATACGTTCCTGGGCGTCATTCAGAAAATGCAGAGTTTGGCATCTATATAAATTAAGGATGATCTTTTTGAACTTTTGTCTTTCATTACATCAAATTACCATAATTGGACAGAAATTCCACTAAATTAAGCATTGTTAGGAAATGTGTAAATTGGAGCTACTCAAATTAGTTGCTCTTTGAACTATGTGCTGTTGGTTCAGGATTAGATAAGGATTTTGAAGGCAAACCTAAATCATTGCTTCCTTTTTTGAGAGATTCTCAGCATATTTTCTTAAAATTAGCTGAAATAAACAATGTGTTTAGTCGCAAAGTGATTTGCATTTTTGCACAAACTCCCTATCTCCTTGAGAATTATAACAAATATTTCATGAAACATCATTGATCTTTACTTTGTTACACTGCTGTAAAGTACATTCAGAGTTGCCAGTTAAAGGTGTTAGTGTTGAGATGAAATGTCATGCATTTTTCTTCACTTCCATGCAAATGAACACAGTAATTTATTAAGACACAATGAAGAAAAAAAAAATTGACAATGAGTTCCAGATTTCAAAAATCACTTGCCATTCAATCCAAATTGTGAGTTTGATCGGTTACTGAACACTTTATAATGCACCCCCGGTAATTTTACAGAGATTACTTTTTTCTTACCAATTCTTGATTATTCTGTCTTGCAATGCAGAGAAAGCTAACTAATTTAAAGAGTGCTGTGAAGTGTGTAAACCTGGTGATTCACAGACCTGTACCCCTGGGTATAAAAATATATGGTTATAAAAAATAAAAATTAAAAAAAAAAGAAAAAAGAAAAAAGAAAAAAAAATAAAATAAACTTCCGTTAATTTTGATTGTTATAAACTTAAAATTGACTAATTTCCATATACAGAGTTTAAAATGTTCACAATTTACATTAAATATATATTCTGTGTATACCTTGGAAAAATTATACTGAAAATTGAAATTAAAATGATGTTGTATATAGCTGCAAGAAGCCGCCTGTCCCATTTCATCTTACTATATAAGTTGTGTAGGTAATTTATAAAATCCCTGCTGCATAATAAATCTATTTTTTGTTGGAATGGGTAGTAATGTTTCTTCTTATTTCGAAATAAGAGTTGGTCTATGAGTGCCTCTGCAACTGTATTTTTCCTAAATGGCTTCATGGTCTTGAACTGAGAAAGCTCAGAGCATTAAACATCAAAGTAATATATTTTGACATAATTAGACATCAAGGAAATGCAATTAAAATGACACTGAGATATCACTACACACTTACCAGAATGGCTAAAATAAAATATAATGACAAGCCCAAAAGAAAAAAATATACCATTTGATGATACACAATGGCAAGTTGTACCATAACTTAACCATCTCAGACTAGTGTAGTGTTAAATTTGTTTTTCTAAGCCATGTTTTGGGTCACTTACCACTTTTCAAGGATATAAAGTGCTATCATTTTACTTAAAACTGTGAAATTTGGTCAGATTTAAATTTCAATTTATGTTAAAACATTCTGTAAACTGTGTTAGACTTTGACATTTGTTCCCTCAGTTCAGTGAATAACACTATATCATATTCTGAAAAATATGCTAATTTTTTATTATTTTGAAAAATATCCCTTTTTCCTCTTATGGTAATTATTAATATGAATTAATAGTAGAATTTGATATGGTCCAATATGACCATAAATACTTTATTGTATATTATCAAATTTAATAATGAATATAATGTACTTCTTTGGACAATTTTTAAAGACCAGTCTACTCTTGAAACAAAAAAAAATGGAGATGCACTTCTTTAGTTCACACAAATTTCATTTTATTATATATGACCTCAGATAAATTTCAACAAATCATAATTTATTAAAATCATGTCTACTTAAAAATCTCATAGAAGAGTTAAACCATCAAAAATAAAAATAAACACACACAACACACACACATCACCCATGTATTGGCAAATCACAATTGCTGTAACAATACATTAGGCATTCCACAGTTAAGGGCTATCAAAATTTCCATCAGTGACAAAAAGATTTGTATCCAAATGGACTGATTTGCCAGAATCCAAGAAAAAGTCTCCTAGGATTTATTTAAAGGTAAATATTTGAACAAATACTTCTTAAATTTAGGAAATTCAGAACATACGATTAAAGAATATTTGCAGTGCAGACTATATTCAATCCTTCCTTCAAAATGTGCCTTTGAGTACATAATTCTGTTTTCTCGATCTAAATTGAGCTGTCTTCCAAGGAAGTTTTCCAAAATGTGTGTCTCTGTGTGATAAATGTTCTAAGACCTAACATGCTTCATTGTATTTTTACTGTGCTCTCAAATTTAATCAATAATTTGGATTGATGTATAATACCTAGTTTCAAATATCTTTTCCATCTATAAAAACTCCCAGCTGTCTCTTTATATGCTATTACTATTGAGAATTGTGCTGTCAGTATTATTCTTGTACATTTTAGGTGATCTGTTCTTCTCTTGGGCATCATTTATGCTCTTCTCTGTTTTTGATATTCTTAAAACTCACCATAATGTATATGAGTGGTTTTTTGTGTGTGTAGTTTTTGTTTTGTTTTGTTTCTGATATCTCATGTTTGGCATCATTTTAAGTCTGGTATCTTTTATCTTTCTTTAATTCTCCAAAATTTATCTCAGTACTTATTTAAATATTTTCTTTATTTTTTTTTCTCTTCTGCTGTATTTGGGCAGAAGTCATTAATTTGTTTGTTTGTTTTTCCCAACTCATTTATTCATTTTACAGCTATATTCATCTTAGTCTCCATTTATTGTATTCTTTATTTCAACAATTTTCACTTAATTTATATTCACAGTATAGTATCTTTCTTTTCCTTGTATATGTATATCATTATTTTATCATATACTTTTAAGCTATTTTTAAAAATATTTTATTTATTTATTTGACAGTGAGAGATCACAAGTAGGCAGAGAGGCGGGCAGAAAGAGAGGAAGGGAAGCAGGCTACCTGCTGAGCAGAAAGCCCGTTGTGGGGCTTGATTCAGGACTCTGAGATCATGACCTGAACGGAAGGCAGCGGCTTAACCCACTGAGCCACCCAGGCGCCGCTTTTAAGCTATTTTTTAAAAGTACAGTCATTCTTTTTTTTTTTAAAGTTTTTCTTTATTTATTTATTTGACAGAGAGAGATCACAAGTAGACGGAGGGCAGGCAGAGAGAGAGAGAGAGAGAGAGAGAGGGAAGCAGACTCCCTGCTGAGCAGAGAGCCTGATGCAGGACTTGATCCCAGGACCCTGAGATTATAACCTGAGCTGAAGGCAGTGGCTTAATCCACTGCGCCACCTAGGCGCCCCTAAGCTATTTTTTAAATTCCTGTTCCAATAACACTTGGATTGGCATATAAAGTTAACCACATCATATTTTTTAGGTAAGTAATTGTACTTTTTATGTGCATAGTTATTTTGGTCCATAAGTTCAGCTCTTCTTAGGATCATCAAATCTCTGTAAAGTCTGGGTATGCTAGGATTTCCTAAGCAACAATAAAATACATTGAAACCTGGTAGCTTAATTATAATAATGTTTTCTTTCTCAATCATTCACAATAGTATTCCATTCTGAGTAGCTTCCTTCTATTTTGCAGCTATAGTGTTTGGAAAAACTTGAAATGTGGTATCACTGTGATAATGTGAATTGGTCAGGGTTTTTCAGAGAATCGAGAAGAGAAAAAAAGGAAGATATACTCCAGGGCCAACTCTAGAAGTGACTATTAAAACATCTGTCCAAATTCAATTGAACAAAACTCAGAAATGCCATCTCCAGTGAAATACAAAAAAGATTATATATAGTTCTGGGCACACACATCTCATTTGACCCAATGATGTATATCAATGAAAGACTGAAGGCCAATCACCACTCCATGGGAGAATTTAAAAATAAATTTACTAATGAGGCCAAGAATTCAGAATCACCAATACTTCAGAACTAATAATAACTGCCTTCACTTGATGTTATTCTATAAGATAAATCCTACGGTCAAGTTTCCATTTTAAATTCTTAAATCCTTATGAAGAAGCATCATTTGGAGGGAGCAGTTTTCATAATTTATCATCCATCAGCCTTTTTTAAAAGATTTTATTTATTTATTGGACACAGAGAGAGAGAAAGAGAGCGAGAGAGAGAGATCACAAGTAAGCAGAGAGGCAGGCAAGCAGGGAGGGAAGCAGGCTTCCTTTTGAGCAGTGCCCGATGTGGGGCTGGATCCCAGGACCCAGAGACCATGACTTGAGATGAAGGCAGAGGCTTAACCCACCACCCACGTGATGAGAGAGCCACTCAGGTGCCCCTCATCCATCAGTCTTAATTGATTGGAGGAAAATGTGTGGAGGAATAATGCCTTAGGGAGCTAATCTCTCTAAAGAATTTTCAAGTCTTTACCCCTTCAAGGTTTTGTACAGTTCTGATAGCCTCTAAACATCCAGCGGATTTCTACAGTGACAGGCCTGTTAAAACCTGTCTTCAAACCAGGAATAGAGCTTGAAACATACCAGTCAAGGGCAACTTTGAGTATTTTAAGGCGTTTATCATCATTTCTTTGTTTTTGGTTAATATCTGAAATAGTTCCATATTACACTTGCATAATTTCTCCAGAGCTGACTTTGAAGGAGGCATTCAGTTCCAGCTAGTTCCATATTTTGGCAAGAACTATACTTCTATATTAAAAAAAAAAAAACATATTTTAGGGCGCCTGGGTGGCTCAGTGGGTTAAAATCTCTGCCTTCGGCTCAGGTCATGATTCCAGGTTCCTGGGATTGAGTCCCACAGTGGGCTCTCTTCTCAGCTGGGAGCATGCTTCCATTCCTCTCTCTCTGGCTGCCTCTCTGCTTTCCTATGATCTCTGTCAAGTAAATAAATAAAATTTTTAAAAAAACATATTTTATACCAGTTATTCATGTTTATTAACTAAGATATCACAATACAAATAATACAAACAGTTGCTCTTTATTAATACCTTCAACCAAGATAAAAAAATATGTCATATTTTCTCCAAAAATTTTATATCATCTGATAGGTCAGATATATATAAAATTACATTTAAAGTTTTAAAAATATCAGCAAATATTTTCATTTAAATGCCAATTTGAAAAGAAATCTACTTTTCCAAACACGACTTTTTTTTTTAAAGATTTTATTTATTTATTTGACAGAGAGAGATCACAAGTAGGCAGAGAGGCAGGCAGAGAGAGAGGAGGAAGCAGGCTCCCTGCTGAGCAGAGAGCCCAATGCGGGACTCGATCCCAGGACCCTGAGATCATGACCTGAGCCGAAGGCAGCGGCTTAACCCACTGAGCCACCCAGGCGCCCCCAAACACGACTTTTTATCCTATTTATTTTGAATTTTGTCAACAACTGATAAAATGTTTAGCGAGACTATAAATGTTAGATCGAAAAAAATGATTAATAGATGTAGGTTCAAATTATTATGTTCCATTAAAAATGATTTAGTCTTTGATGAACATCTGTTTGGTAATATGTTGTATCCAGATATAGTAAATTAAAGACATATATAAAATTATAGGGAAATGACATCTTCCGTTCCATTATGAGTAGAGCTTTTAAAATGCTATTTGTCACAACCTGTCATCTTGTCATTATGTAGCATTATGTAGCAATTAAAAAATGTATACTCTTCACTTAGAAGTCTTTTGGAAATCTAAAATATGACTTTCTATGGTTTGTGTCTCCATATTGCTTTATTGCCAGTTAAAACAAATCCACATGCTTTGATTCAAAGGTAATAAATTCCTCTTATTTGGAAAAAGGATGTTTATTTTTGTTCTCTCACCCTTAGCAGGTGGTTTCATTTTAGCACACTTCAGAGTTATAATTTCATGCTTATTAAAAACATTTATTATGATCTACATAGATGAATGAAACTTTTATTTGATTAAATTATTTGCCAAAAAATCTGTGATTTTTATTTTTATTTTTATTTTTATTTTTAAAGATTTTATTTATTTATTTGACAGAGAGAGATCACAAGTAGGCAGAGAGGCAGGCAGAGAGAGAGGAGGAAGCAGGCTCCCTGCTGAGCAGAGAGCACGATGCGGGACTCGATCCCAGGACCCTGAGATCATGACCTGAGCCGAAGGCAGCGGCTTAACCCACTGAGCCACCCAGGTGCCCCAAATCTGTGATTTTTAAAAATGTATTTCCTTTGAAGGGTTATTTTAGAGCATTCAAAGAGGATCTAAGAGTGTGGTATTATGCAGTTTTTAAGTAGGTATGAAATGGTTAATTATAGGATTGTTTCTTTAAGGCTTATGTATATTGTCCATTATATGCTATAAAATATTTTGAAAGTAAATTTAAGGTATGTTTTACGTAGTTTATTTTTTTGGAAAAAAATATTGAAATGACTTATGAAATTCAGTATACTCTCAACATTAATTTATTTTGAAATTTACCAGTTGTGTACTGAACTATTATATGGCAGATATTACTTCAGACTACACTGGTAAATGAAATACTTGGCTTTGTAGAACTTTTATTTTAATGGGTGAGACAATTCAAAGCTATAAACCTTAATAAAAATGGCATAGTGCATTCAAAAAGGAAGAGTACAATGGGGAAAAAGAAAAATTCGATCAGGGTGAGAAAAATCAAGGTTGCTAGGCAGGGGATGGGGAGTTAAAATTTTTAATAGAAAGATCAGGGCAGTTACAATGAAGCTGACAATTGAACAAATGTATGGAAAGGTGATGAATTTGCGCAGAACTATCAGCAATAAGGTCACTCCAGACAAAGGAATTGGCTATCTTGAAGGCCATAAGGTTGGATCATGCCTGGCATATCTGAGGAATAGCAAGGAGGCCATTGTGAGTGACTGAAGAGTAGCAGGGAAAGAGGTCACAGAGGTTAAATGAGTGGCTAGATCATGTAAAGCTTAGAAGTCATTGTAAAACTCTGGCTTTTATATTTGGAAACTTACTGTGTGATAGAATTTTTGCTAATAACTGAGAGTTCAAATGTCCATAAACTTTCAAGGATTCTTATTCTAGTAAGACAGAATAAAGAGAAAGAGTTCATATTTTCACATGGTGTAAGAAATGCTCGGAGATTCAAGTGTAGGAAGCTATGGGAGCACAGAAGAAGGCACTAAAATCACACCATATATTTGATGACTGTGACTATATATAAAGTTGTATTTTAGATTTTTTGTAGTCATGGAATCACACAGTATATACTATTCATTGCCTGGATTTTCTTTTCTCAGCATCATTACTTTGAGATTCTCCAATTGTCTTTGCTCTATTGATGGACATTGATGAACATTTCCACTGTTTTCAATTCTTAAAAATAAAGCTGCTATGAAATTCATATACAAGTCCTTGTATGAACATAGGGTTTGTTTTTCTTGGTTAAATGCCTAGAATAAAATGGCTATTTGTGTAACTGCAACATATTTTTCATTTAAAAAAATTTTGAAACTATTTTCCAAAGTGGTTGTATCATGATATATGCCAACAACAGTTTAGATTTTTTGTTGCTTCTCAATCTAGCTCAGACCAAGTACAATTAGCCTTTATAATTTTAGCCATTCTAATAGATATGTAAGCATGTCTCATTATGATTTTAATTTTTATTTCTTTAATGTTTAAATGTTGAGAAATTGGCCATGTGCCTATAAGCCATCCATATACTTTTGGTGACATGTCTCTTCCATTATTTCCTTCACATGTAAAATTGGATACTCTGTTTGGTTATTAGTAAGGTTTTTTATTTTTATTCATTTTTAAATAATCAGAGTAGATGTCCATTATCAGATATTTAATTTGCAAATCCCTTCTCCATCTTTACGGTTTCTCAATGGAGCTTTGATAGCTGTGTCTTTCAAGAAATATGCTACTTCTTTCCTGGTACACGGAGGTATGACTACAACATTATCAATGTTGACCTTTGCAAAGAAAATCATGGCTTAAGATATATGTAGTCTGCAGTTGTTGGGAGTGTTCACCATCCTTGCCTCTAACTCATCTCTCACTGCCCACACATTCAGGTATAGGGGAATATTGATTGACAAAATATTAATTGCCAAATAACACTAGTTAGAGAATAAGAAAAATGCAGGCACCTGATTATATAATATTCCTTAAATAAAATATGTTTTTATAAGTGCTATTGGAAGTAAATTCCTCAATACTTTAATCACACAGAATGATGGAATCCTAGATTTTTTTTCCTTGTATTTACTAAGAAAATGATCATGCCTCAAGTATATTAAAATGGAATAGGGAAAATTAAAAATTGTTTTAAGTTGATTTGCGTGTGTTGTGCGTATGTGAGAGAGAAAGTGAGAGAGAAAGAGAAAGAGAGAAAAAGAGAAAGGGAAAGACAGAGAGGTGGCTGCAGTGAATTGATGAGTTGGAGGATAGATTTTAAAGTTTTGTCTTTTGCTTTCTACATTTCTTTTTCCTTAGGTTCAAGAGAACAATCAGTAATATCTCAGATGCCTGCTGGTAACATCAGCAGAAAGAGTTAGAGGTTCCTAGAAAATTAAAGAAGAGATATAGTTTTCCTGACATAAGAAAAGTCATTTTTTGTCCCCAGCTATTTTCAATGATCTATACCCCACCTGTGTACTTGCCCAAGCACACTTCTTCCAAAACTTCCTGGGAGGTTCTTAAAAAGAAATGCAAAAACCTCACTCCTTAAGGATTTTGAGGGAACAAGGCAATGGGAAAACTAACAGTCACCACCAGACCAGGAAATAGCCTAAGCTATTGAGACAATAAATCAGTGGTAAAACTCCTAGTGCTATTTCAAAAGCAATCAAGGCCTTGCATTCCTTGTCCCAGAAAATGAGCCCAAGACCCCATCTAGTTTCTATCTGCTCTTGAAGCCTGCAGAGTCCCTTTCCCTTGTCCAACAGTTACCTCTGCTTTATTCTAACGTTGACGTTTCTGCCCTCGGTGGAATACAAGCTTCATTCAGGTGAACATGCAATACATATTGCACAAATACATATGTGGATGTGCATGCATCCACAACCTTATGACCAACCATACATGGGATAATAAAACTCTCCCTTCTGAGTATTCATTTTAAATACTAAATAAAAATCTCTCTCCTGTTCAAACAGTCAAGGCTTTGGAACTTATTCCCTGTGAACTCCTTGTATGTTGTAAACAAAGATTCCTTTGTTTGACAACTCCACCTGTTTCTGTGATTCACCAAAGACTGACCTCAGTTAGTTCCGTTACTGTAATGTAATATCAAGCATATCTAGTTAGTTGATCATTTTGTTCAAGTCTTACATATCTTACCAATATGATGACCATTTGTCTATGTAATTTTAAAATAAGGGTGTTGAAATTATTTTCCATTTGTCATCCAAGGTAGAAGTTATGATTTTTGTTCTTAGTTTTTCCCTATATATCCCCAAATCTGTTGTTACTTATTAAAAGTCAAGAATTATTATACTCCTGGGGCGCCTGGGTGGCTCAGTGGGTTAGGCCGCTGCCTTTAGCTCAGGTCATAATCTCAGGGTCCTGGGATCGAGTCCCGAATAGGGCTCTCTGCTCAGCAGGGAGCCTGCTTCCTCCTCCTCTCTCTCTCTCTGCCTGCCTCTCTGCCTACTTCTGATCTCTCTCTGTCAAATAAATAAATAAAATCTTTAAAAAAAAAGAATTTTTACACTCCCTGATGAATTCATCCTTTTACTCTTCTGTAATTTTGAGTTGATCTTTATGTCTGATAATGAAATTTGCTTTAAAATCACTTTTCATTATCTTGATATAACCACCAAAGTTATAGTATGATTAGAGTTAATATAGCATATTTTTTCTTTTACTTTTTAAAGCACTTCTATATTGAATCCTGACAAAGAAACAAAACAACTTTTTAACTCTGGAAGCATCTTTCTAAATTATTATTATTTTTTTTTAATGAAGCAGTAGCAATTTTTGTTAAGGGACTTAAACTGAAAGTAGGTTTAGAAATTTATTTATTTATTTAGTAAAAGATTTTATTTTATTTATTGACAGCAAGAGAGAGAGAGAGAGAAGAAGCACACAAACAGGGGGAATCATGTGCAAAGGGAGAGGAAGAAGCAAGCTCCTTGGGGTGCAAGTAGTCCCATGCAGGGCTGGATCCCTGTACACTGGAATCATGACCTCAGCCAAAGGCAAACATCTGCTTAAACAACTAAGTCATCCAGGCACCCCTTTAAAATTAAAAAAAAAAAAGACCTTTTAAAAACATTTTGTTTCTTTCTTGTTTTTTTTTAAATATTTTATTTATTTGACAGACAGAGAGACAGGAAGAGGAACTATAAGCAGGGCAGAGGGAAAAGGAGAAGCAGGTTTCCCACTGAGCAGAGAGCCTGATGTGGGGCTCCATCCCAGGACCCTGGGATCATGACCTGAAAAGAAGGGACACTTCTTGGAGGAAGCCACCCAGACACCTCTTTTCTTTGTTTTTAATATATGGCAACTGATGCTTCCCAGCCACGAGGAGCATATTACCCATTGATTAAATCTTTGATAACAACCTATTTAAAAAGGTGTGTAAATATATACTTACTCAGATTTATACACTTTGTGTTTTCTTCATAGTTTGGGGCTGGACCCCATGGTCACAACACTGCTTCCAGTCTTTGCCTTCCCATCTTTTGATACCAGGTATTTGGTCAGCAAAGCAAATTAGTATCAAAATTAATAAGCCCTTGGCACCATATCTCTGGAGCAGGGCTTGCTCTTAGCCAAGGCCCAGAGCAGTTGACATCCCCTCGCTAGTGCTATAGCCCCAAGGACTAGGTCCCTGCCACCAGAACTCAGTCTTACATGTTATGCTAAGCAGACAAAACCAAAACAGGAAAGCTCTGACAGCTTTCACTGGCATGCCTCATCTCCAACTCCCTCGACATCTAGGCAGTACCAGATGACAGGGAGGGGTCTTGGTCCAACATATGGGAGGGAAGGAAGTAGCCACGAGCAAGTACCTGCCTCTCTGTTCCTTTCTTTCATGAGCAGGTTGTAAGGAGGAGGAAGAGGAAGGGGAAGAGAGGTGAACTTCAAGGGGTGAAGGCCTCAGGTAGGCAGCTGGCTCCTGCCAGTAGGAAAGGGACAAAGGAGAAGGCAGTGAGTCTTGCAGGGAGGGTGGGGGGTAAGGGTTACAGCTTATGACGGAATCTGGACAGGAGTAATAGGGATACTAGTCATTTGAGTCCACCATTGGCAAGCTGGGCTGGGTGTCAGGGCAGATAGGCCTCCTTGGGCAACGGCACATGAGAGAAGGTGGAATTCTTCTCTGAGGAGCAGGTGAAGCTTTGGGTGTTGGGAAAGCATAGACAGTATTGTTCCAGGGCCAAGGACAGGTCCGGTTACTCCTGGTTGGAGGTCAAGGACACAGTATGATCCAGGTCTTCTACCAGCAGCTTGAAGGTACCACATGCCAGCCACCCCTCATTATTGTGTATAACTCTCTGGTGCACTTATTGGCTTATCCATCAAATGACTCCTTCAGCAGCTTAAAAACCACCTCCACAGGCACTCCAGGATATGGGAGGCTTCCAGAGTGAAAATTTTGCACAGGATCACCCCAAAAGACCAGAAGTCACTCTGGTGGATGTAGATCTGGTCAAACATGGCCTTAGAGACCATCCAGTTCACAGGCAGTCCACTATTGGTTCTCATTTTATAGTAATTGATGTGGTGATATCTCTGGCAAGGCTGAAGTCTGAGATCTTCATCATGTTGTCCTTTGTCACCAGCACTTCCCTGGTGGCCAGGTCTTGGTGTATGCACTTCTTGGAGGCAAGGTACTCCATGCCTCAGGCTACCTGGTAGGCAAAGAATACCGGGTGCTTGGAGGAGAGTTGCTCTGCTGCATTGTGGCTGATATTGTAACAGTACTCCAGGTCAGGAGGCCTCTGGGCCTGCAGGTACTCCTGTATGTTGTCTTTGGAGGCATATTCCATGATAGTGTACGAAGGACCATCCTGTGTGCAGGACCCAGCAGGTTGATGGTGTCCTTGTGCTGTCCAATCATCTTCATCATCTCCATTTCTGAGATTAGGTTTGACAGGTCTTTCTCTGCTGCATCTGACTTCAACATCTTCACAGACACTTTAGTCAAATGGTTGGATTTGTCTTTGTCCAGCCCAATGGCCTCCTCCAACACCACCTGCCCAAAGTAGGCCTCTCTTAGGGGTCTGCCTAAACTGCCTACAACCAGCCTGCCTCAAGGCAGTTATGAACTCTAGATTATCCTCAAAAACATTAAACCACAAGCTAAAAATTCTCTTCACTAGGTCTCTGTCGCAGGTCTAATTTTCTTATCTTCCATCATTTATCTTTTTCCTAATTCTTATTTTCAGTATAGTTTATTTGGCTTCCAGGTGTTTCCCCGGGTTTCTGTATGCTGTTTCATAGGGAAGAATTATCCTGTCATAAAATTATTTCTTGAGCATTCATTACATCTCTCGGTTAAAATGGGTTCTTTTATGGTATTGATTCATTTGAGTTTTCTCAAAATGGGAAGAATTTTCAAAATGGTGTTTTCCTCAAGGTTCAGAGTATGTCTTAGCCTCATCTTTACTCTTTTTGAAATTCACTTTTCAAATTCTTGTCCCTCTTTTTATCTTTTTAAATTAAAATGTTTCCTTTTACTATTTTTTTATTTGAGTGTAGTTGATAGTCAGTGTTACATTGGTTTCAGGTTTTCAATATCTCCATACATTATTCTATGATCACTACAAATATAGCCACCATCTGTCACCATATAACACTATTATAATATCATTGACTATATTCTCTACACTGTCCCATATCTCTTTTTAAAATCTCTGATTTTTATGTTTTCTGTTATTCCAATTTTCGACCTCATTTTACTTGGTTACTTTAATAAAATATGCCTGATTACACACTCTATGCTGAAAACCATAGCATTTGATTTATAGTAGTCTTCTTCTTCTTCTTCTTCTTCTTCTTCTTCTTCTTCTTCTTCTTCTTTCTTCTTCTTAATTAACATATAATGTATTATTAGCCCCAGGGGTACAGGTCAGTGAATCGCCAGGTTTACACACTTCACAGCACTCACCACAGCACATACCCTCCCCAATGTTCATAACCCCACCACCCTCTCCCTAACCTCCCCACCCCCCCCCCGGAAACTCTCAGTTTGTTTTGTGAGATTAAGAGTCTCTTATGGTTTGTCTCCCTCCTGATCCCATCTTGTTTCATTTACTCTTTTCCTGTTCCCCAAACCCCCCACATTGCACCTCCATTTCCTCATATCAGGGAGATCATATGATAGTGCCTTTCTCTGATTGACTTATTTTGCTAAGCATAATACCCTCCAGTTCCATCCATGTCAACGCAAATGGCAAGATTTCATTTCTTTTGATGGCTGAATAGTATTCCATTGTGTATATATATATATATATAAATATTTATATATATATATATTTCATTTGTTGATGGACATCTAGGTTCTTTCCATAGTTTGGCTATTGTGGATATTAATGCTATAAACATTTGGTGCACGTGCCCCTTTGGATCATATAGCAGTCTTCTTTACCTCTATCAGAACCCCAGGAAGCTTTATTTATTTGTTTACTCACATAAACAGATGATCCAACACAACGTTTTTTGATATTCAAATGTATTATAATGTCTTACTGCTTAACACTATGCTTACTGCTCTCTTTCACTGTCTGACTATATCCTCATCATCACTATGCCATTTAATGAGAAAGAACATTTGAACTCAGAGTTCTCTCCATATCAGGGAATGAAGACTCCACCCTTCTGTTTGTGCAGGTAAAATAAATGTTGATGTCTGTCCTGCACATACCCCATCCTGTTCACCAGAATATTCACCATCAAAATATATACACAATGAAAACCATACCTCACCACTTCTATTACCACCCAGCATGCTAAAAACACCATCATATGTTCCTGAATTATTGACTTGATTGATAACCCCACTTCCACACATACTGCACTCCTTTCTCCATGCAAATTTATTTTGGTACAGCAATTTAACCTAAAAATCAAGTCATATGATTTCATTCTGCTGTTGAAAGACTTTTGGTATCTTCCCCTTTCATATTAAATAAAAACTGAAGGCGTTTCAATGTACTAGAAGGTCATACATCAATACGTTCTTCCTCTCTCCACCACTATGAACTCCTCATTGGCCTCCTTGCTTTTCCTCAAAAGTAACAGACAAGCTGTTCACACAAAGTCTATATACTTACTTGCTCTGCCTAGAGCAATCTTTTCCTTTAATATTTGTATAACACTCTCGTTCACTTCCTGGGTCTTTGTGCAAATAACATCTCATAAATGAGATATAACCACCCAAAACAAAATAAAATTAACTTTCATCCCAGCATTCCCCAATGGCTTTTACCTTTCTTGCATTTCTTTGTATCACTTAACACCATCAACCATCAATCATTATTCTATTACTGGTTTATTTTCTTATTTGAGACAGAGAGAGAGAGAATTGGGAGGGTGCGCAGAGGAAGAAGAAAACACCCCACTGCCTAGAAAGCCTGCTGGGGAGTTACATCCCAGGACCCTGAGATCATGACCCAAGCCAAAGGCAGTCACTCAATGGACTGAGCCACCCAGGTGCCCCTCTATTATTGGTTTATTTCACTATTATATTTCAAAAGAATGTGAGCTCTTTGTGGTCAGGTATTTTATATGTTTTATTAATTGAAGTATTCTCAGAAAGGTAGCTGGCAGATTGTAAGGGCTCACTAAACTGTATTTTGTTGTTATTATTGGGCTCCTTTATGGGCTTTACCTCTTACGCTAGAAGTCTATCCTTCAGATGTAAGCGATAAGAATAGAGCCCTGCTGCCTGTTCAAATGTGTAAAAAGCCTGTATTAAGTGGATATTTTAAAAGCTAAATGAATGGCTTAATAGTTGTATATAGGGGGAAAGGGAACATATTTTCCACAGTTTAGAAGTGGAGTTCTTTTATAGAGTTCTTGTACAAGCCTACACTATGGAACGATAATGGGCAGTTGTACATTACAATTATACAAACACTTTGGTAATTTATATCCTTTTTTTGTAATTCTTGACTGGATCATTTAATTCCTTAGGAGCATTATAGCATTTCAACTTTTCATGTTCAATAAACTTATTGGGATTGCTACCTTTTTTATTCAAATGGAGAAATAGTCATGATTTAATCTAAATAAAGTGTTATTGATTGTGTTGTTTTCTAGGAATGAGTCGCACATGCTAGTTTAAAAGTTTTGTTAAATTCCCAAGTCTGTCACTGATAAAAGCCTTTTGTAGATTAGTAACTTGATCAAAACGGAAAAGTTATGTATCACCTATTGTTATACTATCTTTGTTTCCATCTTGCATTGTAATAACACCCATCTTAACTCTATTTAAGACAAATCATTGCCAGATGGATTTCTGGCATTGATTGCAGGATATGAAATCTAGTATAACTAAAAGTTTTTGGTTTTAGTAGCATATAAATCAATTTAGAATAATATATGTATTTGAATATAAGATAAAGTTTTAAATTATTTGGCAATAATAAACTAAACTTTTTTTTTGTAAATTTTTATTTTCTAAAATTTCATTGAGCTCTCTTGCAATAAGAAACAAGTTACAAAAAATTAAGGTTTATTTACCCCAATTCAAAATTATTAGGAATATAATCATAGAGGTTGAAGTATTTAAAATATTGAACCCAAAATGTTTTATTAGGTAAATTCATGAATGCTGAGCATTCACTGTTAAAATA
Organism: Mustela nivalis; assembly: GCF_964662115.1. NCBI lineage: Eukaryota > Metazoa > Chordata > Mammalia > Carnivora > Mustelidae > Mustela > Mustela nivalis. Next base: position 404,079 of record NW_028136326.1, read on the forward strand.
TACTAATACTATTGTTAGACTGGTAGAAGCCTAAAATCAAATATTTATTAAATATTTATATCCATATCTTTTCATAGCTTGGTAATTCATTTCTCTAGCATTAAATAATATTCCATTGTTTGCATGTACTACACTTTCTTTGACCTTTCACTTATGGAAGGATATCTTGGTTGCTTCCAAGCTTTTGTCAGTTATGAATAAAACTACTATAGACATCTTTGTGGGTATAGATTTCATCTTCTTTGGATAAATACCAAGAGCTGCTACTGCTGAATCATCTGGCAAGAATATGTTTAGTTTTGTAAGAAACTGCCAAGTTGTTTTCCATTCTTTATTCTCAATACACATGGAAGAACATTCCTGTTGCTCCACATCCTCACCAACATTTCGTGTTCTGTTGTCAGTGCTCTGGATTCTGGGTATGTACTGGTGTCTCTTTTTTGTTTTAATTTGCATTTTCCTGATGACATATGATGTGAAGCATCTTTTTATATGCTTATTTGCCATCTGTAATATTTTCTTTGGTGAGGTATCTGCTAAGGCCTTTGGCTCATTTTTAATCCGGTTTTTCCCCCATTGTTGAGTTTTTAGGGGTCTTTGTGTATTTTTGATTAACAGTCCTTTGCCAGATGTGTATTTTGCAAATTTTTTCTCATAGTCTGTGCTTTGCCTTTTCATTCTCTTGGCATTGTGTTTCACAGAGTAGACATTTTTAAATTCAGTGCTTGTGCTTTTGTAGCTAAAGTTATTGCGAAAACCAAGGTCATTTAAATTTTCTTCTATATTACCTTCTACATGTTTCATGTTTAGGTTTATAATCCAATCTGAGTTAATTTTTGTGAAGAGTGTAGGATATCTGCCTGGATTTATTTTATTTTATATTTTTAGATTTAGCTTCACCATTGCTACAGAACCATTTGTTTAAAAGATTGTATTTTGCTCTCTTGTATTGCTTTTGCTTTTCTATTAAATATAAAATATAATTGATAATATATATTCTGTTGCTTTAATCTAGTCTCTCTGTGGTATTACAATATCATGCTTACAATTATCGTTATGGTAAACTTTTTTTAAAGATTTTATTTATTTATTTGACAGAGAGAGAGATCACAAATGGGCAGAGAGACAGCCAGAGAGAGAGATGAGGAGAAGCAGGCTCCCTGCTGAGCAGAGAACCCAATGCGGGACTCGATCCCTAGCCCCTGGGATCATGACCTGAGCCGGAAGGCAGAGGCTTAACCAACTGAGCCACCCAGGCGCCCAATCGCTTTAGTAAACTTTGAAGTCAGTCCTCAGTCTTTGTTCTCCTTCAACACTATGTTGACTATTGTGAGTCTTTGCCTCTCCATATAAACTTTAAAATGAGTTTGTTAATATTAAAAAAAAAGAACTTGCTGGAATGCATTAATTTTATAGATAAACTTGGAAACCAGTGACCTCTTGAGCTTAGCAGGAATTAGACCATGGACATCAGTTGTCACAGTGGTGCCTCTGGCAGAACCTATTGCAAATCCCTAGGCAAAATGAGACCTCAAGGATCTGAGAGAATGTCTAAGAAGTACTTGATACATCCCTTGGGTATGGTTTATTAAAGTGTCCACCTGTCTGAAAGCTGGGGAATCTAGATAAGGGAGGGAAAATTAGTTATGATAAAACATATCAACAAACATCAATAAATTTTGTAAAACTAATTGTCATGGCTCATATACAATATGACCAACAGAGGGACCATCAGAAGGAAAGCATCAGTTATGTTTATTGTGAAATTTTTTATTCAAAATAAAGCAATGTGAGGGGAAGACACAATGAGAAAATTACCATTTTTTAAATGGTAAACATCTTACAAAATGGAATAGGTTTTATATTCTAAGTAGTATATTGAAAAGTAAAACATTGGGGCGCCTGGGTGGCGCAGTGGGTTGGGCTGCTGCCTTCAGCTCGGGTCATGATCTCAGGGTCCTTGGATTGAGCCCCGCATCGGGCTCTCTGCTCCGCAGGGAGCCTGCTTCCCCCTCTCTCTCTCTCTCTCACTGCCTGCCTCTCTGCCTACTTGTGATCTCTGTCTCTCAAATAAATAAATAAAATCTTTAAAAAAAAAAAGAAAAGAAAAGTAAAACATTAAAAAAATAAAATTTCAGGGGCACCTGGGTGGCTCAGTGGGTTAAGCCGCTGCCTTTGGCTCAGGTCATGATCTCAGGGTCCTGGGATCGAGCCCAGCATCGGGCTCTCTGCTCAGCGGGTAGCCTGCTTCCTCCTATCTCTCTCTGCCTGCCTCTCTGCCTACTTGTGATCTCTGTCTGTCAAATAAATAAATAAAATCTTTAAAAAAAAATAAAATAAAATTTCAATGAAAAAAATTATTTAATTTTTAAAAAGGTTAAAAATAGCAGAACCATTTTTCTTATAACTGGAAAATACACTGTATATACATCTATCAAAATAACTTGTCATGGGGGAGCCTGGGTGGCTCAGTAGGCTAAAGCATCTGCCTTCGGCTCAGGTCATGATTCCAGGATCCTTGGATCGAGGCCCACATCGGGCTCTCAGCTCAGCAGGGAATCTGCTTCCTCCTCTCTCTCTCTGCCTGACTCTGCCTTATTGTGATCTCTGTCAAATAAATAAATAAAAACTTTTATAATAAATATTTGAAAAATAACTTGTCATGTCTGGAATCAGGAGCATATGGAAAAAAATAATATCTGAGGACAATACTTCTGCCATGTTTTGTGCCTTGCTAATATTTTTAAACAGTCAGGCAAATTTTAGCCTTATTGAAACACCTGCTAAGATACCTGCAGTGCCTTTTGGAGCCCTATGACTATAAAAATTAATTGCAAATATTCAAAATGTTTACTATGGTGTCACTATTTAGGGCCACCACCAAGTATGTTTCAGAAGTAAGCATAACTGTTACTCTTCCATAATGCAAAAGGGCATACTTTCAGGAGTTCCATCTGCTGTACCAGGAGGTGAATCAAGTAATGATTTTTGTCTATAAAATAATTCACTTTTCAATCTAACATTCCTCATTCCACATTATAATAATAAAAACTAGGAGGAGACTAAAACAAACAAACAAATACAACTACAACAACCAGCTTTTCCTACAGTGGAAAAGTAAATATAACCTTAGGAGTAGCCTAAAATTTATTTTTAAATATTTTAAGATAAACGTTTTTGTTAGAAAACCATATATTTTATATTACTAAGAAATAACAGGCAACGTTTTATTAACTTCTAAAAAGTCTAGTTACTTGTATTTATCTATTAACTCATCTCTTTATGAAGTAGAACATGATCACACCTCTTGTATCTACCCAAGTTTGTATGCTTTGGTTGTTTTATGTTTGCTATTTCCTTGCTTAATTTTTACAATATTTGATACATAATAGTATCTTTAAGTCCATCTATGGTTTCACAGAATTTGTTTGAACTTCATAAAAATGTACCATACTTTTTGCACTGTCCTTGTTTTACTTCTCTATTAGCTTTCCAAGTTTTATTCACTTTACAGTGTGTAGCTATCATTTATTTTTACTCCTCCATAATGCTATGTTTACAAATTTGTGTTTATCTGTACTTTTAAAAATATCTTAATTATATACCATTTCTCATCTCACGTAACACTCATGTTACTTCTACACTTATCAGATATTATGTAACTGAAAACCACAACTCAGCAACAATAGAACACCATTTTTCAAAATTAAATGGCTTACCAGAATTCTTTAATTCTATCCTTTATTTGTATTAGATGACCCTTTATTCTGGTATTTGGCATTGTTCATATGGAGGAAAGCTTATAAGTTGATATTCCATAAATAGAAGGATTTGTATGATCGATTAATTATTTTCATTTAGAATGCATAGAATATGGTTGATTTAATATTTCTTTCTTACTCTCTGCCTGGAACATAGTGCTATCTATGCAATAGCCACTAAAATATTAAGTTAATTACCTAGACTTTAAACTGCATATTAATAGGAATAGCATACAGAACTCTTCTCAGATTGGGACACCTGGGTGGCTCAGTCAGTTAAACGCCTGAGCCTTTAGCTCGGGTCATGATCTTAGGGTCCTGGGACTCAGTTCTGCAACAGATTCCCTGCTTAGCCGGGAGTTTGCTTCTCCCTCATCCTGCTGCTCCCCCTGCTTGTGCTCTCTCTCACTCTCTATCTTACAAATAAATAAAATTAAAAAAATAAATTCTTCTCAGATAGCTAATATAGAATATCATCTTTGTATTCATCAAAGGGAAAGTGCCATATAATAATGAAATCCAGACTACTTCAAATTCACTTTTTAACCAGTAAGAAAGTACTGGAAACAAGCCAAAAATGTCTTCAATGAATTAAAGAAATAGATTGATTTTCAATATCTTAATGTTTCTAATGTTAAATTGCAAGATTTTTATACTAGATATCAGTGTAAATATTCATTATACAAGGATATTCTAAAAATAAACCTGAGAAAACTACTTGACATATATGATGACAAAAACCAATGTCAGTTTGGGTAAAACTTACAACACCTACCACCTGAAACTCTTGTTCTATATGGTGCCATCTTGTGATTCTGGGCAGCGGCAGTGAGCCACAGCTTCCAGTCAGCTAGAAGATTACAGGGGTGAACACCTGATATTCTTACAAGCATTCTATATATAGAACATATATATAGAATATATATATTCTTCTTTTTTTAGTGTAATATTTAATAAATTGCATGTGATATTTGATACTTTGTTATAAAATAGGCTTTGCTTAAGATGATTTTGCCCAAATGCAGGCAAATGTAAGTGTTCTGAGTATGTTTAAATAAGCTTAAGGTAAGCTATGATATTTGATAGTTTTGGGGTATTAAATGCATTTTCAATTTTTTATGTGTTTCTCTGTACATAGCCCCCTTGTAAGCTGAGGAACATCTCTATATGTATATGTCGCCTTGGTATGGCTTACATATTATTGGCATGAAACATCTAGAACAGTACGTGTGCCATAGAATTGTCTACAACATCAAACAAGTTTCTTGAAAACTTGTGCCAAAGGGGTTATGTCTTTAAGGATTCTTATTTCAGAAGGGTTCTCTCAAACGTAAGATTTTTCAGAAGTTAAGTGAAAATCTGACCAAACTAAACATTTTTCCATTTTCCCTAGTGAGCAAAGATAGCTAAAATCTATCTGCCATTTTCAACACTGTACTCAACGATTGTAATTCTAATTTAAGAACAGATTATTTATATCAAAACCACATGTTGGCCTAATCTTATACAATATTCATAAGTCACACTCAGACCCTTGGACACTTTTATTTGTTGAGTCTATATGGTACTACGGACATTCATCTTTTTTGACCTCATAGCTTCATGTATGTCTATACTTTTGAAAATACATGCATCATAGTTCCATTGTAAAATGTCTGGGTTATAAAATGTGCTATGCTATCAAAATGGTAATAAGAACATACAAATGACCTGATGTAATGAACTGGACCAGATTGCCAGATATCACGTTTCATACCAGAAAGATTCAGTGGTAAGTTTTAAAATGGCCAGCTATACATTGACTGAATTATAACTCATTTAACTTCTTTCTTTGTGTACAGTATTATACATTAGTCAGTATTATAGTAGATAAGTACTTTGGACAGATGTAAATATGCTGTAATAAAAAATGTTTTTCTTCTTTCTTTTAGTCCTTTTTACTTGTAAGACTAGCCACAAATACCACGCCTCCCCCAAAATAATTTGCAATCCAAATTTATCTCTAAATGAATTTATTGCACAGAAAAATATGTATATATATATATATATATACACACTTACAGAAGACATGTTCAAAAATAGTTACACAACAGCAGGGCCCTAAATGTAAGCAGTATAGTTGTTTTGTTTTGTTTTGTTTTGTTTCTTTTAAAAAAAGAGGTTATGTGAAATATTAGGATTTTATTTCCAGGCGTAGTATTTCAAGACAGTTAACTACACCTATGGTGTCAACAGCCTCTTGTTGGCAGTATGATTTTATTGGCTCCATGGAATAACAGAAAGAATTTACTATTGCTTCTTTCTTTTATGACACACACAGAAAAAAAAAATGACACATTTGCTCAAGACCAACCAGAATCATTTTAACCTATCAAAATTGATGGGAGGCCTTCACTGCCAAAGTCACTGCTGCGTTTTCACAATTCACTGCAGACAATCTGCTACTCCCATTATGATAAAGGAGAGAAGAGTCATAATCAGGGAAGAAAGCTAGATTAATACTTGTAATTATCATTGAATATTTAGCCTGCTATAGGTTTATTATTATTAGTGTCATTTGATAATTTTCTCTCATTTTATTAAACACAACTGTGAGTAATTACGCTACCTAATATTTCTCTGTATTGGCTGACTAGCTAGCAAACATTCATGAAAATATCCATTAGCCACACATATAAAATGCTGCATTATGATGCTGTTGAATCAGAACATACCACTACCTGATCCTGTAGCTCTTTGAGGATTTGCAAATCAATTAATTCTATGTTTATTGGATTCTTCCCATACAATTAGAAAATTTATAATCGAGTCCATGAACATTATTAGTTTTACCATTTTAAACCAGCAATCACACTTTGATTTTTACAACAAAAGCAGAAATATAAACACACACATTTGGATCAGTTTTCTCTTAGACTGTCTGGACTTCAAAATCCTATTCCTCAAGATGATGCACACCAAAGTTCTGGATTAAACAAGAAATTAGATGGCACCTGAACACTTGGTTTAATATTCTCAAAAGGATTATGCAACTTCTTTCTTACAATATGACATTGTTTTACAAAGATCTACACTTTTATAATGTTAGTATTTATAATAATCAATAAAGTCAATTAATCATGATTAAAAATCAAACATAAAAATTTCTACTTTTTGCTTTTGCCCCCTCCATTTAGAACTTATTTATAGCCTGATAATTCAAAGGTCCCTATGTTTATGAAAATCTGGACAGAAATAGCTCTAAGATCCCATTCAGAACTTGATATTAATCTAAGTCTTTTGGCTCCATTTATCCTGAGAGCAAAGAGTAGGACAAAGGATTTGAGTACTGTTAGTTTATCTGGGAGATTATCCAAGGTAGAAAAGAATGGGAAAGTGATACAGTGAAGAAGCAACTTTGTCAAAGAGGTACATTGTTGATATAATTGTTGTGGATAGAAAATGAAGGCTTGCTTTTACTGAAAGGTCCTGAGAAACTTCTTTAAGTTGTCCTCATGAAGACCTGAAAACTGACAATTTTACCTATGGTTCTTATTTCCACTTCACTGAGAGCTGTCCTCAGAGGACATTAACTCTCCTACACTTTTGGGTTGTGTTGGAGACATTCTAAAATGAGAGAGAGAACATGAGATGCTATCAGTGTTAAGTAACTGCAATTTCCATTGGAACTATCCACCACAGGTTTGGCTATAATCAGGTGTTGGGCCTTGATATCAGAGGGATTTGAGGCAGTATCATTTTAGGTTAATCATTATATCTGAAATTTCCAAAAACTACAACTGATGAAACTTTGATTATAAACCTACAAATATAACAATAAATCTACAGTATTCAAATTATTTTCATAGAAATACACAAACAAAGCATCAACTGATTAATATTTAAATGTTACAAAATACTGAACTGAAAGAATTTGGTCATATAACAACGTGTAAGAAGTAGAGCTTAGGTTTAGGTTAGAAGTCAGGATGCATTTGGGACTCAGTTAAGAAATTGAACGGAGGGACGCCTGGGTGGCTCAGTGGGTTAAGCCGCTGCCTTCGGCTCAGGTCATGATCCCAGGGTCCTGGGACCGAGCCCCAAATCAGGCTCTCTGCTCAGCAGGGAGACTGCTTCCTCCTCTCTCTCTGCCTGCCTCTCTGCCTGCTTGTCATCTCTCTCTGTCAAATAAATAAATAAAATCTTAAAAAAAAAAGAAATTGAATGGATGTCTGACTATCTTATAGGTTTGCTAAAAATCAGTGACTTTGTGTTCACGTGTGGCTATGCGGGAATTTTTAACTTTCTCTAAGAAGTTATTAGATTGATTATATAATGGCAGTAAAGGATGGGGAAAAGCAAAGTACAAACCCCATAAAGACAAAGACACTGAGTATGAGAAAAGAGTAATAGATAAGAAGAATCAATGCATTTGAGGAAAATGGGAATTGAAATACACAATGATTGTTGATTTTTTTAGATGCAGAAATCAAAACTAGCTTGCAAGAAGGAAATAACAGAAGACATGTTGTGAAAAGGCAGTAACGTGGAATAAAGGAGTAGGGAGAGCATATCAGGTAATTTGGATAGGAAGGAGTTAGGAGATAATTGCTTGATAAATTTTATATGGCCCACTTAAATGCACAGATTTCTCTTCTTTAAGTTATATGGAGAACAGGGTGTCCTTTCTCTTCCCTTTCAGAGCACCCGAGGTGTACTCTTTCAGACTGAAAACCTGAAAAGCTCAGGACTCAGTTGCTTAAGCACAGCTGAGAGGACATATTTCAATTAAGATTTACAGTTTGCTGTAGGTAGTAGACTGTCAAAAGTGGTTTAACCATATTTTTCATTTAACAAGAAGACTACAGAGAGTGTTTTCTGGTGTTGGTTCAGAGTCTTAAGAAAGTCAAGTGAACTATCTTAGAGGTTTTCATGGCTTTTTATTCACAGTTGCAAAAATTGCCGTTGGAGTTCTCACTATTAAGCCCACATTTCTGGCAGAAAGATAGAGGTAAAAGAGAATGATATCTTGTACGACTGATACTTTGTCATATGGTTACAATGTAACTAGAAAAGAGACAATAAAATATTTGATGTTGTTTTAAGTTTCCTTGTTGTCAATCCCTCAGTGCTTTCTGATACTAAAGGAAAAAGTAGATGGATATTGACCTGGCAACTATCAACACCTGTCAGTCTCTCTTGGATAACCAATATCTCTATAATCTCTTCTTCCCAGTAAAAAAAAAAATAAAATATATTCATAAACCACACTGTGCCATCTCAAGTTACTGCACCAAGATAAAATTACAATGATTTTTAGTTGTTCCAAATGGACAGAATACCCTTCCTTATGATATCATGTCTTATAAGATAGATAATTGGCTTGCTACCAATATACCCAGATGAGACTGTGGAAGAGACAGGAAAAAAATAATAATATTTATTTATTCCTTGGGTTGACCCTGTTTACACAGATGCATTACTATTAGAAAAGGTTGGTTTGGGACATTGGAATGAATTTACTTAATGGGTCTGTATGTAATTGGGTTGGAGAAAATTTTTAATTTCTACAAAAATTATTAGAATTCTATCTTATTCCCTTTTGATAATTTTCACATGTTAACAAAGCCAACGTTTTTGTCTAGCAGACAAGATCTTAAATCCTAACAAAACTCAATTTTTTCCTTTTTTTTTTTAAGTTTGAGAGCCTCATGTTCTCTCATGCTGCTTTAAATACAACTCAAAAAAACAAAAGGAGCTAAATGGGGCAGTAAGCCCAGTCTTTTTATTTTAATTTATTTATCTTATTTTTAATTAAAAAATTAAAGATTGTATTTATTTATTTGAGAGAGAGAGAGCATGAGTGGGGCAGGGGGATGTAGCTGCAGAGAGAGACTGAGAAGTATACTCCCTAATGAGCAGGAATCCCGATATGGGGCTCGATCCCAGGATCCTGACTGAGATCATGACCAGAGACAAAGGCAGATACATGTGCAAAATCCCTTTTTTTCTGGGAAACAATACTTTACAAGAGATGTTTGAAAAAGTACTGGGGATACAACTTTAATCAGAGATACAAAAATTTAATTGACTTCTGTAAAGCTACAGGGATCCAAATGATGGGAATCCCAGGCCGTTTAGGTTGTGGACCACAGAGTATTCTTCTCTGTAATATTTTATTTTCTTCCATGTCTACTAACTCCAGTCCAAGTTCACTGATCTCTTTTTAGATAGTGCAAAACATGGCAAAGAATACCAAACAAGTGCCCAATATTCTACATTTATTACATCATTTCTAACATATAGAAGTGTGTTATCAAGGCTGGTTCTGTGAACGAACCTAGTTATGCTAAAGTGTGTTTTGTTCTCCAAAAATTAAATTCATGATTATCACACAATTATAAAATACTTGTGTCAAGAATTTTTATTCAAAAATTAATAAGAGAAGCAGATATTAAAACTAGTTCACATGGTTATTTGGGATATAAGCAGAGTTGTGCAGCAGAAGTGCTCTGGGCCCATAATTTGGGTTATAGAATTTATGTTTTCTAATGAAAAATCACTAACTTGCATTATTGTTAACAAGAATCCTGTGCATTACCATCAGTTTTCTCCATTATAACCTCTTGCTCTACAGTTTGTAAATAACTTTGTCAATAGCAAGCTAATAAACGGGGTGACTCCAATGGATTGAGATAATCTCCAGAGTTTCTGCTACATAATGAACAGGACTCCATTGAAAGGACACCTAAGAGTTTATTTTGCCCAAAAATTTGATCACTTTTTTCACTGTCCTTACCTATTTTCCAAACCTAGTTCTTTTCAGTCTACAGACAACCCTGTATCTGACTGACTTGTTAATTCTGGGAATGTCTTGCAGATTAATTTGCTTGCCCGAGGTGGTTCCTCTAATTGATGTCTAAGAACCCTAATTAGTTAAGAAAACTTTTATTTTAACATTTTCATTGCTATTTATTATTATTATTATTATTATTATTGCTAATATCTCTATTATAAATAATTCACAAGGGCATCTTTCTGACAAAAGACAAAGAGCTGGCTACTAGTAGAAAAAGTACATTTGACTCTGTCAGTGAAAGTGGTAAAGGGATTTGAGAAAATAAGGCAAAGCAGTGGAATTATGTGTTAAAACTTTAAATATTATAGACACATTTACTTAATTTCTAATACTGCTTATAATTAAAAAAGATGTTTTCCATGAACCACGCATTACAACAAATATATTGTTTATACAGATTAAATTTTCATCAAAAGGGACGCCTGGGTGGCTCAGTTGGTTAAGCAGCTGCCTTTGGCTCAGGTCATGATCCCAGCATCCTGGGATCGAGTCCCGCATCTGGCTCCTTGCTCGGCCGGAGCCTGCTTCTCCCTCTACCTCTGCCTGCCATTCTGTCTGCCTGTGCTTGCTCTCTCGCCCACTCTCTCTGAGAAAGAAATAAAATCTTAAAATAAATAAATAAATTTTCATCAAAAAATTATAAGTGTATTTTTTTGTAGGATCATGATAAGCATTTTGCAGATGAGAAAAGTGAAATTTAGAAAAGTATGTCTCTTCAAATCCCTCATACAATATCTGGCCTAGATAGAAGGATATACTATCACAATTGAGGAAGATAATTGAGATTACTTAAAATGATAAACTTTACTGTATAGGGTTTTTTTACAAGTTTGCCACAGATTCACATTTTTTAAAATATATATCTATTTGTGTAAAGAGAATGCACTGAGAAGTAAAAAGATAGTGATATATCAGTGCTACCAACTAATGGCTATAATATCATCACCTTATTTATGAACAATGAAACAGTGTGTAATATTTAAATAAATTTAAATAAATTCCTATTTATTTTATATATTTATAAATTTAAATGAATTCCTATTTATTTATTATTAAAGAAATTCCTCTAACAAACAGTATGTTTTGAAGGTTGCTAGCAGGAAAGTGTTGTACGACATGGAAGTAATCAGAAAATGTGATCTAAAATTCTGCTTTCAAGGGCGCCTGGGTGGCTCAGTGGGTTAAAATTCTGCTTTCAAGAAGCTATAACAGTAAGTACTGAGCATTAGCTATTATATGCTATGGATGAATAACTGAAATCTACATTTGAAACTATTGGTACACTATATGTTACCTAATTGAATTTTAAAAAGTTAATAAAAAAACCCACTATTTTATAAAACAATATTCCCAAGAGGCTCTTTTGCTTTAAAATACTCACTTTGTTTCCTCTCCGAGAGAACACCAAATGGCGGATGACGCCGGTGCTGCGGGAGGGCCCGGAGGGCCCGGGGGCCCTGGAATGGGAGGCCGCGGCAATTTCCGCGGTGGCTTCGGCAGAGGCATCCGGGGCCGGGGCCGGGGCCGGGGCCGTGGTCGGGGCCGGGGCCGAGGCCGCGGAGCTCGCGGGGGCAAGGCCGCGGACAAGGAGTGGATCCCCGTCACCAAGCTGGGCGCCTGGTCAAAGACAAGAAGATCAAGTCCCTGGAGGAGATCTATCTCTTCTCCCTGCCCATCAAGGAGTCTGAGATCATCGACTTCTTCCTGGGAGCCTCCCTCAAGGACGAGGTTTTGAAGATCATGCCTGTGCAGAAGCAGACGCGTGCGGGCCAGCGGACCAGGTTCAAGGCATTTGTCGCCATCGGAGATTACAATGGACACGTCGGTTTGGGTGTCAAGTGTTCCAAGGAGGTAGCCACTGCCATCCGCGGAGCCATCATTCTGGCGAAGCTTTCCATTGTCCCTGTGCGGCGAGGCTACTGGGGGAACAAGATCGGCAAGCCCCACACTGTCCCGTGCAAGGTGACTGGCCGCTGTGGCTCTGTGCTGGTGCGTCTCATCCCCGCCCCCAGAGGCACTGGCATTGTCTCGGCCCCTGTGCCCAAGAAACTGCTGATGATGGCTGGTATTGACGACTGCTACACCTCGGCCAGGGGCTGCACTGCCACCCTAGGGAACTTTGCCAAGGCTACTTTCGATGCCATCTCCAAGACCTACAGCTATCTCACCCCTGATCTCTGGAAGGAGACTGTGTTCACCAAGTCTCCCTATCAGGAGTTCACGGACCATCTTGTGAAGACCCACACCAGAGTCTCTGTTCAGAGGACCCAGGCTCCAGCTGTGGCTACTACATAGTTTTATACAAGAAAAATAAACTGAACTAAAGCTTGAAAAAAAAAATACTCACTTTGTAATGAGAGTCATTACTTTTGTCTAGCCAAATCTTATAGCACTGTTTATCCCTTCCCTGCTTTATCCCTTCCCAGTATCAATAAAGGCTCACTTGGGTTACCTAGAAGCCATGAGAAAGCTTGTAATAGATCTGGCTGGTTTTCACCAGCAATTTGACCACCATGTGCACAGGGAAGTCTATTGATAAAGGCTTTATTGCAATAAGTTGCAAATACATGGATGATTTTGAATTCTCTTTCTTGAGGTCTTGTTTCATGATAATAAATTTAGGGTGGCTTATTGGAATGGATGTTATTAACATATCTTCATAGTTATAAGCACATGGAATTGTAAAATAGATGAATGAATGTGGCATTACTGACAACTGTCCTCATTTTGAAATCAAATTACAGTGTACTAAGATGAGGAAGCAAAGCAGATTTGGGATTATGAGTGAAATAATTTAAAAAAGTCTTGGGGTATGATCAGACTATTGGGTAATTCAGTAGAAAAATGTCTACTGATTGAGATTCTGTGTTCCCTGATTTCAGAGAGAAGTTAAGATAAATAAGTAACACGAGGAGACTAGGAAGCCAAACATAAGTGATAATTTTGTGCCAGGGTGTGTTTACATCTGTTTATCTTCTTGCTTTACCACTAAGGTTGCTCCTAGAGGAGAGTTTAAATATGTGTTGGAGCTAATCTCTGTGGATTACACAAGAAACCACATCCTACAGCTCTCCCTGAAACACCCCTTATGATTTCAATGTAATTTGGTTTTTGCATTTTTAGAAATAACAAAATACTTTGCAAACTCATCTACTTTATTACCATCACAAGTGAGTCAGCTGACTCCACATTTTAACACAGTGACGGTCACAGAGGAATGGAGGAATGAGTAGAGTTATCAATATATGTGCTTTTAAGAAGTATGACAGGGTAGCAGCTATTTCCAGGAACCAAAACATGGGTCAGCAGCTGTGCAGGAAAGGTGATGGAATAAATGACTCATTTCAGAGGAGTTCTATAACATATTAGTTCTATAATGTATCTTCAGCCCCCAATTACCCGCTTTGATCTAAAGATAAGGATTTACAGTTAAGGTCCCATTTATGATTTGACTGGTGTGGTCTGAATCATGTTTACTATTGTTTTGACTATTACTTGAAGCCTATAGTAGTACTTGGGATATGTGTTGTGTATTCTGTGAACATGTGCTATTTTTAGATTAGATAATTTCTGTCTCGAACCCCTGTTCATTTGTTTGTTTTTGTTTATTTGATAGTGGTTTCAGTAAATGGATATATCTGAAAAATTGCAAAGCCACTATTAAAACAAGTTATTATTATATATAGCATGGAATTGCACATTCCTCCTTTGAATCCGACAGAGCTTCACCATATCCTTAACAATTTGGGAAAAACATGCTATTGTTTTTCTTTATAAAATTTCTCCTGTTAGGCTGTGATGGTTGTCATCAGCAGTAACTCCTCTGAAGGCTTTGTCAAAAGAGTTGAAAAAATTGGAAAGGTGTGTGAATGAAGTTGTTTGCTGAATATAAAGAAAAGAGCATTGAAGTACAATTCACACTCTTACTTCTCCTTCTATGCTTTCAGATGTTTGACATTTGAAAATTTTGCTTCTAGAAGAGATGCCCTATATAATTCTTACTTTAAGGAGCAAGTTGCTTTTATAATTTTTTTATTATTCTACCATTCCAGTATTTCCATTTAAATTAAATTCAATACCATTTAAAAAAAATCAAAAGTGCAGCCAGTATTCAATTCCTGGGCTAAATAATTTTAGAAAGCTTTGTGTTATTGAACCTACAGGGTTTTTCTGTAGTTTTAACTCTTTCTTTCTGTGATTTTTCCCATTAGTCACGTAAGTGACTGCAATATAACAGACATTGAGGATAAAGAAGGACTGAATAGAACAATCCTTGGCCTCATGAAGTTGAGAATCTAGCAAGGGAGTCAAACAATTCAATCATTCAGAGACAATTTATTGAGTGCCTGGCCTAAAATGAGCACAACAAAACCCCAGGCCAGAGGAATCATTTTAATGGGAGAGATAGATAATAGGTAAGCCAACTTTAAAAAAAAAATCGTACTGCTTTTTCTTTAATAGAGATGCATATTTGAACTAAATAAGCACATTTTAAAAAGAGCAGTGATTGAGAAGAGGTTTTTTAACTGAGTGGTCCGAAAGGGCCTCCCTGAAAAAGTCTGTTTTGAACAGATTTCTGAATAATATCAGCTAGGAAGCTGCGTAAAAATCTCAGGGATGGGTGATTTTTCCAGTCGAAAAACTGTAAAGGCTCCAAAGTCACAATAGAGCTATAAGTTTCTCTAATAAAGTAACTTCTGACAAAGAATGAGAAGAAATAACTAACCCAGGTTTGAAAGAAAAGGGACAGACTTTCTATGGAATTCATATTTAATTAAAGCTCTAAAGGACAAAAATACAATAGAGCAAAATTCTGGTCACGCTGATATACCTAACGAAAGTTCATAAACAAGGTGTGGGTAGCAAAGAGTGTGTGGGAATGTTGGTAAGAACAGTGGGGAAGAGTCATCCCTGAACATGTTCTTAAATGAAGCAATTCTTGGGTTGTATTAAAGGGTAAATTGGAGTTTGCCTAAGTGATTAGAGAAGGATGCCTCAGCTTATGGAAGTTCAAAGCCATAAAGATGTGATAAACTACTGCAGATATTTTCATGTATATTTGTTGTTGCTTCTAGTAATGGTGATCTAAAAACTCCTACTTAAGACAACTAAAAATCCAGACAAAATAGCTTTTAAAGTTAAAAATATCAGAATGATTATAAAAATAAGTGAGGGATTACTGGGCCAAAATACGAAATACAATGAGAGCCTAGAGATATATGCCCTGAAGCCATTTTAGCTATGAGAGCATTTGAAACTGCTAAAACACACTGAGCTGTGTTGTTAATAGACTCTTGATACTAGAGAAACAAATCCAGCAGCAATCAAATTTGAGGACTTTGGTACAACCCAAATTTAACTTGAGATCCCCAAAGCACAAGGAGAAGCAGAAATAAGACTATAGCCTACCTTGCCTTCTGTGTAAACTGAGAAAGCCAATCACTGAATTTGGAGTATGATTGTCTTGTAGAGTCTCAGATATAAGAGAAAATCCTACCAAGGAGGACCATACCGTTATTATAGCTCTTAATTATCCCTACTCAATAAGAGTTTCAAATATAATGTCTTGAACATAGCAAAATGTAACAAAGCACACAAAGAAAAACCATTAACAAGATTTGATAGACAAAATGGGATTAAGTATGATGTTAAAATGATCAATAAAGATTGTAAAATGGCTTGATTACTCTGCTCAAAGAAATGAGAGGGGAAGCAAATTGAACAAAAAACTGACACTAAAAATGATATTGAGAAAGGTTTTATAAATGAACCAAATGGATACTCTAGAACTTTAAAGATATGACAGCTAATTTAAGATACCACAGGGGTGCCTGGGTGGCTCACTTAATTAAACCTCCAATTCTTTTTCCTTTTTTTTTAACACCTTACTTTTATTTTATCTCTTTCAATTTGGCTCAGGTCATGATGTCATGGTTGTGAAATAGAGCCCAGAGTTGGGCTCTGTGCTGAGCCTGGAGCCTGCTTAAGATTCTTTTCCCTTCTTTTTCTATCCCTCCCTGCACTCTCACTTGCTCACTCTCTCTTGCTTGCAAATAAATAGATAGATAGATAGATAGATAGATAATAGACAAAGAAAAATAAAAGCAGATTATGAAAATAAATATAAAGATTTTGAAATGAAAACAAGTTCAAAATAAAATAGAGAAGACCTACACAGCTAAAAGTTCATTCAGAAAATCTACTATTAAAGAAGTCAGTATGACACAGTGTTAAGATATCAAAAGAAATGAAATCTTGCCATTTGCGACAACATGGATGGAACTAGAGCGTATCATGCTTAGCGAAATAAGTCAAGCAGAGAAAGACAACTATCATATGATCTCCCTGATATGAGGAAGTGGTGATGCAACATGGGGGCTTTAGTGGGTAGGAGAAGAATAAATGAAACAAGATGGGATTGGGAGGGAGACAAACCATAAGTGACTCTTAATCTCACAAAACAAACTGAGGGTTGCTGGGGGGAGGGGGTTTGGGAGAAGGGGGTGGGATTATGGACATTTGGGAGGGTATGTGCTTTCGTGAGTGCTGTGAAGTGTGTAAACCTGGTGATTCACAGACCTGTACCCCTGGGGATAAAAATATATGTTTATAAAAAATAAAAAGTTAAAAAAAAAAAAAAGATTTGAGCATGTACTTTACAGAAAGGGTAATCCAAATGGCCACTCATATATAAAAACTGTTTATCTTTATTATGAATCTGGAATTAAATTAAATTAAATTAAAAATAAATTAAAACCTAAAATGACATACTATTACACACTTACCATATTGGGCAACAGTAAAATTGCCTTGCAAGAATGTGAAAGAATGAAAGTGCCCATAATAAAAACATTTGAGGTAAGTTGGACAATATTTAGAAAACTTAAAAATAAAAATAAAAATTTGGTCCATTCCTAGAAATACAACATGGAACTAAATGAATATTTTCACCAGGATATGCAAACAGATGATTATAGCTATTTCATTCATAACGGCAGTTCAGTAGTGGTCTATTTGCACAATGTTACATTAAATAAGAGAGAATATTAACAAACTGGGAGGAGGGGCTAGGTTGTTATCAGAAACAGATCTTCTATGGTGCTGATTATGTTCTATTTCTCAAAATCTTTAAGTTAAAAAAGTTTTCAAATTTATATCTAGATAGATAGATGATAGATAGACAGATATCCCAGAAGCTGCAATGCTAGGCTAAGACCAGGCTTTAAAGGGCTTTTCTATACTCTACTAAATACTTGAAACCATTCATTATATCATAGCTCAGTGTTCAAATCTCCATTTGTTTCCTCAGTTTCCTAATATTTACCTTAAGGTGACCTGATTCAGACTTTTGATCACCTTTGCCTAAATATTTCTATTTTAACAAAGTCCTTTTTAACACTGAGAGACTAAAACTTAGAAAAATACTCTGATTGTTATCTCACTAGGGTGGAAAATATATAGTTACCCATTAACTAATGATATCCATGTCTACATTAGATCCGTGGCATTTTTAATTCTTGGGAGCTTTTGGTTAAATGAAATTTTTAAGCTTCCTTTAAAGGAAGCTTTAAGCCATCACCACATGAATAAAATTAAAGAACCAAATGAAAACAGGCCAAGTATTTACAGAGTAATAGAATGTGCAGTGGAAAGAGTACAATTCTGAAATCATAAAGCCTAAATTAGTGTGATGCATTTTTGCTACCCATGTAATCATAAACCAGTTATCTAAATGTGTTAGCCTCAGTTTTTTCACCCATGAAATGGTGATGATAATACTTATTATGCAGCGTTGTTGTGTGGATGTGATGAAGCATGGAGCATGAGAGTCTCATATTCCATGCTAAAATGATAGCTATTTTTATACTTATAATAATTCTAGTAATAGTAATTAAATTGTTCAAAATGGTAATATTCATTTATATTGAGGCATTGTATTGACTATTATTAGACACATTTACCAACATAAATTTCATTTTACTTTACCCCCTCTGAGGATATATATTCCCTAATTCAATATGAATCTCCTTATGAATAATAATTATCATAATAAATATGCTGATTTTTCTTCTATTTGTTTTTAAGGAGGTATCCTTTACTGTTGAACATAAAGAAACTTAAGCAAGTCTGTCTTATTCAAACTTTGCATGCTGCTTTCTTATGAAACTAGATTATAGAGTTGTATGAAATAAATTCATGCAGTTAAGACATTGATGTTTGGAACACTGGGTGGTCAGTTTAGTATTTTAAAAGAAGATATTAAATTTAAACCTTAAAACTGAGCTCTTTCAGCCTTTTTTATAGACCATCCTTCATGCTTCATAAGTACTCCTCCATTGTAAACTAAGTAATAGTTTTTGTCACAGTGTATATACCAAAAATGGATTTTATATTCTATTATTTCAGAGTTAGTTGCAGTTTCTACTGCCTTACTTCCTTTTTTGAAAAATAGATTAATTCTACAAAAAGTTTTTTCCAGCTTTATTGAAAAAAATCGACATATTTGTAAATTTAAGAAATGATTTCTTATAACATTGCAAACTTTTAACATTGTGTAAATTTTGTACAATTTGATAAATTGGTATACATCTTTATTGCAATATAATCTACACAAAAATGTTAATACATCTACTATCTCGTATAGTTGCCACTGTTTTTATGCATGTATCGTAAGGAATTTTAAGATCTACTCTCTTAGCAACTTTTATGTATATAGTATAGTAGAGATAAACTTCAGAGGTCTTGTGGGTTTTGTTCCAGACTGCCTCAATAAAGTGATTATCTCAATAAACTAAGTCAAATTATTATATTTTTTGGTTTCCCAGTGCATATAAAAAATTATGTTTCCCAGTGCATATAAAAAATAAAAACTATACTGCACTGTTCAAAAGCATTATGTTTTTAAAGAAAATCAATGTATATACCTTAAGTACACTAGTTCTGAGTTTTCAGTGGGTCATAATTACTGATCACAGATCACCATAACAAATACAATAATAATGAAAAAACTTGATATATTGCAAGAATTACCAACATGTGACAAAGAGACACAAAATGAACAAATGTTGTTAGAAAAATGGTGGCAGCAGACCTCTTTTATACAAGATTGCTATAAACTTTCAACTTGTAAGAATGTGATATATGCAAAGTTTATTAAAGGGAAGCACAATAAAAAAAAGTATGTATATCTTATTAACTATGATCATCATGCTGTACATTAGATCCCCAGAACTTTTTCATATTATAGTTGCAAGTTTGCACCCTTGGACCATCTTACTCCACCCCAGGTTCACCCCTTGTCAACTCAACTCTAAGTTTCCATTAGTTTTCCTTTTCCTCAGATTCTGTATGTAAGGGATATCATAATACATAAATTAAAAAAATATATAAAATCTTTGAAATATTTCACTTAGAATAATACCTTCAAGATCCATCCATGCTGTTGTAAATGGCAGTATTTCTTAATTTTTCATGGTTAAGTAGTATTCCGTAGTATATATTTACCATACTTATTTTACTCATTCATCCATTAATGGATACTGAAGTTATTTCCATCTCTTGCTTAGAGTTAATAATTTTATAATAAACATAAGAGTGCAGATATGTCTTTGAACAGTGAACTTCGTTTTCTTTAGATAGATACCTAGAAGTGGGATTACTGAATCATATGGTAATTTTACTTTTAATAATATGAATAATCTCCATACTGTTTTCCATACAAATTTATATCCCTATTACAGTGCATAAGTTCCCCGTTTTCCCCAATATTTACCAAAATTGGTTAGTTTCAATTTTTTGGTAGTATATATTCTAATATCTTGCTGTGTTTTTCAGAGGTAAACAACAACAACAACAACATAAGGACTTTGCCCTGAGATTTTTACGTTGAGCACTTTTTAATGCTCCTGTTGGTCATTTATATAACTTTTTTGAAAAAAAAGTCTATTGAGATCCTTTTGCTATTTTTTTAATCATATATTTTTTTCTATTTGTATCTGTTGGTTATTAACCTCTTTTCAGATATAAGATTCGTAAGTATTTTCTTACATTCTGTGGATTGTGTTTTCATTCTCTCTCCCTTTTTTTGGCAATGCAGAAACGTTAGTTTGATGTAATACCATTTATTTATTTTTGCTTTTTTTGCTTGTGTTTTTGGTCTGGTATCCAAAAAACTATTGGCAAGACCAATGTCAAGGAGAATTTTTCCTATGTTTTCCTTTAGGAAATTTAGTTTCATGCATCACCTTTAAGTCTTTAATCTATTTCAAGTTCAGACTTATGAGTGATATAAGGTTCCCTTTTCATACTGTTTATGTGACTATTCAGTTTTAAATATCATTTATTGAACAGACTATCTTTCCCCATTACATATGTTGGCCCCTGTCAAATATTAGGTGACTGTATGAAAGGATTTATTTCTGGACTCTCAATTCTGTTCTACTTGTTTATTGGTCTGTTTTTATGCCAGTATACTTTATTGTTTTGAGCATGAGGGCTTTGTAGTATAGTTTCAAATCAAGAAGTGTAATCTCCCTTCTTCATTCTTTCTCAGAACTGCTTTGATTATTTGTTGTCTTTCATGGTCTCATATAAACTTTAGGATTCTTTACTTACTTCTGTAAAACAATAATATTGGGTTTTTTTTTAAGATTTTTAATTTATTTATTTGACAGAGAGAGATGACAAGCAGGCAGAGAGGCAGGCAGAGAGAGAAGAGGAAGCAGGCTTCCTGCTGAGCAGAGAGCCTGATGCGTGGCTTGATCCCAGGACCCTGGGATCATGACCAGAGCTGAAGGCAGCGGCTTAACCCACTGAGCCAACCACGCGCCCCTAACATTGGATTTTTGATAGGAATTGGATTTACAGATGGTTTCGGTAGTATGGACATTTTAACAATGTTAATTCTTACCATTCATAAATATGAGCTATCTTTCCATTTCTGTCACCTTCAATTTCTTTATCAATGTCATAGTTTATGGAGTACAGATCTTTCATCTTCTTAGTTAAATCTATTCCTAAGTATTTTATTATTTTTGATACTATTGTGAATTAGATTGTTTTCTTTATTTTTTCAGATAGTTCATCATTAGAATGTTAAAATGCTCCTGTCTTGTGCTTACTTTGGCAGCACATATACTAAAATTGGAATGGTGCAGAGAAGATTAGCGTGATCACTGAACAAGGATGACATGACAAACTGGGAAGCAGTCCATAAAAAAAAAAAAGAAACAAAACAAAATTCTTTTCTTTTATATATTGATCTTGTATTTGGTAATTTTACTAAATTTGTTTATTCAAATTTATTGTGAATTTTTTAGGATTTTTTAACATGTAAGTTCATGTTATCCAAAAAAAGAAAATTTTACTACTTCCTTTTTTTTTTTTTTTTTTGGAGTCTCTTATTTCTATGTGTTCCTTGTTTCTCTGGCTAGGACATCCACTACTGTGTCAAATGAGAGTAGTGAAAATGGACACACTTGTCTTTCTTCTGATCTTTAAGGGGAAAACTTTCAAAAGTTTTGATTGAATATGAGATTAGCTCGGGGCTTGCAATCTGTGTTTTTTCTTTAATGGGTTTTTTAAATTATTTTTTAAAATTTTTTATATAATGTGTTTTAATCCCTAGGGGTACAGGTCTGTGAATCACCAGGTTTACACATTTCACAGCACTCACCATCACTCACCATAGCACCTGCCCTCTCCAATGTCCATACCCCCACCATCCTCTCCCAACGCACCTCCCCCCAGCAACCCTCAGTCTGTTTTGTGAGATTCAGTCTTTTATGGTTTGTCTCCCTCCTAATACCATCTTTTTTCATTTTTCTTTTCGTATGCCCGAAACTGCCTATGTTGCATCTCCACTTCAACATATCAGGGAGATCATATGATAGTTGTCTTTCTCAGATTGATTTATTTCGCCAAGCATAATACCCTCTACTTCCATCCACGTCATCACAAATAGCAGGATTTCATTTCTTTTGATGGCTGCATAGTATTCCATTGAACATATATACCACATCATGTATCTACTGAACATTTGAATGTGTTCTTTGGGGAAACACTTGTTCATGTCTTCTATCCATGGTTTTATTGGATTATTTGTTTTTGGATGTTGACTAAAAACTGGATATTAAGTAACACACAAGACAGGTTTCCTTGAGCTTAAATTTTATTTGCATGAGTATCATTAACAGGAAAAAATATGCATATGGGTATGTACAAGTGTGTTTATGTATACATCTATCTATCTATCCTCTATCCCATGTCTTCTAATTGTGGTAAATCCTGTAAGGTGGGGAATGGGATAGTCTGAAGAAATATGCTTCTGGATATGCTGGGTAAGCAAATTTAATTGCACTCAGATGCATTGGATATAAGTGAATCACTCAAATGAGTTATTTAATATTATATAGAAACAAATTAAAAGTTTATGTAGTTTAAAATAATAGGTAGTTAAAATAATTTTTTTGTTTGTTGTTTTTGTGTCTTTTTTTGTTTATATATACTATGGTGTGAATGTTTATGTCTCCCAAAATCATATTATGGAATCTAACTCTGGAAGTGATAGTATTAAAACTTAGGGGCCTTTGGGAGGTGATTAGGTCATAAGTGGGATTACAGTCCTTTTAAAGGAGACCCCAGTGAGTTCTCTTGATTCATTCATCATGTACGTTTACAGTGAGAAGATAGCCATCTATGAGGAAGTGGGCTCTCCCTGGATCTGCCCATTCCTTAATCTTGAACTTCTCCGTTCTAGAACTGTGAGAAATAAATTCCTGTTCTTTATAAGCTATTAAGTCTATATCATGTCCGTTATAGCAGCCTGCATGCAGAAGGACACTATGACCTAAAATGAGAGCAATAAATATAAAGTTTCAGTAAAGTCAGTTGGTACAATGTTTTTTTTTTTTACTTAGAGAAGACATGCTGCTTCATGTTAAACCTTGATATTGTATATGTTTCTTGAAGGGCCACTTCTTACTCCTTTGTGTGTTTTCCACAAAGTCCAGGATGATGCCTTACATAAAGGTAATATTTTATAAATACTGTTGGAAATATATACTTCTCTAAAATCTTATTTTGCCTACAGATTACTTGGATCCACTTTGTCTTGTGTAGAATATTTGAAATATATTAAGAACAGAATGTCTCTCTAAATAACATTTAGAATCATCATTAGTTTATGACTCCTGACTCATTTGTTTATGCAGTGATACTTACTTCAAGAACACTGAAGTTTGTAATATAATTTTGAATTAATCACCAAGCTAGTTTATTTTAACTTATGAAAAAATAATTTCTCAGGTTGGTTTAATTCTGCTCTTATGTTATGGTCATGACATTTTCATTAAAATAAAGTAGAAAATAGAAGTAAATAATTAATGAAAAATAAAAAATAATAAATAAAAAATAAAAGCAAATCTCTTGTGAAATGTTAAACTTTTCTTACTTATTTTGTTTTGCTTTTCCTCTACCATGCTGGCAAAGCTGTATGTTGCAGATAAGTATAATTTTCTAGGTGCTAGGTTTGTTATTTTTACTAAAATTTTCAAAATATAAGGAGTTGAATAGTCATGGATTGTTTATTAAACTCCTTATCTACACATATAAAAATAAAACAATGATGGTGACCTGGGTATTTCTAAAATTGTATTCTGTTTTTCCATATTATGGTTTACAATGTAATTAATAAAGATTCTGCATATATTAACATCCATCCCCTTCTATCTCATCTGTATGTCCATACAGAGCATGTATGATTTCTATTCATTTCTATGTTGTGGTGAAGAGATTGTCTGAAGTAGCCTATATTTATGCAGGTAGATCTTAAGCTACGGTGCTCTTGTTTATTTGCTTGTTCGTGATCAGTATGTCTGAAAGATGGTAACTATTGCATCAGGTGTGACGATTAAAAAATATTATTGGTGCCTGATACGCTGTATTAAATAGGTAAGTCGATTCATAATTTGTTAATTAAATTAGAAAAGAAATTCCTTTGGATTTGTTCTTTATTAAGAGTTTTTTTTTTAACGAATTCCTTGGGATGTTTTTTGTGTAATATATATCACATGCCTCAACCTTTAAATTTGAATGTAGAAAAGAGTTATCAGAATGAGCCTAGAAAATATTGTTATGGGGGTGCCTGGGTGGCTCAGTGGGTTAAGCCGCTGCCTTCGGCTCAGGTCATAATCTCAGAGTCCTTGGATCGAGTCCCACATTGGGCTCTCTGCTCAGCAGGGTGCCTGCTTCCTCCTCTCTTTCTGCCTGCCTCTCTGCCTACTTGTGATCTCTCTCTGTCAAATAAATAAATAAAATCTTAAAAAAAAAAAGAAAACATTGTTTTGAAATATTTTTGTTCTGTTATATTATGTTAACTTAGGAAATAATGGTAGTTATTTTTATTAGCATTTCCTACTTTCCACATGCCCTTACAGATGAGATATCATGTTTTTCCTACTCTTTTTATCGTGGTTGTTATATTCTTCATGATCAATAACAATCAATGAAAATTCATAACATTAATTTTCTTTGGGAAAGTGATATTTTAGCAAGAATCCATGACCAAAAATTTTAGCTGTTGTTCTTCCAGGAGATGAGACTATCAATGTTCCCGAAATTTTAAGAAATAGAACTTATTAATTGTGTTGGTTGATGTTTATTGTCTCTGAACTTAGAGGTGCATAATTCAATTTAAAATTTATTTTGGGGGCGCCTGGGTGGCTCAGTGGGTTAAAGCCTCTGCCTTTGGCTCAGGTCATGATCCCAGGGTCCTGGGATCGAGCCCCGCATCGGGCTCTTTGCCTAGCAGGGAGCCTGCTTCCTCCTCTCTTTCTGCCTGCCTCTCTGCCTACTTGTGATCTCTATCTGTCAAATAAAATAAATAAATTCTTAAAAAAAAAACAGAGTGGACCTTACGGGGGTGCTTATCTGAAATTGAGGGACATTATAAAAAAATAAAAAATAAAATTTATTTTGAATTGAAAACAAGATCTTACTGAAGTTTAGGCATCCCACTTTATATCAGGCCTCCAGTACATTCTAATTTATTTATAGAAAATATCATAAACATGAATGACACTTTTCCTATTGCATTTATATGAAACTGCAATGACTCAAAGATGTCAGATTTGAAAAGCACTACCTTTCTATAATTTCTGTTTCCTAGGAGGAATGGATATACCATTTTAGCACAATTATCCAACAGTATTCAAAACCACCATGAATTTTAAAACATAGTTATTACATCCTAAAAATCAAGTATGAAAATGTATAAACAACCAAATCTCTATCTGTAAATGAAATACTCCCACACAGACGGGTTTTAAAACTTTCTAACTTAAGGAATTTGATAGCACAGACTCAGGGTAGTAGTTTCAGTGCCTACAGTATACTTTCAGGGAGAGAGTAATGTAAGCTCTGAGTCACTTTCTGCCTAGAGATGACCTAATAGTGGTTCTGGCATTGTTTGTTTGTTTTTGAAAATACGTTCCTGGGCGTCATTCAGAAAATGCAGAGTTTGGCATCTATATAAATTAAGGATGATCTTTTTGAACTTTTGTCTTTCATTACATCAAATTACCATAATTGGACAGAAATTCCACTAAATTAAGCATTGTTAGGAAATGTGTAAATTGGAGCTACTCAAATTAGTTGCTCTTTGAACTATGTGCTGTTGGTTCAGGATTAGATAAGGAGTTTGAAGGCAAACCTAAATCATTGCTTCCTTTTTTGAGAGATTCTCAGCATATTTTCTTAAAATTAGCTGAAATAAACAATGTGTTTAGTCGCAAAGTGATTTGCATTTTTGCACAAACTCCCTATCTCCTTGAGAATTATAACAAATATTTCATGAAACATCATTGATCTTTACTTTGTTACACTGCTGTAAAGTACATTCAGAGTTGCCAGTTAAAGGTGTTAGTGTTGAGATGAAATGTCATGCATTTTTCTTCACTTCCATGCAAATGAACATAGTAATTTATTAAGACACAATGAAGAAAAAAAATTGACAATGAGTTCCAGATTTTAAAAATCACTTGCCATTCAATCCAAATTGTGAGTTTGATCGGTTACCGAACACTTTATAATGCACCCCCGGTAATTTTACAGAGATTACTTTTTTCTTACCAATTCTTGATTATTCTGTCTTGCAATGCAGAGAAAGCTAACTAATTTAAAATAAACTTCCGTTAATTTTGATTGTTATAAACTTAAAATTGACTAATTTCCATATACAGAGTTTAAAATGTTCACAATTTACATTAAATATATATTCTGTGTATACCTTGGAAAAATTATACTGAAAATTGAAATTAAAATGATGTTGTATATAGCTGCAAGAAGCCGCCTGTCCCATTTCATCTTACTATATAAGTTGTGTAGGTAATTTATAAAATCCCTGCTGCATAACAAATCTAATTTTTGTTGGAATGGGTAGTAATGTTTCTTCTTATTTCGAAATAAGAGTTGGTCTATGAGTGCCTCTGCAACTGTATTTTTCCTAAGTGGCTTCATGGTCTTGAACTGAGAAAGCTCAGAGCATTAAACATCAAAGTAATATATTTTGACATAATTAGACATCAAGGAAATGCAATTAAAATGACACTGAGATATCACTACACACTTACCAGAATGGCTAAAATAAAATATAATGACAAGCCCAAAAGAAAATATATACCATTTGATGATACACAATGGCAAGTTGTACCATAACTTAACCATCTCAGACTAGTGTAGTGTTAAATTTGTTTTTCTAAGCCATGTTTTGGGTCACTTACCACTTTTCAAGGATATAAAGTGCTATCATTTTACTTAAAACTGTGAAATTTGGTCAGATTTAAATTTCAATTTATGTTAAAACATTCTGTAAACTGTGTTAGACTTTGACATTTGTTCCCTCAGTTCAGTGAATAACACTATATCATATTCTGAAAAATACGCTAATTTTTATTTTGAAAAATATCCCTTTTTCCTCTATGAATTGGGCCATGGAGAAGGTGACACCGACTCGCTTCGCAAACTGCCTTGGTGAGAGACCCAGGCAGCTCCAGAGGTTTGGGACGGCCTGGGGTCCTCTTGGCCCACCCATGACTACTCCAGTCAAGTGTAGTGATCAGGCCTGGGTTGATGAGGAGTGGTTGCTATGACCTCAAAGCTTTGTGACATCACAGATGCTGGCTTCACTGAAGCAGCTGTCCCTCTCCCATGACCTTGGTGTCCTATGGCTTTAAGTAGGAAGCTCCGGGAAGGACAGAACAAGAGCCCTCTGAACCTGATCAAGAACTCAGGATGTCTTGTGGTTTAATGTCCAACTTCCCCTTTCTGGAGACATAGAGGAAGGAAAATGACATTCAGTATACCTTCCTTTAGGCCAACATATCCCCGGAGATGGCAAGGTGTCCTTTTCCACTACAATTTCTAGATATTTCAAGAAAAGGTGAGGCCTCGCAGGTATGAATAGCTCTCCGTGGGTTTTCTCGTCCTGTGGGTGAGAGCGTACTTTGTCAGCGTCTTTCGCCTATGCGTCTGTGATGACTAAGGTACGGAAAGTCCCTTTCCGAGGTAAAAGGTGATGGCATCGATATATGGTGCTGTCTGGGGCCTAGTCTCCTAGTGTTGTGAAACACACGGCTAAGGGATGAGGCCTCTGTCTACCTGGCTTTCCCTTAAATACCTTTGCAAAGACTTCGAGGGAGTGACCTTCTGCATCAGAGCTAACTCTCATTGAAGAGGCCTGGACCGAAACCGTTGTCATTATTAGTTAACTGTACTTGTTGTGGTAACGGGTATAGACATGTGGACCAAGTCTCTTTAGTCAGAAGGAAAGGGACGGCCTATACCGACGGCTTGCAAGGCCCATTCGAGCAGACTTTTGGAGTGAGCCGCAATGCCTTTGCAAGGACTAGTGGATCAGGAAGTTTGGGTCCATTTCGGCACCACAGTATTCCTCTGCCGTCGAAGTGAATGAACCCCTGGACCTTGCCTTGACATGAATGTCCCATGCCCTGCTGTTGGGAAATGGAAAAGGAAGGGAATACTGACGGGCAAGAAGTCAGAGAAGGAGACCCACCAGGAGTGACTCAGGACTCTGAGAATCCAGCTGAGGTTTACCAAAAAGAGAACTGCTTAATGGGTAGTCAGGAGTTGTGGAATATATTAAGAGGAGCACTGGACGTACATGCAACTAAAGCATCCCTGAATACTCTGTCAAAAACGGATGATGGATGATAGGCAGGCTTTCTCCACAGAACAGCAACAAGAACAACATAATTTCAGAGGAAAACATTATGGCCCTCTCTAAACCAAAGGCAGTCACAGGAGAAAAGGAAAGAATTATATTGTTTATTGTCTTTCCTTTATTGAAATGACATGGAATTGGTTTCCTAAAATGTCCTTTTTTGAATTGGGTCTTTATCCTTGTGAATTAGAGCTTACCCACCTCTTCCATCTCTGGATTTGATGAGAGGACATCACAATGCCTTCACTAAATACCTAGAGGAGTGGCTCAAGAAAATGTCTTGACCTGGCCTTCTGTGTGTTGGCTGGGGTTGGATTACTGCTTCAAATGGTTCCGTCACTACTAGAGCTGAGATTTTGTAGGATTACTGACCTAACTTGGATGTTCCTATGTGTCTGCGAATTTATCCTTTTCTCTCAGTTCTTGGATTTGCTAGCATAAATGTGTGGATGTGCCTCTTCGGTTATTCTTTTTTCCTTGCTACCAGTTGTGATGTGGTTTCATACTTGCAACTGTGTGCTTGTCTCCCTGTTTTATCCCAGTAATGGCTTCTGTGGTTTGTTCGTGTTGTGAAAACTGAAGTGTGAGGTCTCCTGATTCATTTCCTATTGGTTTGTTTGTATTTCCTTAATTTTGATAATCACATGTATGATTTCAATTTTTCTGTTAACTTTGGAGTTCGGTTTTTCTTCATCTTGTTCCTTCAGTCGTCCTTATAGGGGGATTTCTTTTTCAGTGTTTTTAAATTTTGGAAATGCATGCTTTTAACCCTATATGGTTTCCCCATAAAATGTTTTGGCATCCTCCTCTAAGTTTCTTAGAATTCCTTCGTTCATGGCTCTTCTTTTCCTTTGGATTTTCTTTCTTGCATTCATTGCAGTTCGTGAATGTGTTGTGTTTTCCACTTTAGTGTCTGGCTGTATTTCCAATTTGAAAGTGATATCTTCCTGTTTTCATACCTTCGTGATCATAAGTGCACAGGATAGGTTTTGACTTCTCTTCCATGAATTACGACTGGATTTGGACTCGAGCTCATGACCTGCGATAGACAAAGTTAGGTCTGCTGCTGGGAAGAACATATCTTATTGTCCTCAGAGACGCAATCTTTCTCATCGATCCCCAAAGTTCAGGTGGTCTCCAGAGCCCATGTGGACGTCTGTTATTCCTTAGCACCTTCCCATCCAGATGATCTGTCCTGTGCTTAACGTAGATATCATAATTGCCAACAGTATTGGATAAAATTTACCATCTCCCTTCCTGTGTGTTCATACCTTCCAACGTTTAGATACACCCTTGTTCGTGGTGTATATGTTGGCAATTCTTCCAGGTTTCTGTTGTTTTGATGCTCCATCAAGACAAAACAACTTCCGCTTATCTTTTGTCTCTCGAAGGCATAAAATGACTCTCGCTGACTTATGCACAAACACTTTGGCTCTCTTCTCCTTGGGAATAGCATAACCTATGTCTTCCCTGTTTCTTCACTTGCAAGCTATGAGTATCTTTATAGTCGAAGGAAATCTCCTATGGTCAACAGAAGGACGAGCTAGTTTAATATTTGTTGTTTTCTTATGGATGTTTTCTACCTTTTTTTTTTTTTATTTGGAATTTCAACCACTCTTACAAACTGTTTGTATTGACGGGAGACTTTAGTCCTGATACTGAATGTATTATTGATAGGTAATAGTTCACTTTCTCATTTCGGTTGGCTTCTGACTTGGATTCTATTTGCCTTTCACCTATATGGTATTTTCTTGGGGTTGCTTCATTGGTACGATTCCTCGCTTCCTTCCCATATTTTGCATGTGCATGTGTTAATGCTGTGTGGTGTGTGTGTGTTTCACATCACAATTATTATTAAAATACGAGAGAATGGAATTCGGTCTCTTGTGGGTAGCAATTCAATTTGACA
Source organism: Mustela nivalis (assembly GCF_964662115.1). Taxonomy (NCBI): domain Eukaryota; kingdom Metazoa; phylum Chordata; class Mammalia; order Carnivora; family Mustelidae; genus Mustela; species Mustela nivalis. Next base: position 434,825 of record NW_028136326.1, read on the forward strand.
TGCCTTGAAATCTCACATTCCATCAGTTTCAGGAAATCTCCTGCAAGGAATGTCATCTCTTGTCCTCTTCAAGTAACACGTGTTCTCACAAAACTGCTTTCCAAAGAACAGCACCATTTGAATTTCTCATTAGAGTCATACTGTTTGTACCAATACCCTTTCTTTTTCGTATGATTCTTGAGTGTCATGAGTTAGTGAAATCGTCTGTCTGATGTCGTTCTGAGAATGATAGATGTGACAAAGCCCAATGCTCTCCGCAAGACTGCCATAAGAGACAAGTGGAAGAATTCCTTCTTGCTTATGTCTCAGTACGAATTGCGGTGACATGGAGGAGAGTGAGATGGTAGTAGTGTCTAATAACCTCATGCTTGTCTTCAGCTATGAAGGCAACAGGAAGATGAACACAACAACTGCATTGGGGTGGAAATTGACCTGAAGCCTACAAGATAAACTCCACAGCGAAAGAGAACGGAAGTTGCAGAGATGATGGGAGAAGGTTGGAGACATGGCTCAGGGGAGATTTGGTTGGTTCGTGGATCAGAGGGCTGGAGTCCATGAAGAGGACCAAGGCACAGGAGAGCAGGGCACACTGGGAACCCACAAGGAACCTGTTTCCCAGTGCCGTTGACTGTGAGACGCAGAGGGTCTGAAGGGCACGAGTACTTTACAACACAAGTGTTGAAGGCTGAAGTTTTCCTATCAGCAGGCTTGGCAGACATCAACTTGAAGGAACACCATCTTTTTCCTGCATATGACACCAACAAGCGACCAGGAGCAGACAGCCTGGAGACAATGATCAGAGAGAGACAATACTAAGTGACGCACTGGGAAGATGGTGAGTAGTGGGAGTGATTCCGTGAAAGGCAGTGTTCGTGGAGATGTCTCAATGTGGACATAATAAATTTTGGGCTCTCGCAACAGCAGCATCAAGACAAAGCTACTGGCCAAGACAGGTATGTGAGGACATAGGCTGCCGAGCCAGCCAACTTGAAATCCCGACAGTGGAATACTTGGAAAACTGCCTTCCTCAGTCCAAGATGCTTAGTCCAAGGACAACGACTCTCCCATAGGGGACGAGAAGAAAGCTTTGACCACATGTTCTCTTCTGAACACAGCATTCTGCAGGCCTGCGTTCTGCTGAGTTGCTCGAATTTCTCCTTTCACAGGCACACCAGAGCCCACCAAGGTAAACCTCTGCATATTCAACCCGGACCCTAAAAACAACAAACGGCCGGAAAGGAGAGCTACAGCAAATGACTGGCCTCCAGGACAGGGTCAGCCACTACACAAACAGCAGTGGCATGCATGCCACATACACACTCACAAACACACACACACGCACGCACTCAACAAACCTTAAGGGCCAGCCCTGGGTACTCCGGATCTCTTCCTCCTAAATAAATTACCCTCAGGTTAGAAAGCAGAATGAGTTTAACGAATACAGAGAGGTGACAGAGACTTAGATCCAATGCAAAGATGAAAAAATCAATTGATGCCCAGGTAAAGGAAGAAGGAATGATTATGGCTAGGCAATCAGAGTGAACCCTCTACATAGAAAACGCCTGATGCGGGATTGAAAGCAGGGGCCTGGATACTCGCTGTACGTCAGAAAACATAGGAGATATCAGAGAGTCTCGAACCACAGAGATAAAACTGATAAAGATAAAAGCACCTAAAGAACTCCTGAAGAGAAGATTGGTAGGAGACTGTACACTGCAGCTCCATGCAGGATCCCATGATCTTACCTCCAGAGGCTTTTCCAAAAATTCCAATGCTGTTTCAGTTCTCATCATTTGAATTCGGGTGGCTCTCCAAAGATAGGGTCCTTATTCAAAAGAGCGAGACTGATACAAAGTGAAGGTCAAGCAAACGTTAATTTTGCACAAAGCATCGAGAATCATATTGACCGGTCAGGGCCTTCTCTTGCAAAGAGGCAACCCCTCCCAGCCTCAGAGACTAACATTTATAGCGGTAGTTTAGCCAGGCTATACAGACGTGGCCAATGAGATAACAATACAGAAAAAACTGCACAGTCGTGCTAAGTCTGCTACACCACAAAAACAAAAATGCTAGGTAACACATGGGTGGACAATTGGATCTCAATTTACCCTAGTAGATATATGCGTGCCCCTCTAATGGGATGTCTTCACCTGGCCTGATTCACCCTTGTATCTAGGCTTTGAGAGTAAGCTCCTCTGGGAGGAGTAGGGTCAATTTTGTTTACAGCATGGGTTCAATATAAGTTTACTGCAGAAACACAAAATGACTCCCTCTGGCCTAGCGGACCTTATAATGAGTAGCTGTAGCATCCCTAGAAATAGAGCCAAAATGACTTCCAAATCTTCAAAACTGACGATTTACCAAAAGCAGATTCTACATCCTAGAACCTTAGGTCCAGAATGGACTCATGTACTTGGAGTCCACAGGAGCAAGCATGGAGCATGTTGGAAAAGACCCATAGCCCAAGTGAAGCCATCTGAAAGACTTCCGTGCCCGTTTCAGGAACACAACTTGTATCTTCAAAAGGACGCATTGAAGAGGATTCAAATGTCAAAGAACCTGGAGCATTCCCACAGGGTCGTGCAGATACCCTCTGGAGGAGTACATGTAGATGTGACAGCACAAGCCTGCCTTCACCCTCTCATGAACATCCCCCAAATAGTTTCATGGGATAAGCAAACAATGCCTCTTGTGGAAGATGGGCGTGTTCTAATGGAGGCAGCAGAAGATGAACAGTGGGACAACAAAGGGCCATTAGAGAGCCACAGACAGCGTATGCTACAGGTTGGTGAGGATATTCAGGAAGACAAGGAACTGGAGAATGAACATTGGAGCTCTGAGCGAAGGTCTAGCATTTGAGGATGGTGGGAGGTTCTCTGAACCTGGCTGCCTTCCATAGAGATCTAGGTCCAAATTAAAGAAAACATCCCCTGGCCACAGTCAATCCTTGTACCCCGGTTGTGTTTTTGTCTTTTTGTCAAACAATGCACATGCACATATTTGACAGAGAGACAGAGAGATCACAATCAGGGTGTAGAGCTGGAGAGGGAAAAGCTGACTTACCCCTGAGCAGGGAACCTGAGACCAGAGTCGATGCCAAGACCCTGGGATCATGAGTTGAGCTGAAGGCCGCCTCTGAACTGATAGACACAATCCATGACACAACCTTTGACTTCTGAATACGTCCTAGTTCTAGACGTGAACCACTGCTCTGTCATTGTTCACAAATGCAGGGGAAATGGATTTTGGCTTGGGCTGGTGTTGCTTGAGCTACCTGACCTGCTTTGAGAGCTGGTATAGTTTGTCCTCTTGAGGTAAGTGATTTGGCTATGTACAAACTACACTCCCACGCATATTTAGGTAAAGAGAATTCCTCCATTGAATGAAACTATGTCTTGTGGTTCCATGCTTCTGTGGATGGTGATGTGAGTCCTCCTTGCCTCTGAATCTGGATCTCTGTTTCTGCTCCCAGATGAGGGACAGTTTTAGCTCTGAATTCTCAAATCCATGTTCAGCCCTCTTTTTTTTTCTCTCACTCCTACTTCTCCTACAATAAGCACCTCTTTCTATTCCTTGGAGTCAATGACTTTCCTAAGCTCATTGTCATGTTTCATCATTCTTCCTTCTTTCTTTGGATTTGTTTCCTTATTTACCATTCCTTTTCTGCCAGGTCAAAAATTTGGTCCTTTGCTTCTGCCAGCTTTTTTGGACTTTTCCTTCAGTCTGCTACCAATCTTTTCTTTAGAAATTCTTTATTTATTTTATTTTATTTTATTTTACTTTATTTTATTTCTATCAGTTTAATCTATGTGTTTTGAGACTCCCTGATATCTTTCTGCTTTCAATCCTCCATTGGGCGTGTTATATGTGAGGTTTCACTCCGATTACCTGGCCATGATAATTTCTTGTCTTCTTCCTTGGCAACAATTGATTCTTCCATCTTTGTCTTGGATATAGGTCTCTGACTCTTTCTCAGTATTTGAAAAATCAATTCTGTTTTTTATCCTGATGGTAATTTCTTTAGAAATAAGATATCATGGAGTGCCCAAGGGCTGGCCCTTGAGGGAGTCTCAGGTATGTGTGTGTGGCATGCATGCCCTCTGCTGTTGTATCATAGCTGCCCCCTGTCCTTGAGACCAGTCATCTGCAGAGGCTCTCTTTGCCAGCCTTTTGGTGTGTTTGGGGTCTGGGCTGAATAGGCTGAGGTTTAGCTTGGTGGGATCTGGTGTGCCTGTGAAAGGAGAAATTCAACCTTTACAACAGAATGAATGCCTGTAGCATTCTGTGGTCAGGGGACAGCCTATGGACAGGGCTTTCTTCTAGTCCCCTATGGGAGAATCTGTTCTCTTAAAATGAAGCAAGTTGGACTGAGGAACACAGTACCCTATGTGTTCCATGGTTAGAATTTCGTGTTTGCAGGAGAGGCAATTAAAGCCCTCACCAACCTGTCTTTGGCCAGTAGCTCGGGCTTGATGCTGCCTGTGCGAGAGCCCCAAATTTCTTTTGCCCCCATCAAATCATCTCCAAGAACACTGCCTCTCACTAATGTACAGCCAGAACCCACCATCTTCCCACTGTGTCACCTGGTATTGTCTCTAATCGTGGTTTCCAGGCTGTCTTCACCTGGCTATTTGTTGGTCTCTGACAGAGAAATACAGTGTTCTTTTGAGTTGATATGCCAAGGCTGCTGATCTAAAATCTCCAGGCCTCAAGGCCCTTTGTTGGCATGAACTAGTATGATTCAGACCCCCTGATGGTCAGAATCAATGGAATTGGAGAACGTACTCCTTGTGGGTTCCAAGTGTGCTCCGATCTCTTGTGGCTTTGCCCATTGCATTGTCTCACTGCCTTCTGAATTACCAACTTTCCACTTTTCCCCTAAACCATGTCTCCAATCTTCTCCCATAGTGATTGCAACTTATTCTCTCTTTTGCTATGGAGTTTGCTTTGTGGGCTCCAGTTCATTTCTGCCATGTTGAAGTTGATGTGGTAATCTTCCTGTTGTGTTCCTGGATAAAGACAAGTCTGGAGTTACCAGACACTACTACCATCTCACTGTCCTGAAAAAGCCCCACAGAATCTTACCCAGCCATAAGCAAGAATGAATTCTTTCCACTTGCCTCATGTGGCAGAATTGTGGAGAGCATTAGCCTACGTCACATCTATCAGTCCCAGAAAGACAAATAACATACAATTTCACTCTCTCATGACTGTCAAGAGACATATGAAAAAGCAAGGGAAAAATGGACAAATAATACGACACTACCCAGGCACACAAAATGTGGTGTTTGTTGAGGTCAGTTTTGAGAAAATATGTGTTTATCAAAGAGGACAAAAGATGACATTCTTTGTAGGAAATGTGGCTGAAAGAGAGGGAATGTGAGTTTTCAAGGCATGTCAAATGGAACTGCTATCCATTAAATACCGACTTCCTATCTCCATCAATTTAATTATAATTGTTATTTGAAACACACTCAGCACACACACACACACACACACACACACAGATAAGACACACAAAAGATGGGGAGGAAGTGAAGAATAGCACTAATGAAGCAAACCCAAAAGAAAAGAACTGAGAGAAAAGGATAAATTCCAAGACACATATTCACTCCAAAGATTAGGTCAGGAAACCTACAAAATCTCAGCTCTGTAGTAGTGACTAAAGCATTTGAAGCAGTAATCAAACCCCTGTCAACACACAGATGGCGAGGTGCAAATCATTTCCTGTTCAACTCTTCTAGACATTTAGAGAAGGCAATGCCATTTTCTTCTCATCAATTCCACAAATGGAGGAGGTGGATGAACTCCACTTTACTAGTATAAAGACCCAATTCAAATAATGACATTTTAGGAAATAAATTATATTCCATTTCAATAATTAAACATAATAAAAATATAATTCTTTCCTTTTCTCTGTCTGTCTTCACCTGCATTTGAAAGGGCCAGCTTGTTTTTGTATTATTTTGTACTGTTGAGGAAGCCAGCCTGTCATCCATCATCCATTTTTGACAGAGTATTCACTGATGCTTCAGTTCCATATATGACCTAGTACTCCGCCTAAGATATGCCAGAACTCTTCAACACCCATTAGCCCGTTCCCTCATTCCCTGCATGTCTCTTTTTTCCTTGACTCTCAGCTTGATTCCTCAGAGTTCTGAGTTACTCCTGGTTTGTCTCCTTCTCTGACTTATCCCCTTCAGTTTTTCCTTCTTTCTACTAAGGGCCGTGGTATTCGTCCTAGGGCACATATGAGAGAAGCCATATGATATTTCCCTATGTCTCCTTGCCCATTTCATTTCACAAACCCAGTCCTGTGGCATTCATGCCAGTGCAAGAATCAAGAGTTCATCCTCCCTAATTGCTGAGGAATACTCTGTTGCAAATATGGACCACACCTTCTTTATCCACTAGTCTTTGCAAGGACATAGCAGCTCAATCCTCAGTTCTGTTCAAGTGAGCCTTGCAGACCATCGATATAAGCCATTAATTTTCCTTTGATTAAAGAGACTTGGTCAACAGGGTTATACCCATTAACACAGTAGGTAGAGATAAATAATGGTAACAAGGAGTGCTGTCCATTGCTCCTCCTTAAGGATTAGCTATAATGTATAATGTCACTCTCTCATGCAAAGGATGACAAACCTCAGAGAGACGGGATGATATACCAGAGGACTTGTTGTTTCTGATATCTCTAGATATTTCAGAGGAAATAGGAAAACTTTGCCATCTCTGGAGAAAGGTTGGCCTAAAAGATCATTTTCCTGGGCCACTCTTCTAGGTATTTAGTGAAGGCATTGTCATGTCCTCTCATCAAATCCAGAGATGGAAGAGGCGGGTAAGCTCTAATTCACAAGGATAAAGACCCAATTCAAAGAAGGACATTTTAGGAAACCCACCCATGTCATTTCAATAAGGAAAGATAATAAACAATATAATTCTTTCCTTTTCTCCCTGTGACTTCCTTTGGTTTTGAGAGGGCCACATTGTTTTCCTATGAATTGATGTTGTTGTTGCTATCTGTTGAGAAAGCCTGCCTATCATCCATCATCCATTTTTGACAGAGTATTCACGGATGCTTTAGTTGCATGGACGTCCTAGTGCTCCTCCTAATATATGCCACAGCTCCTGACCACCCATTTATCAGTTCTCTTTTCAATAGCCCTCAGCTGGATTCTCAGAGTCCTGAGTCACTCCTGGTGGGTCTCCTTCTCTGACTTCTTGCCCTTTATTATTCCCTTCCTTAAGTGGGCCAAGGTATTCCTCCCGAGGCACATATTGTGGGTAGCCATATGACATTTCCCTTTGTTTGCTTGCCTTTTCCATTTCCCAACAGCAGGGCATGGGACATTCATGTCAAGGCAAGGTCCAGGGGTTCATTCACTCGACGGCAGAGGAATACTGTGGTGCCGAAATGGACCCAAACTTCCTGATCCACTAGTCCTTGCAAGGGCATTGCGGCTCACTCCAAAGTTCTGCTCGAATGGGCCTTGCAAGCCTTCGGTATAGGCCGTCCCTTTCCTTCTGACTAAAGAGTCTTGGTCCACATGTTTATACCCGTTACCACAACAAGTACAGTTAACTAATAATAACAACGGGTTCGGTCCAGGCCTCTTCATTGAGAGTTAGCTCAGATGCAGAATATCACTCTCCTCAAAGACTTTCAAAGGTATTTAAGGGAAAGCCAGGTAGACAGAGGCCTCATCCCTTAGCCGCGTGTTTCAGAACACTAGGAGACGAGGCCACAGACAGCACCATATAGCGATGCCCTCACCTTTTACCTCGGAAAGGGACTTTCCGTATCTTAGTCATCACTGACCCATAGGCAAAAGACGCTGACAAAGTACGCTCTCACCCACAGGACGACAAACCCCACGGAGAGCTGCTTATACCCGCGAGGCCTCACCTTTTCTTGAGATATCTAGAAATTGTAGTGTAAAAGGACACCTTGCCGTCTCTGGGGATATGTTGGCCTAAAGGAAGGTATACTGAATGTCATTTTCCTTCCTCTATGTCTCCAGAAAGGGGAAGTTGGACATTAACCCACAAGACATCCTGAGTTCTTGATCAGGTTCAGAGGGCTCTTGTTCTGTCCTTCCCGGGGCTTCCTACTTAAAGCCATAGGACACCAAGGTCATGGGAGAGGGACAGCTGCTTCAGTGAAGCCAGCATCTGTGATGTCACAAAGCCTTGAGGTCATAGCAACCACTCCTCATCAACCCAGGCCTGATCACTACACTTGACTGGAGTAGTCATGGGTGGGCCAAGAGGACCCCAAGCCATCCCAAACCGCTGGAGCCGCCTGGGTCTCTCACCAAGGCAGTTTGCGAAGCGAGTCGGTGTCACCTTCTCCATGGCCCAATTCATAGTATTTGGTCGTGAGTGTCAGCACCAGCCCTCTGGACCTCGGAGAAAGGCAAGGATCCCTCATTCCATCTTAGCCACGACAGGCCAAGAAACTAACAGACCACAAGCAAAGCCTCAGGGGAGGAAATCCGAGCCCTGCGTAAGGGTGAGACCCTCCCACCAAATCATGGAGCATCTCAACAGGAAAAGGTCCACCCAAGGGAAGCTCAAAGTGAACCCCCGCAACCGTGCCAAAGACATGTCTGGAATCTTCCACAGCAAGCACACGAGTACCTCGATGATCTCCAGAAACGGTGCCAACAAGGCCTCCCAATCTTCCAAAACACCATTCATCCAAGGCAGACTCTACACCCTAAAACCTTAGGTCCAGGACGGACTCATGTTCTTGGAGTCCACAGAAGCCAATGGAGAGCATGTTGGAAGAGACCCAAGCCCAAGTGAAGCCATCTGAAAGACTTCCGTGCCCATTTCAGGAAGACAACTTGTATGTGCAAAAGGACGCATTGAAGAAGATTCGAATGTGGAAGAACCTTGAGCACTCCCTCATGGTGGATCAGCTACCCTCTGTGGAACTGCATGGAGATGTGGCAGCACAAGCCTGCCTTCACCCTCTCATGACCATCCCCCAAATGGTTACATGCGATAAGCAAACAGTGCCTCTTGAGGAAGATGGGCATGTTCCAATGGAGCCCCGAGAGGATGCACAATGTGTTAACAAGGGGTCAGTACAGCACGACAGACAGCGGATGCTGCAGGTTGGTGAGGAGATCCAGGAAGGCAAAGAACAGGAGAATGAACAAGGAAGCTCCAAGCGAAGGTCGGGCATTTTAGGATGGTGGGAGGTTCTCTATACCTGGCTGCCCTCCATAGGAACCTAGGTCCAAATTCAATAAAACATCCTTTGGCCCCAGTCAATTATTGTGCACTGTTTTTGTCTTTGTTATCTTATCGAACGTGCACATGCACGTTTGGACAGAGAGGCAGAGAGATCCCAATCAGGGGGTTGAGCTGGAGAGGGAGAAGCTTACTTGCCCCTGAGCAGAGAACCTGAGAACAGAGTCAATGCCAAGGCCCTGGAATCATGAGTTGATCTGAAGGCCGCGTCTGAACTGATGGACACAACCCGGGACCCAACAATTGACTTCTGAATACCTCCTGGTTCTAGACAGAACCGCTGCTCTGTCATTGTTCAGAAATGCAGGGGATAAGGATTTTGGCTTGGCTGCTGTTGCTTGAGCTATCCGGCCTGCTTCGAGAGCTGGTATAGCTTTTCCTCTTGAAGTCAGTGACTGGGCTATGGACAAACTATTCTCCGATGCCTATTTGCCTAAAGACAATACCTCCATGCCTAGATTTTCCGGGGGGAATGGCACTATGTCTTAGGTGCTCCGCTTCTGTGGAAGGTGTTGGGAGTTCTCTGTGCCTCTGATTCTGGACCACTTTCTCTGCTCCCAGATGAGGGTCCTTTCCAGCCCCGAGTTCTCTAATCTAGGATCAGCCCTCTTTTCTTTCTCTCACTCTTACTTCACCTACAAGAGGCACCTCTTTCATTTCCTTAGAGATTCCCTAAGCTCACTATCATGTTCCATCATTCTGCCTTCTCTCTTAGAATTTGCATCCTTATTTTCTAGGCTTGTTCTTCTCGGTTCCTAATTGGATCCTCCACTTCTACCATGTTCCTGAACTTTGCATCCAGTCTCCTGCCAATCTTCTCTTCAGGAGTTCTTTAGGTGTTTTTATCTTTATCAGTTTTATCTCTGTGTTTCGAGACTCTCTGATATCTCCTATGTTTTCTGATGTACAGCGAGTATCCAGGCCACAGCTTTCTATCCCGCATCGGGCGTGCTCTATGTAGAGGTTTCACTCTGACTGCCTAGTCGTAATCACTCCTTCTTCCTTTACCTGGGAATCAATTGATTCTTCCATCTTTGCATTGGATCTAAGTCTCTGTCACCTCTCTGTATTCGTTAAACTCATTCTGTTTTCTAACCTGAGGGTAATTTATTTAGGAGGAAGTGATCCGTGAGTGACCCAAGGCTCGCCCTTAAGGTTTGTTGAGTGCATGCGCGTGTGTGTGTTTGTGAGAGTGTATGTGGCATGCATGCCACTGCTGTTTGTGTTGTGGCTGACCCTGTCCTGGAGGCCAGTCATTTGCAGTAGCTCTCCTTTCCGGCCGTTTGTTGTTTTTAGGGTCCGGGCTGAATATGCTGAGGTTTACCTTGGTGGGCTCTGGTGTGCCTGTGAAAGGAGAAACTCTACCAACTCAACAGAACGCAGGCCTGCAGAATGCTGTGTTCAGAAGAGAGCATGTGGTCAAAGCTTTCTTCTCGTCCCATATGGGAGAGTCTGTTCTCCTTGGACTAAGCATCTTGGACTGAGGAAGGCAATCCTCCAAGTGTTCCACTGTTGGTATTTTGTGTTGGCTGGCTAGGGAGTCTCTGTCCTCACATACCTGTCTTGGCCAAGCTCTGTCTTGATGCTGCTGTTGTGAGAGCCAAAATTTATTATGTCCACATTGAGTCATCTCCACGAACACTGCCTTTCACGGAATCACTCCCACGACTCATCATCTTCCCACTGCGTCTCTTGGTATTGTCTCTCTCTGATCATTGTCTCCAGGCTGTCTGCTCCTGGTCGCTTGTTGGTGTCATATGCAGGAAAAAGATGGTGTTCTTTCAAGTTGATGTCTGCCAAGCCTGCTGATAGGAAAACTTCAGCCCTCAACACTTGTGTTGTCAAGTACTCGTGCCCTTCAGACCCTCTGCGTCTCACAGTCAACGGCACTGGGAAACAGGTTCCTTGTGTGATCCCAGGGTGCCCTGCTCTCCTGTGCTTTGGTCCTCTTCATGGACTCCAGCCCTCTGATCCACGAACCAACCAAATCTCCCCTGAGCCATGTCTCCAACCTTCTCCCATCATCTCTGCAACTTCCGTTCTCTTTCGCTGTGGAGTTTACCTTGTAGGCTTCAGGTCAATTTCCACCCCACTGCAGTTGTTGTGGTCATCTTTTTGTTGCCTTCATGGTTGAAGAAGCATGAGGTTATTAGACACTACTACCATCTCACTGTCTTCATGTCACCACAATTTGTACTGTGACATAAGCAAGAAGGAATTCTTCCACATGTCTCTTATGGCAGTCTTGCGGAGAGCATTGGACTTTGTCACATCTATCATTCTCAGAAAGACAATAAACAGACGATTTCACTAACTCATGACAGTCAAGAAACATACGAAAAAGAAAGGGTATTGGGACAAACATTATGAATCTAATGAGGAATTCAAATGGTGCTGTTTGTTGGAAGGCCGTTTTGTGAGAACACGGGATTCTTGAAGAGGACAAGAGATGACATTCCTTTAAGGAGATTTCCTGAAACTAATGGAATGTGAGATTTCAAGGCATGTCAAATTGAATTGCTACCCACAAGAGACCGAATTCCATTCTCTCGTATTTTAATAATAATTGTGATGTGAAACACACACACACCACACAGCATTAACACATGCACATGCAAACACACAAAGATAAGACATGCAAAATATGGGAAGGAAGCGAGGAATCGTACCAATGAAGCAACCCCAAGAAAATACCATATAGGTGAAAGGCAAATAGAATCCAAGTCAGAAGCCAACCGAAATGAGAAAGTGAACTATTACCTATCAATAATACATTCAGTACTCAGGACTAAAGTCTCCCGTCAATACAAACAGTTTGTAACAGTGGTTGAAATTCCAAATCAAAAAAAAAAAAAAAATAGAAACATCCATAAGAAAACAGCAAATATTAAACAGGCTCGTCCTTCTGTTGCCCATAGGAGATTTCCTTCGACTATAAAGATACTCATAGCTTGCAAGTGAAGAAACAGGGAAGACGTAGGTTATGCTATTCCCAAGGAGAAGAGAGCCAAAGTGTTTGTGCCTAAGTCAGCGAGAGTCATTTTATGCCTTCGAGAGAAAAAAGCTAAGCGGAAGGTGTTTTGTCTTGATGGAGCATCAAAACATCAGAAACCTGGAAGAATTGCCAACATATCCACCATGAAAAAAGGTGTATCTAAACGTTGGAAGCCTATGAACACACAGGAATGGAGATGGCGACGTTTATCCAATACTGTTGGCAACTATGATATCCAGGTTAAGCACAGGACAGATTATCTGGATGGGAAGGTGCTAAGGAATAACAGACGTCCACATGGGCATTCGAGACCACCTGAACTTTGGGGGTCCATGAGTAAGATTGCGTCTCTGAGGACAATAAGATATGTTCTTCCCAGCAGCAGACCTAACTTTGTCTATCGCAGGTCATGAGCTCGAGTCCAAATCCAGTCGTAATTCATGGAAGAGAAGTCAAAACCTATCCTGTGCACTTATGATCACGAAGGTATGAAAACAGGAAGATATCACTTTCAAATTGGAAATAAAGCCAGACACTAAAAGTGGAAAACACAACACACTCACAAACTACAATGAATGCAAGAAAGAAAATCCAAAGGAAAAGAAGAAAGAGCCACGAACGAAGGAATTCTAAGAAACTTAGAGGAGGATGCCAAAACATTTTATGGGGAAACAATATAGGGTTAAATGTGTGCATTTCCAAAATTTAAAACCACCGAAAAAGAAAGCCACCTAAAAGGACGACTGAAGGAACAAGATGAAGAAAAACCGAACTCCAAAGTTAACAGAAAAATTGAAATCAGACATGTGATTATCAAAATTAAGGAAATACAAACAAACCAATAGGAAAAAAATCAGGAGATCTCACACTTGAGTTTTGACAACACGAACAAACCGCAGAAGCCATTACTGGGATAAACAGGGAGACAAGCACACAGTTGCAAGTATGAAACCACATCACAACTGGTAGCAAGGAAAAAAGAATAACCGAAAAGGCATAGCCACACATTTATGCTAGCAAATCCAAGAACTGAGAGAAAAGGATAAATTCCCAGACACATAGAAAATTCCAAGATTAGGTCAGGAAACCTACAAAATCTCAGCTCTCTAGTTTAGACGGAAGCCTTTGAAGCAGTAATCCAACCCCTGCCAACACACAGAAGGCCAGGTCAAGTCATTTGCTTGGGCCACTCTTCTATGTATTTAGTGAAGGCATTGTCATGTCCTCTCATCAAATCCAGAGATGGAAGAGGTGGGTAAACTCTAATTTACATGGATAAAGACCCAATTCAAAGAAGGACATTTTAGGAAACCCACCCATGTCATTTCAATAAGGAAAGATAATAAACAATATAATTCTTTCCTTTTCTCCCTGTGACTTCCTTTGGTTTTGAGAGGGCCACATTGTTTTCCTATGAATTGATGTTGTTCTTGTTGCTGTTCTGTTGAGAAAGCCTGCCTATCATCCATCATCCATTTTTGACAGAGTATTCATGGATGCTTTAGTTGCATGGACGTCCTAGTGCTCCTCCTAATATATGCCACAACTCCTGACCACCCATTAATCAGTTCTCTTTTTGGTAGCCCTCAGCTGGATTCTCAGAGTCCTGAGTCACTCCTGGTGGGTCTCCTTCTCTGACTTCTTGCCCTTCATTATTCCCTTCCTTTACTAGGGCCAAGGTATTCCTCCCGAGGCACATATTGTGGGAAGCCATATGATATTTCCCTTTGTCTGCTTGCCTTTTCCATTTCCCAACAGCAGGGCATGGGACATTCATGTCAAGGCAAGGTCCAGGGGTTCATTCACTTCGATGGCAGAGGAATACTGAGGTGCCAAAATGGACCCAAACTTCCTGATCCACTAGTCCTTGCAAGGGCATTGCGGCTCACTCTAAAGGTCTGCTCGAATGGGCCTTGCAAGCCGTCTATATACGCCGTCCCTTTCCTTCTGACTAAAGAGTCTTGGTCCACATGTCTATACCCGTTACCACAACAAGTACAGTTAACTAATAATGACAACGGGTTCGGTAGACCTCTCTGAGAGTTAGCTCTGATGCAGAAGGTCACTCTCCTCAAAGACTTTCAAAGGTATTTAAGGGAAAGCCAGGTAGACAGAGGCCTCATCCCTTAGCCGCGTGTTTCAGAACACTAGGAGACGAGGACACAGACGGCACCATATATCGATGCCCTCACCTTTTACCTCGGAAAGGGACTTTCCGTACCTTAGTCATCACTGACCCATAAGCAAAAGACGCTGACAAAGTACGCTCTCACCCACAGGACGAAAAACCCCACGGAGAGCTGCTCATACCTGCGACCTCACCTTTTCTTGAGATATCTAGAAATTGTAGTGTAAAAGGACACCTTGCCGTCTCCGGGGATATGTTGGCCTAAAGGAAGGTATACTGAATGTCATTTTCCTTCCTCTATGTCTCCAGAAAGGGGAAGTTTGACATTAACCCACAAGACATCCTGAGTTCTTGATCAGGTTCAGAGGGCTCTTGTTTTGTCCTTCCTGGGGCTTCCTACTTAAAGCCATAGGACACCAAGGTCATGGGAGAGGGACAGCTGCTTCAGTGAAGCCAGCATCTGTGATGTCACAAAGCTTTGAGGTCATAGCAACCACTCCTCATCAACCCAGGCCTGATCACTACACTTGACTGGAGTAGTCATGGGTGGGCCAAGAGGACCCCAGGCCGTCCCAAACTGCTGGAGCCGCCTGGGTCTCTCACCAAGGCAGTTTGCGAAGCGAGTCGGTGTCACCTTCTCCATGGCCCAATTCATAGTATTTGGTCGTGAGTGTCAGCACCAGCCCTCTGGACCTCGGAGAAAGGCAAGATGCCGCATTCCATCTTAGCAACGACAAGCCAAGAAACTAACAGACCGCAAGCAATGCCTCAGGGGAGGAAATCTGAGCCCTGCGTAAGGGTGAGACCCTCCCACCAAATCATGGAGCATCTCAACAGGAAAAGGTCCACCCAAGGGAAGCTCAAAGTGAACCCCCACAACCGTGCCAAAGACATGTCTGGAGTCTTCCACAGAAAGCACACGAGTACCTCAATGGTCTCCAGAAACGGTGCCAACAAGGCCTCCCAATCTTCCAAAAAGACCATGCATCCAAGGCAGAGTCTACACCCTAGAACCTTAGGTCCAGGACGGACTCATGTTCTTGGAGTCCACAGAAGCCAACGGAGAGCATGTTGGAAGAGACCCATAGCCCAATGAAGCCATCTGAAAGACTTCCGTGCCCATTTCAGGAAGACAACTTGTATGTGCAAAAGGACGCATTGAAGAAGATTCGAATGTGGAAGAACCTTGAGCACTCCCTCATGGTGGATCAGCTACCCTCTGTGGAACTGCATGGAGATGTGGCAGCACAAGCCTGCCTTCACCCTCTCATGACCATCCCCCAAATGGTTACATGTGATAAGCAAACAGTGCCTCTTGAGGAAGATGGGCATGTTCCAATGGAGCCCCGAGAGGATGCACAATGTGTTAACAAGGGGTCAGTACAGCACGACAGACAGCGGATGCTGCAGGTTGGTGAGGAGATCCAGGAAAACAAAGAACAGGAGAATGAACAAGGAAGCTCCAAGCGAAGGTCGGGCATTTTAGGATGGTGGGAGGTTCTCTATACCTGGCTGCCCTCCATAGGAACCTAGGTCCAAATTCAATAAAACATCCTTTGGCCCCAGTCAATTATTGTGCACTGTTTTTGTCTTTGTTATCTTATCGAACGTGCACATGCACGTTTGGACAGAGAGGCAGAGAGATCCCAATCAGGGGGTTGAGCTGGAGAGGGAGAAGCTTACTTGCCCCTGAGCAGAGAACCTGAGAACAGAGTCAATGCCAAAGCCCTGGAATCATGAGTTGATCTGAAGGCCGCGTCTGAACTGATGGACACAACCCGGGACCCAACAATTGACTTCTGAATACCTCCTTTTTCTAGACAGAACTGCTGCTCTGTCATTGTTCAGAAATGCAGGGGATAAGGATTTTGGCTTGGCTGCTGTTGCTTGAGCTATCCGGCCGGCTTCGAGAGCTGTTATAGCTTTTCCTCTTGAAGTCAGTGACTGGGCTATGGACAAACTATTCTCCGATGCCTATTTGCCTAAAGAGAATACCTCCATGCCTAGATTTTCCAGGGGTAATGGCACTATGTCTTTAGGTGCTCCGCTTCTGTGGAAGGTGTTGGGAGTCCTCTGTGCCTCTGATTCTGGACCACTTTCTCTGCTCCCAGATGAGGGTCCTTTTCAGCCCCGAGTTCTCCAATCTAGGATAAGCCCTCTTTTCTTTCTCTCACTCTTACTTCACCTACAAGAGGCACCTCTTTCATTAACTTGGTGATTCCCTAAGCTCACTATCATGTTCCATCAAAGAATACATTCAAATGGCCAACAGACACATGAAAAAATGCTCCACATCACTCGGCATCAGGGAAATACAAATCAAAACCAGAATGAGATACCACCTCACACCGTTCAGAATGGCTAAAATGAACAAGTCAGTCAATGACAGATGCTGGCGAGGATGTGGAGAAAGGGCAACCCTCCTACACTGTATGTGGGAATGCAAGCTGGTGCAACCACTCTGGAAAACAGCGTGGACGTGCCTCAAAAAGCTGAAAATAGAACTACCCTATGACCCAGTGCTTGTAGTACTGGGTATATACCCTACAGATACAAACGTGGCATTCTGAAGGGGCACATGCACCCAAATGTTTATAGCAGCAATGTCCACAATAGTTAAACTATGGAAAGAAACTAAATGTCCTTCAACAGATGAATCAATAAATAAGATGTGGTATATATGTTCAATGGAATACTATGCAGCCATCAAAAAAAAATGAAATCCTGCTATTTGTGATGACGTGGATGGAACTAGAGGGTATTATGCTTGGCGAAATAAATCAATCTGAGAAAGACAACTATCATATGATCTCCCTGATATGATGAAGTGGAGATGCAACATAGGCAGTTTCGGGCGTACGAAAAAAAAAATAAAAAAAGATGGTATTAGGAGGGAGACAAACCATAAAAGACTGAATCTCACAAAACAGACTGAGGGTTGCTGGGGGGAGGTGTGTTGGGAGAGGATGGTGGGGGTATGGACATTGGAGAGGGCAGGTGCTATGGTGAGTGATGGTGAGTGCTGTGAATCACAGACCTGTACCCCTAGGGATAAAAACACATTATATAAAAAATTTTAAAAAATAATTTAAAAAACCCATTAAAGAAAAAACACAGATTGCAAGCCCAGAGCTAATCTCATATTCAATCAAAACTTTTGAAAGTTTTCCCCTTAAAGATCAGAAGAAAGACAAGTGTGTCCATTTTCACTACTCTCATTTGACACAGTAGTGGATGTCCTAGCCAGAGAAACAAGAAACACATAGAAATAAGAGACTCCAAAAAAAAAAAAAAAAAAAAAAGGAAGAAGTAAAATTTTCTTTTTTTGGATAACATGAACTTACATGTTAAAAAATCCTAAAAAATTCACAAAAAATTTGAATAAACAAATTTAGTAAAATTACCAAATACAAGATCAATATATAAAAGAAAAGAATTTTGTTTTGTTTCTTTTTTTTTTTTATGGACTGCTTCCCAGTTTGTCATGTCATCCTTGTTCAGTGATCACGCTAATCTTCTCTGCACCATTCCAATTTTAGTTTATGTGCTGCCAAAGTAAGCACAAGACAGGAGCATTTTAACATTCTAATGATGAACTATCTGAAAAAATAAAGAAAACAATCTAATTCACAATAGCATCAAAAATAATAAAATACTTAGGAATAGATTTAACTAAGAAGATGAAAGATCTGTACTCCATAAACTATGACATTGATAAAGAAATTGAAGGTGACAGAAATGGAAAGATAGCTCATATTTATGAATGGTAAGAATTAACATTGTTAAAATGTCCATACTACCGTAAACCATCTGTAAATCCAATTCCTGTCAAAAATCCAATGTTAGGGGCACCTGGGTGGCTCAGTGGGTTAAGCCGCTGCCTTCAGCTCTGGCCATGATCCCAGGGTCCTGGGATCAAGCCACGCATCAGGCTCTCTGCTCAGCAGGAAGCCTGCTTCCTCTTCTCTCTCTGCCTGCCTCTCTGCCTGCTTGTCATCTCTCTCTGTCAAATAAATAAATTAAAAATCTTAAAAAAAAACCCAATATTATTGTTTTACAGAAGTAAGTAAAGAATCCTAAAGTTTATATGAGACCATGAAAGACAACAAATAATCAAAGCAGTTCTGAGAAAGAATGAAGAAGGGAGATTACACTTCTTGATTTGAAACTATACTACAAAGCCCTCATGCTCAAAACAATAAAGTATACTGGCATAAAAACAGACCAATAAACAAGTAGAACAGAATTGAGAGTCCAGAAATAAATCCTTTCATACAGTCACCTAATATTTGACAGGGGCCAACATATGTAATGGGGAAAGATAGTCTGTTCAATAAATGATATTTAAAACTGAATAGTCACATAAACAGTATGAAAAGGGAACCTTATATCACTCATAAGTCTGAACTTGAAATAGATTAAAGACTTAAAGGTGATGCATGAAACTAAATTTCCTAAAGGAAAACATAGGAAAAATTCTCCTTGACATTGGTCTTGCCAATAGTTTTTTGGATACCAGACCAAAAACACAAGCAAAAAAAGCAAAAATAAATAAATGGTATTACATCAAACTAACGTTTCTGCATTGCCAAAAAAAGGGAGAGAGAATGAAAACACAATCCACAGAATGTAAGAAAATACTTACGAATCTTATATCTGAAAAGAGGTTAATAACCAACAGATACAAATAGAAAAAAATATATGATTAAAAAAATAGCAAAAGGATCTCAATAGACTTTTTTTTCAAAAAAGTTATATAAATGACCAACAGGAGCATTAAAAAGTGCTCAACGTAAAAATCTCAGGGCAAAGTCCTTATGTTGTTGTTGTTGTTGTTTACCTCTGAAAAACACAGCAAGATATTAGAATATATACTACCAAAAAATTGAAACTAACCAATTTTGGTAAATATTGGGGAAAACGGGGAACTTATGCACTGTAATAGGGATATAAATTTGTATGGAAAACAGTATGGAGATTATTCATATTATTAAAAGTAAAATTACCATATGATTCAGTAATCCCACTTCTAGGTATCTATCTAAAGAAAACGAAGTTCACTGTTCAAAGACATATCTGCACTCTTATGTTTATTATAAAATTATTAACTCTAAGCAAGAGATGGAAATAACTTCAGTATCCATTAATGGATGAATGAGTAAAATAAGTATGGTAAATATATACTACGGAATACTACTTAACCATGAAAAATTAAGAAATACTGCCATTTACAACAGCATGGATGGATCTTGAAGGTATTATTCTAAGTGAAATATTTCAAAGATTTTATATATTTTTTTAATTTATGTATTATGATATCCCTTACATACAGAATCTGAGGAAAAGGAAAACTAATGGAAACTTAGAGTTGAGTTGACAAGGGGTGAACCTGGGGTGGAGTAAGGTGGTCCAAGGGTGCAAACTTGCAACTATAATATGAAAAAGTTCTGGGGATCTAATGTACAGCATGATGATCATAGTTAATAAGATATACATACTTTTTTTTATTGTGCTTCCCTTTAATAAACTTTGCATATATCACATTCTTACAAGTTGAAAGTTTATAGCAATCTTGTATAAAAGAGGTCTGCTGCCACCATTTTTCTAACAACATTTGTTCATTTTGTGTCTCTTTGTCACATGTTGGTAATTCTTGCAATATATCAAGTTTTTTCATTATTATTGTATTTGTTATGGTGATCTGTGATCAGTAATTATGACCCACTGAAAACTCAGAACTAGTGTACTTAAGGTATATACATTGATTTTCTTTAAAAACATAATGCTTTTGAACAGTGCAGTATAGTTTTTATTTTTTATATGCACTGGGAAACATAATTTTTTATATGCACTGGGAAACCAAAAAATATAATAATTTGACTTAGTTTATTGAGATAATCACTTTATTGAGGCAGTCTGGAACAAAACCCACAAGACCTCTGAAGTTTATCTCTACTATACTATATACATAAAAGTTGCTAAGAGAGTAGATCTTAAAATTCCTTACGATACATGCATAAAAAACAGTGGCAACTATACGAGATAGTAGATGTATTAACATTTTTGTGTAGATTATATTGCAATAAAGATGTATACCAATTTATCAAATTGTACAAAATTTACACAATGTTAAAAGTTTGCAATGTTATAAGAAATCATTTCTTAAATTTACAAATATGTCGATTTTTTTCAATAAAGCTGGAAAAAACTTTTTGTAGAATTAATCTATTTTTCAAAAAAGGAAGTAAGGCAGTAGAAACTGCAACTAACTCTGAAATAATAGAATATAAAATCCATTTTTGGTATATACACTGTGACAAAAACTATTACTTAGTTTACAATGGAGGAGTACTTATGAAGCATGAAGGATGGTCTATAAAAAAGGCTGAAAGAGCTCAGTTTTAAGGTTTAAATTTAAAATCTTCTTTTGAAATACTAAACTGACCACCCAGTGTTCCAAACATCAATGTCTTAACTGCATGAATTTATTTCATACAACTCTATAATCTAGTTTCATAAGAAAGCAGCATGCAAAGTTTGAATAAGACAGACTTGCTTAAGTTTCTTTATGTTCAACAGTAAAGGATACCTCCTTAAAAACAAATAGAAGAAAAATCAGCATATTTATTATGATAATTATTATTCATAAGGAGATTCATATTGAATTAGGGAATATATATCCTCAGAGGGGGTAAAGTAAAATGAAATTTATGTTGGTAAATGTGTCTAATAATAGTCAATACAATGCCTCAATATAAATGAATATTACCATTTTGAACAATTTAATTACTATTACTAGAATTATTATAAGTATAAAAATAGCTATCATTTTAGCATGGAATATGAGACTCTCATGCTCCATGCTTCATCACATCCACACAACAACGCTGCATAATAAGTATTATCATCACCATTTCATGGGTGAAAAAACTGAGGCTAACACATTTAGATAACTGGTTTATGATTACATGGGTAGCAAAAATGCATCACACTAATTTAGGCTTTATGATTTCAGAATTGTACTCTTTCCACTGCACATTCTATTACTCTGTAAATACTTGGCCTGTTTTCATTTGGTTCTTTAATTTTATTCATGTGGTGATGGCTTAAAGCTTCCTTTAAAGGAAGCTTAAAAATTTCATTTAACCAAAAGCTCCCAAGAATTAAAAATGCCACGGATCTAATGTAGACATGGATATCATTAGTTAATGGGTAACTATATATTTTCCACCCTAGTGAGATAACAATCAGAGTATTTTTCTAAGTTTTAGTCTCTCAGTGTTAAAAAGGACTTTGTTAAAATAGAAATATTTAGGCAAAGGTGATCAAAAGTCTGAATCAGGTCACCTTAAGGTAAATATTAGGAAACTGAGGAAACAAATGGAGATTTGAACACTGAGCTATGATATAATGAATGGTTTCAAGTATTTAGTAGAGTATAGAAAAGCCCTTTAAAGCCTGGTCTTAGCCTAGCATTGCAGCTTCTGGGATATCTGTCTATCTATCATCTATCTATCTAGATATAAATTTGAAAACTTTTTTAACTTAAAGATTTTGAGAAATAGAACATAATCAGCACCATAGAAGATCTGTTTCTGATAACAACCTAGCCCCTCCTCCCAGTTTGTTAATATTCTCTCTTATTTAATGTAACATTGTGCAAATAGACCACTACTGAACTGCCGTTATGAATGAAATAGCTATAATCATCTGTTTGCATATCCTGGTGAAAATATTCATTTAGTTCCATGTTGTATTTCTAGGAATGGACCAAATTTTTATTTTTATTTTTAAGTTTTCTAAATATTGTCCAACTTACCTCAAATGTTTTTATTATGGGCACTTTCATTCTTTCACATTCTTGCAAGGCAATTTTACTGTTGCCCAATATGGTAAGTGTGTAATAGTATGTCATTTTAGGTTTTAATTTATTTTTAATTTAATTTAATTTAATTCCAGATTCATAATAAAGATAAACAGTTTTTATATATGAGTGGCCATTTGGATTACCCTTTCTGTAAAGTACATGCTCAAATCTTTTTTTTTTTTTAACTTTTTATTTTTTATAAACATATATTTTTATCCCCAGGGGTACAGGTCTGTGAATCACCAGGTTTACACACTTCACAGCACTCACGAAAGCACATACCCTCCCAAATGTCCATAATCCCACCCCCTTCTCCCAAACCCCCTCCCCCCAGCAACCCTCAGTTTGTTTTGTGAGATTAAGAGTCACTTATGGTTTGTCTCCCTCCCAATCCCATCTTGTTTCATTTATTCTTCTCCTACCCACTAAAGCCCCCATGTTGCATCACCACTTCCTCATATCAGGGAGATCATATGATAGTTGTCTTTCTCTGCTTGACTTATTTCGCTAAGCATGATACGCTCTAGTTCCATCCATGTTGTCGCAAATGGCAAGATTTCATTTCTTTTGATATCTTAACACTGTGTCATACTGACTTCTTTAATAGTAGATTTTCTGAATGAACTTTTAGCTGTGTAGGTCTTCTCTATTTTATTTTGAACTTGTTTTCATTTCAAAATCTTTATATTTATTTTCATAATCTGCTTTTATTTTTCTTTGTCTATTATCTATCTATCTATCTATCTATTTATTTGCAAGCAAGAGAGAGTGAGCAAGTGAGAGTGCAGGGAGGGATAGAAAAAGAAGGGAAAAGAATCTTAAGCAGGCTCCAGGCTCAGCACAGAGCCCAACTCTGGGCTCTATTTCACAACCATGACATCATGACCTGAGCCAAATTGAAAGAGATAAAATAAAAGTAAGGTGTTAAAAAAAAAGGAAAAAGAATTGGAGGTTTAATTAAGTGAGCCACCCAGGGCACCCCTGTGGTATCTTAAATTAGCTGTCATATCTTTAAAGTTCTAGAGTATCCATTTGGTTCATTTATAAAACCTTTCTCAATATCATTTTTAGTGTCAGTTTTTTGTTCAATTTGCTTCCCCTCTCATTTCTTTGAGCAGAGTAATCAAGCCATTTTACAATCTTTATTGATCATTTTAACATCATACTTAATCCCATTTTGTCTATCAAATCTTGTTAATGGTTTTTCTTTGTGTGCTTTGTTACATTTTGCTATGTTCAAGACATTATATTTGAAACTCTTATTGAGTAGGGATAATTAAGAGCTATAATAACGGTATGGTCCTCCTTGGTAGGATTTTCTCTTATATCTGAGACTCTACAAGACAATCATACTCCAAATTCAGTGATTGGCTTTCTCAGTTTACACAGAAGGCAAGGTAGGCTATAGTCTTATTTCTGCTTCTCCTTGTGCTTTGGGGATCTCAAGTTAAATTTGGGTTGTACCAAAGTCCTCAAATTTGATTGCTGCTGGATTTGTTTCTCTAGTATCAAGAGTCTATTAACAACACAGCTCAGTGTGTTTTAGCAGTTTCAAATGCTCTCATAGCTAAAATGGCTTCAGGGCATATATCTCTAGGCTCTCATTGTATTTCGTATTTTGGCCCAGTAATCCCTCACTTATTTTTATAATCATTCTGATATTTTTAACTTTAAAAGCTATTTTGTCTGGATTTTTAGTTGTCTTAAGTAGGAGTTTTTAGATCACCATTACTAGAAGCAACAACAAATATACATGAAAATATCTGCAGTAGTTTATCACATCTTTATGGCTTTGAACTTCCATAAGCTGAGGCATCCTTCTCTAATCACTTAGGCAAACTCCAATTTACCCTTTAATACAACCCAAGAATTGCTTCATTTAAGAACATGTTCAGGGATGACTCTTCCCCACTGTTCTTACCAACATTCCCACACACTCTTTGCTACCCACACCTTGTTTATGAACTTTCGTTAGGTATATCAGCGTGACCAGAATTTTGCTCTATTGTATTTTTGTCCTTTAGAGCTTTAATTAAATATGAATTCCATAGAAAGTCTGTCCCTTTTCTTTCAAACCTGGGTTAGTTATTTCTTCTCATTCTTTGTCAGAAGTTACTTTATTAGAGAAACTTATAGCTCTATTGTGACTTTGGAGCCTTTACAGTTTTTCGACTGGAAAAATCACCCATCCCTGAGATTTTTACGCAGCTTCCTAGCTGATATTATTCAGAAATCTGTTCAAAACAGACTTTTTCAGGGAGGCCCTTTCGGACCACTCAGTTAAAAAACCTCTTCTCAATCACTGCTCTTTTTAAAATGTGCTTATTTAGTTCAAATATGCATCTCTATTAAAGAAAAAGCAGTACAATTTTTTTTTTTAAAGTTGGCTTACCTATTATCTATCTCTCCCATTAAAATGATTCCTCTGGCCTGGGGTTTTGTTGTGCTCATTTTAGGCCAGGCACTCAATAAATTGTCTCTGAATGATTGAATTGTTTGACTCCCTTGCTAGATTCTCAACTTCATGAGGCCAAGGATTGTTCTATTCAGTCCTTCTTTATCCTCAATGTCTGTTATATTGCAGTCACTTACGTGACTAATGGGAAAAATCACAGAAAGAAAGAGTTAAAACTACAGAAAAACCCTGTAGGTTCAATAACACAAAGCTTTCTAAAATTATTTAGCCCAGGAATTGAATACTGGCTGCACTTTTGATTTTTTTTTAATGGTATTGAATTTAATTTAAATGGAAATACTGGAATGGTAGAATAATAAAAAAATTATAAAAGCAACTTGCTCCTTAAAGTAAGAATTATATAGGGCATCTCTTCTAGAAGCAAAATTTTCAAATGTCAAACATCTGAAAGCATAGAAGGAGAAGTAAGAGTGTGAATTGTACTTCAATGCTCTTTTCTTTATATTCAGCAAACAGCTTCATTCACACACCTTTCCAATTTTTTCAACTCTTTTGACAAAGCCTTCAGAGGAGTTACTGCTGATGACAACCATCACAGCCTAACAGGAGAAATTTTATAAAGAAAAATAATAGCATGTTTTTCCCAAATTGTTAAGGATATGGTGAAGCTCTGTCGGATTCAAAGGAGGAATGTGCAATTCCATGCTATATATAATAATAACTTGTTTTAATAGTGGCTTTGCAATTTTTCAGATATATCCATTTACTGAAACCACTATCAAATAAACAAAAACAAACAAATGAACAGGGGTTCGAGACAGAAATTATCTAATCTAAAAATAGCACATGTTCACAGAATACACAACACATATCCCAAGTACTACTATAGGCTTCAAGTAATAGTCAAAACAATAGTAAACATGATTCAGACCACACCAGTCAAATCATAAATGGGACCTTAACTGTAAATCCTTATCTTTAGATCAAAGCGGGTAATTGGGGGCTGAAGATACATTATAGAACTAATATGTTATAGAACTCCTCTGAAATGAGTCATTTATTCCATCACTTTTCCTGCACAGCTGCTGACCCATGTTTTGGTTCCTGGAAATAGCTGCTACCCTGTCATACTTCTTAAAAGCACATATATTGATAACTCTACTCATTCCTCCATTCCTCTGTGACTGTCACTGTGTTAAAATGTGGAGTCAGCTGACTCACTTGTGATGGTAATAAAGTAGATGAGTTTGCAAAGTATTTTGTTATTTCTAAAAATGCAAAAACCAAATTACATTGAAATCATAAGGGGTGTTTCAGGGAGAGCTGTAGGATGTGGTTTCTTGTGTAATCCACAGAGATTAGCTCCAACACATATTTAAACTCTCCTCTAGGAGCAACCTTAGTGGTAAAGCAAGAAGATAAACAGATGTAAACACACCCTGGCACAAAATTATCACTTATGTTTGGCTTCCTAGTCTCCTCGTGTTACTTATTTATCTTAACTTCTCTCTGAAATCAGGGAACACAGAATCTCAATCAGTTGACATTTTTCTACTGAATTACCCAATAGTCTGATCATACCCCAAGACTTTTTTAAATTATTTCACTCATAATCCCAAATCTGCTTTGCTTCCTCATCTTAGTACACTGTAATTTGATTTCAAAATGAGGACAGTTGTCAGTAATGCCACATTCATTCATCTATTTTACAATTCCATGTGCTTATAACTATGAAGATATGTTAATAACATCCATTCCAATAAGCCACCCTAAATTTATTATCATGAAACAAGACCTCAAGAAAGAGAATTCAAAATCATCCATGTATTTGCAACTTATTGCAATAAAGCCTTTATCAATAGACTTCCCTGTGCACATGGTGGTCAAATTGCTGGTGAAAACCAGCCAGATCTATTACAAGCTTTCTCATGGCTTCTAGGTAACCCAAGTGAGCCTTTATTGATACTGGGAAGGGATAAAGCAGGGAAGGGATAAACAGTGCTATAAGATTTGGCTAGACAAAAGTAATGACTCTCATTACAAAGTGAGTATTTTTTTTTCAAGCTTTAGTTCAGTTTATTTTTCTTGTATAAAACTATGTAGTAGCCACAGCTGGAGCCTGGGTCCTCTGAACAGAGACTCTGGTGTGGGTCTTCACAAGATGGTCCGTGAACTCCTGATAGGGAGACTTGGTGAACACAGTCTCCTTCCAGAGATCAGGGGTGAGATAGCTGTAGGTCTTGGAGATGGCATCGAAAGTAGCCTTGGCAAAGTTCCCTAGGGTGGCAGTGCAGCCCCTGGCCGAGGTGTAGCAGTCGTCAATACCAGCCATCATCAGCAGTTTCTTGGGCACAGGGGCCGAGACAATGCCAGTGCCTCTGGGGGCGGGGATGAGACGCACCAGCACAGAGCCACAGCGGCCAGTCACCTTGCACGGGACAGTGTGGGGCTTGCCGATCTTGTTCCCCCAGTAGCCTCGCCGCACAGGGACAATGGAAAGCTTCGCCAGAATGATGGCTCCGCGGATGGCAGTGGCTACCTCCTTGGAACACTTGACACCCAAACCGACGTGTCCATTGTAATCTCCGATGGCGACAAATGCCTTGAACCTGGTCCGCTGGCCCGCGCGCGTCTGCTTCTGCACAGGCATGATCTTCAAAACCTCGTCCTTGAGGGAGGCTCCCAGGAAGAAGTCGATGATCTCAGACTCCTTGATGGGCAGGGAGAAGAGATAGATCTCCTCCAGGGACTTGATCTTCTTGTCTTTGACCAGGCGCCCAGCTTGGTGACGGGGATCCACTCCTTGTCCGCGGCCTTGCCCCCGCGAGCTCCGCGGCCTCGGCCCCGGCCCCGACCACGGCCCCGGCCCCGGCCCCGGCCCCGGATGCCTCTGCCGAAGCCACCGCGGAAATTGCCTCGGCCTCCCATTCCAGGGCCCCCGGGCCCTCCGGGCCCTCCCGCAGCACCGGCGTCATCCGCCATTTGGTGTTCTCTCGGAGAGGAAACAAAGTGAGTATTTTAAAGCAAAAGAGCCTCTTGGGAATATTGTTTTATAAAATAGTGGGTTTTTTTATTAACTTTTTAAAATTCAATTAGGTAACATATAGTGTACCAATAGTTTCAAATGTAGATTTCAGTTATTCATCCATAGCATATAATAGCTAATGCTCAGTACTTACTGTTATAGCTTCTTGAAAGCAGAATTTTAACCCACTGAGCCACCCAGGCGCCCTTGAAAGCAGAATTTTAGATCACATTTTCTGATTACTTCCATGTCGTACAACACTTTCCTGCTAGCAACCTTCAAAACATACTGTTTGTTAGAGGAATTTCTTTAATAATAAATAAATAGGAATTCATTTAAATTTATAAATATATAAAATAAATAGGAATTTATTTAAATTTATTTAAATATTACACACTGTTTCATTGTTCATAAATAAGGTGATGATATTATAGCCATTAGTTGGTAGCACTGATATATCACTATCTTTTTACTTCTCAGTGCATTCTCTTTACACAAATAGATATATATTTTAAAAAATGTGAATCTGTGGCAAACTTGTAAAAAACCCTATACAGTAAAGTTTATCATTTTAAGTAATCTCAATTATCTTCCTCAATTGTGATAGTATATCCTTCTATCTAGGCCAGATATTGTATGAGGGATTTGAAGAGACATACTTTTCTAAATTTCACTTTTCTCATCTGCAAAATGCTTATCATGATCCTACAAAAAAATACACTTATAATTTTTTGATGAAAATTTATTTATTTATTTTAAGATTTTATTTCTTTCTCAGAGAGAGTGGGCGAGAGAGCAAGCACAGGCAGACAGAATGGCAGGCAGAGGTAGAGGGAGAAGCAGGCTCCGGCCGAGCAAGGAGCCAGATGCGGGACTCGATCCCAGGATGCTGGGATCATGACCTGAGCCAAAGGCAGCTGCTTAACCAACTGAGCCACCCAGGCGTCCCTTTTGATGAAAATTTAATCTGTATAAACAATATATTTGTTGTAATGCGTGGTTCATGGAAAACATCTTTTTTAATTATAAGCAGTATTAGAAATTAAGTAAATGTGTCTATAATATTTAAAGTTTTAACACATAATTCCACTGCTTTGCCTTATTTTCTCAAATCCCTTTACCACTTTCACTGACAGAGTCAAATGTACTTTTTCTACTAGTAGCCAGCTCTTTGTCTTTTGTCAGAAAGATGCCCTTGTGAATTATTTATAATAGAGATATTAGCAATAATAATAATAATAATAATAATAATAATAAGTAGCAATGAAAATGTTAAAATAAAAGTTTTCTTAACTAATTAGGGTTCTTAGACATCAATTAGAGGAACCACCTCGGGCAAGCAAATTAATCTGCAAGACATTCCCAGAATTAACAAGTCAGTCAGATACAGGGTTGTCTGTAGACTGAAAAGAACTAGGTTTGGAAAATAGGTAAGGACAGTGAAAAAAGTGATCAAATTTTTGGGCAAAATAAACTCTTAGGTGTCCTTTCAATGGAGTCCTGTTCATTATGTAGCAGAAACTCTGGAGATTATCTCAATCCATTGGAGTCACCCCGTTTATTAGCTTGCTATTGACAAAGTTATTTACAAACTGTAGAGCAAGAGGTTATAATGGAGAAAACTGATGGTAATGCACAGGATTCTTGTTAACAATAATGCAAGTTAGTGATTTTTCATTAGAAAACATAAATTCTATAACCCAAATTATGGGCCCAGAGCACTTCTGCTGCACAACTCTGCTTATATCCCAAATAACCATGTGAACTAGTTTTAATATCTGCTTCTCTTATTAATTTTTGAATAAAAATTCTTGACACAAGTATTTTATAATTGTGTGATAATCATGAATTTAATTTTTGGAGAACAAAACACACTTTAGCATAACTAGGTTCGTTCACAGAACCAGCCTTGATAACACACTTCTATATGTTAGAAATGATGTAATAAATGTAGAATATTGGGCACTTGTTTGGTATTCTTTGCCATGTTTTGCACTATCTAAAAAGAGATCAGTGAACTTGGACTGGAGTTAGTAGACATGGAAGAAAATAAAATATTACAGAGAAGAATACTCTGTGGTCCACAACCTAAACGGCCTGGGATTCCCATCATTTGGATCCCTGTAGCTTTACAGAAGTCAATTAAATTTGTGTATCTCTGATTAAAGTTGTTTCCCCAGTACTTTTTCAAACATCTCTTGTAAAGTATTGTTTCCCAGAAAAAAAGGGATTTTGCACATGTATCTGCCTTTGTCTCTGGTCATGATCTCAGTCAGGATCCTGGGATCGAGCCCCATATCGGGATTCCTGCTCATTAGGGAGTATACTTCTCAGTCTCTCTCTGCAGCTACATCCCCCTGCCCCACTCATGCTCTCTCTCTCTCAAATAAATAAATACAATCTTTAATTTTTTAATTAAAAATAAGATAAATAAATTAAAATAAAAAGACTGGGCTTACTGCCCCATTTAGCTCCTTTTGTTTTTTTGAGTTGTATTTAAAGCAGCATGAGAGAACATGAGGCTCTCAAACTTAAAAAAAAAAAGGAAAAAATTGAGTTTTGTTAGGATTTAAGATCTTGTCTGCTAGACAAAAACGTTGGCTTTGTTAACATGTGAAAATTATCAAAAGGGAATAAGATAGAATTCTAATAATTTTTGTAGAAATTAAAAATTTTCTCCAACCCAATTACATACAGACCCATTAAGTAAATTCATTCCAATGTCCCAAACCAACCTTTTCTAATAGTAATGCATCTGTGTAAACAGGGTCAACCCAAGGAATAAATAAATATTATTATTTTTTTCCTGTCTCTTCCACAGTCTCATCTGGGTATATTGGTAGCAAGCCAATTATCTATCTTATAAGACATGATATCATAAGGAAGGGTATTCTGTCCATTTGGAACAACTAAAAATCATTGTAATTTTATCTTGGTGCAGTAACTTGAGATGGCACAGTGTGGTTTATGAATATATTTTATTTTTTTTTTTACTGGGAAGAAGAGATTATAGAGATATTGGTTATCCAAGAGAGACTGACAGGTGTTGATAGTTGCCAGGTCAATATCCATCTACTTTTTCCTTTAGTATCAGAAAGCACTGAGGGATTGACAACAAGGAAACTTAAGTACAAGATATCATTCTCTTTTACCTCTATCTTTCTGCCAGAAATGTGGGCTTAATAGTGAGAACTCCAACGGCAATTTTTGCAACTGTGAATAAAAAGCCATGAAAACCTCTAAGATAGTTCACTTGACTTTCTTAAGACTCTGAACCAACACCAGAAAACACTCTCTGTAGTCTTCTTGTTAAATGAAAAATATGGTTAAACCACTTTTGACAGTCTACTACCTACAGCAAACTGTAAATCTTAATTGAAATATGTCCTCTCAGCTGTGCTTAAGCAACTGAGTCCTGAGCTTTTCAGGTTTTCAGTCTGAAAGAGTACACCTCGGGTGCTCTGAAAGGGAAGAGAAAGGACACCCTGTTCTCCATATAACTTAAAGAAGAGAAATCTGTGCATTTAAGTGGGCCATATAAAATTTATCAAGCAATTATCTCCTAACGCCTTCCTATCCAAATTACCTGATATGCTCTCCCTACTCCTTTATTCCACGTTACTGCCTTTTCACAACATGTCTTCTGTTATTTCCTTCTTGCAAGCTAGTTTTGATTTCTGCATCTAAAAAAATCAACAATCATTGTGTATTTCAATTCTCATTTTCCTCAAATGCATTGATTCTTCTTATCTATTACTCTTTTCTCATACTCAGTGTCTTTGTCTTTATGGGGTTTGTACTTTGCTTTTCCCCATCCTTTACTGCCATTATATAATCAATCTAATAACTTCTTAGAGAAAGTTAAAAATTCCCGCATAGCCACACGTGAACACAAAGTCACTGATTTTTAGCAAACCTATAAGATAGTCAGACATCCATTCAATTTCTTTTTTTTTTAAGATTTTATTTATTTATTTGACAGAGAGAGATGACAAGCAGGCAGAGAGGCAGGCAGAGAGAGAGGAGGAAGCAGTCTCCCTGCTGAGCAGAGAGCCTGATTTGGGGCTCGGTCCCAGGACCCTGGGATCATGACCTGAGCCGAAGGCAGCAGCTTAACCCACTGAGCCACCCAGGCGTCCCTCCATTCAATTTCTTAACTGAGTCCCAAATGCATCCTGACTTCTAACCTAAACCTAAGCTCTACTTCTTACACGTTGTTATATGACCAAATTCTTTCAGTTCAGTATTTTGTAACATTTAAATATTAATCAGTTGATGCTTTGTTTGTGTATTTCTATGAAAATAATTTGAATACTGTAGATTTATTGTTATATTTATAGGTTTATAATCAAAGTTTCATCAGTTGTAGTTTTTGGAAATTTCAGATATAATGATTAACCTAAAATGATACTGCCTCAAATCCCTCTGATATCAAGGCCCAACACCTGATTATAGCCAAACCTGTGGTGGATAGTTCCAATGGAAATTGCAGTTACTTAACACTGATAGCATCTCATGTTCTCTCTCTCATTTTAGAATGTCTCCAACACAACCCAAAAGTGTAGGAGAGTTAATGTCCTCTGAGGACAGCTCTCAGTGAAGTGGAAATAAGAACCATAGGTAAAATTGTCAGTTTTCAGGTCTTCATGAGGACAACTTAAAGAAGTTTCTCAGGACCTTTCAGTAAAAGCAAGCCTTCATTTTCTATCCACAACAATTATATCAACAATGTACCTCTTTGACAAAGTTGCTTCTTCACTGTATCACTTTCCCATTCTTTTCTACCTTGGATAATCTCCCAGATAAACTAACAGTACTCAAATCCTTTGTCCTACTCTTTGCTCTCAGGATAAATGGAGCCAAAAGACTTAGATTAATATCAAGTTCTGAATGGGATCTTAGAGCTATTTCTGTCCAGATTTTCATAAACATAGGGACCTTTGAATTATCAGGCTATAAATAAGTTCTAAATGGAGGGGGCAAAAGCAAAAAGTAGAAATTTTTATGTTTGATTTTTAATCATGATTAATTGACTTTATTGATTATTATAAATACTAACATTATAAAAGTGTAGATCTTTGTAAAACAATGTCATATTGTAAGAAAGAAGTTGCATAATCCTTTTGAGAATATTAAACCAAGTGTTCAGGTGCCATCTAATTTCTTGTTTAATCCAGAACTTTGGTGTGCATCATCTTGAGGAATAGGATTTTGAAGTCCAGACAGACTAAGAGAAAACTGATCCAAATGTGTGTGTTTATATTTCTGCTTTTGTTGTAAAAATCAAAGTGTGATTGCTGGTTTAAAATGGTAAAACTAATAATGTTCATGGACTCGATTATAAATTTTCTAATTGTATGGGAAGAATCCAATAAACATAGAATTAATTGATTTGCAAATCCTCAAAGAGCTACAGGATCAGGTAGTGGTATGTTCTGATTCAACAGCATCATAATGCAGCATTTTATATGTGTGGCTAATGGATATTTTCATGAATGTTTGCTAGCTAGTCAGCCAATACAGAGAAATATTAGGTAGCGTAATTACTCACAGTTGTGTTTAATAAAATGAGAGAAAATTATCAAATGACACTAATAATAATAAACCTATAGCAGGCTAAATATTCAATGATAATTACAAGTATTAATCTAGCTTTCTTCCCTGATTATGACTCTTCTCTCCTTTATCATAATGGGAGTAGCAGATTGTCTGTAGTGAATTGTGAAAACGCAGCAGTGACTTTGGCAGTGAAGGCCTCCCATCAATTTTGATAGGTTAAAATGATTCTGGTTGGTCTTGAGCAAATGTGTCATTTTTTTTTTTCTGTGTGTGTCATAAAAGAAAGAAGCAATAGTAAATTCTTTCTGTTATTCCATGGAGCCAATAAAATCATACTGCCAACAAGAGGCTGTTGACACCATAGGTGTAGTTAACTGTCTTGAAATACTACGCCTGGAAATAAAATCCTAATATTTCACATAACCTCTTTTTTTAAAAGAAACAAAACAAAACAAAACAAAACAAAACAAAACAACTATACTGCTTACATTTAGGGCCCTGCTGTTGTGTAACTATTTTTGAACATGTCTTCTGTAAGTGTGTATATATATATATATATACATATTTTTCTGTGCAATAAATTCATTTAGAGATAAATTTGGATTGCAAATTATTTTGGGGGAGGCGTGGTATTTGTGGCTAGTCTTACAAGTAAAAAGGACTAAAAGAAAGAAGAAAAACATTTTTTATTACAGCATATTTACATCTGTCCAAAGTACTTATCTACTATAATACTGACTAATGTATAATACTGTACACAAAGAAAGAAGTTAAATGAGTTATAATTCAGTCAATGTATAGCTGGCCATTTTAAAACTTACCACTGAATCTTTCTGGTATGAAATGTGATATCTGGCAATCTGGTCCAGTTCATTACATCAGGTCATTTGTATGTTCTTATTACCATTTTGATAGCATAGCACATTTTATAACCCAGACATTTTACAATGGAACTATGATGCATGTATTTTCAAAAGTATAGACATACATGAAGCTATGAGGTCAAAAAAGATGAATGTCCGTAGTACCATATAGACTCAACAAATAAAAGTGTCCAAGGGTCTGAGTGTGACTTATGAATATTGTATAAGATTAGGCCAACATGTGGTTTTGATATAAATAATCTGTTCTTAAATTAGAATTACAATCGTTGAGTACAGTGTTGAAAATGGCAGATAGATTTTAGCTATCTTTGCTCACTAGGGAAAATGGAAAAATGTTTAGTTTGGTCAGATTTTCACTTAACTTCTGAAAAATCTTACGTTTGAGAGAACCCTTCTGAAATAAGAATCCTTAAAGACATAACCCCTTTGGCACAAGTTTTCAAGAAACTTGTTTGATGTTGTAGACAATTCTATGGCACACGTACTGTTCTAGATGTTTCATGCCAATAATATGTAAGCCATACCAAGGCGACATATACATATAGAGATGTTCCTCAGCTTACAAGGGGGCTATGTACAGAGAAACACATAAAAAATTGAAAATGCATTTAATACCCCAAAACTATCAAATATCATAGCTTACCTTAAGCTTATTTAAACATACTCAGAACACTTACATTTGCCTGCATTTGGGCAAAATCATCTTAAGCAAAGCCTATTTTATAACAAAGTATCAAATATCACATGCAATTTATTAAATATTACACTAAAAAAAGAAGAATATATATATTCTATATATATATTCTATATATAGAATGCTTGTAAGAATATCAGGTGTTCACCCCTGTAATCTTCTAGCTGACTGGAAGCTGTGGCTCACTGCCGCTGCCCAGAATCACAAGATGGCACCATATAGAACAAGAGTTTCAGGTGGTAGGTGTTGTAAGTTTTACCCAAACTGACATTGGTTTTTGTCATCATATATGTCAAGTAGTTTTCTCAGGTTTATTTTTAGAATATCCTTGTATAATGAATATTTACACTGATATCTAGTATAAAAATCTTGCAATTTAACATTAGAAACATTAAGATATTGAAAATCAATCTATTTCTTTAATTCATTGAAGACATTTTTGGCTTGTTTCCAGTACTTTCTTACTGGTTAAAAAGTGAATTTGAAGTAGTCTGGATTTCATTATTATATGGCACTTTCCCTTTGATGAATACAAAGATGATATTCTATATTAGCTATCTGAGAAGAATTTATTTTTTTAATTTTATTTATTTGTAAGATAGAGAGTGAGAGAGAGCACAAGCAGGGGGAGCAGCAGGATGAGGGAGAAGCAAACTCCCGGCTAAGCAGGGAATCTGTTGCAGAACTGAGTCCCAGGACCCTAAGATCATGACCCGAGCTAAAGGCTCAGGCGTTTAACTGACTGAGCCACCCAGGTGTCCCAATCTGAGAAGAGTTCTGTATGCTATTCCTATTAATATGCAGTTTAAAGTCTAGGTAATTAACTTAATATTTTAGTGGCTATTGCATAGATAGCACTATGTTCCAGGCAGAGAGTAAGAAAGAAATATTAAATCAACCATATTCTATGCATTCTAAATGAAAATAATTAATCGATCATACAAATCCTTCTATTTATGGAATATCAACTTATAAGCTTTCCTCCATATGAACAATGCCAAATACCAGAATAAAGGGTCATCTAATACAAATAAAGGATAGAATTAAAGAATTCTGGTAAGCCATTTAATTTTGAAAAATGGTGTTCTATTGTTGCTGAGTTGTGGTTTTCAGTTACATAATATCTGATAAGTGTAGAAGTAACATGAGTGTTACGTGAGATGAGAAATGGTATATAATTAAGATATTTTTAAAAGTACAGATAAACACAAATTTGTAAACATAGCATTATGGAGGAGTAAAAATAAATGATAGCTACACACTCTAAAGTGAATAAAACTTGGAAAGCTAATAGAGAAGTAAAACAAGGACAGTGCAAAAAGTATGGTACATTTTTATGAAGTTCAAACAAATTCTGTGAAACCATAGATGGACTTAAAGATACTATTATGTATCAAATATTGTAAAAATTAAGCAAGGAAATAGCAAACATAAAACAACCAAAGCATACAAACTTGGGTAGATACAAGAGGTGTGATCATGTTCTACTTCATAAAGAGATGAGTTAATAGATAAATACAAGTAACTAGACTTTTTAGAAGTTAATAAAACGTTGCCTGTTATTTCTTAGTAATATAAAATATATGGTTTTCTAACAAAAACGTTTATCTTAAAATATTTAAAAATAAATTTTAGGCTACTCCTAAGGTTATATTTACTTTTCCACTGTAGGAAAAGCTGGTTGTTGTAGTTGTATTTGTTTGTTTGTTTTAGTCTCCTCCTAGTTTTTATTATTATAATGTGGAATGAGGAATGTTAGATTGAAAAGTGAATTATTTTATAGACAAAAATCATTACTTGATTCACCTCCTGGTACAGCAGATGGAACTCCTGAAAATATGCCCTTTTGCATTATGGAAGAGTAACAGTTATGCTTACTTCTGAAACATACTTGGTGGTGGCCCTAAATAGTGACACCATAGTAAACATTTTGAATATTTGCAATTAATTTTTATAGTCATAGGGCTCCAAAAGGCACTGCAGGTATCTTAGCAGGTGTTTCAATAAGGCTAAAATTTGCCTGACTGTTTAAAAATATTAGCAAGGCACAAAACATGGCAGAAGTATTGTCCTCAGATATTATTTTTTTCCATATGCTCCTGATTCCAGACATGACAAGTTATTTTTCAAATATTTATTATAAAAGTTTTTATTTATTTATTTGACAGAGATCACAATAAGGCAGAGTCAGGCAGAGAGAGAGAGGAGGAAGCAGACTCCCTGCTGAGCTGAGAGCCCGATGTGGGCCTCGATCCAAGGATCCTGGAATCATGACCTGAGCCGAAGGCAGATGCTTTAACCTACTGAGCCACCCAGGCTCCCCCATGACAAGTTATTTTGATAGATGTATATACAGTGTATTTTCCAGTTATAAGAAAAATGGTTCTGCTATTTTTAACCTTTTTAAAAATTAAATAATTTTTTTCATTGAAATTTTATTTTATTTTTTTTTTAAAGATTTTATTTATTTATTTGACAGACAGAGATCACAAGTAGGCAGAGAGGCAGGCAGAGAGAGATAGGAGGAAGCAGGCTACCCGCTGAGCAGAGAGCCCGATGCTGGGCTCGATCCCAGGACCCTGAGATCATGACCTGAGCCAAAGGCAGCGGCTTAACCCACTGAGCCACCCAGGTGCCCCTGAAATTTTATTTTTTTAATGTTTTACTTTTCTTTTCTTTTTTTTTTTAAAGATTTTATTTATTTATTTGAGAGACAGAGATCACAAGTAGGCAGAGAGGCAGGCAGTGAGAGAGAGAGAGAGAGGGGGAAGCAGGCTCCCTGCGGAGCAGAGAGCCCGATGCGGGGCTCAATCCAAGGACCCTGAGATCATGACCCGAGCTGAAGGCAGCAGCCCAACCCACTGCGCCACCCAGGCGCCCCAATGTTTTACTTTTCAATATACTACTTAGAATATAAAACCTATTCCATTTTGTAAGATGTTTACCATTTAAAAAATGGTAATTTTCTCATTGTGTCTTCCCCTCACATTGCTTTATTTTGAATAAAAAATTTCACAATAAACATAACTGATGCTTTCCTTCTGATGGTCCCTCTGTTGGTCATATTGTATATGAGCCATGACAATTAGTTTTACAAAATTTATTGATGTTTGTTGATATGTTTTATCATAACTAATTTTCCCTCCCTTATCTAGATTCCCCAGCTTTCAGACAGGTGGACACTTTAATAAACCATACCCAAGGGATGTATCAAGTACTTCTTAGACATTCTCTCAGATCCTTGAGGTCTCATTTTGCCTAGGGATTTGCAATAGGTTCTGCCAGAGGCACCACTGTGACAACTGATGTCCATGGTCTAATTCCTGCTAAGCTCAAGAGGTCACTGGTTTCCAAGTTTATCTATAAAATTAATGCATTCCAGCAAGTTCTTTTTTTTTAATATTAACAAACTTATTTTAAAGTTTATATGGAGAGGCAAAGACTCACAATAGTCAACATAGTGTTGAAGGAGAACAAAGACTGAGGACTGACTTCAAAGTTTACTAAAGCGATTGGGCGCCTGGGTGGCTCAGTTGGTTAAGCCTCTGCCTTCCGGCTCAGGTCATGATCCCAGGGGCTAGGGATCGAGTCCCGCATTGGGTTCTCTGCTCAGCAGGGAGCCTGCTTCTCCTCATCTCTCTCTCTGGCTGTCTCTCTGCCCATTTGTGATCTCTCTCTCTGTCAAATAAATAAATAAAATCTTTAAAAAAAGTTTACCATAACGATAATTGTAAGCATGATATTGTAATACCACAGAGAGACTAGATTAAAGCAACAGAATATATATTATCAATTATATTTTATATTTAATAGAAAAGCAAAAGCAATACAAGAGAGCAAAATACAATCTTTTAAACAAATGGTTCTGTAGCAATGGTGAAGCTAAATCTAAAAATATAAAATAAAATAAATCCAGGCAGATATCCTACACTCTTCACAAAAATTAACTCAGATTGGATTATAAACCTAAACATGAAACATGTAGAAGGTAATATAGAAGAAAATTTAAATGACCTTGGTTTTCGCAATAACTTTAGCTACAAAAGCACAAGCACTGAATTTAAAAATGTCTACTCTGTGAAACACAATGCCAAGAGAATGAAAAGGCAAAGCACAGACTATGAGAAAAAATTTGCAAAATACACATCTGGCAAAGGACTGTTAATCAAAAATACACAAAGACCCCTAAAAACTCAACAATGGGGGAAAAACCTGATTAAAAATGAGCCAAAGGCCTTAGCAGATACCTCACCAAAGAAAATATTACAGATGGCAAATAAGCATATAAAAAGATGCTTCACATCATATGTCATCAGGAAAATGCAAATTAAAACAAAAAAGAGACACCAGTACATACCCAGAATCCAGAGCACTGACAACAGAACACGAAATGTTGGTGAGGATGTGGAGCAACAGGAATGTTCTTCCATGTGTATTGAGAATAAAGAATGGAAAACAACTTGGCAGTTTCTTACAAAACTAAACATATTCTTGCCAGATGATTCAGCAGTAGCAGCTCTTGGTATTTATCCAAAGAAGATGAAATCTATACCCACAAAGATGTCTATAGTAGTTTTATTCATAACTGACAAAAGCTTGGAAGCAACCAAGATATCCTTCCATAAGTGAAAGGTCAAAGAAAGTGTAGTACATGCAAACAATGGAATATTATTTAATGCTAGAGAAATGAATTACCAAGCTATGAAAAGATATGGATATAAATATTTAATAAATATTTGATTTTAGGCTTCTACCAGTCTAACAATAGTATTAGTATATTTTAACAGTGAATGCTCAGCATTCATGAATTTACCTAATAAAACATTTTGGGTTCAATATTTTAAATACTTCAACCTCTATGATTATATTCCTAATAATTTTGAATTGGGGTAAATAAACCTTAATTTTTTGTAACTTGTTTCTTATTGCAAGAGAGCTCAATGAAATTTTAGAAAATAAAAATTTACAAAAAAAAAGTTTAGTTTATTATTGCCAAATAATTTAAAACTTTATCTTATATTCAAATACATATATTATTCTAAATTGATTTATATGCTACTAAAACCAAAAACTTTTAGTTATACTAGATTTCATATCCTGCAATCAATGCCAGAAATCCATCTGGCAATGATTTGTCTTAAATAGAGTTAAGATGGGTGTTATTACAATGCAAGATGGAAACAAAGATAGTATAACAATAGGTGATACATAACTTTTCCGTTTTGATCAAGTTACTAATCTACAAAAGGCTTTTATCAGTGACAGACTTGGGAATTTAACAAAACTTTTAAACTAGCATGTGCGACTCATTCCTAGAAAACAACACAATCAATAACACTTTATTTAGATTAAATCATGACTATTTCTCCATTTGAATAAAAAAGGTAGCAATCCCAATAAGTTTATTGAACATGAAAAGTTGAAATGCTATAATGCTCCTAAGGAATTAAATGATCCAGTCAAGAATTACAAAAAAAGGATATAAATTACCAAAGTGTTTGTATAATTGTAATGTACAACTGCCCATTATCGTTCCATAGTGTAGGCTTGTACAAGAACTCTATAAAAGAACTCCACTTCTAAACTGTGGAAAATATGTTCCCTTTCCCCCTATATACAACTATTAAGCCATTCATTTAGCTTTTAAAATATCCACTTAATACAGGCTTTTTACACATTTGAACAGGCAGCAGGGCTCTATTCTTATCGCTTACATCTGAAGGATAGACTTCTAGCGTAAGAGGTAAAGCCCATAAAGGAGCCCAATAATAACAACAAAATACAGTTTAGTGAGCCCTTACAATCTGCCAGCTACCTTTCTGAGAATACTTCAATTAATAAAACATATAAAATACCTGACCACAAAGAGCTCACATTCTTTTGAAATATAATAGTGAAATAAACCAATAATAGAGGGGCACCTGGGTGGCTCAGTCCATTGAGTGACTGCCTTTGGCTTGGGTCATGATCTCAGGGTCCTGGGATGTAACTCCCCAGCAGGCTTTCTAGGCAGTGGGGTGTTTTCTTCTTCCTCTGCGCACCCTCCCAATTCTCTCTCTCTCTGTCTCAAATAAGAAAATAAACCAGTAATAGAATAATGATTGATGGTTGATGGTGTTAAGTAATACAAAGAAATGCAAGAAAGGTAAAAGCCATTGGGGAATGCTGGGATGAAAGTTAATTTTATTTTGTTTTGGGTGGTTATATCTCATTTATGAGATGTTATTTGCACAAAGACCCAGGAAGTGAACGAGAGTGTTATACAAATATTAAAGGAAAAGATTGCTCTAGGCAGAGCAAGTAAGTATATAGACTTTGTGTGAACAGCTTGTCTGTTACTTTTGAGGAAAAGCAAGGAGGCCAATGAGGAGTTCATAGTGGTGGAGAGAGGAAGAACGTATTGATGTATGACCTTCTAGTACATTGAAACGCCTTCAGTTTTTATTTAATATGAAAGGGGAAGATACCAAAAGTCTTTCAACAGCAGAATGAAATCATATGACTTGATTTTTAGGTTAAATTGCTGTACCAAAATAAATTTGCATGGAGAAAGGAGTGCAGTATGTGTGGAAGTGGGGTTATCAATCAAGTCAATAATTCAGGAACATATGATGGTGTTTTTAGCATGCTGGGTGGTAATAGAAGTGGTGAGGTATGGTTTTCATTGTGTATATATTTTGATGGTGAATATTCTGGTGAACAGGATGGGGTATGTGCAGGACAGACATCAACATTTATTTTACCTGCACAAACAGAAGGGTGGAGTCTTCATTCCCTGATATGGAGAGAACTCTGAGTTCAAATGTTCTTTCTCATTAAATGGCATAGTGATGATGAGGATATAGTCAGACAGTGAAAGAGAGCAGTAAGCATAGTGTTAAGCAGTAAGACATTATAATACATTTGAATATCAAAAAACGTTGTGTTGGATCATCTGTTTATGTGAGTAAATAAATAAATAAAGCTTCCTGGGGTTCTGATAGAGGTAAAGAAGACTGCTATATGATCCAAAGGGGCACGTGCACCAAATGTTTATAGCATTAATATCCACAATAGCCAAACTATGGAAAGAACCTAGATGTCCATCAACAAATGAAATATATATATATATAAATATTTATATATATATATATATATACACAATGGAATACTATTCAGCCATCAAAAGAAATGAAATCTTGCCATTTGCGTTGACATGGATGGAACTGGAGGGTATTATGCTTAGCAAAATAAGTCAACCAGAGAAAGGCACTATCATATGATCTCCCTGATATGAGGAAATGGAGGTGCAATGTGGGGGGTTTGGGGAACAGGAAAAGAGTAAATGAAACAAGATGGGATCAGGAGGGAGACAAACCATAAGAGACTCTTAATCTCACAAAACAAACTGAGAGTTTCCGGGGGGGGGGTGGGGAGGTTAGGGAGAGGGTGGTGGGGTTATGAACATTGGGGAGGGTATGTGCTGTGGTGAGTGCTGTGAAGTGTGTAAACCTGGCGATTCACTGACCTGTACCCCTGGGGCTAATAATACATTATATGTTAATTAAGAAGAAGAAAGAAGAAGAAGAAGAAGAAGAAGAAGAAGAAGAAGAAGAAGAAGAAGAAGAAGACTACTATAAATCAAATGCTATGGTTTTCAGCATAGAGTGTGTAATCAGGCATATTTTATTAAAGTAACCAAGTAAAATGAGGTCGAAAATTGGAATAACAGAAAACATAAAAATCAGAGATTTTAAAAAGAGATATGGGACAGTGTAGAGAATATAGTCAATGATATTATAATAGTGTTATATGGTGACAGATGGTGGCTATATTTGTAGTGATCATAGAATAATGTATGGAGATATTGAAAACCTGAAACCAATGTAACACTGACTATCAACTACACTCAAATAAAAAAATAGTAAAAGGAAACATTTTAATTTAAAAAGATAAAAAGAGGGACAAGAATTTGAAAAGTGAATTTCAAAAAGAGTAAAGATGAGGCTAAGACATACTCTGAACCTTGAGGAAAACACCATTTTGAAAATTCTTCCCATTTTGAGAAAACTCAAATGAATCAATACCATAAAAGAACCCATTTTAACCGAGAGATGTAATGAATGCTCAAGAAATAATTTTATGACAGGATAATTCTTCCCTATGAAACAGCATACAGAAACCCGGGGAAACACCTGGAAGCCAAATAAACTATACTGAAAATAAGAATTAGGAAAAAGATAAATGATGAAAGATAAGAAAATTAGACCTGCGACAGAGACCTAGTGAAGAGAATTTTTAGCTTGTGGTTTAATGTTTTTGAGGATAATCTAGAGTTCATAACTGCCTTGAGGCAGGCTGGTTGTAGGCAGTTTAGGCAGACCCCTAAGAGAGGCCTACTTTGGGCAGGTGGTGTTGGAGGAGGCCATTGGGCTGGACAAAGACAAATCCAACCATTTGACTAAAGTGTCTGTGAAGATGTTGAAGTCAGATGCAGCAGAGAAAGACCTGTCAAACCTAATCTCAGAAATGGAGATGATGAAGATGATTGGACAGCACAAGGACACCATCAACCTGCTGGGTCCTGCACACAGGATGGTCCTTCGTACACTATCATGGAATATGCCTCCAAAGACAACATACAGGAGTACCTGCAGGCCCAGAGGCCTCCTGACCTGGAGTACTGTTACAATATCAGCCACAATGCAGCAGAGCAACTCTCCTCCAAGCACCCGGTATTCTTTGCCTACCAGGTAGCCTGAGGCATGGAGTACCTTGCCTCCAAGAAGTGCATACACCAAGACCTGGCCACCAGGGAAGTGCTGGTGACAAAGGACAACATGATGAAGATCTCAGACTTCAGCCTTGCCAGAGATATCACCACATCAATTACTATAAAATGAGAACCAATAGTGGACTGCCTGTGAACTGGATGGTCTCTAAGGCCATGTTTGACCAGATCTACATCCACCAGAGTGACTTCTGGTCTTTTGGGGTGATCCTGTGCAAAATTTTCACTCTGGAAGCCTCCCATATCCTGGAGTGCCTGTGGAGGTGGTTTTTAAGCTGCTGAAGGAGTCATTTGATGGATAAGCCAATAAGTGCACCAGAGAGTTATACACAATAATGAGGGGTGGCTGGCATGTGGTACCTTCAAGCTGATGGTAGAAGACCTGGATCATACTGTGTCCTTGACCTCCAACCAGGAGTAACCGGACCTGTCCTTGGCCCTGGAACAATACTGTCTATGCTTTCCCAACACCCAAAGCTTCACCTGCTCCTCAGAGAAGAATTCCACCTTCTCTCATGTGCCGTTGCCCAAGGAGGCCTATCTGCCCTGACACCCAGCCCAGCTTGCCAATGGTGGACTCAAATGACTAGTATCCCTATTACTCCTGTCCAGATTCCGTCATAAGCTGTAACCCTTACCCCCCACCCTCTCTGCAAGACTCACTGCCTTCTCCTTTGTCCCTTTCCTACTGGCAGGAGCCAGCTGCCTACCTGAGGCCTTCACCCCTTGAAGTTCACCTCTCTTCCCCTTCCTCTTCCTCCTCCTTACAACCTGCTCATGAAAGAAAGGAACAGAGAGGCAGGTACTTGCTCGTGGCTACTTCCTTCCCTCCCATATGTTGGACCAAGACCCCTCCCTGTCATCTGGTACTGCCTAGATGTCGAGGGAGTTGGAGATGAGGCATGCCAGTGAAAGCTGTCAGAGCTTTCCTGTTTTGGTTTTGTCTGCTTAGCATAACATGTAAGACTGAGTTCTGGTGGCAGGGACCTAGTCCTTGGGGCTATAGCACTAGCGAGGGGATGTCAACTGCTCTGGGCCTTGGCTAAGAGCAAGCCCTGCTCCAGAGATATGGTGCCAAGGGCTTATTAATTTTGATACTAATTTGCTTTGCTGACCAAATACCTGGTATCAAAAGATGGGAAGGCAAAGACTGGAAGCAGTGTTGTGACCATGGGGTCCAGCCCCAAACTATGAAGAAAACACAAAGTGTATAAATCTGAGTAAGTATATATTTACACACCTTTTTAAATAGGTTGTTATCAAAGATTTAATCAATGGGTAATATGCTCCTCGTGGCT
Organism: Mustela nivalis; assembly: GCF_964662115.1. Lineage (NCBI taxonomy): Eukaryota > Metazoa > Chordata > Mammalia > Carnivora > Mustelidae > Mustela > Mustela nivalis. The sequence continues at coordinate 479,722 of NW_028136326.1, forward strand.
GGGAAGCATCAGTTGCCATATATTAAAAACAAAGAAAAGAGGTGTCTGGGTGGCTTCCTCCAAGAAGTGTCCCTTCTTTTCAGGTCATGATCCCAGGGTCCTGGGATGGAGCCCCACATCAGGCTCTCTGCTCAGTGGGAAACCTGCTTCTCCTTTTCCCTCTGCCCTGCTTATAGTTCCTCTTCCTGTCTCTCTGTCTGTCAAATAAATAAAATATTTAAAAAAAAACAAGAAAGAAACAAAATGTTTTTAAAAGGTCTTTTTTTTTTTTTTAATTTTAAAGGGGTGCCTGGATGACTTAGTTGTTTAAGCAGATGTTTGCCTTTGGCTGAGGTCATGATTCCAGTGTACAGGGATCCAGCCCTGCATGGGACTACTTGCACCCCAAGGAGCTTGCTTCTTCCTCTCCCTTTGCACATGATTCCCCCTGTTTGTGTGCTTCTTCTCTCTCTCTCTCTCTTGCTGTCAATAAATAAAATAAAATCTTTTACTAAATAAATAAATAAATTTCTAAACCTACTTTCAGTTTAAGTCCCTTAACAAAAATTGCTACTGCTTCATTAAAAAAAAAAAAAAAGATAATTTAGAAAGATGCTTCCAGAGTTAAAAAGTTGTTTTGTTTCTTTGTCAGGATTCAATATAGAAGTGCTTTAAAAAGTAAAAGAAAAAATATGCTATATTAACTCTAATCATACTATAACTTTGGTGGTTATATCAAGATAATGAAAAGTGATTTTAAAGCAAATTTCATTATCAGACATAAAGATCAACTCAAAATTACAGAAGAGTAAAAGGATGAATTCATCAGGGAGTGTAAAAATTCTTTTTTTTTAAAGATTTTATTTATTTATTTGACAGAGAGAGATCAGAAGTAGGCAGAGAGGCAGGCAGAGAGAGAGAGAGGAGGAGGAAGCAGGCTCCCTGCTGAGCAGAGAGCCCTATTCGGGACTCGATCCCAGGACCCTGAGATTATGACCTGAGCTAAAGGCAGCGGCCTAACCCACTGAGCCACCCAGGCGCCCCAGGAGTATAATAATTCTTGACTTTTAATAAGTAACAACAGATTTGGGGATATATAGGGAAAAACTAAGAACAAAAATCATAACTTCTACCTTGGATGACAAATGGAAAATAATTTCAACACCCTTATTTTAAGATTACATAGACAAATGGTCATCATATTGGTAAGATATGTAAGACTTGAACAAAATGATCAACTAACTAGATATGCTTGATATTACATTACAGTAACGGAACTAACTGAGGTCAGTCTTTGGTGAATCACAGAAACAGGTGGAGTTGTCAAACAAAGGAATCTTTGTTTACAACATACAAGGAGTTCACAGGGAATAAGTTCCAAAGCCTTGACTGTTTGAACAGGAGAGAGATTTTTATTTAGTATTTAAAATGAATACTCAGAAGGGAGAGTTTTATTATCCCATGTATGGTTGGTCATAAGGTTGTGGATGCATGCACATCCACATATGTATTTGTGCAATATGTATTGCATGTTCACCTGAATGAAGCTTGTATTCCACCGAGGGCAGAAACGTCAACGTTAGAATAAAGCAGAGGTAACTGTTGGACAAGGGAAAGGGACTCTGCAGGCTTCAAGAGCAGATAGAAACTAGATGGGGTCTTGGGCTCATTTTCTGGGAAAAGGAATGCAAGGCCTTGATTGCTTTTGAAATAGCACTAGGAGTTTTACCACTGACTTATTGTCTCAATAGCTTAGGCTATTTCCTGGTCTGGTGGTGACTGTTAGTTTTCCCATTGCCTTGTTCCCTCAAAATCCTTAAGGAGTGAGGTTTTTGCATTTCTTTTTAAGAACCTCCCAGGAAGTTTTGGAAGAAGTGTGCTTGGGCAAGTACACAGGTGGGGTATAGATCATTGAAAATAGCTGGGGACAAAAAATGACTTTTCTTATGTCAGGAAAACTATATCTCTTCTTTAATTTTCTAGGAACCTCTAACTCTTTCTGCTGATGTTACCAGCAGGCATCTGAGATATTACTGATTGTTCTCTTGAACCTAAGGAAAAAGAAATGTAGAAAGCAAAAGACAAAACTTTAAAATCTATCCTCCAACTCATCAATTCACTGCAGCCACCTCTCTGTCTTTCCCTTTCTCTTTTTCTCTCTTTCTCTTTCTCTCTCACTTTCTCTCTCACATACGCACAACACACGCAAATCAACTTAAAACAATTTTTAATTTTCCCTATTCCATTTTAATATACTTGAGGCATGATCATTTTCTTAGTAAATACAAGGAAAAAAAATCTAGGATTCCATCATTCTGTGTGATTAAAGTATTGAGGAATTTACTTCCAATAGCACTTATAAAAACATATTTTATTTAAGGAATATTATATAATCAGGTGCCTGCATTTTTCTTATTCTCTAACTAGTGTTATTTGGCAATTAATATTTTGTCAATCAATATTCCCCTATACCTGAATGTGTGGGCAGTGAGAGATGAGTTAGAGGCAAGGATGGTGAACACTCCCAACAACTGCAGACTACATATATCTTAAGCCATGATTTTCTTTGCAAAGGTCAACATTGATAATGTTGTAGTCATACCTCCGTGTACCAGGAAAGAAGTAGCATATTTCTTGAAAGACACAGCTATCAAAGCTCCATTGAGAAACCGTAAAGATGGAGAAGGGATTTGCAAATTAAATATCTGATAATGGACATCTACTCTGATTATTTAAAAATGAATAAAAATAAAAAACCTTACTAATAACCAAACAGAGTATCCAATTTTACATGTGAAGGAAATAATGGAAGAGACATGTCACCAAAAGTATATGGATGGCTTATAGGCACATGGCCAATTTCTCAACATTTAAACATTAAAGAAATAAAAATTAAAATCATAATGAGACATGCTTACATATCTATTAGAATGGCTAAAATTATAAAGGCTAATTGTACTTGGTCTGAGCTAGATTGAGAAGCAACAAAAAATCTAAACTGTTGTTGGCATATATCATGATACAACCACTTTGGAAAATAGTTTCAAAATTTTTTTAAATGAAAAATATGTTGCAGTTACACAAATAGCCATTTTATTCTAGGCATTTAACCAAGAAAAACAAACCCTATGTTCATACAAGGACTTGTATATGAATTTCATAGCAGCTTTATTTTTAAGAATTGAAAACAGTGGAAATGTTCATCAATGTCCATCAATAGAGCAAAGACAATTGGAGAATCTCAAAGTAATGATGCTGAGAAAAGAAAATCCAGGCAATGAATAGTATATACTGTGTGATTCCATGACTACAAAAAATCTAAAATACAAATTTATATATAGTCACAGTCATCAAATATATGGTGTGATTTTAGTGCCTTCTTCTGTGCTCCCATAGCTTCCTACACTTGAATCTCCGAGCATTTCTTACACCATGTGAAAATATGAACTCTTTCTCTTTATTCTGTCTTACTAGAATAAGAATCCTTGAAAGTTTATGGACATTTGAACTCTCAGTTATTAGCAAAAATTCGATCACACAGTAAGTTTCCAAATATAAAAGCCAGAGTTTTACAATGACTTCTAAGCTTTACATGATCTAGCCACTCATTTAACCTCTGTGACCTCTTTCCCTGCTACTCTTCAGTCACTCACAATGGCCTCCTTGCTATTCCTCAGATATGCCAGGCATGATCCAACCTTATGGCCTTCAAGATAGCCAATTCCTTTGTCTGGAGTGACCTTATTGCTGATAGTTCTGCGCAAATTCATCACCTTTCCATACATTTGTTCAATTGTCAGCTTCATTGTAACTGCCCTGATCTTTCTATTAAAAATTTTAACTCCCCATCCCCTGCCTAGCAACCTTGATTTTTCTCACCCTGATCGAATTTTTCTTTTTCCCCATTGTACTCTTCCTTTTTGAATGCACTATGCCATTTTTATTAAGGTTTATAGCTTTGAATTGTCTCACCCATTAAAATAAAAGTTCTACAAAGCCAAGTATTTCATTTACCAGTGTAGTCTGAAGTAATATCTGCCATATAATAGTTCAGTACACAACTGGTAAATTTCAAAATAAATTAATGTTGAGAGTATACTGAATTTCATAAGTCATTTCAATATTTTTTTCCAAAAAAATAAACTATGTAAAACATACCTTAAATTTACTTTCAAAATATTTTATAGCATATAATGGACAATATACATAAGCCTTAAAGAAACAATCCTATAATTAACCATTTCATACCTACTTAAAAACTGCATAATACCACACTCTTAGATCCTCTTTGAATGCTCTAAAATAACCCTTCAAAGGAAATACATTTTTAAAAATCACAGATTTGGGGCACCTGGGTGGCTCAGTGGGTTAAGCCGCTGCCTTCGGCTCAGGTCATGATCTCAGGGTCCTGGGATCGAGTCCCGCATCGTGCTCTCTGCTCAGCAGGGAGCCTGCTTCCTCCTCTCTCTCTGCCTGCCTCTCTGCCTACTTGTGATCTCTCTCTGTCAAATAAATAAATAAAATCTTTAAAAATAAAAATAAAAATAAAAATAAAAATCACAGATTTTTTGGCAAATAATTTAATCAAATAAAAGTTTCATTCATCTATGTAGATCATAATAAATGTTTTTAATAAGCATGAAATTATAACTCTGAAGTGTGCTAAAATGAAACCACCTGCTAAGGGTGAGAGAACAAAAATAAACATCCTTTTTCCAAATAAGAGGAATTTATTACCTTTGAATCAAAGCATGTGGATTTGTTTTAACTGGCAATAAAGCAATATGGAGACACAAACCATAGAAAGTCATATTTTAGATTTCCAAAAGACTTCTAAGTGAAGAGTATACATTTTTTAATTGCTACATAATGCTACATAATGACAAGATGACAGGTTGTGACAAATAGCATTTTAAAAGCTCTACTCATAATGGAACGGAAGATGTCATTTCCCTATAATTTTATATATGTCTTTAATTTACTATATCTGGATACAACATATTACCAAACAGATGTTCATCAAAGACTAAATCATTTTTAATGGAACATAATAATTTGAACCTACATCTATTAATCATTTTTTTCGATCTAACATTTATAGTCTCGCTAAACATTTTATCAGTTGTTGACAAAATTCAAAATAAATAGGATAAAAAGTCGTGTTTGGGGGCGCCTGGGTGGCTCAGTGGGTTAAGCCGCTGCCTTCGGCTCAGGTCATGATCTCAGGGTCCTGGGATCGAGTCCCGCATTGGGCTCTCTGCTCAGCAGGGAGCCTGCTTCCTCCTCTCTCTCTGCCTGCCTCTCTGCCTACTTGTGATCTCTCTCTGTCAAATAAATAAATAAAATCTTTAAAAAAAAAAGTCGTGTTTGGAAAAGTAGATTTCTTTTCAAATTGGCATTTAAATGAAAATATTTGCTGATATTTTTAAAACTTTAAATGTAATTTTATATATATCTGACCTATCAGATGATATAAAATTTTTGGAGAAAATATGACATATTTTTTTATCTTGGTTGAAGGTATTAATAAAGAGCAACTGTTTGTATTATTTGTATTGTGATATCTTAGTTAATAAACATGAATAACTGGTATAAAATATGTTTTTTTAAAAATTTTATTTATTTACTTGACAGAGATCATAGGAAAGCAGAGAGGCAGCCAGAGAGAGAGGAATGGAAGCATGCTCCCAGCTGAGAAGAGAGCCCACTGTGGGACTCAATCCCAGGAACCTGGAATCATGACCTGAGCCGAAGGCAGAGATTTTAACCCACTGAGCCACCCAGGCGCCCTAAAATATGTTTTTTTTTTTAATATAGAAGTATAGTTCTTGCCAAAATATGGAACTAGCTGGAACTGAATGCCTCCTTCAAAGTCAGCTCTGGAGAAATTATGCAAGTGTAATATGGAACTATTTCAGATATTAACCAAAAACAAAGAAATGATGATAAACGCCTTAAAATACTCAAAGTTGCCCTTGACTGGTATGTTTCAAGCTCTATTCCTGGTTTGAAGACAGGTTTTAACAGGCCTGTCACTGTAGAAATCCGCTGGATGTTTAGAGGCTATCAGAACTGTACAAAACCTTGAAGGGGTAAAGACTTGAAAATTCTTTAGAGAGATTAGCTCCCTAAGGCATTATTCCTCCACACATTTTCCTCCAATCAATTAAGACTGATGGATGAGGGGCACCTGAGTGGCTCTCTCATCACGTGGGTGGTGGGTTAAGCCTCTGCCTTCATCTCAAGTCATGGTCTCTGGGTCCTGGGATCCAGCCCCACATCGGGCACTGCTCAAAAGGAAGCCTGCTTCCCTCCCTGCTTGCCTGCCTCTCTGCTTACTTGTGATCTCTCTCTCTCGCTCTCTTTCTCTCTCTCTGTGTCCAATAAATAAATAAAATCTTTTAAAAAAGGCTGATGGATGATAAATTATGAAAACTGCTCCCTCCAAATGATGCTTCTTCATAAGGATTTAAGAATTTAAAATGGAAACTTGACCGTAGGATTTATCTTATAGAATAACATCAAGTGAAGGCAGTTATTATTAGTTCTGAAGTATTGGTGATTCTGAATTCTTGGCCTCATTAGTAAATTTATTTTTAAATTCTCCCATGGAGTGGTGATTGGCCTTCAGTCTTTCATTGATATACATCATTGGGTCAAATGAGATGTGTGTGCCCAGAACTATATATAATCTTTTTTGTATTTCACTGGAGATGGCATTTCTGAGTTTTGTTCAATTGAATTTGGACAGATGTTTTAATAGTCACTTCTAGAGTTGGCCCTGGAGAATATCTTCCTTTTTTTCTCTTCTCGATTCTCTGAAAAACCCTGACCAATTCACATTATCACAGTGATACCACATTTCAAGTTTTTCCAAACACTATAGCTGCAAAATAGAAGGAAGCTACTCAGAATGGAATACTATTGTGAATGATTGAGAAAGAAAACATTATTATAATTAAGCTACCAGGTTTCAATGTATTTTATTGTTGCTTAGGAAATCCTAGCATACCCAGACTTTACAGAGATTTGATGATCCTAAGAAGAGCTGAACTTATGGACCAAAATAACTATGCACATAAAAAGTACAATTACTTACCTAAAAAATATGATGTGGTTAACTTTATATGCCAATCCAAGTGTTATTGGAACAGGAATTTAAAAAATAGCTTAGGGGCGCCTAGGTGGCGCAGTGGATTAAGCCACTGCCTTCAGCTCAGGTTATAATCTCAGGGTCCTGGGATCAAGTCCTGCATCAGGCTCTCTGCTCAGCAGGGAGTCTGCTTCCCTCTCTCTCTCTCTCTCTCTCTCTCTGCCTGCCCTCCGTCTACTTGTGATCTCTCTCTGTCAAATAAATAAATAAAGAAAAACTTAAAAAAAAAAAAAGAATGACTGTACTTTTAAAAAATAGCTTAAAAGCGGCGCCTGGGTGGCTCAGTGGGTTAAGCCGCTGCCTTCCGTTCAGGTCATGATCTCAGAGTCCTGAATCAAGCCCCACAACGGGCTTTCTGCTCAGCAGGTAGCCTGCTTCCCTTCCTCTCTTTCTGCCCGCCTCTCTGCCTACTTGTGATCTCTCACTGTCAAATAAATAAATAAAATATTTTTAAAAATAGCTTAAAAGTATATGATAAAATAATGATATACATATACAAGGAAAAGAAAGATACTATACTGTGAATATAAATTAAGTGAAAATTGTTGAAATAAAGAATACAATAAATGGAGACTAAGATGAATATAGCTGTAAAATGAATAAATGAGTTGGGAAAAACAAACAAACAAATTAATGACTTCTGCCCAAATACAGCAGAAGAGAAAAAAAAATAAAGAAAATATTTAAATAAGTACTGAGATAAATTTTGGAGAATTAAAGAAAGATAAAAGATACCAGACTTAAAATGATGCCAAACATGAGATATCAGAAACAAAACAAAACAAAAACTACACACACAAAAAACCACTCATATACATTATGGTGAGTTTTAAGAATATCAAAAACAGAGAAGAGCATAAATGATGCCCAAGAGAAGAACAGATCACCTAAAATGTACAAGAATAATACTGACAGCACAATTCTCAATAGTAATAGCATATAAAGAGACAGCTGGGAGTTTTTATAGATGGAAAAGATATTTGAAACTAGGTATTATACATCAATCCAAATTATTGATTAAATTTGAGAGCACAGTAAAAATACAATGAAGCATGTTAGGTCTTAGAACATTTATCACACAGAGACACACATTTTGGAAAACTTCCTTGGAAGACAGCTCAATTTAGATCGAGAAAACAGAATTATGTACTCAAAGGCACATTTTGAAGGAAGGATTGAATATAGTCTGCACTGCAAATATTCTTTAATCGTATGTTCTGAATTTCCTAAATTTAAGAAGTATTTGTTCAAATATTTACCTTTAAATAAATCCTAGGAGACTTTTTCTTGGATTCTGGAAAATCAGTCCATTTGGATACAAATCTTTTTGTCACTGATGGAAATTTTGATAGCCCTTAACTGTGGAATGCCTAATGTATTGTTACAGCAATTGTGATTTGCCAATACATGGGTGATGTGTGTGTGTTGTGTGTGTTTATTTTTATTTTTGATGGTTTAACTCTTCTATGAGATTTTTAAGTAGACATGATTTTAATAAATTATGATTTGTTGAAATTTATCTGAGGTCATATATAATAAAATGAAATTTGTGTGAACTAAAGAAGTGCATCTCCATTTTTTTTTGTTTCAAGAGTAGACTGGTCTTTAAAAATTGTCCAAAGAAGTACATTATATTCATTATTAAATTTGATAATATACAATAAAGTATTTATGGTCATATTGGACCATATCAAATTCTACTATTAATTCATATTAATAATTACCATAAGAGGAAAAAGGGATATTTTTCAAAATAATAAAAAATTAGCATATTTTTCAGAATATGATATAGTGTTATTCACTGAACTGAGGGAACAAATGTCAAAGTCTAACACAGTTTACAGAATGTTTTAACATAAATTGAAATTTAAATCTGACCAAATTTCACAGTTTTAAGTAAAATGATAGCACTTTATATCCTTGAAAAGTGGTAAGTGACCCAAAACATGGCTTAGAAAAACAAATTTAACACTACACTAGTCTGAGATGGTTAAGTTATGGTACAACTTGCCATTGTGTATCATCAAATGGTATATTTTTTTCTTTTGGGCTTGTCATTATATTTTATTTTAGCCATTCTGGTAAGTGTGTAGTGATATCTCAGTGTCATTTTAATTGCATTTCCTTGATGTCTAATTATGTCAAAATATATTACTTTGATGTTTAATGCTCTGAGCTTTCTCAGTTCAAGACCATGAAGCCATTTAGGAAAAATACAGTTGCAGAGGCACTCATAGACCAACTCTTATTTCGAAATAAGAAGAAACATTACTACCCATTCCAACAAAAAATAGATTTATTATGCAGCAGGGATTTTATAAATTACCTACACAACTTATATAGTAAGATGAAATGGGACAGGCGGCTTCTTGCAGCTATATACAACATCATTTTAATTTCAATTTTCAGTATAATTTTTCCAAGGTATACACAGAATATATATTTAATGTAAATTGTGAACATTTTAAACTCTGTATATGGAAATTAGTCAATTTTAAGTTTATAACAATCAAAATTAACGGAAGTTTATTTTATTTTTTTTTCTTTTTTCTTTTTTCTTTTTTTTTTAATTTTTATTTTTTATAACCATATATTTTTATACCCAGGGGTACAGGTCTGTGAATCACCAGGTTTACACACTTCACAGCACTCTTTAAATTAGTTAGCTTTCTCTGCATTGCAAGACAGAATAATCAAGAATTGGTAAGAAAAAAGTAATCTCTGTAAAATTACCGGGGGTGCATTATAAAGTGTTCAGTAACCGATCAAACTCACAATTTGGATTGAATGGCAAGTGATTTTTGAAATCTGGAACTCATTGTCAATTTTTTTTTTCTTCATTGTGTCTTAATAAATTACTGTGTTCATTTGCATGGAAGTGAAGAAAAATGCATGACATTTCATCTCAACACTAACACCTTTAACTGGCAACTCTGAATGTACTTTACAGCAGTGTAACAAAGTAAAGATCAATGATGTTTCATGAAATATTTGTTATAATTCTCAAGGAGATAGGGAGTTTGTGCAAAAATGCAAATCACTTTGCGACTAAACACATTGTTTATTTCAGCTAATTTTAAGAAAATATGCTGAGAATCTCTCAAAAAAGGAAGCAATGATTTAGGTTTGCCTTCAAAATCCTTATCTAATCCTGAACCAACAGCACATAGTTCAAAGAGCAACTAATTTGAGTAGCTCCAATTTACACATTTCCTAACAATGCTTAATTTAGTGGAATTTCTGTCCAATTATGGTAATTTGATGTAATGAAAGACAAAAGTTCAAAAAGATCATCCTTAATTTATATAGATGCCAAACTCTGCATTTTCTGAATGACGCCCAGGAACGTATTTTCAAAAACAAACAAACAATGCCAGAACCACTATTAGGTCATCTCTAGGCAGAAAGTGACTCAGAGCTTACATTACTCTCTCCCTGAAAGTATACTGTAGGCACTGAAACTACTACCCTGAGTCTGTGCTATCAAATTCCTTAAGTTAGAAAGTTTTAAAACCCGTCTGTGTGGGAGTATTTCATTTACAGATAGAGATTTGGTTGTTTATACATTTTCATACTTGATTTTTAGGATGTAATAACTATGTTTTAAAATTCATGGTGGTTTTGAATACTGTTGGATAATTGAGCTAAAATGGTATATCCATTCCTCCTAGGAAACAGAAATTATAGAAAGGTAGTGCTTTTCAAATCTGACATCTTTGAGTCATTGCAGTTTCATATAAATGCAATAGGAAAAGTGTCATTCATGTTTATGATATTTTCTATAAATAAATTAGAATGTACTGGAGGCCTGATATAAAGTGGGATGCCTAAACTTCAGTAAGATCTTGTTTTCAATTCAAAATAAATTTTATTTTTTATTTTTTTATAATGTCCCTCAATTTCAGATAAGCACCCCCATAAGGTGGACTCCGTTTTTTTTAAGATTTTATTTATTTTATTTGACAGATAGAGATCACAAGTAGGCAGAGAGGCAGGCAGAGAGAGAGGGAAGAGGAAGCAGGCTCCCTGCTAGGCAGAGAGCCCGATGCGGGGCTCGATCCCAGGACCCTGGGATCATGACCTGAGCCAAAGGCAGAGGCTTTAACCCACTGAGCCACCCAGGCGCCCCCAAAATAAATTTTAAATTGAATTATGCACCTCTAAGTTCAGAGACAATAAACATCAACCAACACAATTAATAAGTTCTATTTCTTGAAATTTCGGGAACATTGATAGTCTCATCTCCTGGAAGAACAACAGCTAAAATTTTTGGTCATGGATTCTTGCTAAAATATCACTTTCCCAAAGAAAATTAATGTTAGGAATTTTCATTGATTGTTATTGATCATGAAGAATATAACAACCACGATAAAAAGAGTAGGAAAAACATGATATCTCATCTGTAAGGGCATGTGGAAAGTAGGAAATGCTAATAAAAATAACTACCATTATTTCCTAAGTTAACATAATATAACAGAACAAAAATATTTCAAAACAATGTTTTCTTTTTTTTTAAGATTTTATTTATTTATTTGACAGAGAGAGATCACAAGTAGGCAGAGAGGCAGGCAGAAAGAGAGGAGGAAGCAGGCACCCTGCTGAGCAGAGAGCCCAATGTGGGACTCGATCCCAGGACTCTGAGATTATGACCTGAGCCGAAGGCAGCGGCTTAACCCACTGAGCCACCCAGGCACCCCCATAACAATATTTTCTAGGCTCATTCTGATAACTCTTTTCTACATTCAAATTTAAAGGTTGAGGCATGTGATATATATTACACAAAAAACATCCCAAGGAATTCGTTAAAAAAAAAAAACTCTTAATAAAGAACAAATCCAAAGGAATTTCTTTTCTAATTTAATTAACAAATTATGAATCGTCTTACCTATTTCATCACAGTGTATCAGGCACCAATAATATTTTTTAATCGTCACACCTGATGCAATAGTTATCATCTTTCAGACATACTGATCACGAACAAGCAAATAAACAAGAGCACCGTAGCTTAAGATCTACCTGCATAAATATAGGCTACTTCAGACAATCTCTTCACCACAACATAGAAATGAATAGAAATCATACATGCTCTGTATGGACATACAGATGAGATAGAAGGGGATGGATGTTAATATATGCAGAATCTTTATTAATTACATTGTAAACCATAATATGGAAAAACAGAATACAATTTTAGAAATACCCAGGTCACCATCATTGTTTTATTTTTATATGTGTAGATAAGGAGTTTAATAAACAATCCATGACTATTCAACTCCTTATATTTTGAAAATTTTAGTAAAAGTAACAAACCTAGCACCTAGAAAATTATACTTATCTGCAACATACAGCTTTGCCAGCATGGTAGAGGAAAAGCAAAACAAAAAAAGTAAGAAAAGTTTAACATTTCACAAGAGATTTGCTTTTATTTTTTATTTATTATTTTTTATTTTTCATTAATTATTTACTTCTATTTTCTACTTTATTTTAATGAAAATGTCATGACCATAACATAAGAGCAGAATAAAACCAACATGAGAAATTATTTTTTCATAAGTTAAAATAAACTAGCTTGGTGATTAATTCAAAATATATTACAAACTTCAGTGTTCTTGAAGTAAGTATCACTGCATAAACAAATGAGTCAGGAGTCATAAACTAATGATGATTCTAAATGTTATTTAGAGAGACATTCTGTACTTAATATATTTCAAATATTCTACACAAGGCAAAGTGGATCCAAGTAATCTGTAGGCAAAATAAGATTTTAGAGTAGTATATATTTCCAACAGTACTTATAAAATATTACCTTTATGTAAGGCATCATCCTGGACTTTGTGGAAAACACACAAAGGAGTAAGAAGTGGCCCTTCAAGAAACATATACAAGACCTTTCTTGTTTCTTGAGAAAGGCTTGTACCGCTATATATTTTCCTCTCAGGACTGCCTTTGTTGTGTCCCACAGATTTTGAACCGTTGTATTTTCATTATCATTTGTTTCCATGATTTTTTTCAATTCTTCTTTAATTTCCTGGTTGACCCATTCATTCTTTAGAAGGATACTGTTTAGTCTCCATGTATTTGGGTTCTTTCCAAACTTCCTTTTGTGGTTGAGTTCTAGCTTTAGAGCATTGTGGTCTGAAAATATGCAGGGAATGATCCCAATCTTTTGATACCGGTTGAGTCCTGATTTAGGACCAAGGATGTGATCTATTCTGGAGAATGTTCCATGTGCACTAGAGAAGAATGTGTATTCTGTTGCTTTGGGATGAAATGTTCTGAATATATCTGTGATGTCCATCTGGTCCAGTGTGTCGTTTAAGGCCTTTATTTCCTTGCTGATCTTTTGTTTGGATGACCTGTCCATTTCAGTGAGGGGAGTGTTAAAGTCCCCTACTATTATTGTATTGTTGTTGATGTGTTTCTTTGATTTTGTTATTAATTGGTTTATATAGTTGGCTGCTCCCACGTTGGGGGCATAGATATTTAAAATTGTTAGATCTTCTTGTTGGACAGACCCTTTGATTATGATATAGTGTCCTTCCTCATCTCTTATTATAGTCTTTGGCTTAAAATCTAATTGATCTGATATAAGGATTGCCACTCCTGCTTTCTTCTGATGTCCATTAGCATGGTAAATTCTTTTCCACCCCCTCACTTTAAATCTGGAGGTGTCTTCGGGCTTAAAATGAGTTTCTTGGAGGCAACATATAGATGGGTTTTGTTTTTTTATCCATTCTGATACCCTGTGTCTTTTGACAGGGGCATTTAGCCCATTCACAAGAAAGGTCTCAGGTACACAACCTAACCCTACACCTAAAGGAGCTGGAGAAAGAACAAGAAAGAAACCCTAAGCCCAGCAGGAGAAGAGAAATCATAAAGATCAGAGCAGAAATCAATGAAATAGAAACCAAAAAAACAATAGAAAAAATCAACGAAAGTAGGAGCTGGTTCTTTGAAAGAATTAATAAAATTGATAAACCCCTGGCCAGACTTATCAAAAAGAAAAGAGAAAGGACCCAAATAAATAAAATCATGAATGAAAGAGGAGAGATCACAACTAACACCAAAGAAATACAAACTATTATAAGAACATACTATGAGCAACTCTACGGCAATAAATTTGACAATCTGGAAGAAATGGATGCATTCCTAGAAACATATAAACTACCACAACTGAACCAGGAAGAAATAGAAAGCCTGAACAGACCCATAACCAGTAAGGAGATTGAAACAGTCATTAAAAATCTCCAAACAAACAAAAGCCCAGGGCCAGATGGCTTCCCGGGGGAATTCTACCAAACATTTAAAGAAGAACTAATTCCTATTCTCCTGAAACTGTTCCAAAAAATAGAAATGGAAGGAAAACTTCCAAACTCATTTTATGAGGCCAGCATCACCTTGATCCCAAAACCAGACAAGGATCCCACCAAAAAAGAGAGCTATAGACCGATATCCTTGATGAACACAGATGCGAAAATACTCAACAAAATACTAGCCAATAGGATTCAACAGTACATTAAAAAGATTATTCACCACGACCAAGTGGGATTTATTCCAGGGCTGCAAGGTTGGTTCAACATCCGCAAATCAGTCAATGTGATACAACACATCAATAAAAGAAAGAACAAGAACCATATGATACTCTCAATAGATGCTGAAAAAGCATTTGACAAAGTACAGCATCCCTTCCTGATCAAAATTCTTCAAAGTGTAGGGATAGAGGGCACATACCTCAATATCATCAAAGCCATCTATGAAAAACCCACCGCAAATATCATTCTCAATGGAGAAAAACTGAAAGCTTTTCCACTAAGGTCAGGAACACGGCAGGGATGTCCATTATCACCACTGCTATTCAACATAGTACTAGAGGTCCTAGCCTCAGCAATCAGACAACAAAAGGAAATTAAAGGCATCCAAATCGGCAAAGAAGAAGTCAAATTATCACTCTTCGCAGATGATATGATACTATATGTGGAAAACCCAAAAGACTCCACTCCAAAACTGCTAGAACTTATACAGGAATTCAGTAAAGTGTCAGGATATAAAATCAATGCACAGAAATCAGTTGCATTTCTCTACACCAACAGCAAGACAGAAGAAAGAGATATTAAGGAGTCAATCCCATTTACAATTGCATCCAAAACCATAAGATACCTAGGAATAAACCTAACCAAAGAGACACAGAATCTATACTCAGAAAACTATAAAGTACTCATGAAAGAAATTGAGGAAGACACAAAGAAATGGAAAAATGTTCCATGCTCCTGGATTGGAAGAATAAATATTGTGAAAATGTCTATGCTACCTAAAGCAATCTACACATTTAATGCAATTCCTATCAAAGTACCATCCATCTTTTTCAAAGAAATGGAACAAATAATGCTAAAATTTATATGGAACCAGAAAAGACCTCGAATAGCCAAAGGGATATTGAAAAAGAAAGCCAACGTTGGTGGCATCACAATTCCGGACTTCAAGCTCTATTACAAAGCTGTCATCATCAAGACAGCATGGTACTGGCACAAAAACAGACACATAGATCAATGGAACAGAATAGAGAGCCCAGAAATAGACCCTCAAATCTATGGTCAACTCATCTTCGACAAAGCAGGAAAGAATGTCCAATGGAAAAAAGACAGCCTCTTCAATAAATGGTGCTGGGAAAATTGGAAAGCCACATGTAGAAAAATGAAATTGGACCATTTCCTTACACCACACACAAAAATAGACTCAAAATGGATGAAGGACCTCAATGTGCGAAAGGAATCCATCAAAATCCTTGAGGAGAACACAGGCAGCAACCTCTTCGACCTCTGCCGCAGCAACATCTTCCTAGGAACAACGCAAAAGGCAAGGGAAGCAAGGGAAAAAATGAACTATTGGGATTTCATCAAGATCAAAAGCTTTTGCACAGCAAAGGAAACAGTTAACAAAATCAAAAGACAACTGACAGAATGGGAGAAGATATTTGCAAATGACATATCAGATAAAGGACTAGTGTCCAGAATCTATAAAGAACTTAGCAAACTCAACACCCAAAGAACAAATAATCCAATCAAGAAATGGGCAGAGGACATGAACAGACATTTCTGCAAAGAAGACATCCAGATGGCCAACAGACACATGAAAAAGTGCTCCATATCACTCGGCATCAGGGAAATACAAATCAAAACCACAATGAGATATCACCTCACACCAGTCAGAATGGCTAAAATCAACAAGTCAGGAAATGACAGATGCTGGCGAGGATGTGGAGAAAGGGGAACCCTCCTACACTGTTGGTGGGAATGCAAGCAGGTGCAGCCACTCTGGAAAACAGCATGGAGGTTCCTCAGAATGTTGAAAATGGAACTGCCCTATGACCCAGCAATTGCACTATTGGGTATTTACCCTAAAGATACAAATGTAGTGATCCAAAGGGGCACATGCACCCGAATGTTTATAGCAGCAATGTCCACAATAGCCAAACTATGGAAAGAACCTAGATGTCCATCCACAGATGAATGGATCAAGAAGATGTGGTATATATACACAATGGAATACTATGCAGCCATCAAAAGAAATGAAATCTTGCCATTTGCGACAACATGGATGGAACTAGAGCGTATCATGCTTAGCGAAATAAGTCAAGCAGAGAAAGACAACTATCATATGATCTCCCTGATATGAGGAAGTGGTGATGCCACATGGAGGCTTACGTGGGTAGGAGAAGAATAAATGAAACAAGATGGGATTGGGAGGGAGACAAACCATAAGTGACTCTTAATCTCACAAAACAAACTGAGGGTTGCTGGGGGGAGGGGGTTTGGGAGAAGGGGGTGGGATTATGGACATTGGGGAGGGTATGTGCTTTGGTGAGTGCTGTGAAGTGTGTAAACCTGGTGATTCACAGACCTGTACCCCTGGGGATAAAAATATATGTTTATAAAAAATAAAAAGTTAAAAAAAAAAAAAAAGAAACATATACAATATCAAGGTTTAACATGAAGCAGCATGTCTTCTCTAAGTAAAAAAAAAAAAACAAAACATTGTACCAACTGACTTTACTGAAACTTTATATTTATTGCTCTCATTTTAGGTCATAGTGTCCTTCTGCATGCAGGCTGCTATAACGGACATGATATAGACTTAATAGCTTATAAAGAACAGGAATTTATTTCTCACAGTTCTAGAACGGAGAAGTTCAAGATTAAGGAATGGGCAGATCCAGGGAGAGCCCACTTCCTCATAGATGGCTATCTTCTCACTGTAAACGTACATGATGAATGAATCAAGAGAACTCACTGGGGTCTCCTTTAAAAGGACTGTAATCCCACTTATGACCTAATCACCTCCCAAAGGCCCCTAAGTTTTAATACTATCACTTCCAGAGTTAGATTCCATAATATGATTTTGGGAGACATAAACATTCACACCATAGTATATATAAACAAAAAAAGACACAAAAACAACAAACAAAAAAATTATTCTAACTACCTATTATTTTAAACTACATAAACTTTTAATTTGTTTCTATATAATATTAAATAACTCATTTGAGTGATTCACTTATATCCAATGCATCTGAGTGCAATTAAATTTGCTTACCCAGCATATCCAGAAGCATATTTCTTCAGACTATCCCATTCCCCACCTTACAGGATTTACCACAATTAGAAGACATGGGATAGAGGATAGATAGATAGATGTATACATAAACACACTTGTACATACACATATGCATATTTTTTCCTGTTAATGATACTCATGCAAATAAAATTTAAGCTCAAGGAAACCTGTCTTGTGTGTTACTTAATATCCAGTTTTTAGTCAACATCCAAAAACAAATAATCCAATAAAAACATGGATAGAAGACATAAACAAGTGTTTCCCCAAAGCACACATTCAAATGTTCAGTAGATACATGAAAAGATGTCCATCATCATGTATCATCAGGAAATTGCAAAGCAAAACTAGAAAGAGATACCACCTCACACCTGTCAGAATGGCTAAAATCAACACTACAAGAAACAAAAGGTGTTGGAGAGGATGTGAAAAAGTAACACTTGTGGGGGCTGCCTGGGTGGCTCAGTGGGTTAAGCCTCTGCCTTCAGCTCAGGTCATGATCTCAGGGTCCTGGGATCAAGTCCCACATCGGGCTCTCTGCCAGGCATGGAGCCTGCTCCCTCCTCTCTCTCTCTCTACTTGTGATCTCTCTCTGTCAAATGAATAAAATCTTAAAAAAAAAAAGTAACAATTGTGAACTGTTGGTGGTGATGCAAACTGATACAGCCATATTTGAAAACAGTATGGAATTTCCATAAAATTTAAAAATAGAAGTCCTTTGTGATCCAACAATCCTGTTGGTGTGTATTTACCCAATGAATATAAGAAAACTTATTCAAAGGGATGCTAGCACCCCTATGTTTATAGCAGCATTATTTATAAAGCTAAGATATGGAAAGCGCCCAAGTATCCATCAATTGATGAATAAATAAAGAATAAGTGGTATGTATATACAATGGAATATTATCCTGCCATAAAAAAGACTGAAATCTTGCCATTTGCAATAACATGGTTGGAACTAGACAGTATAATGCTAAAAGTGAAATAAGTCAGTCAGAGAAAGACAAATACCTTTACTCATATATGGAATAAAAGAAACAAAACAAACAAGCAAAGGGGAAATAATAAGACATAGAAAGAGAAACAAAGCAAGAAACAGACATTTCATTACGGAGAACAAACTGATGGTTACTTGAGGGGATCTGAAAGGAGTGATGGATTAAATAAGTGATGGTGGTTAATTAGAGCACTTGTCATGATGAGCACTGAGTGCTATATGTTATATTATACACATGAAACTAATACAACCATATATGTTAACTAACTGGATTTCAAATGAAAATTTTTTAAAATCCCAGTTTTTAGCTCACATTCTGGCTTACAAAAGGGATTTAGTCAGGAATTTGGAGATTAGTTAATGAACAAAAAAGTGGTGAACAGGCAGTTGTTAGATAAAATTACTATCCTTTCTGGCATTATCTTATACCTTTTATCTAGAAGTATTTTTAGCACTTTAGACTCTTCTTATTTTATTTTGAGTCATTAAACAAAAATTTCCTCAAAGGACCTTAGACTCCATCCAATTTGAGCAACAGTGTGAGAGAGGAAATGGTGTCAGGAGGAAAAAAAAAAAAGATGAATCTACTTTTGTTTACTAGTGAATGCATAGTTCTTCCACAGAAGAAGCTCTAAATGGTCAGGGCTCCAGCTTTATATGTGTTCAGTCATATGTTCAGAAGTAGGTAACACTATCAAAAAATATAAAGCATCTGAGATTATTTTCCCTTATTTGAAAGCTGGTGTATGAGTCTGCCGTAGTTTCTTGGGTGTTGATAGAAGACGCAGACTCGTGGTTCAGAAATAATATAGTTTATTATTCACAGCAATAGAGGTAGCCAGAATATTAACAGTATTTGTGTGTGTGTGTGTATTTGTGTTTGTGTGTGTGTGTGTTTGTGTAGGGGTGGGAGTTATATATCAGTTCTGAGCCTCAGTTCCCACAAGAAGAATCAAAACAGAGGCAGATAATATTTGCAAACACAACAGGTTAAGTTAAAAAAAAAGATACTATTTCTGTCTTCCAAGTCTATTCAATACAACCATCTTCAAAGGATGGCCTAGAACAAATAATAAATGCAGAAATGTAAGCAACCAATTGAAAAGTGTCTCCCAAGAAACACACTTTGAGAGTCTTCATTTGACAAAAATACTATAGGATATTACATGGATCAGGTGCATTGAATACTGGAAGGTTAAAATTACAAGGGACCAAATATTTTTAAGCAGTTCTGGCATCCAGTAGAGTTCAAATAGGTTTTATAAGATTGAGGAAAGAAGCCATCAAAACCTGGGCCCAGGGGCCCCTGGGTAGCTCAGTGGGTTAAGCCTCTGCCTTCGGCTCAGGCCATGATCTCAGGATCCTGGGATCAAGCTCGGCATCAGGCTCTCTGTTCAGCAGGGAGCCTGCTTCCCCCCCCCCCACCCTCTGCCTCTTTGCCTACTTGTGGTCTCTGCCTGTCAAATAAATAAATAAAATCTTAAAACAAAGCAAAACAAAACAAAAATCCTGGGCCCAATTTTCCCAAAAGTATGATTCTGATTCTAGTCTCTATGATGTTATCCCTTGAAGACAATGCCTCTAATTGAGTTGAATTAGTTTACTAAAGAGCATACCCCCATTTGTTGTAGGAGATGAACAATATGCAAGAGGCAAAATGCCACATGGAAGCCACCTGGTCTTCAGTGGAATATAGAATCAGTTCCTTTGGGATGAATTTGTTCCACATTTGACTTCCCACTTAAGGGAAAATAAGAGTGCCTTCTAATAGATTTTAAATAGGAAATGACAACGGAAGCTTATACAAGATTATAAAATGGGAAATTTCATTTAGATAAGCAATCATTTCAAAGTCATCTTCTTAATATTACAGACTCTTCACATAATCATAATTTTATTTTGGTATTATATGGTAATTTCAAATATAGTAAATATAAAGAATTTACCTCTGTAATTATAGCGAGTCTGGTCATAGTTTAATGGCAACAAAACTTCAATTTATAAGTATGGTCTACCAATTATTAATACATTTGGAAATGGTGTGTCATCTTCACTCCACTTGTCTCACTAAAACAGTGAGCCAAAAAAAGTAGGTCCAAGCTGTTTACTATGGTCAAATGGGTTGCTTTTGCACTTGGTAAAGAAGCAGTCATATTTTGGAAGAAGAAACTGAGGCTATTAATATTTTCAACTTATTTTCAGAAAAGGAAAGAAAGGATAATCTAAGCTAAAGCCAAAATCTTACACAAGGTGGCAGGAGAATGATCTTTTCCCAGATAAAGGGTTTTTCATCTTAGCCATGTTAGGAGGAAGAAGAGATGAGACATTGTGGACTTGACTAACGTTTGTACACTGTTCAAAAAGTTTTCAAAATAATGTGTATTATTTTTCTTCTTTTAGTTGAGACAAAAACAAACAAAGAAACAAAAAACACTAATGAGCTTACTCTTAAAAGGAGGTAAACAAGAAACTAGCAAAGATTGAGTGTTAGGTATTGTCACCCTCCTTTTTTTTTTTAATTATGTTATGTTAGTTACCATACAATACATCATTAGTTTTTGAAGTAGTGTTCCATGATTCATTGTTTGTGTAAAACACCCAATGCCCCATGCAATATGTGCACTCCTTAATACCCATCACCAGGCTCACCCATCCCCACATCCTTCTCATCTTTAAAACCCTCAGTTTGTTTCTTGGAGTCCATAGTTTTTCATGTTTCATTTCCCCTTCCAATACCCCCACTTCATTTTTCCTTTCCTTCTCCTAATGTCCTCCATGCTATTCCTTAGGTTCCACAAATAAGTGAAACCATATGATGATTGACTTTCACTGCTTGACTTATTTCACTTAACATAATCACCTACATTCCCATCCATGTTGATGCAAAAGTTGGGTATTCATCCTTTCTGATGGCTGAGTGATATTCCATTGTATCCATAGATCTCATCTTCTTTATCCATTTGTCTGTTGAAGGGGATCTTGGCTCTTTCAACAGAATGGCTATAGTGGACATTGCTGCTATGAACACTGGGGTGCATATGGCCCTTCTTTCCAGTAAAATAGAGCTAGCCTATGACCTAGCAATTGCACTACTGAGTATTGACCTCAAAGATACAGATGCAGTGAAAAGAATTAGTTATTCTTAAAGCACAAATGCAGGGGATAGAAGTTATGGTACAGAAGAGGGAAGGGCAACCATATGGCAGAGTAGAATAAAGTAGCTCAGGAAGAAATTAGTCATATCCAGATATTGTAAGGCATGTGGGGTTGGCAGGGAGAGCATGAGAAATCATGAGAGAAGAGAGAGAAAATGGACCAGGCAGGAGAGGTTTATAACATTTTAACATCTAAGGTAAGCATATGCAAAGCAGAATAGGGAAAGAAATAAAAGTTCTTATAAGAATCAATACATAAGGAATAACGTGGACGACACTGGGAGATGGAGAGAAGTGTGCTGGGGGAAATCGGAGGGAGAGACAAACCATGAGAGACTGTGGACTCTGAGAAACAAACTGAGGGTTTTGAAGAGGAGGGTGGCAGGTGGTTGGGTGAGCCCAGTGGTGGGTATTAAGGAGGGAATTTATTACATGAAGCACTGGGTGTGGTGCATAAACAATGAATTTTGGATCCCTGAAAATAAACTAAAAGAAAAAAAAGACTGACTACAGACATGGACCTCAGTGTAACACAGATATGGAACTCACTGTAATACCAGCCACTTCCCACCGACACACACAGACTATGATAATAATAAATAATAATGCAATTAAGAAAATTGCCTGCCAAATAATTTTTCCTCTTTTTTATTTTTATGATTATTATTTTTATTTTATTTTTAAAGTTTTTATTTAAATTGTAGTTAGTTAAAATAAGGTTAATATTAGTTTCAGGTGTACAATATAGTGATCAACACTGCCATACAATGGCTTAAATAAAAAAAATGAAAAAAAATTTTTTTAAAGATTTTATTTTTAAATAAAACCTCTACACCCAAGGTGGATTTCAAACGTACAACTCCAAGATCAAGATTTATATATTTTACTGACTGTTCCAGCCAGGCACCCCAACAAATAAAAATTTTATAAAATTGTTGAGTTTGTGGGAGTCTCATTTGCTTAGTCAGTTAAGTGTCTGCCTTTGGTTCAGATCAGGATCTCAAGAGTCCTGGGATCGAGCCCCATATTGCTCATGCTCTCTCTCTCTCTCTCTCTGGCTTTTGCTCTTAAATAAATAAATAAAATATTTTTTAAAAAATTGTTGAGTTTATTTAACTAGTTTTAAACTAGTAGACAGAGATGAAGATAAAGTATGATGTAATGGCACGGAAAAATACAACTTACACGTTTTAAAAAAAAATGTGCAATGCAAGTTACCTCACTTATTTTATCACCACACTGGGACTTTCCCTACTGAGTTGTTGTAATGTAAGGACCTATTTTATATTTTTATATTTTAGCAAGAGGCTTTCATTGAGGTTAACCCTTAAACTGTCCTTGTTCCCCTTCCCCCAGGGGATTCACTTAAAAACAAGTCCTGGAAATCAGCTCCAGGTAACAAAGCCCATATACAAGGGTGGGTCAGGCCAGGTGGAGACATCAATCAGCGGGAGGGGGGGGGCGGCGTTTGCATATTGTCTCCCTAGATACTAAGGAGTATGCCCCACTCCTCTGCTCTTTGGGAACCTTTTTGGCACTAATCCTAATCAAGGTGTAATAGGCTGGGTCAAATGTCTATACTAGGGTAAATTGAACCTCAATTGGTCACCTAGCCTCACTGTGGAGTTTCTTGTGTGTGTTAAAATCTCATTGGTCACCTGTGCGTGGCCAGGCCTGACTGCATGGCCTTTGCCCTTAAAAGCTAGACTGTGAAACAGCAAAGGGTTGCCTTCTCTCATAAGAGGTGTGGCCCCGAACGTTTGGTTAGATTCTTGATGCTTGGCATGAAATAAAGCTTTGCTTGACCTTTGCTTTACATCATTCTCGCTCCTTTAATCATAGACCCATTATTGGGGCATAACAGTATTAATCTTAAAGTTATAAGTCCACAATGCATCCATCATCCATTCTACCCCTTAACATTCCCCTTTGGACAGATCCATGATCTAGAACAAGCCTTATTTTATAGTGCCTTGTAGGAGATTTTGGCTGCTGCCTAAATTGCCTACTTTCCTCTCACCATTACCACGGAAATTGGGTCCACTGAAACAAAGGGGTAGTGTAAGAAATTAACACTTCCATAAATCTCTTTAAATAATAAAGTATAAGATAGTGATACCTTTTTTTCTGCCACATAACCAATTCTTGCAAGAATAAGGTCATATAAAAGAATTTACAACACATGCTAGCATTATCCTACTGGACCCAGATCATTTGTATGTTTCTCTGTCTCTGAGAAATGTAGTTATTTACATGACTGAAACCTGAAAATTGTTTGATATGACCACTAATATCACCTTCTTTTTTTAAAGCCTGTTTAAGGCTTCTGTAATACATAGGTTTTTTAAAAACTTATTAAGCATCTTGTATATATCAAACACTTTAAAAATCTCTGCTTTAAAAAAAAAAAAACTCTACCTCAATGGAACTTTGAGTCTGAAAAAGATACAGGCAATATACAAGGCAACAGATAGAATAATTATATATTTGATTATATACTCTGAGGATGTCACATTAAATTGATATGAAAACGATCAGAAGGATCTGGATTTTTTGTCAAAATTTTTTGCCTTACAAAGAAATTGATATTTAGGGAAAGTTGTTACTGAAAGTGGTCCTGTGTCAACCAAAAATGTTAAATCATGATCTCGCTAAATTTTCCAGTTGTGATCATTGCTTTGTTTAGCTGTCTTCTATTAAGACTGAATTTAGTAATTCAGTCTCAGATTCAGTAAGTCTTTTTTTTAAAGATTTTATTTATTTATTAGAGAGAGAGAGGGAGGGGCAGAGGGAGAGGAAGAACCAGACTCCTTGCTGAGCAGGCAGCTGATGCAGGACTGGATCCTAGTACCCTGGCATCATGACCTAAGCTGAAGGAAGACACTTAACCAACTGAGCCACCCAGGCACTCTAGACTGTAAACTTCTTAAAGGTAAAAAAGTTTATTCTTCTAGGAGTTCCACAGACATTTCTAACATCCATAAGAAAGCATGTACTGATGTAAAATGCCAGCAAATCAAATTATTTAAAAAAGAAAGAAAGAAAGAAAAGATATATCTGGATAAAGAGAAAAACAGAAAATCTAATAATACATTGAATTATTAGAGCAAAGAGTGGAGGAAGAGAAAATAAATATGAAATAGAGATTTCCACTAAAAGAAAAAAATTGAATAAGGCAGGAGATTTAGAAAATTATTATGACAGACTTGAGAAAAAAATAAAATAGGAATTTTTAGAAAATAGCAATAAATGAAAAGGTAAATTGTTCCTACCTTTATAATATTAGCTGTTTGTTGTTGTTGTTGTTGCTAATTTACCTATTTAAGCTAATAAACAAAGAAAGGTTTCATTTAGGAATAAGGTTTCTATGTATATATATATATATATATATATATATATATATATTTCCATTTAGGGATAAGGTATATATATATATATATTTTAATTTTAATTGTTAGAAAATGTGTCACAGAAAGTGTTTAAACTTTAAGATACAGATGCAACATGTAATGAACTGCATTGTTTGAACGTCTAATTTGTAAATGCTGTTAGAGGAAACTTGGTGGAAATGTTCCTATGTGCTTGTGTTTCTGGAACTAAGTATATTTATTAATAAGGAATAGTTTAAAATTATGAAATGACCAGGAGTGGACAATTTTCCTAATCCTATCAGCTCTTTGCAGCTCTTTTATTAGCCCCCTTCAGGAATATCAGCTTTTTTATCTAATTAAATTTTATATTAATGTGCTTTTGACTTTTGGCCTTTCTCTTCCTTCTGTTCTTTTTTTTCCCCTAAATTACATGTTTCTGTTTAACAGCTACTATCAATTCTTTGATATGAATTCTCAACATCAATTTACTAACTCCAGAGATGAAGGAGCATCAATATTTAGAAGCAAAGAATACAAAGCCTTGGGCATCTGGATGGCTCAGTCACTTAAGCATCTGCCTTCGACTCAGGTGGTGATCTCAGGGTCGTGGGATGGAACCCCAGGTTCAACTTTCTGCTCAGCTGGGAGCCTACTTCTCCCTCTCCTTTTGCCTGCAGCTCCCTTTGTTTGCGTTCTCCCTCTCTTTGTCAACTAAATAAAATATAATAAAATAATGTAAATAATACATTTATTTATTTATTAAAATGCAATTATTACACAATACATAATGTATTGCATAATTATAATAATGGTTAAATAATTTATTAAATATTTATATTAAATATATCAATTTAATTAAATAAATATTTTTAGAATTTAAAATATTTCAAATTTAGATTATTAAATATTAAATCATTAATTTAATAAATAAATATCTAAACATAATTAAATAAAATAATTTATTTATTAAAATGAATAAAATAATGTTGTCATTATCTCAGCATGTATTTTTAAATAGTCTAAAAAAAAATCTAATAAAGTCTAAATACATTGAGTTCAGATATTTATACAAGTTAACCCAGACACTCAACCCACAGTTTCAAAACTTTTGGTTTTATCCACTACTCAAAATACGATTTTAATGTATTTATTTGTAACTTTGACATAGCAAGGAAACTTGGAGGAAAAGGAGACATTTGCTTTTAATATTTGAAAATTATTTTGTTGATTTAAAAAAATAAAAACCTTAACACGTGAGCATTTCTTCTTAAATAACACTGTGAAGTTTCTGAGTCGCATTCTATTAAAAGTGCTGATAAAATGGCCTCAGTTACTCATTTAAATTATCAGCTGAAAGGGTAACAAATGAAGTAGAGAGCTTTTTAATTATTTATGAATGTATTGCTTGTGGATGGAGTGCCACATAGAGTTACCTCTCTTTTTGGCTTTGTTTTGTGAGCAGCAGTGGAATCTATGAATGAGATTAAACATAAGGACATTCACAGAAATTCTTAATGAACTTCTGGGGAAGGGCAATAAGTGCAAAAAAAAACTGCAGCAAGACTAATTACAAATTTCAAGTGGTCATCGCTTAATTATAGAAGCTTTTAAGTTCAAGTAATATATCTTTTTCATGAGCCTATCATATTGTATTAATTACCACAAACTGCACTCTTGAACACTTATCTTTTCACATATTTCTTATTCTTAGTACTTAAAATTACCCTTATGATTGATAAGTAAATGGATTTTACTGACAATGCATTTATTTAAATAAATAAATAATGCTGTTTATATATATAAAAACAATTGAATATGTGTATGTGTATAATGATTTTTTTTTCAAATTAACATCTTAGTTCTACCACATTAGTTACAAATAGATATAGACTTTATAGATTCATCAAATATTTTATTCTCAAATTTATATGTCCTTTGTGAAATAAATGAAACTGTATATATTAAATATAATCCTATCACATGTAACAGTTACTAGTGCATCCCAGGACATACATAGGTCAGGTCCTCCTCAAGGCATCACGGATAACTGGATTTAACTTTCTATCCTAGGAGTCTTCTGTATATTTCTGTGGCTTTTATACTACAATCAGGAGGAAGAATTCTTTTGCTAAAAGCTTCCAAATGACTATGCGAGTAGATTATTTGTAGACTAGTGATATAATATTATTATTTAATATGTGAAGCATGATAAAATAAAATGCTATTGCCATATTTAATTTGTTCAGTAAAGCATTCATTTAGTTATCAAGCATTCATTTTCTTTTTTTAAAGATTTTATTTATTTATTTGACAGACAGAGATCACGAGTAGACAGAGAGGCAGGCAGAGAGAAAGGAAGGGGAGCAGGGTACCTGCTGAGCAGAGAGCCTGATGTGGGGCTCTATCCCAGGACTCTGGGATCATGACCTGAGCAGAAGGCAGAGGCTTTAATGCACTGAGCCACCCAAGAGCCCCAAGCATTCATTTTCTTTATACAGAAGAGATAGAACAATATTATATAGTAGAAAATACAGTAAATAATCTAAAAACCTTGATCATTTTGTTTTGGCAATTTTAGAACATAAAATTAGCTAAAGCTCAAGTGCAAGTTATATTTGTATCATAGGAGGAAAAGTTAATTAAAAGTTTGTTTATTACCATAGTTTAACACTTCAACAAAATGATAACGAGTCCAAAATCAATGAATATATGAAGTATACAATAAAAACAATAATCTTGAGTGTATGTGACTCACTGTAGGTATTGATAGGCTAGAAATCAAAGGGAAAGTATCTATAGGGTTTGTTCAGTTCCATGCTCATCAGATTAATAGGCTTTCTCATATTGCTTCCTTCACCACATTAATTTGTCTAATGAAGTTTTCAAGAGTTAAAGACAGTGATAGGTTCATGGCTGGAGAGAAGGTACAGAATCTAAGATAGTTCAGCAGTGCTTATTATTTAAGAGAAAGACAGCATGGGAGGTGAGGGGTATATCATGTATCCTGTTTTCACTCCCTTTGTGGAGCACCTACCCTGGAGGTCATGTAATAATAACCAATGACCAAAAAACAATAAAAAAACCCAAACATCCATGTGGAAGTGCCATCCCTGCCTGGAGATGAGTAGACTGCTCAAACAGATCCTGGGCAGGCATCTCAGCCCAGGCCTGTGCTGGGGAAGCTGGTTCATGGCTTTGGGCAAAATCAGGAAGCCAGCAAACTGACAGGAGAGTGCAGCCAGGGTTAACAGGACTGATGATATTTTTGCAGCCAGGCCGCGGGTGGACACCCGCTCAAGGAGCCAGGCTAGGAGGCTGCCCAGCGCCAGCGCTGGCAAAGCTTGCAGCCCCCGGGGCTTCCCCCCGCGCCCCATCCAGGGCGGGGCCTCAGGAGGGAGGGGGCGGGGCGGCGCGGAGAAGGGGCTTTGCTAATTGCCAAAGCAAAAAGGGAGCTCGCGGAGGACTCAGGAGGGAAGGGGGCGGGGGCGGGTGGAGGGCAGCGGGGAGAAGGCGCTTTGCTAATTGCCGAAGCTGGAAGTGAGCTCACAGAGGATGTGGCTGTGAGTCTGGGAGGAGGTGGAGGGGCTGGCAGAGGAGGGGCGGGCAGCGCCGCGGTGCTGTGCTGCGGCCCAGTGGGGACTGCAGGACCCACCGGACTCGCCGCCCATACGCTCCCATGTGAGGCTCCGCTGTCCCGCTCCTGCTGCCTGCTGCCCCTCCCTGCCCCAAGGCTTCTCCGGACCACCCTCTGCACAGGGGTAAAGTGACACCGCGCCGCGCCCTCACCTGGAGCAGAAAGCGCGGACCCGACCTGGGGGCGGAGAGGGAGGTTGTGGAGGCCCAGCCTCCCGGAACCCCAGGGCACCGGGACCACCCCGGACGCTGCGCCAAACCCGGGTCCTCATGGGGTCGGGCTGGGGACAGCGCCTTGCGAGGTGCCCCCCGCCAGCAGGCACGCTAGCCCCCATCTTTCCGCAACCCCATGAGCCCGTGCTGAGGACCCCCTTCCCTCCCCCGCCATGGCCCCGCTGCTTTTGTTCTGGACTTGGGATCCCAGGTGGAAACTAGTCCCTCAGACCTCCCTGGCAGCAAGGAGGGCAGGGAGGGATTCTTGGTTTTCTGCCTTGGCTCCTCCTCTCTCCCCATTCACAAGCCTTTTGGCTTCCCTTTCCTCTCCTCATTGTCAGTTGTCTGAAATGGTTTTCTTCTGCATGTTGACCCAAAGAGCTATTTCATGAATGAATATACACGAAACTGAGTTGGGGCCCACCTGTGAGAGCCCACCTGTAGAGGCCTTTCATTAGAATGGTCTCTGGTTCTAGCCTCAGTTCAGAATACTGCATGTACCTGAGGACCAAGTCCAGATGTTTCTTTCATCTCTGACTTGAATTTGAAATCCTCCTCAGACTTCAGCTTCCAGGATTTCTCCAGTCCTTGCTCTCCCACTGTCTTGCTGGGGATCCGCCATGAGTGTTGAACACAGGAATGAATGAATGATATATACCCCAGACTGCTGGGGCTTTGTCTTCTTTTGCTGAGGTTGGAAAGGCTTGGGAGAGACCCCCTGTATGCAGATAGAGAGCTGCATGCAATTGCTTAGATAAACGTGTTCCCCACTTAATTGCTTGGGCATTGAACATTTCGCCCTTAACCTGTGGCTTGAGTAGTTAGGAGGAGACAATCTGGAGGTGAATCAGAAGATGGCTGAATCCACATGGTGGTGGTCTGGGTTTGGGAGATTTTCCTGTAGATTCAAAGGAAAGATATAAATTCTTCCAGTGGGGAGTGGTAAACTTTTTATCGATGGGAGATGGAAAATAAATGGTCTGGTTAAACTTTCCCGCCCCCTCAAAACCCATTATTTGAAAACACAAAAAGCAAAGTGAAGGGAGAAATCCTCCCACTCCCATTCCCACTCACCTCCATAGCCATCTCCTCTTCCAAGAACCTAACAGACAAGGTGCCAAGAAGTGTTAGGTACCAGCAGTGGTCTCAGATCTCATTCAAGAATCATGGTGAAAGGCTTTCAAATAGATTGTGGGGGAACAGGGGTCCAATTAGGGGGGACAAGTTTAAGGTTTGCCTGGTCCCCTAAAAATTAATGCCACTAGAGAAGATGAGCTTTGGGAACTATAGCTTAATGGATACAATGTGTTAAAAGCTTCAGTGAGTCATGGTGGGAAGAGGCTATGAGGGCAGCAAACACAGTCCTAGATGATGTTATTAATAGCATTATAGGCTCTAGATTTCCTGTGGTGGTGTTCTTGGCAAGACCAGCCCGGCCAAAGTGGATACTCTCAACCTGGAACAGAGGGTCTTGGAGATGCCAGCACGTGAGGTATAATGAGAGGGTAAAATGATAGGAGGTGTCCTTTGGAAGGACTGACTCCTTGACTTTAAAATGGAGAACTCAAATCTGTACGTGAAATCTTTCTGGCTACAAAGAGGGCCAAGGCCTCCTAAGGCCAAGGTCTCCTCGTCACTTTCAAAGATGTCGAAGAATATATTCAGACATTTCAAAGATGTCCTCATATCATTGGTTCCCACTCTGGAATTCTATCAATAAGGTGAGAGTTCCTGTAGTTGAAAAAGAGATCTAAAAAGACTTCCCTTTCTCATGTAATTTCTGTAACCTCCAGGACACACCCACCTCCCCCTTCCAGCTCTGTAATGAAGCCACAGCTGGTGCCAATTTGTGGAACTCCTTAAAGGCTATTCTCCCTTATATACCCCCGGACCAAGTTCCCATGCTCCCTCACCCGATTTTCTGCACTCACCTCCCACCTGGTGTGTTCACACCTGCAAGTGCCTTTTACCAACCCCTTTGCCAAAAGGCAGCCAGAGTGACCTTTCAAAGACCTATCAGTTCCTGGCATTTGTCTCCATAGAAATCTGCACTGATCTTCTAACAAATTCTCAGTCCTCCAAAGGCACCCATAATCCTCCCATCAGTCTATTCATACCCCTCCAACTGACTGATGCCTGTTCTGCCCCATCTCTCTGCCCTTCAACCACACTGCCTCCTTCTTCCTGTGGAGACCTCTCATGGCACCTGCCTCCAAGCACAGGTGATTCCCATTGATGGGAAGACCCTCTTCTCTCCCCCATCTCCCCACTCCAGTTACTCCCACTTATTCATGAGCTCACAAGCCCCATGGTACACACTCTCCATGCAGCCTGCTCTCTCTTTTCTAGCACTGGCCTCCGTTTCTAGCTGTGGTTGTGTCATGGATGTCCTTCCCCAGCCAGCCTCCAAGCTCTCCTTCCCTTTAGCTCCAACACCTGACACAGTGCCTGGCACGTAGTAAGCCCTGGCTAGCTTCTAAGAGCCTCACTGAGGGACTGAAAGCATTTTAAAAATGTCACTACGTAGGCTCCAAACTGTAGGCAGAAAAAGCTTTGCCTGGATTGACATTTTAGAGACGTATTGGTCAAGTTGGATGTGTTCACTGACTTTGCCTTGTAAAATTAAAAAAAAAAAAGGACCTCTGTATCGCTTCGCATCTAACGAAGGCGCATGTATACTACTAGACCACGTTATGAGCTTAATGGAAGGAGACAAGATGTTTTCGCTAAGAAAATGTATAAGACTGTTGAGGTCAAGTGGGAGGAAACAGTCCGTTTGTTGGAGCATTGCTATCTTACTCTATCACAGCCACTCTTAAAAATCTGACACGGGGTGAGTCAGAATTGTCTGTCGGAGATGAGTTAGATCTGGCTCATGTTCCTACAGACATGAAAGCCACAAACGAAGAAGGAGGCTTTGAAAGCGTGGGTTGAGGAGGCCGTGTGGTTCACTGCGATGAGCTAAGTGCCCAGGGCCACCAGCAGACATGCTGGCCTGTGTCCGTCCTTTGTTCTGGGGTCCCTCTTGCACCATGTGGTGAGGCTGGTGGCTGGGAGCAGCTCAGACAGTACCTGGTGGCATCTTACCTCTCCCACCCTCCTGTGGGCTCCAGTAGGTCCCAAGGGACAGCCTGCCTTCCTTGAAAAGCCCAGTAGCACTGGGAGCAGAAACTGGGGCCAAAGAGTGAGCACCCTGTTTGACAAGCTGGACCAGCCACCTCTTCTTCAGATGCAGGGGGAGCCCTGGCATGCTGACTCCTCCCTTCTCCCTTTCCCCTTTCCTCTCTTCCTCCCTCTTTCCTTCCCCTCTCTCCTTCCCTGGTGGTGCCCTTTCCCAATGCCCACTTCATCCCTTTGCCTTTCTACATGCCTGTCTTCTAGAGTTTCTTCTCTTTCCTCCCCATTACTTCCCTTCATCTGAATCTCCTCTTTGGTTCCTTTGTCCCTGCTCTCTGCTCCTCCTCCCCTTCCCTGGCTCCTGTTCAGCTCCATGGCTAATGCAGGCAGAGCTGGATTAACATGCTCACTTGCTAGTTCAGCCACCCTCCAGAGAAGTCACTCTTCGGTGGCCACCTTCCTGACCCTCTGGTCGCTTCTCCACTTGTTCAGTTATTGCTCTGAAGTCTGAGGAGGACAGAGCGGGGCTGCCACAGAAGCAGGCCAGAGGAGAAACCAAACCATGTGTCCACACTGTCCCCCAGCACTGCTGCTCTGAGAGCTTTCGGAGTCCTCAACAGGGTTAGGATTTAGGGGCTTCTTCAGAACCGGGAGTGAAAACAACCATAGGTCAAAAGAAAAGCTACGGCCCCCACACAAAAATAATAATCACAAATGAAAACTATGTTAACTCTGAGTCCCAAAGTCGAAAAATTGCCTTGAATCTGTCACTAGAAAGCACCCAAGGCCTCACTCTCTGGGTTCTGGGTGCCCTGGGAATGGCAGGAGGCTCTGACAGGCGCGTGGGAGTGCGGAACTATGGGGGCTAGCCTGCCCTCTGGCGGAGGGGGCGGGGGGGAGGAGAGGTTACCTCCTGTGGCGCCATCCTGGCCCGACCCCCTGCGGACAGGGTGTGGCGCGGCGTCCGGGGTGGTCCTGGTGCCCTGGGGTTGGCGGGAGGCTGGGCCCCGACCACCCCACACCCCGCACCTGTCCTGCGTTTTCTGCTTCAGGTGAGGGCGCGTCGCGGTGTCACTTTACCTGTGAGCAGAGGGTCCTCCAGAGAAGCCATGGGGCGGGGAGGGGCAGCAGGCGGCCTGAAGGCCTGAACGGGAACGGGACACCGCGGCGTCAGGGGCTAGGCTGCAGCGTGGGAGCACAGGGGCAGCGAGTATGGTGTGTCCTGCAGTCCCGAATGGGCTGCAGCACAGCACCCTGGCGCTGTGCGCCCCTCCTTCCCGCCTGGGCAATTAGCAAAACCCCTGCTCAAGGCCGCCCCCGACCCGCCCCCCCCTTCCCTCCTGAGTCCTCTGAGAGCTCACTTCCAGCTTTGGAAATTAGCAAAGACCCTTCTCTGCTCCGGCCCCGCCCCCTAACTTCTGAAACCTGAGCCATGGCTGGGGTGCGGGGCTAAGCCCTGGCATGCTACTGCATTGCCAGCTCCAGTGCTGGGCAGCCTCCTAGCCTGGCTCCATGAGCAGGTGTCCACGTGCAGCCTGGCTGCGAATAGATCATCAGTCTTAAACGCCGGCTGCACTCTTGGGTCAGTTTGCTGGCTTCCAGATTGCGCCCAAAGCCAGGAACCAGCTTCCCCAGCACAGGCCTGGGCTGAGATGCCTGCCCTGGATCTGTCTGAGCAGTCTCCTTGACTCCAGGCAGGGATGGCACTTCGACCTGGATGTTTGGGTTTTTTGTTTGTTTTTTTTGGTCATTGGTTATTACATGACCTCCAGGGTAGGTGCTCCACAAAGGGAGTGAAAACAGGACGCCATATATAAGCATACAGCCATTCTAGAAAAATAGCTTGGGGTTCTCCTGGAAACGCTGCATTGGTACTTGCACTATGGTTTAATAGAAAAGGGATTATGCACCAAGTTACTTAAATGAGCATAGGTTGAAATCGTTTACTGAGAGTAAATATTTTAAATAGTTATATTTTAACTAAATCTATCATCAATCATAAATCTATTACACGAAGGTTACAGGCAATTTAAAAGCAAGAGCACTCTATTCAGGGTTTTAAATAATCCCTGTCTGTCTTGGCACATGAGAATGCAAAGATAGGAAATGGTTTGTAAAAGATCATATAATAGCTTTTACTAATTCTATTTATTTGACAGACAGAGATCACAAGTAGGCAGAGAGGCAGGCAGAGAGAAAGATGGGGAAGCAGGCTCCTCGTCAAGCAGAGAGTCTGATGAAGGGCTTGATCCCAGGACCCTGAGATCATGACCTGAGTCCAAGGCAGAGGCTTAACACACTGAGCCACCCAGACGCCCCCAGATGAAATACATTTCTGACTTAGAAACTTCAGATAGAATTTTTTTGTCCATGATGACAACTGAAAAAAATGTGTCATCCCTAAACCTAACCTTAAACCCTACCAACGCTGAAACCTAAGCTGACCTTAAAGCCCAAACTAGAACCCTGAATCCCAAACCTGGAATGGAACCCAAAGTCTGTACCTGAGCCCTGGATCCAAGCCCTGAACCACGAACCCAAACCCTAAACCAGACCTCCAAGTCATGAAACCTGAACCCAAATCTCAGCATGAAGTCAAACCCCAAATTTGACCCTGAACTTTATCCCATAAGCCCTGAGTCTTAAAGCCTAAATCATAAACTTAAAGCCCTAAACTATAACTCTGTTCCCTTGTCCTTCACTCTAAACCCTCACCCTAACACTAAACCCAAAGCCTGATCTAGAACTCTGACTAAAACCTGAACCTGAACCCAAATTCAAACCCTTCACCACACTTTGCATATGCACTTGCCATTGATGGATATTTGCAGTTTCTACCTTTTGATTTTTGTGAACATTGTTTGGGTTGGGGGCTAGGGTTAGGGTCTTGGATTAGGGTAGGGTCCAGGCTTGAGACCAAGTTGAGGTCAGAGTGTGGGTCTGCATCAGGGCCATGTTCAGTGACACTGTTTGGGTCAAGGACTGTTGTAATTCCACATTGTTTCCAATTCATTGTTCCTTAGCTATTTGGGGGGAAGGTGGGGGGTATTGGGCTCCATGCAGCTTGAATTTCCGGAATGAAATGGCATCAGCTGGACCCGGGGAGGGAGCAGTACCTTCCATTGAAGGGTGAGCTCCCACAGTCCTGCACTGCCTTGCACCGCCTGCAGAGGGCGCCAGACCCCAGCTCCCGCCCTGAGCCCAGGCTGCACAGCCACAGCTGGGACCAGAGCCCCGCCTCTTCAGGACCCACTGTGGAGACTTCTGGAGAATGTGGGGCGCCTCCCACCCTGACAGGACAAGCTGAGGAGGGTGTGGCTCTGCATCCACACTGACCGGACCCGTTGTGGAGGACGCGCCCACACTGGCAGCAGTCCAACCTCCTAAGGACCAGATGCTGGAGGAGCTGAGGAGAAGCCGCCTGAGTGGACTGTCAAGGGGGTCGTGGTCTCAGGACCCCACAGAGGAAGGGCGCCCTGTGTAGACACTGGGGCTTCCGTCGTTTTGTGTGAGGAGACGTGGCCTCCTGCTGTGCTGTGCACGGGGCTGTGGGGTCCTCCCTTTCTGGGCTCGGGTGATCCTAGGTCCTCATCTGTGTTTGTGTGCTCGCGGATTCGGTTCCTGGGGCTCCTCAGATGGTCTGCAGTCAGGCAGCGTCAGCCTTCTTTGGTGCTTGTGCTCTCCCCACCTCAGCCCTGCGGGGTCCTTCCCGTGTCCACACCCACTCCAGGCTTGCGCCGAGTCCAGAAATTCGGGAGCCAGAGTGAGGACTCTGTAGACGGTTTTGGGGAGAGTAGGTATTTTCCCAGTGTGGGTTCTACCCTGAGCACAGTGCCTCCCCATCTCCGTGTGTACCCCTCCCTGTCTGTCGTCATTGTTGCAGGGCTGTCAGATGACAGGTCTGTCACCTTCTTGGTTCAGGGGCCTCCCGGGTATCTTGCTGTCTTGGATGCAGGTGTAAATGAGATCGTTCTCCGCAGTCTCTTTTTGATGGTTCCTTCCGAGCACCTAGGAGTGCCACTAATTTGTGCATATTGATTTTGTTCCTTGCAAGATCTTGAATTTATTTGTTCGATTGGCCTTAAACTCAATCTGCCAGTTATTTGACCAGCAGCATGGATTTAATTGGGAAGAGCAGAGAATGGCAGTCTGGGCTGAGCAAGCTAAGGTCCCATCACAGGCAAGTGCGAGAAACAAAGGAGAGTAACATTATTTCATGGAGGAGGAAGAAGTTGGGAAGGGTGCTTGAAGGAAAGTCCCTTGGAGAAAGGCAGGGTGATGGAGAATTCTCACCAGCTGAGCTGCAAAGCTCCTACAAAAAGTCAGGAGATGAACCTCCAGCTTCCCGTGTGGGGCCTGGAATTGGTGAGTCTCTCCTGTGGGGAATTGCAATGTGGAGTCTGTAATGGGCACTGAGCAGCAGGCGCCCCCTTCCAGCCTCCCCTTCTGGCATCCCCAGTCCACTTTTCTGGGGCTTCCCTTCCTGCTTTTGCACAGTTCTAACCAGCTTGTGGTGGAAAGTTGTGGAAAAACTGAAATTCCAAATCCACTGCTTCTACTGCACCTGAGATACAGTGGCCCATGATTTAATTCTCCCACGAGTCTCTTGCTAACATGTGTCCTCTCCATGTTGGGTGACCTGGATCTGGGAGGGCTTGGACTCCATCCCAAAGTCTGATGTTCTCTCTGCTTCCGTGTCGTCGTGCTAACATGGTTGTTTGGAAGATTCATTTCCTCTGTGGTGATTTCAAAGTGCAGTCAGCTTGTTATAGCAGCACAAATACGTGCTGTCTCCACACTCAGATTCCCCAGCCGTCATTTCTTTACCACGTTTGCCACTTCACACGGGATGCTTCAGTGTGTTTGATCCCACACCAGGACAATGTCCTGCAGAACCACCACATAACCTGAAATGAGGACATCATTACAGAACCCATCCAAGGGTAAGTGTTAGGAACCAGGGACATGGCAGGAGTGACCTGAAGACCCCATGGAGAGCTGTCAGGGTGGCTGAGTTGACAGTGGAGGTGAGGGTGAGTGTCTAGCTCTGGCTTTGTGTCCAGGAGTCAGCTCTGTGTGGGGGTGTCCTCAGCTAGGCATGCAGATTTCTGCTCCTCTGAATCCTTTCCGGAGTTCCAAATGGCACAGTTTCCTTCTGGGCAGCAGGCTGAGTCCTCTGGGATTGCCCATGTGTCCCCAAATTGTAGGGCACCTACTGCAAGGCCTTTGGGGTCACAATCCTGAGAACCGAACCAAACCAAAGGTTATGGTTAGGGCCCACCACATGGCAGGCCCGATCTGCCAGCACTCTGTCCATCTTTCTGGGGGAGGAAGCAGTCGAGGGATTTGTTCAGGGTGAGTGTCAAGCTCCAGGTTTGCATCCAGTGGCCTGCTGAATATGGGGGTGTCCAGAGGTAGGAATGCAGATTTCAGTTCCTCTGAATCCTTTCTGGAGTTCCAAATGGCATGGTTCCTTTCAGGGTGGCAGGGTGAGTTTTATGGTGTTCCTCACTGTCCCCAATCTCTGAGGCTTTGGAGCCAGGCCGTCGGGGACACACCTCTCAGGACAGAATCTAGGCTTAAGAGTTTGTGCCTATGGGCATGGCTGCACTGATCTGAAAGCACTGTGGCGAGGATCACAGGGGTCTGAGTTGAGAGCATGGTTCAGGATCAGTATCAAGGTCTGGGTTTGTGTCCAGTGGACCGCTGAATGTGGGGGTGGTCTCAGATGTCCAAGACGATTTCCCCTACTCTGAATCCTTTCCAGCATTCCAAATAGCCTGGTTTCCTTCTGGGTGGCAAGTGAAATCTCTGGGATTTCTCAGGTCTTGCCATTGCCCTTGCAAGGGCAAGATACTTTTTACAGTAAAAGAATTCACCAGATGAGCTGAACAGCAGAAAAGACACAGCTCAAGAGTTAATCAGTGAACAGGAATATCATGCCAAAAACTTCTTTGATAACACACTACAGAGCAAGGGAAGATAGGAGAGAAAGCTGAGATATAAAGGACAAACCCTCCAACTTTACAACATCATTCCCTACTTGTTTATTTCCATTGCTGTCAGCTCCTTCCCAGTCAAAAATATGTCACCTGAGCCAGCCTTTTTTCTTCCTGAGATTGGGGCACTGCAAAGCCCACCAGAGGGGCCAAGGGCACCCCTATACCTGCTGAGCTGAGCCCATTTGTACCCCAACTGTGAGGAGGTACCAGCCTGTCCCCCTGGTGCTCCATGGTCTGTGGCAGTCCTTCCTTCTGGACCCTGCTTTGCTGCTCTATTTTCGCTAACCCTGGTCTCAAACTAGGGATTGCTCCTGGAAGAGGAACTCAGGGAGATGAGGCTCAGGAGGGTCTCCCTGCCTGGAATCTTCGTGTGAGGAGTGCACAGCCAACAGATTTTGCCCAGGGACTTGCAAAATGCAGAGAGGCAGATTTCTTTTCTCTCTTTCTCTCTCTCTCTAGCCTCATACTAACCAGGAGTTCTTAGAACTTTCTTCAGTGACTTCTAGGTGTAGCTTGGCCACTTTTTCACAGAAAGGCCACTTGAGCATGATGAAACACACGTATAAGCAATTACATTAAAAAAAAAAAAAACAATAAGCCAATGCACACAGACCTTTGACAGCAGCACAGGAC
Source organism: Mustela nivalis (assembly GCF_964662115.1). Classification (NCBI taxonomy): domain Eukaryota; kingdom Metazoa; phylum Chordata; class Mammalia; order Carnivora; family Mustelidae; genus Mustela; species Mustela nivalis. Next base: position 518,583 of record NW_028136326.1, read on the forward strand.
GCTCAAGGGACCAGAGTTCCTACCTTGGGCAATAGTGGTAGAGGCCGGGTTCTGCCATGCAGGTCCCTAGACCTTTGGCAGTTTCCACGATTGCAAATCCAGACATGCAGAATCCTGAGGGACAACCTACTAACTGCAAAAGAGCAAAAATTCATCAGGATTCAGAGAGTGGAAATCCATTTGTACTGGAAAAGAAAGAAGTAGGCTTGCTGTGAATCCAGCAGGGAGGACAGGCATAGATAAAGGCTGGTGTATGGGTCACGGAAACTATTGTTTCTCAAGGGTCCTGCTGTCTCTGTAAAATGCTATGAGGACTGTCTCTTGGGGACCTCCTGCTTTCCTACCAGTGACACCCCCAGATTCTGCTTTGCTAGTCCCATGGATTCCTGGGGATACCCAGTTGATAAGCTATGCTGTCCTCATGACAACACTTGCTAATGGACTGAATGTTTGTGTCTTGTCCCAATTCAGATGTTGAAGCCCTGACCCTCAAGGAGTGCCATCAGGAGGTATGGGCTTTGAGAGGTGGTGAGGTCATGAGATTGGAACACTTGTGAATGAGATAAAAGCACTTCTGAGAAACGACCTGAGAGATTGTTCTGCCAGCTGTCATCCATGCAAGTCTACAACAGAAATATGGGCATTTGTAGATAATGAAGCAGTCTCTTGCTAGATATCAGATCTCCCAGGATCTTGCTTTTGGACTTCTCAGTCTCTAGAACTGCAAGGAATAGTACATGTTTTGCTGTTTCAGCCACCCAGTCTGTCATCATTTGTTGCAGCAACTTGAACTGAATAAAGCAGAGCCCAAGTCCTGGTTAATCCCTGCTTCTACTCATTTCCCCTCAGAAAGAGCTTCTAATCCAGAACTGACCTCTGCTTTCCATACACGTGCTTCAGACTCCTTCTGTGAGAGCCCAGACTTTGTAAAAGACTCCTCCCTCATGGCAACCAGCATTCTGTGACTCCTGAGGACTGTCCTCCCTGACTGTATTGAGTCAATCAAACTGATTTTGATTCTGGAGTCCCAGGATCAAGGACTGCATCAGGCTCCCAGCTTCATGGGGAGTCCGCTTCTCCCTCTGACCTTCTCCCCTCTCATGCTCTCTCTCTCACTCTCTCTCTCTCTCTCAAATAAATAAATAAAAATCTTTTAAAAATCTGATTTTAACAGACCATAAGCTTGTTCTTGCTGGTCTTTGGAAGATTAGGCATTAGCCCTTCGGAGAAAGTTCTGAATGGCTGCTTCATGAAGGGGTGAACTGTGTCCCCAAAGTCTCTTTTTGCTGCCTTCTAATCACAGATGCTGAGACAAATCCTCCCAGGTGCTGGTTTTTCAAAGCACTTAATGCTTTGGCTTTGAAGTTCCTCACTTGACAGTTCTGCTTTAATCAGTTTGTGACAAAACAGCCAATTGGTGGTGGATGCAAAGTGCACTGATAAAGTTAATATCAGGGAACAATTTTTTGAGTGTCATGCATGTGCACGTGTGTGCACACACATATCCATGTGCTAAGCATTATGGTAAATGTCTGACAAGAACTAAAACATCAAAAAGTCAGGATACCCCATTAGCTGATATTTTTATTATTCCTACATCCTAAACTATGAAAAACAGGGTCAGAGAATAAGAAGTGGCAAAAAGAATCAAGATTTGAGGCAGTTCGATTTCTCAGCCAGCCTTGATCAATAGGCATGTACACCTGTGTCTAGTTTCAGCTCTGTGTAACCTTGCCATAACCTTGGATAAGCCATTCATCTCTCAAGTTCAGGTTCTTGGTCCAAGGAGGGAAGGGGCACAGGTTGAGTACCTCCAGTGGGACTTCCTGGCAGGCTTGTTCATCCAAGCATTCCTGTTTCAGTTTGAGTAATTGAAGCCAGTCTTTGTTTTACCGAAGGCCAAGCTTGTCCAGTGTGTCCATGCCACCAGCCAACAGCATTTGTCCATGCCATGTAACAACTGAGCAACATTCATAGGAATGGGGGGAGGAAAAGATGTCCACAGGTGTTGACAGATGTTCTGCATGGAGGAACAGGAGCTGGGGCCATCACCTGCTGTTTCTAGTGGCCTTCTCTGTCGAGTTAAAATAAATGGCAATTATTTGCAATGACAGGGGTGAAAGTAGAGGGTATTATGCCAAGCGAAATAAGTCAGTCAGAGAAAGACAATTATCATATGATCTCACTCATATGTGGAGTTCAAGAAACAAACCAGAATCATAGGGGAGTAAAGGAAAAAAATAAAACAAGATGAAGTCAAAGAGGAAGACAAACCAGAAGAGACTTTAAAAAAAAAAGATTTTTATTTACTTATTTGACAAACAGAGATCATAAGTAGGCAGAGAGGCAGGAAGAGCGAGAGAGGAGGATGCAGACTCCCCAGGGAGCAGAGAACCTGATGTGGGGCTCGATCCCAGGACCCTGAGATCATAACCTGAGTTGAAGGCAGAGGCTTTAACCCACTGAGCCAGCCAGGTACCCCTCAGAAGAGACTCTTAATCACAGTAAACAAACTGAGGGTTCTTGGAGGGGAGAGGGATGGCTGGATGGGGTAACTGGGTGATGGACATTAAGGAAGGCATGTGATACAGTGAGCACTGGGTGTTACAAAAGACTGATGAATCACTAACCTGTATGTCTGAAACTAGTATTATATGTTAATTAATTGTATTTAGATTAAAATTTTCTTTAAAAATAATTTTAAAATAAAATAAGTAACAATCCATAATGATCAGAGTTATCCAGCAGGGAGTATCAGATCTAGATGTCAGTTAAATTTAAGGGGCTTGCCGAAGTATAGGAGAGTCACGCTAGGTCATTTTCCTGTGTGGGGAAGTCTTCAGGGGCAGTTCCAAAGACAAAGATTATTAATATTTCTCCTTCCCCCATTCCTCCTAGAGCCAAAGATGTTTCCTCCACTCACCCACTGGCCCTGTATGTAGGTGTTGCTTTCTCTCTACCAATCAAAAAATCAGTGAGTAACTATAACTGCACCTTTTCCAATATCCCCCTACCCCCTACCTTTGGTCTTTAATGGCCATGGGCAACAGGGACAAAGACATTTTTTAAAAACTTACAGAGATCTATTATGCTCTACTACCTTGGCCCGCATGGGCCACTGCAAAGGGATTCTGTGAACCGTGTACTCAGATGAATGGTCATTATCTTCAAAAAGGCAGGGGCAGTGATAGACACAGGAACCAAAAAAGCAAGAGTTAACGGACCATCAGAATAATGGAGTACCAACACTTTTATGTCCTTGGCTTGAATCCTCAAGGTCCAGTGTCTCAACAGAATTTTCATTTTGGTCTCATCTGCCTCACTTGTCCACCCCTGGGCCAGTTGGCAGTTATACTGAGAACCGGAAATTTTCCTTAGAAGAGAGAAAGAGTATTTGTCAGGTAAACCAAGGAAATGTCCATTATAGGAAGTTAGGCCTTTTGTCATGGTACTCCATTAGCACCCTCCTGACTGTTAAAGAAAAAAAAATATTGTGACACCCATTAAAGAGAGTAAGGAAGATTTTATTCATGGGATGCTACTATGATGAGATTTTATTGTATAGTATGGGAGAGAAATCTGGCTCAGCTCAGACAAATGGAGATTTACAGCTAAAGAGCATGGTGGGGATCACTGAATGTAAAATTAAGATGGAACATCAAGGGTAAGGATGAAGGGATTCTGGCTAAACCATCTGGACAGTAATATTGTTGAAGGAAGGCTAGGGTCATAAACTATTGAGATCAGGGGATAAGGAATTTTTTAAAAGACTTATTAATACATTTTAGAGAGAGGGAGCAGGGGTAGGAGTAGAGGGAGAGGGAAAGAGAATTTTAATCAGACTCTTCACTGAGCATAGAGCCTGAGGTGAGGCTTAATCTCAGGACCGTGAGATCATGACCAGAGTAGAAACCAAGAGTCAAACGTACAACCAGCTGCACCAACCAGGTGCCCTGGGAATAAGGGATTGGATCAGATATTAAGGGTTATAGATACTGAAGCACCTGGGTGGCTTAGTTGGTTAAATCTCTGGCTTTGGCTTGGTCATGATCTGATCCCAGGATCAAGCCTGGCATTGGGCTTGCTGCTCAGTGGGGAGTCTGGTTCTCTCTCTCCCTCTGCTATTCCTCCTGCTCAGGCTCTCTCTCTGTCAAAATAAATAAATCTTAAAAAAAAAAAAAGTGGTAAGATACCAGGGGTGAGAGATAAGGAATTTGATCAGATATCAAGAGTAGGATAGAAGATTGCTGAAAAATGACCAAGCAGATTTCTTGCTAAAACTGGGCTAAGTGGGCGGAGCCTAAGGTCAAGGCTAGACAGAAAGAGGACTCAGAGGAACTTGACTCGAGTCTGGTCAAGGAGAAAATCTTCATCATCCATGACCATTGTATTTTCTGCAGTCACACATTTTACTAATTCTTTTATCAGACATTCAGTGAACGAGAAACATAAACACAGCAGCAATAATATAACAAATGTAAGCGCTCTAGAAGAGACAAAGGCAGTATGGGAATCCACCTCATCAGATTTAGAATATGCATGACTCCATGACTGAATTACTACCACTGCTTGACTGTTGAGATTAAGATGTAGTACAGAGGATCAGAGGGAAGGGAGGGAAATCTGAATGGGAGTCATCAGAAAGGGAGACAAGCCATGAGGCACCTTTAACTATAGGAAACAAACTGAGAGTTGCTGGGGGGGAGGGGAGTGGGAGACATGGAGAAACTGGGTGATAGGCATTAAGGAGGACACGTGATGTGATGAGCACCAAGGGTTATCCACAACTGATGAGTTACTGAATTCTCTGAAACCAATGATGTACTATCTAATGGCTAATTGAATTTAAATATCTAAAAAAGGCACTTCAAAAAAAAAGATGTAGCATAACTCACAATATCCTTTGAGTGGAAGAATGTGCGGACTTTCCACACCTCTGCTGTCCAAGTCCCATGGCTAGTAGCCACATGTGGCTAATGACCACTTAAAAGGTGGCCAATTCAAATGGAGAAATGCTGTAAAAGCAGAATAAACACTGGCTTTCAAAGACATATTGTAACCAAAAGTCAGAGAGTATTGCCACCCTCACATCACAAACATCGCATGACTTCTACAGCTAATGAGAGTGGGACCCAAGATGAGAGAGGTCAACCTGAAAGTCCATGATGTCAGAAAGAACATGGAGAAGAAAGAGTCACAATCCTGGAGTGGATGGTCTGAAGACTGTCAGAATGCCTTTTTTTTTTTTTTTTTTTTGGTGATTCTGTATACGGACAAGGAGAATTCATTGGAGATGACATCTGTATGCCTCACATTTTCAAGGGAAAATTATGAAAACGCATATAGACCCACAGCCATAGTTTAATTATGTTTGAAATATATTCAGAACTACTCCAGTCAGTAAATTGCATATTTTCACATTTAGCTTCTCAATTTTCTCTTCGGCACCTCCCATTCTTGAAATCCCAACACAAATCACATCTCTTGCCTAAGGACCATAAACTACCTCACTATCAAAGGCTACAGTTCATTCATTCATTTGATTCATTCAAAGCAACCTAATCTTGAGTGATGTCTTAGGCGCTCTTCTAGGGACTGGTGACACGGTGAACAAAATAGGTAAAAATCTCACTTTCATGGAGCCTCTCTGGTATTTAGGGGAAAATCTTTCCTTATCAACATGAAAATACTTTTTATGGATGTTGCTTAGAATTTCAGTTTTTTTTTTTTTTCTTGACAGTATCTCAGGTGATCATCTTTGAGGTGGTTCTCCTGAAAATATTTTTGGGGGGTACTGACTCGACTTTCTGAGTCAGACACTTTCCTAAAGACAGGGGTCAAAGGAAAAGTGACAACTGTCACTCTTGCAGTAAGAACAGGGATCACAAGGCTTGAAACAGATATGCTGCTCAGCTGTCAGAAAGTCCACAAGGCTCCAAATGTGTGTGGCCAACTAACGGAACCTGTAACTCAGAGGTTATCATCCTGAGAGCAATGGGAAATCCCTCTAGTTAAGGACTCTCCTTGACGGAAGCTTGACAATGGCCTTGATTTACTTACTATGATGTTTAGGTAATTATACACATTAAGAAAAGTGCACAAGGCACTTACATTTCCATGATACCATCAAAGATATTGTTGTTTTATTAAAATGTTACATCTAGAGTTGTAACGTATAGAGTAGTTAAGTCAATCACTATGAGGTACAGGTGAGACTATTGTAACAGCCATACTTCCATAAAAAAGAAAATTTTTTTGTGGTTTCTGATCTAGGAATCAGCCAGTGAATAATTCTATATCAGTGTCCAGTTACCGGGCTAAACATGTAATCTATTTATATTTCTGAGGGTAAGCTGAATTGTGATCACTGAGCCAGCTGTATTCTAGTAACTACTCATTTACCCAACATAACAGATATAAGAAGGTAAAAGGCTTCTAAGGAGACTGGTTACTTATATTTTGAACCACATTTTGGCAGGTATAACTTGCAACTTGTGCTTAGTGGTAAGATTTCTGATATTTACTTTCTCCTTCCTTTGGCAAGTCAAGTTAGTTAAAAAGTAATTAGAGTAGAGTCCATTGTTTTTCTTAAATGCTTACAGAGATATAGAACTCTCAAGTTTCTTTACTAGACAGGATTAGATCACATTAGTGATAAAGATCAGAATGATTTACATTGCTAAAACGAGAACTTCCTGTCAGTTTGGAGAAAGCTCATTTTTATAACCAACATATTGGCTGGGCTAGAGATTAATGAGTGCTATGGGTGGGGTGATGAATGTGATATATTCAATGACCTGTGGAATTTGTTCTGTAATTTCCCCACTCCTCTGGTCAGCAGAGCGTCTTCTTCAGTACCCAGCACTGCCCATAACTGCATTCAGAAAATCACTCTCCAAAAATGGTTATTTGTTTTGCCTTTTTTATAATTTTTTAAAACATTTGATTTATTTACATGTCAGAGAGAGAGAATGAGAGCACAAGCAGGGGGAGCAGGAGAGGGAAGGGGAGAAGCAAGCTTCCTGCTTGGTGGGATTGCACAAGGGCTGAAGAAGACAGAATGGGAAGGGGACAAGGAGAATAGTGGGTTTCAGATTCTTGGGAACAGAGCCCACATCTATTTCTATGTTTATCTCACTGCTATAAACCCAGGTCACAGCAGAGTGCCTGCAGCAGAGTCATGGAAGTGCTCCAGAACTGATAACTATTGCTATTTATACTACTAACATTCCTCCACAAAGGGCCAAGTGTCATAGCTTCTCCCAGTTCCCCACACTGAACGCAATGAAGAATCAAACTATCGGGTGAAGGATGGCGAGGGGCATTTAACAGGACCCAGATCACAGGAGCCATATTGTATTGCAGGACCAGGGGTCTTACCAGTGACTAGGTATTCACTCCTCTTGAGAGGCTAGCTCCTTGGATCTCCCTCTTCAATCCTCTGAACCCATGTCTGGCATCAGAAACAAAAGTAAACATAACGTATCGCCCTTGTTTATTTTTTACTATTATTTGTTACAGAGGAAGAGAGAGATCACAAGCAAGGGGAGCTGCAGGCAGAGGGAAGGCAGGCCCCCCACTAGAGCCTGGTATGGGATCCAATCCCAGGACCCTGGGATCATGACCTGAACCAAAGGTAGATGCTTAACTGAGTAAGCTACCCAGGCGTCCCTTATTGTCCTTCTTTAAAATTTAATGTATTCTCTCTCCCTCTCTCTTTGTCCCCACTCTGTCACTCATACTCACACAATCACAGAGTCACAGAAAATAGCAAGGCATTTCCCATTCTAATTCGCTAAGGCACTATGAGCTTAAGCTCAACAGAATCACTTTGCCAGCTGCTGCTCTACCATGCCCTGATCCCTTCTCTATCCCCAAGCTCGATCTGTAACTCAAGTGTCATGGTGGTGGCTCTTTCTGCCCTCCCTCCACAAGGCTGTCATCAGCACACTCTTCCCCGTGGCTCCACTCCCCAGCACTGGCTGCCTTTGGTCTACGGGTATGCCCTCTCCTAGAGCTTTTCCACTCTCCCTGAGGGGAAGACAACCCTTACTTCTCCCCGGTGGCTGTCACGTGTCCACTATATATTGTGACGATCAGCCCGATTAAGAGATTGGGAACTAAAAGACTGGCTTCTGCTTATGGATCAAACTAACTCTGGGGCTTGGGACACATGACAGCAGCACATGGTGGTAGAACTGAGATGGTTAGGGAGTTAATCTGCATTTTCACATCTGGTCAGCAGCAGAACAAAGAAGACACCCCAGATCTCCTATCTCCCAGAACAGTACTCTTCAAGTAACTTACAGCACCATCCTTCTCCAGCTTTGGAAGTGGCACTTTTCCAACCCCAAAGTCTTGATTCTAGGCAGCACTCCGAGAGATACTCCCTCCAGAATCACCCCTGGCTGGAAGTAGTGGTTGGCCAAGGCCTCCCAAATATCTTCCCTTCAGAGTTGCACTTGCATCAAACTCAAAACTGTGGCATGTACAGGACTTTCCTGTCGGCCTCTAGCTCTAATGACCTATTGGACTTCAGAGGTGCTCTTTTATACCCACTTACCTTATAACATCAATGTGTGACTCCTCTAGAATTCTCTCCATGGCTTTTCTCCTGTACTAATTGTTATGGACTGAATTGTGTCCCCACAAAAGTCATATGAAGAATTCCTAATCTCCAGTGTGACTGCATCTGGAGATAGGGCCTACCTAGAAGGAGGTACTGAAGGCTTGGTGAGGTCACAGGAGTCCTAATCTGCTAGGACTGGTGTCCTCATAAGGGTGTAACACATGAAAGCACTCCCCCTACCTCCCCTCTGGGGGCCCAGAGAGAAGAGGTCATCAGAGGGCACAGTTGAAAAGGTAGTGATCTATAGAACAACAAGAAAAAGCTCACTGGAGACCAACCTTGCTGGCACCTTGATCTGGAACTTCTGGCCTCCAGATCTGTGCAAAAATACATTTCTGACATTAAAGCTCTCCAGCCTGTGTTTGTCTGTCCCCGACGGCCTGGCTCCAAAGCCTCAGAGATTGGGGACAGTGAGGAACACCATAGGACTCACCCTGCCACCCTGAAAGGAACCATGCCATTTGGAACTCCAGAAAGGATTCAGAGGAACTGAAATCTGCATTCCTACCTCTGGACAGCCCCATATTCAGCAGGCCCCTGGATGCAAACCTGGAGCTTGACTCTCAACCTGAACAAATCCCTCGACTGCCCCCTCCCCCAGAAAGATGGACAGAGTGCTGGCAGATCGGGCCTGCCATGTTGTGGTCCCTAACCATAACCTTTGGTTTGCTTTTCAAGATTCTGACCCCAAAGGCCTTGCAGTAGGTGCCCTACAATTTGGCGACACATGGGCAATCCCAGAGGACTCAGCCTGCTGCCCAGAAGGAAACTGTGCCATTTGGAACTCCGGAAAGGATTCAGAGGAGCAGAAATCTGCATGCCTAGCTGAGGACACACCCACACAGAGCTGACTCCTGGACACAAAGCCAGAGCCAGACACTCACCCTCACCTCCACTGTCAACTCAGCCACCCAGACAGCTCTCCATGGGGTCTTCAGATCAGCCCTGCCATGTCCCTGGTTCCTAACACTAACCCTTGGATGGTTTCTGTAATGATCTCCTCATTTCAGGTTATGTGGTGGTTCTGCAGGACATTGTCCTGGTGTGGGATCAAACACACTGAAGCATCCCGTGTGAAGTGGCAAACGTGGTAAAGAAATGACGGCTGGGGAATCTGAGTGTGGAGACAGCACGTATTTGTGCTGCTATAACAAGCTGACTGCACTTTGAAATCACCACAGAGGAAATGAATCTTCCAAATATCCATGTTAGCACGATGTCACGGAAGCAGAGAGAACATCAGACTTTGGGATGGAGGCCAAGCCCTCCCAAATCCAGGTCACCCAACATGGAGAGGACACATGTTAGCAAGAGACTCGTGGGAGAATTAAATCATGGGCCCCTGTATCTCAGGTGCAGTAGAAGCAGTGGATTTGGAATTTCAGTTTTTCCACAACGTTCCACCACAAGCTGGTTAGAACTGTGCAAAAGCAGGAAGGGAAGCCCCAGTAAAGTGGACTGGGGATGCCAGAAGGGGAGGCTGGAAGGGGGCGCCTGCTGCTCAGTGCCCATTACAGACTCCACATTGCAATTCCCCACAGGAGAGACTCACCAATTCCAGGCCCCACAGGGGAAGCTGGAGGTTCATCTCCTGACTTTTTGTAGGATCTTTGCAGCTCAGCTGGTGAGAATTCTCCATCACCCTGCCTTTCTCCAAGGGACATTCCTTCAAGCCCCCTTCCCAACTTCTTCCTCCTCCATGAAATAATGTTCCTCTCCTTTGTTTCTCGCACTTGCCTGTGATGGGACCTTAGCTTGCTCAGCCCAGACTGCCATTCTCTGCTCTTCCCAATTAAACCCATGCTACTGGTCAAATAACTGGCAGATTGAGTTTAAGGCCAATTGAACTAATAAATTCAAGAACTAGCAAGGAACAAAATCAATATGCACAAATTAGTGGCACTCCTACGTGCTCAGAAGGAACCATCAAAAAGAGACTGCGGAGAACGATCTCATTTACACCTGCATCCAAGACAGCAAGATACCCGGGAGGCCCCTGAACCAAGAAGGTGACAGACCTGTCATCTGACAGCCCCGCAACAATGACGACAGACAGGGAGGGGTACACACGGAGATGGGGAGGCACTGTGCTCAGGGTAGAACCCACAATGGGAAAATACCTACTCTCCCCAAAACCGTCTACAGAGTCCTCACTCTGGCTCCCGAATTTCCGGACTCGGCGCAAGCCTGGAGTGGGTGTGGACACGGGAAGGACCCCGCAGGGCTGAGGTGGGGAGAGCACAAGCACCTAAGCAGGCGGACACTCCCTGACTGCAGACCATCTGAGGAGCCCCAGGAACCGAATCCGCGAGCACACAAACACAGATGAGGACCTAGGATCACCCGAGCCCAGAAAGGGGGGACCCCACAGCCCCGTGCACAGCACAGCAGGAGGCCACGTCTCCTCACACAAAACGACGGAAGCCCCAGTGTCTACATAGGGCTCCCTTTCTCTGTGGGGTCCTGAGACCACGAACCCCTTGACAGTCCACTCAGGCGGCTTCTCCTCAGCTCCTCCAGCATCTGGTCCTTAGGAGGTTGGACTGCTGCCAGTGTGGGCGCGTCCTCCACAACGGGTCCGGTCAGTGTGGATGCAGAGCCACACCCTCCTCAGCTTGTCCTGTCAGGGTGGGAGGCGCCCCACATTCTCCAGAAGTCTCCACAGTGGGTCCTGAAGAGGCGGGGCTCTGGTCCCAGCTGTGGCTGTGCAGCCTGGGCTCAGGGCGGGAGCTGGGGTCTGGCGCCCTCTGCAGGCGGTGCAAGGCAGTGCAGGACTGTGGGAGCTCACCCTTCAGTGGAAGGTCCTGCTCCCTCCCCGGGTCCAGCTGATGCCATTTCATTCCGGAAATTCAAGCTGCATGGAGCCCAATACCCCCCAACTTCCCCCCAAATAGCTAAGGAACAATGAATTGGAAACAATGTGGAATTACAACAGTCCTTGACCCAAACAGTGTCACTGAACATGGCCCTGATGCAGACCCACACTCTGACCTCAACTTGGTCTCAAGCCTGGACCCTACCCTAATCCAAGACCCTAACCCTAGCCCCCAACCCAAACAATGTTCACAAGAATCAAAAGGTAGAAACTGCAAATATCCATCAATGGCAAGTGCATATGCAAAGTGTGGTGAAGGGTTTGAATTTGGGTTCAGGTTCAGGTTTTAGTCAGAGTTCTAGATCAGGCTTTGGGTTTAGTGTTAGGGTGAGGGTTTAGAGTGAAGGACAAGGGACCAGAGTTATAGTTTAGGGCTTTAAGTTTATGATTTAGGCTTTAAGACTCAGGGCTTATGGGATAAACTTCAAGGTCAAATTTGGGGTTTGACTTCATGCTGAGATTTGGGTTCAGGTTTCATGACTTGGAGGTCTGGTTTAGGGTTTGGGTTCGTGGTTCAGGGCTTGGATCCAGGGCTCAGGTACAGGCTTTGGGTTCCATTCCAGGTTTGGGATTCAGGGTTCTAGTTTGGGCTTTAAGGTCAGCTTAGGTTTCAGCGTTGGTAGGGTTTAAGGTTAGGTTTAGGGATGACACATTTTCTTCAGTTGTCATCATGGACAAAAAAATTCTATCTGAAGTTTCTAAGTCAGAAATGTATTTCATCTGGGGGCGCCTGGGTGGCACCGTGTGTTAAGCCTCTGCCTTGGGCTCAGGTCATGATCTCAGGGTCCTGGGATCGAGCCCTTCATCAGGCTCTCTGCTTTACGGGGAGCCTGCTTCCCCATCTTTCTCTCTGCCTGCCTCTCTGCCTACTTGTGATCTCTGTCTGTCAAATAAATAGAATTAGTAAAAGCTATTATATGATCTTTTACAAACCATTTCCTATCTTTGCATTCTCATGTGCCAAGACAGACAAGGGTTATTTAAAACCCTGAAGAGAGTGCTCTTGCTTTTAAATTGCCTGTAACCTTCGTGTAATAGATTTATGATTGATAATAGATTTAGTTAAAATATAACTATTTAAAATATTTACTCTCAGTAAACGATTTCAACCTATGCTCATTTAAGTAACTTGGTGCATAATCCCTTTTCTATTAAACCATAGTGCAAGGACCAATGCCGCGTTCCCGAGAGAACCCCAAGCTATTTTTCTAGAATGGCTGTATGCTATATATGGCGTCCTGTTTTCACTCCCTTTGTGGAGCACCTACCCTGGAGGTCATGTAATAACCAATGACCAAAAAAACAAACCAAAAACCCAAACATCCAGGTTGAAGTGCCATCCCTGCCTGGAGTGGAGGAGACTGCTCAGACAGATCCCAGGCAGGCATCTCAGCCCAGGCCTGTGCTGGGAAAGCTGGTTCCTGGCTTTGGGCGCAAACTGGAAGCCAGCAAACTGACCCAAGAGTGCAGCCGGCGTTTAGGACTGATGATCTTTTGGCAGCCAGGCTGCGCGTGGACACCCGCTCAGGGAGCCAGGCTAGGCGGCTGCCCAGCGCAGGCGCTGGCAATGCAGCAGCATGCCAGGGCTTAGCCCCGCACCCCAGCATGGGCTCAGGCCTCAGAAGTGAGGGGGCGGGGCCAGCGCAGAGAAGGGTCTTTGCTAATTTCCAAAGCTGGAAGTGAGCTCTCAGAGGACTCAGGAGGGAGGGGGGCGGGGGCGGGTCGGCGGCGGCCGGGAGAAGGGGCTTTGCTAATTGCCCAGCCGGGAAGGAGGGGCGCACAGCGCCAGGGTGCTGTACTGCAGCCCATTCGGGACTGCAGGACCCACCATACTCGCTGCCCCTGCACTCTCATGCTCCAGCCTAGCCCGAGAGGCCATGGTGTCCTGTTCCCGTTCCCGCTGCCTGCTGCCCCTCCCCGCCCAATGGCTTCACTGGAGGACCCTCTGCTCACAGGTAAAGTGACACCACGACGCGCCCTCACCTGAAGCAGAAAACGCGGTCCAGGAGCTGGGCGTGGGATGGTCGGGCCCCAGCCTCCCGCCAACCCCAGAGCACCAGGACCACCCCAGACGCTGTGCCACACCCTGTGCGCAGGGGGTCAGGCCGGGACAGCGCCACAGGAGGTACCCCCCCCCCCCGCCAGAGGGCAGGCTAGCCCCCATAGTTCAGCACCCCCACGCGCTTTTCAGAGCCTCCTGCCATTCCCAGGGCACCAAGAACCCAGAGAGTGAGGCCTTGGGTGCTTTCTAGTGACAGATTCAAGGCAATTTTTCGACTTTGGGACTCAGAGTTAACATAGTTTTCATTTGTGATTATTATTTTTTGTGGGTGCCATAGCTTTTCTTTTGACCTATGGTTGTTTTCACTCCCGGTTCTGAAGAAGCCCCTAAATCCTAACCCTTTGAGGACTCCGAAAGCTCTCAGAGCAGCAGTGCTGGGGGACAGTGTGGACACATGGTTTGGTTTCTCCTCTGGCCTGCTTCTGTGGCAGCCCCGCTCTGTCCTCCTCAGACTTCAGAGCAATATCTGAACAAGTGGAGAAGCGACCAGGGGGTCAGGAAGGTGGCCACCGAAGAGTGACTTCTCTGGAGGGTGGCTGAGCTAGCAAGTGAGCATGTTTGTCCAGCTCTGCCTGCATTCAGTATAGAGCTGAACAGGGGCCAGGGAAGGGGAGGAGGAGCAGAGAGCAGGGACAAAGGAACCAAAGAGGAGATTCAGATGAAGGGAAGTAATGGGGAGGAAAGAGAAGAAACTCTAGAAGACAGGTATGTAGAAAGGAAAAGGGATGAAGTGGGCATTGGGAAAGGGCACCACCAGGGAAGGAGAGAGGGGAAGGAAAGAGGGAGGAAGAGAGGAAAGGGGAAATGGAGAAGGGAGGAGTCAGCATGCCAGGGCTCCCCCTGCATCTGAAGAAGAGGTGGCTGGTCCAGCTTGTCAAACAGGGTGCTCACTCTTTGGCCCCAGTTTCTGCTCCCAGTGCTACTGGGCTTTGCAAGGAAGGCAGGCTGTCCCTTGGGACCTACTGGAGCCCACTGGAGCCCACAGGAGGGTGGGAGAGGTAAGATGCCACCGGGTCCTGTCCTGAGCTGCTCCCAGCCACCAGCCTCACCACATGGTGCAAGAGGGACCCCAGAACAAAGGAAGGATACAGGCTAGCATGTCTGCTGGTGGCCCTGGGCACTTAGCTCATCGCAGTGAACCACACGGCCTCCTCAACCCACGCTTTCAAAGCCTCCTTCTTCGTTTGTGGCTTTCATGTCTGTAGGAACATGAGCCAGATCTAACTCATCTCCGACAGACAATTCTGACTCACCCCGTGTCAGATTTTTAAGAGTGGCTGTGATAGAGTAAGATAGCAATGCTCCAACAAACGGACTGTTTCCTCCCACTTGACCTCAACAGTCTTATACATTTTCTTAGCGAAAACATCTTGTCTCCTTCCATTAAGCTCATAACGTGGTCTAGTAGTATACATGCGCCTTTGGTAGATGCGAAGCGATACAGAGGTCCTTTTTTTTTTTTTAATTTTACAAGGTAAAGTCAGTGAACATATCCAACTTGATGAATACGTCTCTAAAATGTCAATCCAGGCAAAGCTTTTTCTGCCTACAGTTTGGAGCCTACGTGGTGACATTTTTAAAATGCTTTCAGTCCCTCAGTGAGGCTCTTAGAAGCTAGCCAGGGCTTACTACGTGCCAGGCACTGTGTCAGGTGTTGGAGCTAAAGGGAAAGAGAGCTTGGAAGCTGGCTGGGGAGGGACATCCATGACACAACCACAGCTAGAAACGGAGGCCAGTGCTAGAAAAGAGAGAGCAGGCTGCATGGAGAGTGTGTACCATGGGGCTTGTGAGCTCACGAATAAGTGGGAGTAACTGGAGTGGGGAGATGGGGGAGAGAAGAGGGTCTTCCCATCAATGGGAATCACCTGTGCTTGGAGGCAGGTGCCATGAGAGGTCTCCACAGGAAGAAGGAGGCAGTGTGGTTGAAGGGCAGAGAGATGGGGCAGAACAGGCATCAGTCAGTTGGAGGGTATGAATAGACTGATGGGAGGATTATGGGTGCCTTTGGAGGACTGAGAATTTGTTAGAAGATCAGTGCAGATTTCTATGGAGACAAATGCCAGGAACTGATAGGTCTTTGAAAGGTCACTCTGGCTGCCTTTTGGCAAAGGGGTTGGTAAAAGGCACTTGCAGGTGTGAACACACCAGGTGGGAGGTGAGTGCAGGAAATCGGGTGAGGGAGCATGGGAACTTGGTCCCGGGGTATATAAGGGAGAATAGCCTTTAAGGAGTTCCACAAATTGGCACCAGCTGTGGCTTCATTACAGAGCTGGAAGGGGGAGGTGGGTGTGTCCTGGAGGTTACAGAAATTACATGAGAAAGGGAAGTCTTTTTAGATCTCTTTTTCAACTAGAGGAACTCTCACCTTATTGATAGAATTCCAGAGTGGGAACCAATGATATGAGGACATCTTTGAAATGTCTGAATATGTTCTTCGACATCTTTGCAAGTGACGAGGAGACCTTGGCCTTAGGAGGCCTTGGCCCTCTTTGTAGCCAGAAAGATTTCACCTACAGATTTGGGTTCTCCCTTTTAAAGTCAAGGAGTCAGTCCTTCCAAAGGACACCTCCTATCATTTTACCCTCTCATCATACCTCACGTGCTGGCATCTCCAAGACCCTCTGTTCCAGGTTGAGAGTATCCACTTTGGCCGGGCTGGTCTTGCCAAGAACACCACCACAGGAAATCTAGAGCCTGTAGTGCTATTAATAACATCATCTAAGACTGTGTTTGCTGCCCTCTTGGCCTCTTCCCACCATGACTCACTGAAGCTTTTTACACATTGTATCCATTATGCTATAGTTCCCAAAGCTCATCTTCTCTAGTGCCATTAGTTTTTAGGGGACCAGGCAAACCTTAAACTTGTCCCCCTTAATTG
The DNA here is from genome assembly GCF_964662115.1 of Mustela nivalis. Taxonomy (NCBI): domain Eukaryota; kingdom Metazoa; phylum Chordata; class Mammalia; order Carnivora; family Mustelidae; genus Mustela; species Mustela nivalis. The sequence continues at coordinate 535,027 of NW_028136326.1, forward strand.
GATCCCTGTGCCCCCACAATCTCTTTGAATGCCTTTCACCATGATCCTTGAATGAGATCTGAGACCACTGCTGGTACCTAACACTTCTTGGCACCTTGTCTGCTAGGTTCTTGGAAGAGGAGGTGGCTATGGAGGTGAGTGGGAATGGGAGTGGGAGGATTTCTCCCTTCACTTCCCTTTTTGTGTTTTCAAATAATGGGTTTTGAGGGGGAGGGAAAGGTTAACCAGACCATTTATTTTCCATCTCCCATCGATAAAATGTCACACAGGAGAGAGGTGGCAGAAACGCACTTTCAGGTTAATTTTTTTACAAGGAAGATTGACTTATGAACCTACTTTGTTATTCCCTTTCATTCAATTTCCCTGTACCTCCTTTTCTATGAAGTGTAACGGTAACCCATTATTATTTTTATTGTTGGCACGTGCTTTGTGAACCATAAAGTGTACGCTATAAATGGGAGCGCTTTTCTTTTTTTTTTTTTTTTTTGTAGTTTACGAAAAACTAATATTTTTTAAATTAATTTTTTATTTATTTTCAGCATAACAGTATTCATTCTTTTTGCACCACACCCAGTGCTCCATGCAAGCAGTGCCCTCTATGATACCCAACACCTGGTACCCCAACCTCCAAATCCCCCGCCCCTTCAAAACCCTCAGATTGTTTTTCAGAGTCCATAGTCTCTCATGATTCAGCTCCCCTTCCAATTTCCCCCACCTCCCTTCTCGTCTCTAACTCCCCATGTCCATGAAAAACTAATTTAAAAACATTCATCCACCAGAGTACCCAAAGGGCTCCCATATAAACTATCTGTCGTTACATTATGTCCCGATGTGGAGCTCGATCCCAGGATCCTGAGATCATGACCTGAACTGAAGGCAGAGGCTTTAACACACTGAGCCACCAGCCCCAATGTATTCTCTTCAGTACCAGAATTTGTAACCAATTGACAGATGAAAAAGGAGGCAGTCAAGTGAAAAACAATAGGTCTTAGACCTGCAAGAAATTTGAATTAGATGAATTCAGCTACTCAGGCACTGTTTCACGTTTTCAGATCTCTGCAGAAAAGGGGTTAACCTTTTTACAGCATGTAAAAGAGAAGACTATAACACATACTATGTGTAAGCATGTAAATATCAAAAAATATCCCATTAGTTGCTAAGACACACAGGGCCTATATTTTCTCTCAAATTCATGAATATGTAGGAGCAATAAGTGAGAAGTGAATGTATACTCTTCACTTCGAAGTCTTTTAGAAATCTAAAATATGTCTTTCTATGGTTTGTGTCTCCATATTCCTTTATTGCCAGTTTGAACAAATCCACATGCTTTGATTCAAAGGTAATAAATTCCTCTTATTTGGAAAAATGATGTTTATTTTTATTCTCTCACCCTTAGCAGGTGGTTTCATTTTAGCACACTTCAGAGTTATAATTTCATGCTTATTAAAAACATTTATTATGATCTACATAGATGAATGAAACTTTTATTTTATTAAATTATTTGACAAAAAATCTGTTATTTTTAAAATGTATTTCCTTTAGGGTTATTTTAGAGCGTTCAGAGAGGATCTAGGAGTGTGGTATTATGTAGTTTTTAAGTAGGTATGAAATGGTTATTTATAGGATTGTTTCTTTAAGGCTTATGTATATTGTCCATTATATGCTATAAAATATTTTGAAAGTAAATTTAAGGTATGTTTTACGTAGTTTATTTTTTTGGAAAAAAATATTGAAATGACTTGTGAAATTCAGTATATTCTCAACATTAATTTATTTTGAAATTTACCAGTTGTCTACTGAACTATTATATGGCAGATATTACTTCAGACTACACTGGTAAATGAAATACTTGGCTTTGTAGAACTTTTATTTTAATGGGTGAGACAATTCAAAGCTATAAACCTTAATAAAAATGGCATAGTGCATTCAAAAAGGATGAGTACAATGGGGAAAAAGAAAAACTCGATCAGGGTGAGAAAAATCAAGGTTGCTAGGCAGGGGATGGGGAGTTAAAATTTTTAATAGGAAGATCAGGGTAGTTACAATGAAGCTGACAATTGAACAAAGGTATGGAAAGGTGATGAATTTGCGCAGAACTATCAGCAATAAGGTCACTCCAGACAAAGGAATTGGCTATCTTGAAGGCCATAAGGTTGGATCATGCCTGGCATATCTGAGGAATAGCAAGGAGGCCATTGTGAGTGACTGAAGAGTAGCAGGGAAAGAGGTCACAGAGGTTAAATGAGTGGCTAGATCATGTAAAGCTTAGAAGTCATTGTAAAACTCTGGCTTTTATATTTGGAAACTTACTGTGTGATAGAATTTCTGTTAATAACTGAGAGTTCAATTGTCCATAAAATTTCAAGGACTCTTATTCTAGTAAGACAGAATGAAGAGAAAGAGTTCATATTTTCACATGGTGTAACAAATGCTCAGAGATACAAGTGTAGGAAGCTATAGGATCACAGAAGAAGGCACTAAAATCACACCAATATATTTGATGACTGTGACTATATATAAATTTGTATTTTCTAGATTTTTTATAGTCATGGAATGACACTGTATATACTATTGATTGCCTGGCTTTTCTTTTCTCAGCATCATTACTTTGAGAATCTCCAATAGTAAATAGTTCATTTTGATGTTGAATAGTAATCTCTTTAATGAATAGATCATAATTTTTCTTTGCTCTATGGATGGACATTGATGAACATTTCCACTGTTTTCAATTCTTAAAAATAAAGCTGCTATGAAATTCATATACAAGTCCCTGTATGAACATAGGGCTTGTTTCTCTTGGTTAAATGCCTAGAAGTAAAATGGCTATTTTTGTAACTGCAACATATTTTGCATTTAAAAAAATTTTCAAACTATTTTCCAAAGTGGTTGTATCATGATATATGCCAACAACAGTTTAGATTTTTTGTTGCTTCTCAATCTAGCTCAGACCAAGTACAATTAGCCTTTATAATTTTAGCCATTCTAATAGATATGTAAGCATGTCTCATTATGATTTTCATTTTTATTTCTTTAATGTTTAAATGTTGAGAAATTGGCCATGTGCTTATAAGCCATCCATATACTTTTGGTGACATGTCTCTTCCATTATTTCCTTCACATGTAAAATTGGATACTCTGTTTGGTTATTAGTAAGGTTTTTTATTTTTATTCATTTTTAAATAATCAGAGTAGATGTCCATTATCAGATATGTAATTTGGAAATCGCTTGTCCATCTTTACAGTTTCTCAATGGAGCTTTGATAGCTGTGTCTTTCAAGAAATATGCTACTTCTTTCCTGGTACACGGAGGTATGACTACAACATTATCAATGTTGACCTTTGCAAAGAAAATCATGCCTTAAGATATATGTAGTCTGCAGTTGTTGGGAGTGTTCACCATCCTTGCCTCTAACTCATCTCTCACTGCCCACACATTCAGATATAGGGGAATATTGATTGACAAAATATTAATTGCCAAATAACACTAGTTGGAGAATAAGAAAAATCAGGCACCTGATTATATAATATTACATAAATAAAATATGTTTTTATAAGTGCTATTAGAAGTAAATTCCTCTATACTTTAATCACACAGAATGATGGAATCCTAGATTTTTTTTTCTTGTATTTACTAAGAAAATGATCATGCCTCAAGTATATTAAAATGGAATAGGGAAAATTAAAAATTGTTTTAAGATGATTTGTGTGTGTTGTGCGTATGTGAGAGAGAAAGTGAGAGAGAAAGATAAAGAAAAAGAGAAAGGGAAAGACAGAGAGGTGGCTGCAGTGAATTGATGAGTTGGAGGATAGATTTTAAAGTTTTGTCTTTTGCTTTCTACATTTCTTTTTCCTTAGGTTCAAGAGAACAATCAGTAATATCTCAGAAGCCTGCTGGTAACATCAGCAGAAAGAATTAGAGGTTCCCAGAAAATTAGGATGACATATAGTTTTCCTGACATAAGAAAAGTCATTTTTTGTCCCCAGCTATTTTCAATGATCTATACCCCACCTGTGTACTTGCCCAAGCACACTTCTTCCAAAACTTCCTGGGAGGTTCATAAAAAGAAATGCAAAAACCTCACTCCTTAAGGATTTTGAGGGAACAAGGCAATGGGAAAACTAACAGTCACCACCAGACCAGGAAATAGCCTAAGCTATTGAGACAATAAATCAGTGGTAAAACTCCTAGTGCTATTTCAAAAGCAATCAAGGCCTTGCATTCCTTGTCCCAGAAAATGAGCCCAAGACCCCATCTAGTTTCTATCTGCTCTTGAAGCCTGCAGAGTCCCATTCCCTTGTCCAACAGTTACCTCTGCTTTATTCTAACGTTGAAGTTTCTGCCCTCGGTGGAATACAAGCTTCATTCAGGTGAACATGCAATACATATTGCACAAATACATATGTGGATGTGCATGCATCACAACCTTATGACCAACCATACATGGAATAATAAAACTCTCCCTTCTGAGTATTCATCTTAAATACTAAATAAAAATCTCTCTCCTGTTCAAACAGTCAAGGCTTTGGAACTTATTCCCTGTGATCTCCTTGTATGTTGTAAACAAAGATTCCTTTGTTTGACAACTCCACCTGTTTCTGTGATTCACCAAAGACTGACCTCAGTTAGGTCAGTTGCTGTAATGGCTTTCACTACTCTGATTCTACCTCTGCAAGTCTCCAAATTTAACTATTTTTTCTCCCAATTCCGCATGTTCTTGGCTTTAAACTGCAACTCTGAAGAGAAGATTTGCTTGTTTAAAAAAAAAATCAAGAAAAGGGAGTAGTAGTCAACATTGTTACTTTGAACTTCCTGCCCTACGGGGCTCTCCTGTTCTTTCTCTTTGACTTCCTGAACTAAAACGACAGAAATTTGGCAATACATCACTCCCCAATCCAGATTACTGCCAGAACAGTTTATACTCTTAGAAAAATATTAGTTTAAAAGATCACATAATTAAATACTTAAGCATGTAGTGTAATATAGTGGTTTACAAGAAATATATTTTGGTCATCTGAATATTTGGTTTTCAACCATGGCTACTGACTCACAGCTCCTACAACTCTTGGGATTTCCTGTGATAAGGGTGAGAGAGGTGTGTTTTGTTATGTTAATGAAGTGACCTTCAGACCTCACTCAAGGCAAGGGCTGTTTGCCTGAAGGACCAAGCACTTGGTGAAAGCCTTCACAACTTTTTGCCCAACGTGCCTCCCCTTCCTCCCAATACAGGATTATCTGGGGAGGGAAGAGGATCTGGAGATTAGATCAGCAAATGACAATGATTTAGTCAGTCATGACTATGTCATGAAGCCTCCACAGAAAAGCTGAAAGGACTGGGTTCAGAAAGCTTTTAGTTTGTTAAATGTATGAAAAGGCAGGAAGAGTGGCAGTCTTACAGAAGGTAATAGAAGCTCTGTGCCCATTCTCCATACCTTGCCCTGTGCACTTCTTTATCTATCTATTGATTTAAATCTTCTATTATATCTTTTAATAAGCTGGCAAACATAAAGTAAGTATTTTTCTGAGTTTTGTGAGTCCCTGTAGCAAATTAAAAGAATGTAAGAAGTAGGCCATTGGGACCTCCAACCTGTAGTTGCTCAGTCACAAGCACAGGTAATAACCTGGGGCCTACAGTGAGACTGGCATCTGAGGTGGGGTTGGAGATAGTCTTGGAGGACTGATCCCTTAACTGATGAAATCTTACACTATGTTCAGGTAGATAGTGTCAGAATTTAGTTGAATTCTTGGAGATCCTGCTGTTGTCTGAAAATTATTTGGCATTGTTGGTATGATGTCCTAAAACCCAAAAAGATATAGCTACCTCAAAATAAGAATACGGTTGACAGCTTATATATAATAAGTGAGTATTTCAGGGATTTAAAATATACCCAATAAATAATGTAAGGAAATAAGGAAAGATTTTGAAATAAAAACAAGAATAAGAACCTAGTGGTACTAATAGATTAAATATATGTAATCTAGTTGAATTAAGAATACAATGGATAGAATATGTAATGGATTCAATAGAGATAAGAAGTCACTTAAGGATATAGTCATCTGGATACCAGCAAAGCATTAAAATTATCAATATAAAAGAGGTGTAAGATGTAGGTGATGTGTGTGGAACAAAAGCTAGAGAAGAAATTAGATTTCCTTACTACTCATAGCCTGTTGACAAGTCCTTGAAGCTCCTCTGGGGACTCAGCTGCTTCCATGTGGACACATCCACTCAGGGCAAAAAGCATTCTTAGTCCTCCCCCCAGGATACTGAAAATCTACTTTCACATGTAAAAATTACTTTGGAAACTTCTTTATCTCTACTCCCCACCCCTGCCCTCAAGATATACATTGGCAATCATCTCCCAAGCATATACCCACTGATACACATCAGAAGAGTCTCTTCCCTGAGTTTTTACTAAATAGTAATAAATGACCTTTCCCTAACAATAGCTAGCCCCCTCAAGGTCCTGGAAACCTTGTTTATAAAATACCTTGGAGGCTTGTGCTATCCCTAACCTCCTCCCAAATTGAAAGTATATAATCAGCCACTCTTCATGACCCTCTCTCTCTACTCCAAATAAATAAATAAATATTTTTAAATAAAATAAAATAAATGACTTTTTTTAAATGAAAGAAGAAAAAGAAAAGAAATATTTGAATATTAATGTACATCTATTTCTCAAGCATAAAATAGTCAAGACACTGGATTAAAACTTACATACAAGAAAAGAAAGAAAATATTCATAACTAGAGTTGACTCTATGAATCCCAAACTAGGGCATACATACCAAAGACACACAAAAAAAATCACAAGTGTTAGAGAGACAAAAAATAATTCATTAATAAAGAAACAAGAATCAGACTGACAGAATTTTTTTAAATAACATCAGATATAAAAAAGAATGAAGTAATAGCTTTATTATCTTGAAAAAAAATCACAAATGGAAACATTTAGATCCTTATAAAATGTCATTGGCATAGGAAGGCATAATAAAAAAATATTTTCAGAAATACAGACCACAGATAATTTGCCTTAATTTGTGTAGGCAGCACTTAAATACTAATATTATTTTAACAGTTAAAATATACTCTATGATCTTTGAGGTTGGGGAAAAGAGGATGACCAAGTCATCTTGAAATAATTCAGTTTTATGAAAAAAGTAAAAAGATCAAAAAAAAGACTTGTAGAAAAGAGAGATAAAACATATGCATAATAAAAATAAATAAATAAATAAACAGCTGGAGTGCCTGGGTGACTTAGTCGGTTCAAGTGTCTGCCTTCAGCTCAGGTGATGATCCCAGGGTCCTGGTATTGAGCCCTGCATCAGGCTCCCTGCTCAGTGGAGAGTCTGCTTCTCCCTCCCATTGAGAAAAAAAATTTGACTTATTTATTTGAGAGAGATAATCTTTAAATTTTACTTATTTATTTGAGAGAGAGTGAGAAAAGAAAAACATGCACACAGCCGAGGGAAAAACAGAGGGAGAGGGAGAAGCACGCCACTGAGCAGGGAACACCCTGCGGGGCTCTATCCCAGGACCCGGGTATTATGACCTGAGCTATAGGTAGACACTTAACTCAGGTACCCCAATAAATACAATCTTTTAAAAAAATAAATAATAATAAAAATAAATAATATTTCAGATAGTATGATTTTTTTAATGTAAGACTTGGTATAAAAACAGGATGACATACTTGTCTAATTATAGCAAAAGACTTTGATAAGTTTAGATGCAGTAGTACATAAAAAATTTAACTTCTTTCATTAACTGATAATTTAATTAGATTAAATTAAGAGACATCAAAATTTAGAGAATCTAATAGTCCTGATCTATTAATAAATGTAGCCATCCTGACCCCAAAACAAGAGTCTTCAGTAAGTATATAAGCATAAGTTGAACATTTACACAAACAGGCCATTATTTAGGCCAGAAGTATATGCCAATAAATTCCTAGAGTTAAATATCAGGCTATATTTTCCAAGAATAAGGCAATAAAATTAGAAAACAATGACCAAAATATTAAATTCATATAATTGGAAGTTAACTTCATACCTAAAAAGAAATAATACAGCTAATTCAGAAATTTTTAGAATTACAGTACTTTGGAAATATCAACTCTCAAAATGAGTAACGGACAGGTGGGGCTAGCAAGAGACTCGTGGGAGGATTAAATCATGGGCCCCTGTATCTCATGTGCAGTAGAAGCAGTGGATTTGGAATTTCAGTTTTTCCACAACGTTCCACCACAAGCTGGTTAGAACTGTGCAAAAGCAGGAAGGGAAGCCCCAGTAAAGTGGACTGGGGATGCCAGAAGGGGAGGCTGGAAGGGGGCGCCTGGTGCTCAGTGCCCATTACAGACCCCACATTGCAATCCCCCACAGGAGAGACTCACCAATTTTAGGCCCCACAGGGGAAGCTGGAGGTTCATCTCCTGACTTTTTGTAGGAGCTTTGCAGCTCAGCTGGTGAGAATTCTCCATCACCCTGCCTTTCTCCAAGGGACTTTCCTTCAAGCACCCTTCCCAACTTCTTCCTCCTCCATGAAATAATGTTCCTCTCCTTTGTTTCTCGCACTTGCCTGTGATGGGACCTTAGCTTGCTCAGCCCAGACTGCCATTCTCTGCTCTTCCCAATTAAACCCATGCTGCTGGTCAAATAACTGGCAGATTAAGTTTAAGGCCAATCGAACTAATAAATTCAAGAACTTGCAAGGAACAAAATCAATATGCACAAATTAGTGGCACTCCTAGGTGCTCGGAAGGACCCATCAGAAAGAGACTGCTGAGAACGATCTCATTTACACCTGCATCCAAGATAGCAAGATACCCAGGAGGTCCCTGAACCAAGAAAGTGACAGCCCTGCAACAATGACGACAGACAGGGAGGGGAACACACGGAGATGGGGAGGCACTGTGCTCAGGGTAGAACCCACACTGGGAAAATACCTACTCTCCCCCAAAACCGGCTACAGAGTCCTCACTCTGGCTCCCGAATTTCCGGACTCGGCGCAAGCCTGGAGTGGGTGTGGACACGGGAAGGACCCCGCAGGGCTGAGGTGAGGAGAGCACAAGCACCAAAGAAGGCACACGCTCCCTGACTGCAGACCATCTGAGGAGCCCCAGGAACCAAATCCGCGAGCATACAAACACAGACAAGGACCAAGGATCACCCGAGCCCAGAAAGTGGGGACCCCACAGCCCCGCGCACAGCACAGCAGGAGGCCACGTCTCCTCACACAAAACGACGGAAGCCCCAGTGTCTACACAGGGCGCCCTTTCTCTGTGGGGTCCAGAGACCACGAACCCCTTGACAGTCCACTAAGGGACTTCTCCTCACCTCCTCCAGCGTCTGGTCCTTAGGAGGTTGGACTGCTGCCAGTGTGGGCGCGTCCTCCACAACAGGTCCGGTCAGTGTGGATGCAGAGCCACACCCTCCTCAGCTCGTCCTGTCAGGGTGGGAGGCGCCCCACATTCTCCAGAAGTCTCCACAGTGGGTCCTGAAAAGGCAGGGCTCAGGTCCCAGCTGTGGCTGTGCAGCCTGGGCTCAGGGCGGGAGCTGGGGTCTGGCGCCATCTGCAGGCGGTGGAAGGCAGTGCATGACTGTGGGAGCTCACCCTTCAGTGGAAGGTCCTGCTCCCTCCTGGGGTCCAGCTGACGCCATTTCATTCCGGAAATTCAAAGTGCATGGAGCCCAATACCCCCCAACTTCCCCCCAAATAGCTAAGGAACAATGAATTGGAAACAATGTGGAATTACAACAGTCCTTGACCCAAACAGTGTCACTGAACATGGCCCTGATGCAGACCCACACTCTGACCTCAACTTGGTCTCAAGCCTGGACCCTACCCTAATCCAAGACCCTAACCCTAGCCCCCAACCCAAACAATGTTCACAAGAATCAAGAGGTAGAAACTGCAAATATCCATCAATGGCAAGTGCATAAGCAAAGTGTGGTGAAGGGTTTGAATTTGGGTTCAGGTTCAGGTTTTAGTCAGAGTTCTAATCAGGCTTTGGGTTTAGTGTTATGGTGAGGATTTAGAGTGAAGGACAAGGGAACAGAGTTATAGTTTAGGGCTTTAAGTTTATGATTTAGGCTTTAAGACTCAGGGCTTATGGGATAAAGTTCAAGGTCAAATTTGGGGTTTGACTTCATGCTGAGATTTGGGTTCAGGTTTCATGACTTGGAGGTCTGGTTTAGGGTTTGAGTTCGTGGTTCAGGGCTTGGATCCAGGGCTCAGGTACAGGCTTTGGGTTCCATTCCAGGTTTGTGATTCAGGGTTCTAGTTTGGGCTTTAAGGTCAGCTTAGGTTTCAGTGTTGGTAGGGTTTAAGGTTAGGTTTAGGGATGACACATTTTCTTCAGTTGTCATCATGGACAAAAAAATTCTATCTGAAGTTTCTAAGTCAGAAATGTATTTCATCTGGGGGCGCCTGGGTGGCTCCGTGTGTTAAGCCTCTGCCTTGGGCTCAGGTCATGATCTCAGGGTCCTGGGATCGAGCCCTTCATCAGGCTCTCTGCTTTACGGGGAGCCTGCTTCCCCATCTTTCTCTCTGCCTGCCTCTCTGCCTACTTGTGATCTCTGTCTGTCAAATAAATAGAATTAGTAAAAGCTATTATATGATCTTTTACAAACCATTTCCTATCTTTGCCTTCTCATGTGCCAAGACAGACAAGGATTATTTAAAACCCTGAAGAGAGTGCTCTTGCTTTTAAATTGCCTGTAACCTTCGTGTAATAGATTTATGATTGATGATAGATTTAGTTAAAATATAACTATTTAAAATATTTACTCTCAGTAAACGATTTCAACCTATGCTCATTTAAGTAACTTGGTGCATAATCCCTTTTCTATTAAACCATAGTGCAAGGACCAATGCCACGTTTCCGAGAGAACCCCAAGCTATTTTTCTAGAATGGCCATATGCATATATATCAGGCGTCCTGTTTTCACTCCCTTTGTGGAGCACCTACCCTGGAGGTCATGTAATAACCAATGACCAAAAAACAAACAAAAAACCCAAACATCCAGGTCGAAGTGCTATCCCTGCCTGGAGTTGAGGAGACTGCTCAGACAGATCCCAGGCAGGCATCTCAGCCCAGGCCTGTGCCGGGGAAGCTGTTTCCTGGCTTTGGGCGCAATCTGGAAGCCAGCAAACTGACCCAAGAGTGCAGCTGGCCTTTAGGACTGATGATCTTTTCACAGCCAGGCTGCCCGTGGACACCCGCTGAGGGAGCCAGGCTAGGAGTCTGCCCAGCGCAGGCGCTGGCAATGGGGCAGCATGCTAGGGCATAGCCCTGCACCCCAGCCAGGGCTCAGGCCCCTGGAGTGAGGGGGCAGGGCCGGCGCAGAGAAGGGTCTTTCCTAATTTCCAAAGCTGGAAGTGAGCTCTCAGAGGACTCAGGAGGGAGGGGGGCGGGGGCAGAGTGGGGGCGGCCAGGAGAAGGGGCTTTGCTAATTGCCCAGGCGGGAAGGAGGGGTGCACAGCGCCAGGGTGCTGTGCTGCAGCCCATTCGGGACTGCAGGAACCACCATACTCGCTGCCCCTGCGCTCACAGGCTCCAGCTTAGCCCCAGAAGCCGCGGTGTCCCGTTCTCATTCCTGCCGCCTGCTGCCCCTCCCTGACCCATGGCTTCTCTGGAGGACCCTCTGCTCACAGGTAAAGTGACACCTCGACGCGCCCTCACCTGAAGCAGAAAACGCAGGACAGGAGCGGGGAGGGGGGGGGTGGTGGAGTGGTCGGGGCCCAGGCAACCGCCAACCCCAGGGCACCAGGACCACCCAGGACGCGGCGCCACACCCCCTCCGCAGGGGGTCGGGCCAGGACATCGCCACAAGAGGTACCACCCCCACCCCGCCAGCGGGCAGGCTAGCCCCCATAGTTCGGCACCCCACGTGCATGTCAGAGCCTCCTGCCATTCCCAGGGCACCAAGAACCCAGAGAGTGAGGCCTTGGGTGCTTTCTAGTGACAGATTCAAGGCAATTCTTCGACTTTGGGACTTCAGAGTTAACATAGTTTTCATTTGTGATTATTATTTTTGTGTGGGCCATAGCTTTTCTTTTGACCTATGGTTGTTTTCACTCCCGGTTCTGAAGAAGCCCCTAAATCCTAACCCTGTTGAGGACTCCGAAAGCTCTCAGAGCAGCAGTGCTGGGGGACAGTGTGGACACATGGTTTGGTTTCTCCTCTGGCCTGCTTCTGTGGCAGCCCCGCTCTGTCCTCCTCAGACTTCAGAGCAATATCTGAACAAGTGGAGAAGCGACCAGGGGGTCAGGAAGGTGGCCACCGAAGAGTGACTTCTCTGGAGGGTGGCTGAGCTAGCAAGTGAGCATGTTAGTCCAGCTCTGCCTGCATTCAGTATGGAGCTGAACAGGGGCCAGGGAAGGGGAGGAGGAGCAGAGAGCAGGGACAAAGGGACCAAAGAGGAGATTCAGATGAAGGGAAGTAATGGGGAGGAAAAAGAAGAAACTCTAGAAGACAGGCATGTAGAAAGGAAAAGGGATGAAGTGGGCATTGGGAAAGGGCACCACCAGGGAAGGAGAGAGGGGAAGGAAAGAGGGAGGAAAGAGGAAAGGGGAAAGGGAGAAGGGAGGAGTCAGCATGCCAGGGCTCCCCCTGCATCTGAAGAAGAGGTGGCTGGTCCAGCTTGTCAAACAGGGTGCTCACTCTTTGGCCCCAGTTTCTGCTCCCAGTGCTACTGGGCTTTGCAAGGAAGGCAGGCTGTCCCTTGAGACCTACTGGAGCCGACTGGAGCCCACAGGAGGATGGGAGAATTAAGATGCTACCGGGTCCTGTCCTGAGCTGCTCCCAGCCACCAGCCTCACCACATGGTGCAAGAGGGACCCCAGAACAAAGGAAGGATACAGGCCAGCATGTCTGCTGGTGGCCCTGGGCACTTAGCTCATCGCAGTGAACCACACCGCCTCCTCAACCCACGCTTTTAAAGCCTCCTTTTTCGTTTCTGGCTTTCATATCTGTAGGAACATGAGCCAGATCTAACTCATCTCCGACAGACAATTCTGACTCACCCCGTGTCAGATTTTTATGAGTGGCTGTGATAGAGTAAGATAGCAATGCTCCAACAAACGGACTGTTTCCTCCCACTTGACCTCAACAGTCTTATACATTTTCTTAGCGAAAACATCTTGTCTCCTTCCATTAAGCTCATAACGTGGTCTAATAGTATACATGCGCCTTCGGTAGATGCGAAGCGATACAGAGGTCCTTTTTTTTTTTTTTTTAAATTTTACAAGGTAAAGTCAGTGAACACATCCAACTTGACCAATACGTCTCTAAAATGTCAATCCAGTCAAAGCTTTTTCTGCCTACAGTTTGGAGCCTACGTAGTGACATTTTTAAAATGCTTTCAGTCCCTCAGTGAGGCTCTTAGAAGCTAGCCAGGGCTTACTACGTGCCAGGCACTGTGTCAGGTGTTGGAGCTAAAGGGAAGGAGAGCTTGGAGGCTGGCTGGGGAAGGACATCCATGAAACAACCACAGCTAGAAACGGAGGCCAGTGCTAGAAAAGAGAGAGCAGGCTGCATGGAGAGTGTGTACCATGGGGCTTGTGAGCTCACGAATAAGTGGGAGTAACTGGAGTGGGGAGATGGGGGAGAGAAGAGGGTCTTCCCATCAATGGGAATCACCTGTGCTTGGAGGCAGGTGCCATGAGAGGTCTCCACAGGAAGAAGGAGGCAGTGTGGTTGAAGGGCAGAGAGATGGGGCAGAACAGGCATCAGTCAGTTGGAGGGGTATGAATAGACTGATGGGAGGATTATGGGTGCCTTTGGAGGACTGAGAATTTGTTAGAAGATCAGTGCAGATTTCTATGGAGACAAATGCCAGGAACTGATAGGTCTTTGAAAGGTCACTCTGGCTGCCTTTTGGCAAAGGGGTTGGTAAAAGGCACTTGCAGGTGTGAACACACCAGGTGGGAGGTGAGTGCAGAAAATCGGGTGAGGGAGCATGGGAACTTGGTCCGGGGGTATATAAGGGAGAATAGCCTTTAAGGAGTTCCACAAATTGGCACCAGCTGTGGCTTCATTACAGAGCTGGAAGGGGGAGGTGGGTGTGTCCTGGAGGTTACAGAAATTACATGAGAAAGGGAAGTCTTTTTAGATCTCTTTTTCAACTAGAGGAACTCTCACCTTATTGATAGAATTCCAGAGTGAGAACCAATGAAATGAGGACATCTTTGAAATGTCTGAATATGTTCTTCGACATCTTTGCAAGTGACGAGGAGACCTTGGCCTTAGGAGGCCTTGGCCCTCTTTGTAGCCAGAAAGATTTCACCTACAGATTTGGGTTCTCCCTTTTAAAGTCAAGGAGTCAGTCCTTCCAAAGGACACCTCCTATCATTTTACCCTCTCATCATACCTCACGTGCTGGCATCTCCAAGACCCTCTGTTCCAGGTTGAGAGTATCCACTTTGGCCGGGCTGGTCTTGCCAAGAACACCACCACAGGAAATCTAGAGCCTGTAGTGCTATTAATAACATCATCTAAGACTGTGTTTGCTGCCCTCATGGCTTCTTCCCACCATGACTCACTGAAGCTTTTAACACATTGTATCCATTAAGCTATAGTTCCCAAAGCTCATCTTCTCTAGTGCCATTAATTTTTAGGGGACCAGGCAAACCTTAAACTTGTCCCCCCTAATTGGACCCCTGTTCCCCCACAATCTATTTGAAAGCCTTTCACCATGATTCTTGAATGAGATCTGAGACCACTGCTGGTACCTAACACTTCTTGGCACCTTGTCTGTTAGGTTCTTGGAAGAGGAGATGGCTATGGAGGTGAGTGGGAATGGGAGTGGGAGGATTTCTCCCTTCACTTTGCTTTTTGTGTTTTCAAATAATGGGTTTTGAGGGGGCCGGAAAGTTTAACCAGACCATTTATTTTCCATCTCCCATCGATAAAAAGTTTACCACTCCCCACTGGAAGAATTTATATCTTTCCTTTGAATCTACAGGAAAATCTCCCAAACCCAGACCACCACCATGTGGATTCAGCCATCTTCCGATTCACCTCCAGATTGTCTCCTTTTAACTGCTCAAGCCACAGGTTAAGGGCGAAATGTTCAATGCCCAAGCAATTAAGTGGGGAACACGTTTATCTAAGCAATTGCATGCAGCTCTCTATCTGCATACAGGGGGTCTCTCCCAAGCCTTTCCAACCTCAGCAAAAGAAGACAAAGCCCCAGCAGTCTGGGGTATATATCATTCATTCATTCCTGTGTTCAACACTCATGGCGGATCCCCAGCAAGACAGTGGGAGAGCAAGGACTGGAGAAATCCTGGAAGCTGAAGTCTGAGGAGGATTTCAAATTCAAGTCAGAGATGAAAGAAACATCTGGACTTGGTCCTCAGGTACATGCAGTATTCTGAACTGAGGCTAGAACCAGAGACCATTCTAATGAAAGGCCTCTACAGGTGGGCTCTCACAGGTGGGCCCCAACTCAGTTTCGTGTATATTCATTCATGAAATAGCTCTTTGGGTCAACATGCAGAAGAAAACCATTTCAGACAACTGACAATGAGGAGAGGAAAGGGAAGCCAAAAGGCTTGTGAATGGGGAGAGAGGAGGAGCCAGGACAGAAAACCAAGAATCCCTCCCTGCCCTCCTTGCTGCCAGGGAGGTCTGAGGGACTAGTTTCCACCTGGGATCCCAAGTCCAGAACAAAAGCAGCGGGGCCATGGCGGGGGAGGGAAGGGGGTCCTCAGCACGGGCGCATGGGGCTGCGGAAAGATGGGGGCTAGCGTGCCTGCTGGCGGGGGGCACCTCGCAAGGCGCTGTCCCCAGCCCGACCCCATGAGGACCCGGGTTTGGCGCAGCGTCCGGGGTGGTCCCGGTGCCCTGGGGTTCCGGGAGGCTGGGCCTCCACAACCTCCCTCTCCGCCCCCAGGTCGGGTCCGCGCTTTCTGCTCCAGGTGAGGGCGCGGGGCGGTGTCACTTTACCCCTGTGCAGAGGGTGGTCCGGAGAAGCCTTGGGGCAGGGAGGGGCAGCAGGCAGCAGGAGCGGGACAGCAAGGCCTCACAGGGGAGCGTACGGGCGGCGAGTCCGGTGGGTCCTGCAGTCCCGACTGGGCCGCAGCACAGCACCGCGGCGCTGCCCGCCCCTCCTCCGCCAGCCCCTCCACCTCCTCCCAGACTCTCAGCCACATCCTCTGTGAGCTCACTTCCAGCTTCAGCAATTAGCAAAGCGCCTTCTCCCCGCCGCCCTCCACCCGCCCCCGCCCCCTCCCTCCTGAGTCCTCCGCGAGCTCCCTTTTCGCTTTGGCAATTAGCAAAGCCCCTTCTCCGCGCCGCCCCGCCCCCCTCCCTCCTGAGGCCCCGCCCTGGCTGTGGCGCGGGCGGAAGCCCCGGGGGCTGCAAGCTTTGCCAGCGCTGGCGCTGGGCAGCCTCCTAGCCTGGCTCCTTGAGCGGGTGTCCACCCGGGGCCTGGCTGCAAAAAGATCATCAGTCCTGTTAACCCTGGCTGCACTCTTCCGTCAGTTTGCTGGCTTCCTGATTGCGCCCAAAGCCAGGAACCAGCTTCCCCAGCACAGGCCTGGGCTGAGATGCCTGCCCAGGATCTGTTTGAGCAGTCTACTCATCTCCAGGCAGGGATGGCACTTCCACATGGATGTTTGGGTTTTTTTATTGTTTTTTGGTCATTGGTTATTATTACATGACCTCCAGGGTAGGTGCTCCACAAAGGGAGTGAAAACAGGATGCATGATATACCCCTCACCTCCCATGCTGTCTTTCTCTTAAATAATAAGCACTGCTGAACTATCTTAGATTCTGTACCTTCTCTCCAGCCATGAACCTATCACTGTCTTTAACTCTTGAAAACTTCATTAGACAAATTAATGTGGTGAAGGAAGCAATATGAGAAAGCCTATTAATCTGATGAGCATGGAACTGAACAAACCCTATAGATACTTTCCCTTTGATTTCTAGCCTATCAATACCTACAGTGAGTCACATACACTCAAGATTATTGTTTTTATTGTATACTTCATATATTCATTGATTTTGGACTCGTTATCATTTTGTTGAAGTGTTAAACTATGGTAATAAACAAACTTTTAATTAACTTTTCCTCCTATGATACAAATATAACTTGCACTTGAGCTTTAGCTAATTTTATGTTCTAAAATTGCCAAAACAAAATGATCAAGGTTTCTAGATTATTTACTGTATTTTCTACTATATAATATTGTTCTATCTCTTCTGTATAAAGAAAATGAATGCTTGGGGCTCTTGGGTGGCTCAGTGTGTTAAAGCCTCTGCCTTCTGCTTAGGTCATGATCCCAGAGTCCTGGGATAGAGCCCCACATCAGGCTCTCTGCTCAGCAGGGACCCTGCTTCCCTTCCTTTCTCTCTGCCTGCCTCTCTGTCTACTTGTGATCTCTGTCTGTCAAATAAATAAATAAAATCTTTAAAAAAAGAAAATGAATGCTTGATAACTAAATGAATGCTTTACTGAACAAATTAAATATGGCAATAGCATTTTATTTTATCATGCTTCACATATTAAACAATAATATTATATCACTAGTCTACAAATAATCTACTCGCATAGTCATTTGGAAGCTTTTAGCAAAAGAATTCTTCCTCCTGATTGTAGTATAAAAGCCACAGAAATATACAGAAGACTCCTAGGATAGAAAGTTAAATCCAGTTATCCGTGATGCCTTGAGGAGGACCTGACCTATGTATGTCCTGGGATGCACTAGTAACTGTTACATGTGATAGGATTATATTTAATATATACAGTTTCATTTACTTCACAAAGGACATATAAATTTGAGAATAAAATATTTGATGAATCTATAAAGTCTATATCTATTTGTAACTAATGTGGTAGAATTAAGATGTTAATTTGAAAAAAAATTCATTGAACACATACACATATTCAATTGTTTTTATATATATAAACAGCATTATTTATTTATGTAAATAAATGCATTGTCAGTAAAATCCATTTACTTATCAATCATAAGGGTAATTTTAAGTACTAAGAATAAGAAATATGTGAAAAGATAAGTGTTCAAGAGTGCAGTTTGTGGTAATTAATACAATATGATAGGCTCATGAAAAAGATATATTACTTGAACTTAAAAGCTTCTATAATTAAGCGATGACCACTTGAAATTTGTAATTAGTCTTGCTGTAGTTTTTCCTTGCACTTATTGCCCTTCCCCAGAAGTTCATTAAGAATTTCTGTGAATGTCCTTATGTTTAATCTCATTCATAGATTCCACTGCTGCTCACAAAACAAAGCCAAAAAGAGAGGTAACTCTATGTGGCACTCCATCCACAAGCAATACATTCATAAATAATTAAAAAGCTCTCTACTTCATTTGTTACCCATTCAGCTGATAATTTAAATGAGTAACTGAGGCCATTTTATCAGCACTTTTAATAGAATGCGACTCAGAAACTTCACAGTGTCATTTAAGAAGAAATGCTCACGTGTTAAGGTTTTTATTTTTTTAAATCAACAAAATAATTTTCAAATATTAAAAGCAAATGTCTCCTTTTCCTCCAAGTTTCCTTGCTATGTCAAAGTTACAAATAAATACATTAAAATCGTATTTTGAGTAGTAGATAAAAACAAAAGTTTTGAAACTGTGGGTTGAGTGTCTGGGTTAACTTGTATAAATATCTGAATTCAATGTATTTAGACTTTATTAGATTTTTTTTTAGACTATTTAAAAATACATGCTGAGATAATGACAACATTATTTTATTCATTTTAATAAATAAATTATTTTATTTAATTATGTTTAGATATTTATTTATTAAATTAATGATTTAATATTTAATAATCTAAATTTGAAATATTTTAAATTCTAAAAATATTTATTTAATTAAATTGATATATTTAATATAAATATTTAATAAATTATTTAATCATTATTATAATTATGCAATACATTATGTATTGTGTAATAATTGCATTTTAATAAATAAATAAATGTATTATTTACATTATTTTATTTTATTTTATTTTATTTTATTTTATTTTATTTACTTGACAAAGAGAGGGAGAACACAAGCAAAGGGAGCTGCAGGCAGAAGGAGAGGGAGAAGTAGGCTCCCAGCTGAGTAGAAAGTTCAACCTGGGGTTCCATCCCACGACCCTGGGATCACTACCTGAGTCGAAGGCAGATGCTTAAGTGACTGAGCCATCCAGATGCCCAAGGCTTTGTATTCTTCGCTTCTAAATATTGATGCTCCTTCATCTCTGGAGTTAGTAAATTGATGTTGAGAATTCATATCAAAGAATTGATAGTAGCTGTTAAACAGAAACATGTAATTTAGGGGGGAAAAAAGAGCAGAAGGAAGAGAAAGGCCAAAAGTAAAAAAGCACATTAATATAAAATTTAATTAGATAAAAAAGCTGATATTCCTGAAGGGGGCTAATAAAAGAGCTGCAAAGAGCTGATAGGATTAGGAAAATTGTCCACTCCTGGTCATTTCATAATTTTAAACTATTCCTTATTAATAAATATACTTAGTTCCAGAAACACAATCACATAAGAACATTTCCACCAAGTTTCCTCTAACAGCATTTACAAATTAGACGTTCAAACAATGCAGTTCATTACATGTTGCATCTGTATCTTAAAGTTTAAACACTTTCTGTGACACATTTTCTAACAATTAAAATTAAAAAAATATATATATATATACATATATATCTATGTATATATACATATGCCTTATCCCTAAATGGAAAAAATATATATATAGAGAGAGAAACCTTATCCCTAAATGAAACCTTTCTTTGTTTATTAGCATAAGTAGGTAAATTAGCAACAACAACAACAACAAACAGCTAATATTATAGAGGTAGGAACAATTGACCTTTTCATTCATTGCTATTTTCTAAAAATTCCTATTTTATTTTTTTCTCAAGTCTGTCATAATAATTTTCTAAATCTCCTGCCTTATTCAATTTTTTTCTTTTAGTGGAAATCTCTATCTCATATTTATTTTCTCTTCCTCCACTCTTTGCTCTAATAATTCAATGTATTATTAGATTTTCTGTTTTTCTCTTTATCCAGATATATCTTTTCTTTCTTTCTTTCTTTTTTAAATAATTTGATTTGCTGGCATTTTACATCAGTACATGCTTTCTTAGGGATGTTAGAAATGTCTGTGGAACTCCTAGAAGAATAAACTTTTTTACCTTTAAGAAGTTTACAGTCTAGAGTGCCTGGGTGGCTCAGTTGGTTAAGTGTCTTCCTTCAGCTTAGGTCATGATGCCAGGGTACTAGGATCCAGTCCTGCATCAGCTGCCTGCTCAGCAAGGAGTCTGGTTCTTCCTCTCCCTCTGCCCCTCCCTCTCTCACTCTAATAAATAAATAAAATCTTTAAAAAAAAAACTTACTGAAATCTGAGACTGAATTACTAAATTCAGTCTTAATAGAAGACAGCTAAACAAAGCAATGATCACAACTGGAAAATTTAGCGAGATCATGGTTTAACATTTTTGGTTGACACAGGACCTCTTTCAGTAACAACTTTCCCTAAATATCAATTTCTTTTTAAGGCAAAAAATTTTGACAAGAAATCCAGATCCTTCTGATCATTTTCATATCAATTTAAGGTGACATCCTCAGAGTATATAATCAAATATGTAATTATTCTATCTGTTGCCTTGTATATTGCCTGTATCTTTTTCAGACTCAAAGTTCCATTGAGGTAGAGTTTTTTTTTTTAAAGCAGAGATTTTTTTTTAAGTGTTTGATATATACAAGATGCTTAATAAGTGTTTACAAAGCCTATGTATTACAGAAGCCTTAAACAGGCTTTAAAATAATGTAGGTGATATTAGTGGTCATATCAAACAATTTTTAGGTTTCAGTCATGTAAATAACTACATTTCTCAGAGACAGAGAAACATACAAATGGTCTGGGTCCAGTAGGATAATGTTAGCATGTGTTGTAAATTCTTTTATATGACCTTATTCTTGCAAGAATTGGTTATGTGGCAGAAAAAAAGGTATCACTATCTTATACTTTATTATTTAAAGAGATTTATGGAAGTCTTAATTTCTTACACTACCCCTTTGTTTCAGTGGACCCAATTTCCGTGGTAATGGTGAGAGGAAAGTAGGCAATTTAGGCAGCAGCAAAAATCTCCTACAAGGCACTATAAAATAAGGCTTGTTCTAGATCATGGGTCTGTCCAAAGGGGAATGTTAAAGGGTAGAATGGATGATGGATGCATTGTGGACTTATAACTTTAAGATTAATACTGTTATGCCCCAATAATGGGTCTATGATTAAAGGAGCGAGACTGATGTAAAGCAAAGGTCAAGCAAAGCTTTATTTCATGCCATGCATCAAGAATCTAACCAAACGTTCGGGGCCACACCTCTTATGAGAGAAGGCAACCATTCGCTGTTTCACAGTCTAGCTTTTAAGGGCAAAGGCCATGCAGTCAGGCCTGGCCACGCACAGGTGACCAATGAGATTTTAACACACACAGGAAACTCCACAGTGAGGCTAGATGACCAATTGAGGTTCAATTTACCCTAGTATAGACATTTGACCCAGCCTATTACACCTTGATTAGGATTGGTGCAAAAAAGGTTCCCAAAGGGCGGAGGAGTGGGGCATACTCCTTAATATCTAGGGAGACAATATGCAAACACCGCCCCCCTCCCGCTGCTTGATGTCCTCACCTGGTCTGACCCACCCTTGTATATGGGCTTTGTTACCTGGAGCTGATTTCCAGGACTTGTTTTTAAGTGAATCCCCTGGGGGAAGGGGAACAAGGACAGTTTAAGGGTTAACCTCAATGAAAGCCTCTTGCTAAAATATAAAAATATAAAATAGGTCCTTACATTACAACAACTCAGTAGGTAAAGTACCAGTGTGGTGATAAAAGAAGTGAGGTAACTTGCATTGCACATTTTTTTTTAAAACGTGTAAGTTGTATTTTTCCGTGCCATGACATCATACTTTATCTGCATCTCTGTCTACTAGTTTAAAACTAGTTAAACAAATTCAACAATTTTTTTAAAAATATTTTATTTATTTATTTAAGAGCAAAAGCCAGAGCGAGAGAGAGAGAGCATGAGCAATATGGGGCTCGATCCCAGGACTCTTGAGATCCTGATCTGAGCCAAAGGCAGACACTTAACTGACTAAGCAAATGAGACTCCCACAAACTCAACAATTTTATAAAATTTTTATTTGTTGGGGTGCCTGGCTGGAACAGTCAGTAAAATATGTAAATCTTGATCTTGAGGTTGTACATTTGAAATCCACCTTGGGTGTAGAGGTTTTATTTAAAAATAAAATCTTTAAAAAAATTTTTTTTCATTTTTTTATTTAAGCCATTGTATGGCAGTGTTGATCACTATATTGTACACCTGAAAGTAATATTAACCTTATTTTAACTAACTCCAATTTAAATAAAAACTTTAAAAATAAAATAAAAATAATAATCATAAAAATAAAAAAGAGGAAAAATTATTTGGCAGGCAATTTTCTTAATTGCATTATTATTTATTATTATCATAGTCTGTGTGTGTCGGTGGGAAGTGGCTGGTATTACAGTGAGTTCCATATCTGTGTTACACTGAGGTCCATGTCTGTAGTCAGTCTTTTTTTTCTTTTAGTTTATTTTCAGGGATCCAAAATTCATTGTTTATGCACCACACCCAGTGCTTCATGTAATAAATTCCCTCCTTAATACCCACCACTGGGCTCACCCAACCACCTGCCACCCTCCTCTTCAAGACCCTCAGTTTGTTTCTCAGAGTCCACAGTCTCTCATGGTTTGTCTCTCCCTCCGATTTCCCCCAGCACACTTCTCTCCATCTCCCAGTGTCCTCCACGTTATTCCTTATGTATTGAGTCTTATAAAAACTTTTATTTCTTTCCCTATTCTGCTTTGCATATGCTTACCTTAGATGTTAAAATGTTATAAACCTCTCCTGCCTGGTCCATTTTCTCTCTCTTCTCTCATGATTTCTCATGCTCTCCCTGCCAACCCCACATGCCTTACAATATCTGGATATGACTAATTTCTTCCTGAGCTACTTTATTCTACTCTGCCATATGGTCGCCCTTCCCTCTTCTGTACCATATCTTCTATCCCCTGCATTTGTGCTTTAACAATACCTAATTCTTTTCACTGCATCTGTATCTTTGAGGTCAATACTCAGTAGTGCAATCGCTGGGTCATAGGCTAGCTCTATTTTTCTGGAAAGAAGGGCCATATGCACCCCAGTGTTCATAGCAGCAATGTCCACTATAGCCATTCTGTTGAAAGAGCCAAGATCCCCTACAACAGACAAACGGATAAAGAAGATGTGATCCAAGGATACAATGGAATATCACTCAGCCATCAGAAAGGATGAATACCCAACTTTTGCATCAACATGGATGGGACTGTAGGAGATTATGTTAAGTGAAATAAGTCAAGCAGTGAAAGTCAATCATCATATGGTTTCACTTATTTGTGGAACCTAAGGAATAGCATGGAGGACATTAGGAGAAGGAAAGGAAAAATGAAGTGGGGGTATTGGAGGGGGAAATGAAACATGAAAAACTATGGACTCCAAGAAACAAACTGAGGGTTTTAAAGATGAGAAGGATGTGGGGATGGGTGAGCCTGGTGATGGGTATTAAGGAGGGCACATATTGCATGGGGCACTGGGTGTTTTACACAAACAATGAATCATGGAACACTACTTCAAAAACTAATGATGTATGTATGTTAACTAACATAACATAATTAAAAAAAATAAAGGAGGGGGACAATACCTAACACTCAATATTTGCTAGTTTCTTGTTTACCTCCTTTTAAGAGTAAGCTCATTAGTGGTTTTTTTTTTTTTTGGTTTGTTTGTTTTTTTTTTTTTTGTCTCAACTAAAAGAAGAAAAATAATACACATTATTTTGAAAACTTTTTGAACAGTGTACAAACGTTAGTCAAGTCCACAATGTCTCATCTCTTCTTCCTCCTAACATGGCTAAGATGAAAAACCCTTTATCTGAGAAAAGATCATTCTCCTGCCACCTTGTGTAAGATTTTGGCTTTAGATTAGATTATCCTTTCTTTCCTTTTCTGAAAATAAGTTGAAAATATTAATAGCCTCAGTTTCTTCTTCCAAAATATGACTGCTTCTTTACCAAGTGCAAAAGCAACCCATTTTGACCATAGTAAACAGCTTGGACCTACTTTTTTTGGCTCACTGTTTTAGTGAGACAAGTGGAGTGAAGATGACACACCATTTCCAAATGTATTAATAATTGGTAGACCATACTTCTAAATTGAAGATTTGTTGCCATTAAACTACGACCAGACTCGCTATAATTACAGAGGTAAATTCTTTATATTTACTATATTTGAAATTACCATATAATACCAAAATAAAATTATGATTATGTGAAGAGTCTGTAATATTAAGAAGATGACTTTGAAATGATTGATTATCTAAATGAAATTTCCCATTTTATAATCTTGTATAAGCTTCCGTTTTCATTTCCTATTTAAAATCTATTAGAAGACACTCTTATTTTCCCTTAAGTGGTAAGTCAAATGTGGAACAAATTCATCCCAAAGGAACTGATTCTATGTTCCACTGAAGACCAGGTGGCTTCCATGTGGCATTTTGCTTCTTGCATATTGTTCATCTCCTACAACAAATGGGGGTATGCTCTTTATTAAACTAATTCAACTCAATTAGAGACATTGTCTTCAAGGGATAACATCATAGAGACTAGAATCAGCATCATACTTTTGGGAAAATTGGGCCCAGGATTTTTGTTTTGTTTTGTTTTAAGATTTTATTTATTTATTTGACAGACAGAGACCACAAGTAGGCAAATAGCGGGGGGGTGGGGGGGTGGGGAAGCAGGCTCCCTGCTGAACAGAGAGCCCGATGCAGAGCTCGATCCCAGGGCTCTGAGATCATGGCCTGAGCCGAAGGCAGAGGCTTAACCCACTGAGCTACCCAGGTGCCCCTGGGCCCAGGTTTTGATGACTTCTTTCCTCAATTTTATAAAACCTATTTGAACTCTACTGGATGCCAGAACTGCTTAAAAATATTTGGTCCCTTGTAATTTTAACCTTCCAGTATTCAATGCACCTGATCCATGTAATATCCTATAGTATTTTTGTCAAATGAAGACTCTCAAAGTGTGTTTCTTGGGAGACACTTTTCAATTGGTTGCTTACATTTCTGCATTTATTATTTGTTCTAGGCCATCCTTTGAAGATGGTTGTATTGAATAGACTTGGAAGACAGAAATAGTATCTTTTAATTTTAACTTAACCTGTTGTGTTTGCAAATATTTTCTGCCTCTGTTTTGATTCTTCTTGTGGGAACTGAGGCTCAGAACTGATATATAACTCCCATCCCTACACACACACACACACACACACACACAAACACAAACACACACACACACACAAATACTGTTAATATTCTGGCTACCTCTATTGCTGTGAATAATAAACTATATTATTTCTGAACCATGAGTCTGCGTCTTCTATCAACACCCAAGAAACTACGGCAGACTCATACACCAGCTTTCAAATAAGGGAAAATAATCTCAGATGCTTTATATTTTTTGATAGTGTTACCTACTTCTGAACATATGACTGAACACATATAAAGCTGGAGCCCTGACCATTTAGAGCTTCTTCTGTGGAAGAACTATGCATTCACTAGTAAACAATAGTAGTTTCATCTTTTTTTTTTTTCCTCCTGGACACCATTTCCTCTCTCACACTGTTGCTCAAATTGGATGGAGTCTAAGGTCCTTTGATACTCATGATACTCATGCAAATAAAATTTAAGCTCAAGGAAACCTGTCTTGTGTGTTACTTAATATCCAGTTTTTAGTCAACATCCAAAAACAAATAATCCAATAAAACCATGGATAGAAGACATAAACAAGTGTTTCCCCAAAGAACACATTCAAATGTTCAGTAGATACATGAAAAGATGTCCATCATCATGTATCATCAGGAAATTGCAAAGCAAAACTAGAAAGAGATACCACCTCACACCTGTCAGAATGGCTAAAATCAACACTACAAGAAACAAAAGGTGTTGGAGAGGATGTGAAAAAGTAACACTTGTGGGGGCTGCCTGGGTGGCTCAGTGGGTTAAGCCTCTGCCTTCAGCTCAGGTCATGATCTCAGGGTCCTGGGATCAAGTCCCACATCGCGCTCTCTGCCAGGCATGGAGCCTGCTCCCTCCTCTCTCTCTCTCTACTTGTGATCTCTCTCTGTCAAATGAATAAAATCTTAAAAAAAAAAAAAGAAAAAGTAACAATTGTGAACTGTTGGTGGTGATGCAAACTGATACAGCCATATTTGAAAACAGTATGGAATTTCCATAAAATTTAAAAATAGAAGTCCTTTGTGATCCAACAATCCTGTTGGTGTGTATTTACCCAATGAATATAAGAAAACTTATTCAAAGGGATGCTAGCACCCCTATGTTTATAGCAGCATTATTTATAAAGCTAAGATATGGAAAGCGCCCAAGTATCCATCAATTGATGAATAAATAAAGAATAAGTGGTATGTATATACAATGGAATATTATCCTGCCATAAAAAAGACTGAAATCTTGCCATTTGCAATAACATGGTTGGAACTAGACAGTATAATGCTAAAAGTGAAATAAGTCAGTCAGAGAAAGACAAATACCTTTACTCATATATGGAATAAAAGAAACAAAACAAACAAGCAAAGGGGAAATAATAAGACATAGAAAGAGAAACAAAGCAAGAAACAGACATTTCATTACGGAGAACAAACTGATGGTTACTTGAGGGGATCTGAAAGGAGTGATGGATTAAATAAGTGATGGGGTTAATTAGAGCACTTGTCATGATGAGCACTGAGTGCTATATGTTATATTGTACACATGAAACTAATACAACCATATATGTTAACTAACTGGATTTCAAATGAAAATTTTTTAAAATCCCAGTTTTTAGCTCACATTCTGGCTTACAAAAGGGATTTAGTCAGGAATTTGGAGATTAGTTAATGAACAAATAAGGGGTGAACAGGCAGTTGTTAGATAAAATTACTATCCTTTCCGGCATGATCTTATACCTTTTATCTAGAATTATTTTTAGCACTTTAGACTCTTCCTATTTTATTTTGAGTCATTAAACAAAAATTTCCTCAAAGGACCTTAGACTCCATCCAATTTGAGCAACAGTGTGAGAGAGGAAATGGTGTCCAGGAGGAAAAAAAAAAGATGAAACTACTTTTGCTTACTAGTGAATGCATAGTTCTTCCACAGAAGAAGCTCTAAATGGTCAGGGCTCCAGCTTTATATGTGTTCAGTCATATGTTCAGAAGTAGGTAACACTATCAAAAAATATAAAGCATCTGAGATTATTTTCCCTTATTTGAAAGCTGGTGTATGAGTCTGCCGTAGTTTCTTGGGTGTTGATAGAAGACGCAGACTCATGGTTCAGAAATAATATAGTTTAATATTCACAGCAATAGAGGTAGCCAGAATATTAACAGTATTTGTGTGTGTGTGTGTGTGTGTGTGTGTGTGTGTGTGTGTGTGTGTGTAGGGGTGGGAGTTATATATCAGTTCTGAGCCTCAGTTCCCACAAGAAGAATCAAAACAGAGGCAGATAATATTTGCAAACACAACAGGTTAAGTTAAAAAAAAGATACTATTTCTGTCTTCCAAGTCTATTCAATACAACCATCTTCAAAGGATGGTCTAGAACAAATAATAAATGCAGAAATGTAAGCAACCAATTGAAAAGTGTCTCCCAAGAAACACACTTTGAGAGTCTTCATTTGATAAAAATACTATAGGATATTACATGGATCAGGTGCATTGAATACTGGAAGGTTAAAATTACAAGGGACCAAATATTTTTAAGCAGTTCTGGCATCCAGTAGAGTTCAAATAGGTTTTATAAGATTGAGGAAAGAAGCCATCAAAACCTGGGCCCAGGGGCACCTGGATAGCTCAGTGGGTTAAGCCTCTGCCTTCGGCTCAGGCCATGATCTCAGGGTCCTGGGATCGAGCTCTGCATCAGGCTCTCTGTTCAGCAGGGTGCCTGCTTCCCACCCCCGCCCCTGCCTCTTTGCCTACTTGTGGTCTCTGTCTGTCAAATAAATAAATAAAATCTTAAAACAAAACAAAACAAAACAAAAATCCTGGGCCCAATTTTCCCAAAAGTATGATTCTGATTCTAGTCTCTATGATGTTATCCCTTGAAGACAATGTCTCTAATTGAGTTGAATTAGTTTACTAAAGAGCATACCCTCATTTGTTGTAGGAGATGAACAATATGCAAGAGGCAAAATGCCACATGGAAGCCACCTGGTCTTCAGTGGAACATAGAATCAGTTCCTTTGGGATGAATTTGTTCCACATTTGACTTCCCACTTAAGGGAAAATAAGAGTGCCTTCTAATAGATTTTAAATAGAAATGACAATGGAAGCTTATACAAGATAATAAAATGGGAAATTTCATTTAGATAAGCAATCATTTCAAAGTCATCTTAATATTACAGACTCTTCACATAATCATAATTTTATTTTGGTATTATATGGTAATTTCAAATATAGTAAATATAAAGAATTTACCTCTGTAATTATAGCGAGTCTGGTCGTAGTTTAATGGCAACAAAACTTCAATTTATAAGTATGGTCTACCAATTATTAATACATTTGGAAATGGTGTGTCATCTTCACTCCACTTGTCTCACTAAAACAGTGAGCCAAAAAAAGTAGGTCCAAGCTGTTTACTATGGTCAAAATGGGTTGCTTTTGCACTTGGTAAAGAAGCAGTCATATTTTGGAAGAAGAAACTGAGGCTATTAATATTTTCAACTTATTTTCAGAAAAGGAAAGAAAGGATAATCTAACCTAAAGCCAAAATCTTACACAAGGTGGCTGGAGAATGATCTTTTCCCAGATAAAGGGTTTTTCAACTTAGCCATGTTAGGAGGAAGAAGAGATGAGACATTGTGGACTTGACTAACGTTTGTACACTGTTCAAAAAGTTTTCAAAATAATGTGTATTATTTTTCTTCTTTTAGTTGAGACAAAAAAAAACAAACAAACAAACAAACAAAAACACTAATGAGCTTACTCTTAAAAGGAGGTAAACAAGAAACTAGCAAAGATTGAGTGTTAGGTATTGTCCCCCTCCTTTTTTTTTTTAATTCTGTTATGCTAGTTACCATACAATACATCATTAGTTTTTGAAGTAGTGTTCCATGATTCATTGTTTGTGTAAAACACCCAGTGCCCCATGCAATATGTGCCCTCCTTAATACTCATCACCAGGCTCACCCATCCCCACATCCTTCTCATCTTTAAAACCCTCAGTTTGTTTCTTGGAGTCCATAGTTTTTCATGTTTCATTTCCCCCTCCAATACCCCCACTTCATTTTTCCTTTCCTTCTCCTAATGTCCTCCATGCTATTCCTTAGGTTCCACAAATAAGTGAAACCATATGATGATTGACTTTCACTGCTTGACTTATTTCACTTAACATAATCTCCTACAGTCCCATCCATGTTGATGCAAAAGTTGGGTATTCATCCTTTCTGATGGCTGAGTGATATTCCATTGTATCCTTGGATCACATCTTCTTTATCCGTTTGTCTGTTGTAGGGGATCTTGGCTCTTTCAACAGAATGGCTATAGTGGACATTGCTGCTATGAACACTGGGGTGCATATGGCCCTTCTTTCCAGTAAAATAGAGCTAGCCTATGACCCAGTGATTGCACTACTGAGTATTGACCTCAAAGATACAGATGCAGTGAAAAGAATTAGGTATTGTTAAAGCACAAATGCAGGGGATAGAAGATATGGTACAGAAGAGGGAAGGGCGACCATATGGCAGAGTAGAATAAAGTAGCTCAGGAAGAAATTAGTCATATCCAGATATTGTAAGGCATGTGGGGTTGGCAGGGAGAGCATGAGAAATCATGAGAGAAGAGAGAGAAAATGGACCAGGCAGGAGAGGTTTATAACATTTTAACATCTAAGGTAAGCATATGCAAAGCAGAATAGGGAAAGAAATAAAAGTTTTTATAAGACTCAATACATAAGGAATAACGTGGAGGACACTGGGAGATGGAGAGAAGTGTGCTGGGGGAAATCGGAGGGAGAGACAAACCATGAGAGACTGTGGACTCTGAGAAACAAACTGAGGGTTTTGAAGAGGAGGGTGGCAGGTGGTTGGGTGAGCCCAGTGGTGGGTATTAAGGAGGGAATTTATTACATGAAGCACTGGGTGTGGTGCATAAACAATGAATTTTGGATCCCTGAAAATAAACTAAAAGAAAAAAAAGACTGACTACAGACATGGACCTCAGTGTAACACAGATATGGAACTCACTGTAATACCAGCCACCTCCCACCGACACACACAGACTATGATAATAATAAATAATAATGCAATTAAGAAAATTGCCTGCCAAATAATTTTTCCTCTTTTTTATTTTTATGATTATTATTTTTATTTTATTTTTAAAGTTTTTATTTAAATTGGAGTTAGTTAAAATAAGGTTAATATTACTTTCAGGTGTACAATATAGTGATCAACACTGCCATACAATGGCTTAAATAAAAAAATGAAAAAAATTTTTTTTAAAGATTTTATTTTTAAATAAAACCTCTACACCCAAGGTGGATTTCAAACGTACAACCCCACGATCAAGATTTACATATTTTACTGACTGTTCCAGCCAGGCACCCCAACAAATAAAAATTTTATAAAATTGTTGAGTTTGTGGGAGTCTCATTTGCTTATTCAGTTAAGTGTCTGCCTTTGGCTCAGATCAGGATCTCAAGAGTCCTGGGATCGAGCCCCATATTGCTCATGCTCTCTCTCTCTCTCTCTCTGGCTTTTGCTCTTAAATAAATAAATAAAATATTTTTTAAAAAATTGTTGAATTTGTTTAACTAGTTTTAAACTAGTAGACAGAGATGAAGATAAAGTATGATGTAATGGCACGGAAAAATACAACTTACACGTTTTAAAAAAAAATGTGCAATGCAAGTTACCTCACTTCTTTTATCACCACACTGGGACTTTCCCTACTGAGTTGTTGTAATGTAAGGACCTATTTTATATTTTTATATTTTAGCAAGAGGCTTTCATTGAGGTTAACCCTTAAACTATCCTTGCTCCCCTTCCCCCAGGGGATTCACTTAAAAACAAGTCCTGGTAATCAGCTCCAGGTAACAAAGCCCATATACAAAAGTGGGTCAGGCCAGGTGGAGACATCAATCAGCGGGAGGGGGGGCGGTGTTTGCATATTGTCTCCCTAGATACTAAGGAGTATGCCCCACTCCTCTGCTCTTTGGGAACCTTTTTGGCACTAATCCTAATCAAGGTGTAATAGGCTGGGTCAAATGTCTATACTAGGGTAAATTGAACCTCAATTGGTCATCTAGCCTCACTGTGGAGTTTCCTGTGTGCGTTAAAATCTCATTGGTCACCTGTGCGTGGCCAGGCCTGACTGCATGGTCTTTGTCCTTAAAAGCTAGACTGTGAAACAGCAAAGGGTTGCCTTCTCTCATAAGAAGTGTGGCCCCGAACGTTTGGTTAGATTCTTGATGCTTGGCATGAAATAAAGCTTTGCTTGACCTTTGCTTTACATCATTCTCGCTCCTTTAATCATAGACCCATTATTGGGGCATAACAGTATTAATCTTAAAGTTATAAGTCCACAATGCATCCATCATCCATTCTACCCCTTAACATTCCCCTTTGGACAGACCCATGATCTAGAACAAGCCTTATTTTATAGTGCCTTGTAGGAGATTTTTGCTGCTGCCTAAATTGCCTACTTTCCTCTCACCATTACCACAGAAATTGGGTCCACTGAAACAAAGGTGTAGTGTAAGAAATTAAGACTTCCATAAATCTCTTTAAATACTAAAGTATAAGATAGTGATACCTTTTTTTCTGCCACATAACCAATTCTTGCAAGAATAAGGTCATATAAGAGAATTTACAACACATGCTAGCATTATCCTACTGGACCCAGACCATTTGTATGTTTCTCTGTCTCTGAGAAATGTAGATACTTACATGACTGAAACCTAAAAATTGTTTGATATGACCACTAATATCACCTACATTATTTTAAAGCCTGTTTAAAGCTTCTGTAATACATAGGCTTTGTAAACACTTATTAAGCATCTTGTATATATCAAACACTTTAAAAATCTCTGCTTTAAAAAAAAAAAAACTCTACCTCAATGGAACTTTGAGTCTGAAAAAGATACAGGCAATATACAAGGCAACAGATAGAATAATTACATATTTGATTATATACTCTGAGGATGTCACCTTAAATTGATATGAAAATGATCAGAAGGATCTGGATTTCTTGTCAAAATTTTTTGCCTTAAAAAGAAATTGATATTTAGGGAAAGTTGTTACTGAAAGAGGTCCTGTGTCAACCAAAAATGTTAAACCATGATCTCGCTAAATTTTCCAGTTGTGATCATTGCTTTGTTTAGCTGTCTTCTATTAAGACTGAATTTAGTAATTCAGTCTCAGATTTCAGTAAGTTTTTTTTTTAAAGATTTTATTTATTTATTAGAGTGAGAGAGGGAGGGGCAGAGGGAGAGGAAGAACCAGACTCCTTGCTGAGCAGGCAGCTGATGCAGGACTGGATCCTAGTACCCTGGCATCATGACCTAAGCTGAAGGAAGACACTTAACCAACTGAGCCACCCAGGCACTCTAGACTGTAAACTTCTTAAAGGTAAAAAAGTTTATTCTTCTAGTAGTTCCACAGACATTTCTAACATCCATAAGAAAGCATGTACTGATGTAAAATGCCAGCAAATCAAATTATTTAAAAAAGAAAGAAAGAAAGAAAAGATATATCTGGATAAAGAGAAAAACAGAAAATCTAATAATACATTGAATTATTAGAGCAAAGAGTGGAGGAAGAGAAAATAAATATGAGATAGAGATTTCCACTAAAAGAAAAAAATTGAATAAGGTAGGAGATTTAGAAAATTATTATGACAGACTTGAGAAAAAAATAAAATAGGAATTTTTAGAAAATAGCAATGAATGAAAAGGTAAATTGTTCCTACCTCTATAATATTAGCTGTTTGTTGTTGTTGTTGTTGCTAATTTACCTACTTATGCTAATAAACAAAGAAAGGTTTCATTTAGGGATAAGGTTTCTCTCTCTATATATATATTTTTTCCATTTAGGGATAAGGTATATGTATATATACATAGATATATATGTATATATATATATATTTTTTTTTAATTTTAATTGTTAGAAAATGTGTCACAGAAAGTGTTTAAACTTTAAGATACAGATGCAACATGTAATGAACTGCATTGTTTGAACGTCTAATTTGTAAATGCTGTTAGAGGAAACTTGGTGGAAATGTTCTTATGTGATTGTGTTTCTGGAACTAAGTATATTTATTAATAAGGAATAGTCTAAAATTATGAAATGACCAGGAGCGGACAATTTTCCTAATCCTATCAGCTCTTTGCAGCTCTTTTATTAGCCCCCTTCAGGAATATCAGCTTTTTTATCTAATTAAATTTTATATTAATGTGCTTTTGACTTTTGGCCTTTCTCTTCCTTCTGCTCTTTTTTTCCCCTAAATTACATGTTTCTGTTTAACAGCTACTATCAATTCTTTGATATGAATTCTCAACATCAATTTACTAACTCCAGAGATGAAGGAGCATCAATATTTAGAAGCGAAGAATACAAAGCCTTGGGCATCTGGATGGCTCAGTCACTTAAGAATCTGCCTTCGACTCAGGTGGTGATCCCAGGGTCGTGGGATGGAACCCCAGGTTGAACTTTCTGCTCAGCTGGGAGCCTACTTCTCCCTCTCCTACTGCCTGCAGCTCCCTTTGTTTGCGTTCTCCCTCTCTTTGTCAACTAAATATAATATAATAATGTAAATAATACATTTATTTATTTATTAAAATGCAATTATTACACAATACATAATGTATCGCATAATTATAATAATGATTAAATAATTTATTAAATATTTATATTAAATATATCAATTTAATTAAATAAATATTTTTAGAATTTAAAATATTTCACATTTAGATTATTAAATATTAAATCATTAATTTAATAAATAAATATCTAAACATAATTAAATAAAATAATTTATTTATTAAAATGAATAAAATAATGTTGTCATTATCTGAGCATGTATTTTTAAATAGTCTTAAAAAAACCATGTAATAAAGTCTACATACATTGAGTTTAGATATTTATACAAGTTAACCCAGACACTCAACCCACAGACAGTTTCAAAACTTTTGTTTTTATCTACTACTCAAAATACGATTTTAATGTATTTATTTGTAACTTAGACATAGCAAGGAAACTTGGAGGAAAAGGAGACATTTGCTTTTAATATTTGAAAATTATTTGGTGATTTAAAAAAAATAAAAACCTTAACACGTGAGCATTTCTTCTTAAATAACACTGTGAAGTTTCTGAGTCGCATTCTATTAAAAGTGCTGATAAAATGGCCTCAGTTACTCATTTAAATTATCAGCTGAATGGGTAACAAATGAAGTAGAGAGCTTTTTAATTATTTATGAATGTATTGCTTGTGGATGGAGTGCCACATAGAGTTACCTCTCTTTTTGGCTTTGTTTTGTGAGCAGTAGTGGAATCTATGAATGTGATTAAATATAAGGACATTCACAGAAATTCTTAATGAACTTCTGGGGAAGGGCAATAAGTGCAAGGAAAAACTGCAGCAAGACTAATTACAAATTTCAAGTGGTCATCACTTAATTATAGAAGCTTTTAAGTTCAAGTAATATATCATTTTTATGAGCCTATCATATTGTATTAATTACCACAAACTGCACTCTTGAACACTTATCTTTTCACATATTTCTTATTCTTAGTACTTAAAATTACCCTTATGATTGATAAGTAAATGGATTTTACAGACAATGCATTTATTTACATAAATAAATAATGCTGTTTATATATATAAAAACAATTGAATATGTGTATGTGTTCAATGAATTTTTTTTCAAATTAACATCTTAATTCTACCACATTAGTTACAAATAAATATAGACTTTATAGATTCATCAAATATTTTATTCTCAAATTTATATGTCCTTTGTGAAGTAAATGAAACTGTATATATTAAATATAATACTATCACATGTAACAGTTACTAGTGCATCCCAGGACATACATAGGTCAGGTCCTCCTCAAGGCATCACGGATAACTGGATTTAACTTTCTATCCTAGGAGTCTTCTGTATATTTCTGTGGCTTTTATACTACAATCAGGAGGAAGAATTCTTTTGCTAAAAGCTTCCAAATGACTATGCGAGTAGATTATTTGTAGACTAGTGATATAATATTATAGTTTAATATGTGAAGCATGATAAAATAAAATGCCATTGCCATATTTAATTTGTTCAGTAAAGCATTCATTTAGTTATCAAGCATTCATTTTCTTTTTTTAAAGATTTTATTTATTTATTTGACAGACAGAGATCACGAGTAGACAGAGAGGCAGGCAGAGAGAAAGGAAGGGGAGCAGGGTACCTGCTGAGCAGAAAGCCTGATGTGGGACACTATCCCAGGACTCTGGGATCATGACCTGAGCAGAAGGCAGAGGCTTTAATGCACTGAGCCACCCAAGAGCCCCAAGCATTCATTTTCTTTATACAGAAGAGATAGAACAATATTATATAGTAGAAAATACAGTAAATAATCTAGAAACCTTGATCATTTTGTTTTCGCAATTTTAGAACATAAAATTAGCTAAAGCTCAAGTGCAAGTTATATTTGTATCATAGGAGGAAAAGTTAATTAAAAGTTTGTTTATTACCATAGTTTAACACTTCAACGAAATGATAACGAGTCCAAAATCAATGAATATATGAAGTATACAATAAAAACAATAATCTTGAGTGTATGTGACTCACTGTAGGTATTGATAGGCTAGAAATCAAAGGGAAAGTATCTATAGGGTTTGTTCAGTTCCATGCTCATCAGATTAATAGGCTTTCTCATATTGCTTCCTTCACAACATTAATTTGTCTAATGAAGTTTTCAAGAGTTAAAGACAGTGATAGGTTCATGGCTGGAGAGAAGGTACAGAATCTAAGATAGTTCAGCAGTGCTTATTATTTAAGAGAAAGACAGCATGGGAGGTGAGGGGTATATCATGCATCCTGTTTTCACTCCCTTTGTGGAGCACCTACCCTGGAGGTCATGTAATAATAACCAATGACCAAAAAACAATAAAAAAACCCAAACATCCATGTGGAAGTGCCATCCCTGCCTGGAGATGAGTAGACTGCTCAAACAGATCCTGGGCAGACATCTCAGCCCAGGCCTGTGCTGGGGAAGCTGGTTCATGGCTTTGGGCGCAATCAGGAAGCCAGCAAACTGACGGAAGAGTGCAGCCAGGGTTAACAGGACTGATGATCTTTTTGCAGCCAGGCCGCGGGTGGACACCCGCTCAAGGAGCCAGGCTAGGAGGCTGCCCAGCGCCAGCGCTGGCAAAGCTTGCAGCCCCCGGGGCTTCCCCCCGCGCCCCAGCCAGGGCGGGGCCTCAGGAGGGAGGGGGGCGGGGCGGCGCAGAGAAGGGGCTTTGCTAATTGCCAAAGCGAAAAGTGAGCTCCCGGAGGACTCAGGAGGGAGGGGGGCGGGGGCGGGTGGAGGGCGGCGGGGAGAAGGCGCTTTGCTAATTGCTGAAGCTGGAAGTGAGCTCACAGAGGATGTGGCTGAGAGTCTGGGAGGAGGTGGAGGGGCTGGCGGAGGAGGGGCGGGCAGCGCCGCGGTGCTGTGCTGCGGCCCAGTCGGGACTGCAGGACCCACCGGACTCGCCTCCCGTGCGCTCCCCTGTGAGGCCTTGCTGTCCCGCTCCTGCTGCCTGGTGCCCCTCCCCGCCCCAAGGCTTCTCCGGACCACCCTCTGCACAGGGGTAAAGTGACACCGCGCCACGCCCTCACCTGGAGCAGAAAGCGCGGACCCGACCTGGGGGCGGAGAGGGGGGTTGTGGAGGCCCAGCCTCCCGCGAACCCCAGGGCACCGGGACCACCCCGGACGCTGCGCCAAACCCAGGTCCGCATGGGTCGGGCTGGGGACAGCGCCTTGCGAGGTGCCCCTCGCCAGCGGGCGCGCTAGCCGCCATCTTTCCGCAGCCCCTTGAGCCCGTGCTGAGGACCCCCTTCCCTCCCCCGCCGTGGCCCCGCTGCTTTTGTTCTGGACTTGGGATCCCAGGTGGAAACTAGTCCCTCAGACCTCCCTGGCAGCAAGGAGGGCAGGGAGGGATTCTTGGTTTTCTGCCCTGGCTCCTTCTCTCTCCCCATTCACAAGCCTTTTGGCTTCCCTTTCCTCTCCTCATTGTCAGTTTTCTGAAATGGTTTTCTTCTGCATGTTGACCCAAAGAGCTATTTCATGAATGAATATACACGAAACTGAGTTGGGGCCCACCTGTGAGAGCCCACCTGTAGAGGCCTTTCATTAGAATGGTCTCTGGTTCTAGCCTCAGTTCAGAATACTGCATGTACCTGAGGACCAAGTCCAGATGTTTCTTTCATCTCTGACTTGAATTTGAAATCCTCCTCAGACTTCAGCTTCCAGGATTTCTCCAGTCCTTGCTCTCCCACTGTCTTGGTGGGGATCCGCCATGAGTGTTGAACACAGGAATGAATGAATGATATATACCCCAGACTGCTGGGGCTTTGTCTTCTTTTGCTGAGGTTGGAAAGGCTTGGGAGAGATCCCCTGTATGCAGATAGAGAGCTGCATGCAATTGCTTAGATAAACGTGTTCCCCACTTAATTGCTTGGGCATTGAACATTTCGCCCTTAACCTGTGGCTTGAGCAGTTAGGAGGAGACAATCTGGAGGTGAATCAGAAGATGG
This sequence comes from Mustela nivalis, assembly GCF_964662115.1. NCBI lineage: Eukaryota > Metazoa > Chordata > Mammalia > Carnivora > Mustelidae > Mustela > Mustela nivalis. The sequence continues at coordinate 572,928 of NW_028136326.1, forward strand.
CTGAATCCACATGGTGGTGGTCTGGGTTTGGGAGATTTTCCTGTAGATTCAAAGGAAAGATATAAATTCTTCCAGTGGGGAGTGGTAAACTTTTTATCGATGGGAGATGAAAAATAAATGGTCTGGTTAAACTTTCCCGCCCCCTCAAAACCCATTATTTGAAAACACAAAAAGCAAAGTGAAGGGAGAAATCCTCCCACTCCCATTCCCACTCACCTCCATAGCCATCTCCTCTTCCAAGAACCTAACAGACAAGGTGCCAAGAAGTGTTAGGTACCAGCAGTGGTCTCAGATCTCATTCAAGAATCATGGTGAAAGGCTTTCAAATAGATTGTGGGGGAACAGGGGTCCAATTAGGGGGGACAAGTTTAAGGTTTGTCTGGTCCCCTAAAAATTAATGGCACTAGAGAAGATGAGCTTTGGGAACTATAGCTTAATGGATACAATGTGTTAAAAGCTTCAGTGAGTCATGGTGGGAAGAGGCTATGAGGGCAGCAAACACAGTCCTAGATGATGTTATTAATTGCATTATAGGCTCTAGATTTCCTGTGGTGGTGTTCTTGGCAAGACCAGCCCGGCCAAAGTGGATACTCTCAACCTGGAACAGAGGGTCTTGGAGATGCCAGCACGTGAGGTATAATGAGAGGGTAAAATGATAGGAGGTGTCCTTTGGAAGGACTGACTCCTTGACTTTAAAATGGAGAACTCAAATCTGTACGTGAAATCTTTCTGGCTACAAAGAGGGCCAAGGCCTCCTAAGGCCAAGGTCTCCTCGTCACTTTCAAAGATGTCGAAGAATATATTCAGACATTTCAAAGATGTCCTCATATCATTGGTTCCCACTCTGGAATTCTATCAATAAGGTGAGAGTTCCTGTAGTTGAAAAAGAGATCTAAAAAGACTTCCCTTTCTCATGTAATTTCTGTAACCTCCAGGACACACCCACCTCCCCCTTCCAGCTCTGTAATGAAGCCACAGCTGGTGCCAATTTGTGGAACTCCTTAAAGGCTATTCTCCCTTATATACCCCCGGACCAAGTTCCCATGCTCCCTCACCCGATTTTCTGCACTCACCTCCCACCTGGTGTGTTCACACCTGCAAGTGCCTTTTACCAACCCCTTTGCCAAAAGGCAGCCAGAGTGACCTTTCAAAGACCTATCAGTTCCTGGCATTTGTCTCCATAGAAATCTGCACTGATCTTCTAACAAATTCTCAGTCCTCCAAAGGCACCCATAATCCTCCCATCAGTCTATTCATACCCCTCCAACTGACTGATGCCTGTTCTGCCCCATCTCTCTGCCCTTCAACCACACGGCCTCCTTCTTCCTGTGGAGACCTCTCATGGCACCTGCCTCCAAGCACAGGTGATTCCCATTGATGGGAAGACCCTCTTCTCTCCCCCATCTCCCCACTCCAGTTACTCCCACTTATTCGTGAGCTCACAAGCCCCATGGTACACACTCTCCATGCAGCCTGCTCTCTCTTTTCTAGCACTGGCCTCCGTTTCTAGCTGTGGTTGTGTCATGGATGTCCTTCCCCAGCCAGCCTCCAAGCTCTCCTTCCCTTTAGCTCCAACACCTGACACAGTGCCTGGCACGTAGTAAGCCCTGGCTAGCTTCTAAGAGCCTCACTGAGGGACTGAAAGCATTTTAAAAATGTCACCACGTAGGCTCCAAACTGTAGGCAGAAAAAGCTTTGCCTGGATTGACATTTTAGAGACGTATTGGTCAAGTTGGATGTGTTCACTGACTTTGCCTTGTAAAATTAAAAAAAAAAAAAAGGACCTCTGTATCTCTTCGCATCTACCGAAGGCGCATGTATACTACTAGACCACGTTATGAGCTTAATGGAAGGAGACAAGATGTTTTCGCTAAGAAAATGTATAAGACTGTTGAGCTCAAGTGGGAGGAAACAGTCCGTTTGTTGGAGCATTGCTATCTTACTCTATCACAGCCACTCTTAAAAATCTGACACGGGGTGAGTCAGAATTGTCTGTCGGAGATGAGTTAGATCTGGCTCATGTTCCTACAGACATGAAAGCCAGAAACGAAGAAGGAGGCTTTGAAAGCGTGGGTTGAGGAGGCCGTGTGGTTCACTGCGATGAGCTAAGTGCCCAGGGCCACCAGCAGACATGCTGGCCTGTGTCCGTCCTTTGTTCTGGGGTCCCTCTTGCACCATGTGGTGAGGCTGGTGGCTGGGAGCAGCTCAGACAGTACCTGGTGGCATCTTACCTCTCCCACCCTCCTGTGGGCTCCAGTAGGTCCCAAGGGACAGCCTGCCTTCCTTGAAAAGCCCAGTAGCACTGGGAGCAGAAACTGGGGCCAAAGAGTGAGCACCCTGTTTGACAAGCTGGACCAGCCACCTCTTCTTCAGATGCAGGGGGAGCCCTGGCATGCTGACTCCTCCCTTCTCCCTTTCCCATTTCCTCTCTTCCTCCCTCTTTCCTTCCCCTCTCTCCTTCCCTGGTGGTGCCCTTTCCCAATGCCCACTTCATCCCTTTTCCTTTCTACATACCTGTCTTCTAGAGTTTCTTCTCTTTCCTCCCCATTACTTCCCTTCATCTGAATCTCCTCTTTGGTTCCTTTGTCCCTGCTCTCTGCTCCTCCTCCCCTTCCCTGGCTCCTGTTCAGCTCCATCGCTAATGCAGGCAGAGCTGGATTAACATGCTCACTTGCTAGCTCAGCCACCCTCCAGAGAAGTCACTCTTCGGTGTCCACCTTCCTGACCCTCTGGTCGCCTCTCCACTTGTTCAGATATTGCTCTGAAGTCTGAGGAGGACAGAGCGGGGCTGCCACAGAAGCAGGCCAGAGGAGAAACCAAACCATGTGTCCACACTGTCCCCCAGCACTGCTGCTCTGAGAGCTTTCTGAGTCCTCAACAGGGTTAGGATTTAGGGGCTTCTTCAGAACCGGGAGTGAAAACAACCATAGGTCAAAAGAAAAGCTACGGCCCCCACACAAAAATAATAATCACAAATGAAAACTATGTTAACTCTGAGTCCCAAAGTCGAAAAATTGCCTTGAATCTGTCACTAGAAAGCACCCAAGGCCTCACTCTCTGGGTTCTGGGTGCCCTGGGAATGGCAGGAGGCTCTGACAGGCGCGTGGGAGTGCGGAACCATGGGGGCTAGCCTGCCATCTGGTGGGGGGGGGAGGAGAGGTTACCTCCTGTGGCGCCGTCCTGGCCCGACCCCCTGCGGACAGGGTGTGGCGCGGCCTCCGGGGTGGTCCTGGTGCCCTGGGGTTGGCAGGAGGCTGGGCCCCGACCACCCCACACCCCGCTCCTGTCCTGCGTTTTCTGCTTCAGGTGAGGGCGCGTCGCGGTGTCACTTTACCTGTGAGCAGAGGGTCCTCCAGAGAAGCCATGGGGCGGGGAGGGGCAGCAGGCGGCCTGAAGGCCTGAACGGGAACGGGACACCGCGGCGTCAGGGGCTAGGCTGCAGCGTGGGAGCACAGGGGCAGCGAGTATGGTGTGTCCTGCAGTCCCGAATGGGCTGCAGCACAGCACCCTGGCGCTGTGCGCCCCTCCTTCTCGCCTGGGCAATTAGCAAAACCCCTGCTCAAGGCCGCCCCCGACCCGCCCCCCCCTTCCCTCCTGAGTCCTCTGAGAGCTCACTTCCAGCTTTGGAAATTAGCAAAGACCCTTCTCTGCTCCGGCCCCGCCCCCTAACTTCTGAAAACTGAGCCATGGCTGGGGTGTGGGGCTAAGCCCTGGCATGCTACTGCATTGCCAGCTCCAGCGCTGGGCAGCCTCCTAGCCGGGCTCCATGAGCGGGTGTCCACGTGCAGCCTGGCTGCGAATAGATCATCAGTCATAAACGCCGGCTGCACTCTTGGGTCAGTTTGCTGGCTTCCAGATTGCGCCCAAAGCCAGGAACCAGCTTCCCCAGCACAGGCCTGGGCTGAGATGCCTGCCCTGGATCTGTCTGAGCAGTCTCCTTGACTCCAGGCAGGGATGGCACTTCGACCTGGATGTTTGGGTTTTTTGTTTGTTTTTTTTGGTCATTGGTTATTACATGACCTCCAGGGTAGGTGCTCCACAAAGGGAGTGAAAACAGGACGCCATATATAAGCATACAGCCATTCTAGAAAAATAGCTTGGGGTTCTCCTGGAAACGCTGCATTGGTCCTTGCACTATGGTTTAATAGAAAAGGGATTATGCACCAAGTTACTTAAATGAGCATAGGTTGAAATCGTTTACTGAGAGTAAATATTTTAAATAGTTATATTTTAACTAAATCTATCATCAATCATAAATCTATTACACGAAGGTTACAGGCAATTTAAAAGCAAGAGCACTCTATTCAGGGTTTTAAATAATCCCTGTCTATCTTGGCACATGAGAATGGAAAGATAGAAAATGGTTTGTAAAAGATCATATAATAGCTTTTACTAATTCTATTTATTTGACAGACAGAGATCACAAGTAGGCAGAGAGGCAGGCAGAGAGAAAGATGGGGAAGCAGGCTCCTCGTCAAGCAGAGAGTCTGATGAAGGGCTTGATCCCAGGACCCTGAGATCATGACCTGAGTCCAAGGCAGAGGCTTAACACACTGAGCCACCCAGACGCCCCCAGATGAAATACATTTCTGACTTAGAAACTTCAGATAGAATTATTTTGTCCATGATGACAACTGAAAAAAATGTGTCATCCCTAAACCTAACCTTAAACCCTACCAACGCTGAAACCTAAGCTGACCTTAAAGCCCAAACTAGAACCCTGAATCCCAAACCTGGAATGGAACCCAAAGCCTGTACCTGAGCCCTGGATCCAAGCCCTGAACCACGAACCCAAACCCTAAACCAGACCTCCAAGTCATGAAACCTGAACCCAAATCTCAGCATGAAGTCAAACCCCAAATTTGACCCTGAACTTTATCCCATAAGCCCTGAGTCTTAAAGCCTAAATCATAAACTTAAAGCCCTAAACTATAACTCTGTTCCCTTGTCCTTCACTCTAAACCCTCACCCTAACACTAAACCCAAAGCCTGATCTAGAACTCTGACTAAAACCTGAACCTGAACCCAAATTCAAACCCTTCACCACACTTTGCATATGCACTTGCCATTGATGGATATTTGCAGTTTCTACCTTTTGATTCTTGTGAACATTGTTTGGGTTGGGGGCTAGGGTTAGGGTCTTGGATTAGGGTAGGGTCCAGGCTTGAGACCAAGTTGAGGTCAGAGTGTGGGTCTGCATCAGGGCCATGTTCAGTGCCACTGTTTGGGTCAAGGACTGTTGTAATTCCACATTGTTTCCAATTCATTGTTCCTTAGCTATTTGGGGGGAAGTTGGGGGGTATTGGGCTCCATGCAGCTTGAATTTCCGGAATGAAATGGCATCAGCTGGACCCGGGGAGGGAGCAGGACCTTCCACTGAAGGGTGAGCTCCCACAGTCCTGCACTGCCTTGCACCGCCTGCAGAGGGCGCCAGACCCCAGCTCCCGCCCTGAGCCCAGGCTGCACAGCCACAGCTGGGACCAGAGCCCCGCCTCTTCAGGACCCACTGTGGAGACTTCTGGAGAATGTGGGGCGCCTCCCACCCTGACAGGACAAGCTGAGGAGGGTGTGGCTCTGCATCCACACTGACCAGACCCGTTGTGGAGGACGCGCCCACACTGGCAGCAGTCCAACCTCCTAAGGACCAGATGCTGGAGGAGCTGAGGAGAAGCCGCCTGAGTGGACTGTCAAGGGTTTCGGGGTCTCAGGACCCCACAGAGGAAGGGCGCCCTGTGTAGACACTGGGGCTTCCGTCGTTTTGTGTGAGGAGACGTGGCCTCCTGCTGTGCTGTGCACGGGGCTGTGGGGTCCCCCCTTTCTGGGCTTGGGTGATCCTAGGTCCTCGTCTGTGTTTGTGTGCTCGCGGATTCGGTTCCTGGGGCTCCTCAGATGGTCTGCAGTCAGGGAGCGTCAGCCTTCTTTGGTGCTTGTGCTCTCCCCACCTCAGCCCTGCGGGGTCCTTCCCGTGTCCACACCCACTCCAGGCTTGCGCCGAGTCCAGAAATTCGGGAGCCAGAGTGAGGACTCTGTAGACGGTTTTGGGGAGAGTAGGTATTTTCCCAGTGTGGGTTCTACCCTGAGCACAGTGCCTCCCCATCTCCGTGTGTACCCCTCCCTGTCTGTCGTCATGGTTGCAGGGCTGTCAGATGACAGGTCTGTCACCTTCTTGGTTCAGGGGCCTCCCGGGTATCTTGCTGTCTTGGATGCAGGTGTAAATGAGATCGTTCTCCGCAGTCTCTTTTTGATGGTTCCTTCCGAGCACCTAGGAGTGCCACTAATTTGTGCATATTGATTTTGTTCCTTGCAAGATCTTGAATTTATTTGTTCGATTGGCCTTAAACTCAATCTGCCAGTTATTTGACCAGCAGCATGGATTTAATTGGGAAGAGCAGAGAATGGCAGTCTGGGCTGAGCAAGCTAAGGTCCCATCACAGGCAAGTGCGAGAAACAAAGGAGAGGAACATTATTTCATGGAGGAGGAAGAAGTTGGGAAGGGTGCTTGAAGGAAAGTCCCTTGGAGAAAGGCAGGGTGATGGAGAATTCTCACCAGCTGAGCTGCAAAGCTCCTACAGAAAGTCAGGAGATGAACCTCCAGCTTCCCGTGTGGGGCCTGGAATTGGTGAGTCTCTCCTGTGGGGAATTGCAATGTGGAGTCTGTAATGGGCACTGAACAGCAGGCGCCCCCTTCCAGCCTCCCCTTCTGGCATCCCCAGTCCACTTTACTGGGGCTTCCCTTCCTGCTTTTGCACAGTTCTAACCAGCTTGTGGTGGAAAGTTGTGGAAAAACTGAAATTCCAAATCCACTGCTTCTACTGCACCTGAGATACAGGGGCCCATGATTTAATTCTCCCACGAGTCTCTTGCTAACATGTGTCCTCTCCATGTTGGGTGACCTGGATCTGGGAGGGCTTGGACTCCATCCCAAAATCTGATGTTCTCTCTGCTTCCGTGTCGTCGTGCTAACATGGTTGTTTGGAAGATTCATTTCCTCTGTGGTGATTTCAAAGTGCAGTCAGCTTGTTATAGCAGCACAAATACGTGCTGTCTCCACACTCAGATTCCCCAGCCGTCATTTCTTTACCACGTTTGCCACTTCACACGGGATGCTTCAGTGTGTTTGATCCCACACCAGGACAATGTCCTGCAGAACCACCACATAACCTGAAATGAGGAGATCATTACAGAAACCATCCAAGGGTTAGTGTTAGGAACCAGGGACATGGCAGGACTGACCTGAAGACCCCATGGAGAGCTGTCTGGGTGGCTGAGTTGACAGTGGAGTTGAGGGTGAGTGTCTGGCTCTGGCTTTGTGTCCAGGAGTCAGCTCTGTGTGGGTGTGTCCTCAGCTAGGCATGCAGATTTCTGCTCCTCTGAATCCTTTCCGGAGTTCCAAATGGCACAGTTTCCTTCTGGGCAGCAGGCTGAGTCCTCTGGGATTGCCCATGTGTCCCCAAATTGTAGGGCACCTACTGCAAGGCCTTTGGGGTCACAATCCTGAGAACCGAACCAAACCAAAGGTTATGGTTAGGGCCCACCACATGGCAGGCCCGATCTGCCAGCACTCTGTCCATCTTTCTGGGGGAGGAAGCAGTCGAGGGATTTGTTCAGGGTGAGTGTCAAGCTCCAGGTTTGCATCCAGTGGCCTGCTGAATATGGGGGTGTCCAGAGGTAGGAATGCAGATTTCAGTTCCTCTGAATCCTTTCTGGAGTTCCAAATGGCATGGTTCCTTTCAGGGTGGCAGGGTGAGTTTTATGGTGTTCCTCACTGTCCCCAATCTCTGAGGCTTTGGAGCCAGGCCGTCGGGGACACACCTCTCAGGACAGAATCTAGGCTTAAGAGTTTGTGCCTATGGGCATGGCTGCACTGATCTGAAAGCACTGTGGCAAGGATCACAGGGGTCTGAGTTGAGAGCATGGTTCAGGATCAGTATCAAGGTCTGGGTTTGTGTCCAGTGGACCGCTGAATGTGGGGGTGGTCTCAGATGTCCAAGACGATTTCCCCTACTCTGAATCCTTTCCAGCATTCCAAATAGCCTGGTTTCCTTCTGGGTGGCAAGCTGAAATCTCTGGGATTTCTCAGGTCTTGCCATTGCCCTTGCAAGGGCAAGATACTTTTTACAGTAAAAGAATTCACCAGATGAGCTGAACAGCAGAAAAGACACAGCTCAAGAGTTAATCAGTGAACAGGAATATCATGCCAAAAACTTCTTTGATAACACACTACAGAGCAAGGGAAGATAGGAGAGAAAGCTGAGATATAAAGGACAAACCCTCCAACTTTACAACATCATTCCCTACTTGTTTATTTCCATTGCTGTCAGCTCCTTCCCAGTCAAAAATATGTCACCTGAGCCAGCCTTTTTTCTTCCTGAGATTGGGGCACTGCAAAGCCCACCAGAGGGGCCAAGGGCACCCCTATACCTGCTGAGCTGAGCCCATTTGTACCCCAACTGTGAGGAGGTACCAGCCTGTCCCCCTGGTGCTCCATGGTCTGTGGCAGTCCTTCCTTCTGGACCCTGCTTTGCTGCTCTATTTTCGCTAACCCTGGTCTCAAACTAGGGATTGCTCCTGGAAGAGGAACTCAGGGAGATGAGGCTCAGGAGGGTCTCCCTGCCTGGAATCTTCGTGTGAGGAGTGCACAGCCAACAGATTTTTCCCAGGGACTTGCAAAATGCAGAGAGGCAGATTTCTTTTCTCTCTTTCTCTCTCTCTCTAGCCTCATACTAACCAGGAGTTCTTAGAACTTTCTTCAGTGACTTCTAGGTGTAGCTTGACCACTTTTTCACAGAAAGGCCACTTGAGCATGATGAAACACACGTATAAGCAATTACATTAAAAAAAAAAAAACAATAAGCCAATGCACACAGACCTTTGACAGCAGCACAGGACGCTCAAGGGACCAGAGTTCCTACCTTGGGCAATAGTGGTAGAGGCCGGGTTCTGCCATGCAGGTCCCTAGACCTTTGGCAGTTTCCACGATTGCAAATCCAGACATGCAGAATCCTGAGGGACAACCTACTAACTGCAAAAGAGCAAAAATTCATCAGGATTCAGAGAGTGGAAATCCATTTGTACTGGAAAAGAAAGAAGTAGGCTTGCTGTGAATCCAGCAGGGAGGACAGGCATAGATAAAGGCTGGTGTATGGGTCACGGAAACTATTGTTTCTCAAGGGTCCTGCTGTCTCTGTAAAATGCTATGAGGACTGTCTCTTGGGGACCTCCTGCTTTCCTACCAGTGACACCCCCAGATTCTGCTTTGCTAGTCCCATGGATTCCTGGGGATACCCAGTTGATAAGCTATGCTGTCCTCATGACAACACTTGCTAATGGACTGAATGTTTGTGTCTTGTCCCAATTCAGATGTTGAAGCCCTGACCCTCAAGGAGTGCCATCAGGAGGTATGGGCTTTGAGAGGTGGTGAGGTCATGAGATTGGAACACTTGTGAATGAGATAAAAGCACTTCTGAGAAACGACCTGAGAGATTGTTCTGCCAGCTGTCATCCATGCAAGTCTACAACAGAAATATGGGCATTTGTAGATAATGAAGCAGTCTCTTGCTAGATATCAGATCTCCCAGGATCTTGCTTTTGGACTTCTCAGTCTCTAGAACTGCAAGGAATAGTACATGTTTTGCTGTTTCAGCCACCCAGTCTGTCATCATTTGTTGCAGCAACTTGAACTGAATAAAGCAGAGCCCAAGTCCTGGTTAATCCCTGCTTCTACTCATTTCCCCTCAGAAAGAGCTTCTAATCCAGAACTGACCTCTGCTTTCCATACACGTGCTTCAGACTCCTTCTGTGAGAGCCCAGACTTTGTAAAAGACTCCTCCCTCATGGCAACCAGCATTCTGTGACTCCTGAGGACTGTCCTCCCTGACTGTATTGAGTCAATCAAACTGATTTTGATTCTGGAGTCCCAGGATCAAGGACTGCATCAGGCTCCCAGCTTCATGGGGAGTCCGCTTCTCCCTCTGACCTTCTCCCCTCTCATGCTCTCTCTCTCACTCTCTCTCTCTCTCTCAAATAAATAAATAAAAATCTTTTAAAAATCTGATTTTAACAGACCATAAGCTTGTTCTTGCTGGTCTTTGGAAGATTAGGCATTAGCCCTTTGGAGAAAGTTCTGAATGGCTGCTTCATGAAGGGGTGAACTGTGTCCCCAAAGTCTCTTTTTGCTGCCTTCTAATCACAGATGCTGAGACAAATCCTCCCAGGTGCTGGTTTTTCAAAGCACTTAATGCTTTGGCTTTGAAGTTCCTCACTTGACAGTTCTGCTTTAATCAGTTTGTGACAAAACAGCCAATTGGTGGTGGATGCAAAGTGCACTGATAAAGTTAATATCAGGGAACAATTTTTTGAGTGTCATGCATGTGCACGTGTGTGCACACACATATCCATGTGCTAAGCATTATGGTAAATGTCTGACAAGAACTAAAACATCAAAAAGTCAGGATACCCCATTAGCTGATATTTTTATTATTCCTACATCCTAAACTATGAAAAACAGGGTCAGAGAATAAGAAGTGGCAAAAAGAATCAAGATTTGAGGCAGTTCGATTTCTCAGCCAGCCTTGATCAATAGGCATGTACACCTGTGTCTAGTTTCAGCTCTGTGTAACCTTGCCATAACCTTGGATAAGCCATTCATCTCTCAAGTTCAGGTTCTTGGTCCAAGGAGGGAAGGGGCACAGGTTGAGTACCTCCAGTGGGACTTCCTGGCAGGCTTGTTCATCCAAGCATTCCTGTTTCAGTTTGAGTAATTGAAGCCAGTCTTTGTTTTACCGAAGGCCAAGCTTGTCCAGTGTGTCCATGCCACCAGCCAACAGCATTTGTCCATGCCATGTAACAACTGAGCAACATTCATAGGAATGGGGGGAGGAAAAGATGTCCACAGGTGTTGACAGATGTTCTGCATGGAGGAACAGGAGCTGGGGCCATCACCTGCTGTTTCTAGTGGCCTTCTCTGTCGAGTTAAAATAAATGGCAATTATTTGCAATGACAGGGGTGAAAGTAGAGGGTATTATGCCAAGCGAAATAAGTCAGTCAGAGAAAGACAATTATCATATGATCTCACTCATATGTGGAGTTCAAGAAACAAACCAGAATCATAGGGGAGTAAAGGAAAAAAATAAAACAAGATGAAGTCAAAGAGGAAGACAAACCAGAAGAGACTTTAAAAAAAAAAGATTTTTATTTACTTATTTGACAAACAGAGATCACAAGTAGGCAGAGAGGCAGGAAGAGCGAGAGAGGAGGATGCAGACTCCCCAGGGAGCAGAGAGCCTGATGTGGGGCTCGATCCCAGGACCCTGAGATCATAACCTGAGTTGAAGGCAGAGGCTTTAACCCACTGAGCCAGCCAGGTACCCCTCAGAAGAGACTCTTAATCACAGTAAACAAACTGAGGGTTCTTGGAGGGGAGAGGGATGGCTGGATGGGGTAACTGGGTGATGGACATTAAGGAAGGCATGTGATACAGTGAGCACTGGGTGTTACAAAAGACTGATGAATCACTAACCTGTATGTCTGAAACTAGTATTATATGTTAATTAATTGTATTTAGATTAAAATTTTCTTTAAAAATAATTTTAAAATAAAATAAGTAACAATCCAATAATGATCAGAGTTATCCAGCAGGGAGTATCAGATCTAGATGTCAGTTAAATTTAAGGGGCTTGCCGAAGTATAGGAGAGTCACGCTAGGTCATTTTCCTGTGTGGGGAAGTCTTCAGGGGCAGTTCCAAAGACAAAGATTATTAATATTTCTCCTTCCCCCATTCCTCCTAGAGCCAAAGATGTTTCCTCCACTCACCCACTGGCCCTGTATGTAGGTGTTGCTTTCTCTCTACCAATCAAAAAATCAGTGAGTAACTATAACTTCACCTTTTCCAATATCCCCCTACCCCCGACCTTTGGTCTTTAATGGCCATGGGCAACAGGGACAAAGACATTTTTTAAAAACTTACAGAGATCTATTATGCTCTACTACCTTGGCCCGCATGGGCCACTGCAAAGGGATTCTGTGAACCGTGTACTCAGATGAATGGTCATTATCTTCAAAAAGGCAGGGGCAGTGATAGACACAGGAACCAAAAAAGCAAGAGTTAACGGACCATCAGAATAATGGAGTACCAACACTTTTATGTCCTTGGCTTGAATCCTCAAGGTCCAGTGTCTCAACAGAATTTTCATTTTGGTCTCATCTGCCTCACTTGTCCACCCCTGGGCCAGTTGGCAGTTATACTGAGAACCGGAAATTTTCCTTAGAAGAGAGAAAGAGTATTTGTCAGGTAAACCAAGGAAATGTCCATTATAGGAAGTTAGGCCTTTTGTCATGGTACTCCATTAGCACCCTCCTGACTGTTAAAGAAAAAAAAAATATTGTGACACCCATTAAAGAGAGTAAGGAAGATTTTATTCAAGGGATGCTACTATGATGAGATTTTATTGTATAGTATGGGAGAGAAATCTGGCTCAGCTCAGACAAATGGAGATTTACAGCTAAAGAGCATGGTGGGGATCACTGAATGTAAAATTAAGATGGAACATCAAGGGTAAGGATGAAGGGATTCTGGCTAAACCATCTGGACAGTAATATTGTTGAAGGAAGGCTAGGGTCATAAACTATTGAGATCAGGGGATAAGGAATTTTTTAAAAGACTTATTAATACATTTTAGAGAGAGGGAGCAGGGGTAGGGGTAGAGGGAGAGGGAAAGAGAATTTTAATCAGACTCTTCACTGAGCATAGAGCCTGAGGTGAGGCTTAATCTCAGGACCGTGAGATCATGACCAGAGTAGAAACCAAGAGTCAAACGTACAACCAGCTGCACCAACCAGGTGCCCTGGGAATAAGGGATTGGATCAGATATTAAGGGTTATAGATACTGAAGCACCTGGGTGGCTTAGTTGGTTAAATCTCTGGCTTTGGCTTGGTCATGATCTGATCCCAGGATCAAGCCTGGCATTGGGCTTGCTGCTCAGTGGGGAGTCTGGTTCTCTCTCTCCCTCTGCTATTCCCCCTGCTCAGGCTCTCTCTCTGTCAAAATAAATAAATCTTAAAAAAAAAAAAGTGGTAAGATACCAGGGGTGAGAGATAAGGAATTTGATCAGATATCAAGAGTAGGATAGAAGATTGCTGAAAAATGACCAAGCAGATTTCTTGCTAAAACTGGGCTAAGTGGGCGGAGCCTAAGGTCAAGGCTAGACAGAAAGAGGACTCAGAGGAACTTGACTCGAGTCTGGTCAAGGAGAAAATCTTCATCATCCATGACCATTGTATTTTCTGCAGTCACACATTTTACTAATTCTTTTATCAGACATTCAGTGAACGAGAAACATGGAACGCAGCAGCAATAACGTAACAAATGTAAGCGCTCTAGAAGAGACAAAGGCAGTATGGGAATCCACCTCATCAGATTTAGAATATGCATGACTCCATGACTGAATTACTACCACTGCTTGACTGTTGAGATTAAGATGTAGTACAGAGGATCAGAGGGAAGGGAGGGAAATCTGAATGGGAGTCATCAGAAAGGGAGACAAGCCATGAGGCACCTTTAACTATAGGAAACAAACTGAGAGTTGCTGGGGGGGAGGGGAGTGGGAGACATGGAGAAACTGGGTGATAGGCATTAAGGAGGACACGTGATGTGATGAGCACCAAGGGTTATCCACAACTGATGAGTTACTGAATTCTCTGAAACCAATGATGTACTATCTAATGGCTAATTGAATTTAAATATCTAAAAAAGGCACTTCAAAAAAAAAGATGTAGCATAACTCACAATATCCTTTGAGTGGAAGAATGTGCGGACTTTCCACACCTCTGCTGTCCAAGTCCCATGGCTAGTAGCCACATGTGGCTAATGACCACTTAAAAGGTGGCCAATTCAAATGGAGAAATGCTGTAAAAGCAGAATAAACACTGGCTTTCAAAGACATATTGTAACCAAAAGTCAGAGAGTATTGCCACCCTCACATCACAAACATCGCATGACTTCTACAGCTAATGAGAGTGGGACCCAAGATGAGAGAGGTCAACCTGAAAGTCCATGATGTCAGAAAGAACATGGAGAAGAAAGAGTCACAATCCTGGAGTGGATGGTCTGAAGACTGTCAGAATGCCTTTTTTTTTTTTTTTTTGGTGATTCTGTATACGGACAAGGAGAATTCATTGGAGATGACATCTGTATGCCTCACATTTTCAAGGGAAAATTATGAAAACGCATATAGACCCACAGCCATAGTTTAATTATGTTTGAAATATATTCAGAACTACTCCAGTCAGTAAATTGCATATTTTCACATTTAGCTTCTCAATTTTCTCTTCGGCACCTCCCATTCTTGAAATCCCAACACAAATCACATCTCTTGCCTAAGGACCATAAACTACCTCACTATCAAAGGCTACAGTTCATTCATTTATTTGATTCATTCAAAGCAACCTAATCTTGAGTGATGTCTTAGGCGCTCTTCTAGGGACTGGTGACACGGTGAACAAAATAGGTAAAAATCTCACTTTCCTGGAGCCTCTCTGGTATTTAGGGGAAAATCTTTCCTTATCAACATGAAAATACTTTTTATGGATGTTGCTTAGAATTTCAGTTTTTTTTTTTTCTTGACAGTATCTCAGGTGATCATCTTTGAGGTGGTTCTCCTGAAAATATTTTTGGGGGGTACTGACTCGACTTTCTGAGTCAGACACTTTCCTAAAGACAGGGGTCAAAGGAAAAGTGACAACTGTCACTCTTGCAGTAAGAACAGGGATCACAATGCTTGAAACAGATATGCTGCTCAGCTGTCAGAAAGTCCACAAGGCTCCAAATGTGTGTGGCCAACTAACGGAACCTGTAACTCAGAGGTTATCATCCTGAGAGCAATGGGAAATCCCTCTAGTTAAGGACTCTCCTTGACGGAAGCTTGACAATGGCCTTGATTTACTTACTATGATGTTTAGGTAATTATACACATTAAGAAAAGTGCACAAGGCACTTACATTTCCATGATACCATCAAAGATATTGTTGTTTTATTAAAATGTTACATCTAGAGTTGTAACGTATAGAGTAGTTAAGTCAATCACTATGAGGTACAGGTGAGACTATTGTAACAGCCATACTTCCATAAAAAAGAAAATTTTTTTGTGGTTTCTGATCTAGGAATCAGCCAGTGAATAATTCTATATCAGTGTCCAGTTACCGGGCTAAACATGTAATCTATTTATATTTCTGAGGGTAAGCTGAATTGTGATCACTGAGCCAGCTGTATTCTAGTAACTACTCATTTACCCAACATAACAGATATAAGAAGGTAAAAGGCTTCTAAGGAGACTGGTTACTTATATTTTGAACCACATTTTGGCAGGTATAACTTGCAACTTGTGCTTAGTGGTAAGATTTCTGATATTTACTTTCTCCTTCCTTTGGCAAGTCAAGTTAGTTAAAAAGTAATTAGAGTAGAGTCCATTGTTTTTCTTAAATGCTTACAGAGATATAGAACTCTCAAGTTTCTTTACTAGACAGGATTAGATCACATTAGTGATAAAGATCAGAATGATTTACATTGCTAAAACGAGAACTTCCTGTCAGTTTGGAGAAAGCTCATTTTTATAACCAACATATTGGCTGGGCTAGAGATTAATGAGTGCTATGGGTGGGGTGATGAATGTGATATATTCAATGACCTGTGGAATTTGTTCTGTAATTTCCCCACTCCTCTGGTCAGCAGAGCGTCTTCTTCAGTACCCAGCACTGCCCATAACTGCATTCAGAAAATCACTCTCCAAAAATGGTTATTTGTTTTGCCTTTTTTATAATTTTTTAAAACATTTGATTTATTTGCATGTCAGAGAGAGAGAATGAGAGCACAAGCAGGGGGAGCAGGAGAGGGAAGGGGAGAAGCAAGCTTCCTGCTTGGTGGGATTGCACAAGGGCTGAAGAAGACAGAATGGGAAGGGGACAAGGAGAATAGTGGGTTTCAGATTCTTGGGAACAGAGCCCACATCTATTTCTATGTTTATCTCACTGCTATAAACCCAGGTCACAGCAGAGTGCCTGCAGCAGAGTCATGGAAGTGCTCCAGAACTGATAACTATTGCTATTTATACTACTAACATTCCTCCACAAAGGGCCAAGTGTCATAGCTTCTCCCAGTTCCCCACACTGAACGCAATGAAGAATCAAACTATCGGGTGAAGGATGGCGAGGGGCATTTAACAGGACCCAGATCACAGGAGCCATATTGTATTGCAGGACCAGGGGTCTTACCAGTGACTAGGTATTCACTCCTCTTGAGAGGCTAGCTCCTTGGATCTCCCTCTTCAATCCTCTGAACCCATGTCTGGCATCAGAAACAAAAGTAAACATAACGTATCGCCCTTGTTTATTTTTTACTATTATTTGTTACAGAGGAAGAGAGAGATCACAAGCAAGGGGAGCTGCAGGCAGAGGGAAGGCAGGCCCCCCACTAGAGCCTGGTATGGGATCCAATCCCAGGACCCTGGGATCATGACCTGAACCAAAGGTAGATGCTTAACTGAGTAAGCTACCCAGGCGTCCCTTATTGTCCTTCTTTAAAATTTAATGTATTCTCTCTCCCTCTCTCTTTGTCCCCACTCTGTCACTCATACTCACACAATCACAGAGTCACAGACAATAGCAAGGCATTTCCCATTCTAATTCGCTAAGGCACTATGAGCTTAAGCTCAATAGAATCACTTTGCCAGCTGCTGCTCTACCATGCCCTGATCCCTTCTCTATCCCCAAGCTCGATCTGTAACTCAAGTGTCATGGTGGTGGCTCTTTCTGCCCTCCCTCCACAAGGCTGTCATCAGCACACTCTTCCCCGTGGCTCCACTCCCCAGCACTGGCTGCCTTTGGTCTACGGGTATGCCCTCTCCTAGAGCTTTTCCACTCTCCCTGAGGGGAAGACAACCCTTACTTCTCCCCGGTGGCTGTCACGTGTCCACTATATATTGTGACGATCAGCCCGATTAAGAGATTGGGAACTAAAAGACTGGCTTCTGCTTATGGATCAAACTAACTCTGGGGCTTGGGACACATGACAGCAGCACATGGTGGTAGAACTGAGATGGTTAGGGAGTTAATCTGCATTTTCACATCTGGTCAGCAGCAGAACAAAGAAGACACCCCAGATCTCCTATCTCCCAGAACAGTACTCTTCAAGTAACTTACAGCACCATCCTTCTCCAGCTTTGGAAGTGGCACTTTTCCAACCCCAAAGTCTTGATTCTAGGCAGCACTCCGAGAGATACTCCCTCCAGAATCACCCCTGGCTGGAAGTAGTGGTTGGCCAAGGCCTCCCAAATATCTTCCCTTCAGAGTTGCACTTGCATCAAACTCAAAACTGTGGCATGTACAGGACTTTCCTGTCGGCCTCTAGCTCTAATGACCTATTGGACTTCAGAGGTGCTCTTTTATACCCACTTACCTTATAACATCAACGTGTGACTCCTCTAGAATTCTCTCCATGGCTTTTCTCCTGTACTAATTGTTATGGACTGAATTGTGTCCCCACAAAAGTCATATGAAGAATTCCTAATCTCCAGTGTGACTGCATCTGGAGATAGGGCCTACCTAGAAGGAGGTACTGAAGGCTTGGTGAGGTCACAGGAGTCCTAATCTGCTAGGACTGGTGTCCTCATAAGGGTGAAACACATGAAAGCACTCCCCCTACCTCCCCTCTGGGGGCCCACAGAGAAGAGGTCATCAGAGGGCACAGTTGAAAAGGTAGTGATCTATAGAACAACAAGAAAAAGCTCACTGGAGACCAACCTTGCTGGCACCTTGATCTGGAACTTCTGGCCTCCAGATCTGTGCAAAAATACATTTCTGACATTAAAGCTCTCCAGCCTGTGTTTGTCTGTCCCCGACGGCCTGGCTCCAAAGCCTCAGAGATTGGGGACAGTGAGGAACACCATAGGACTCACCCTGCCACCCTGAAAGGAACCGTGCCATTTGGAACTCCAGAAAGGATTCAGAGGAACTGAAATCTGCATTCCTACCTCTGGACAGCCCCATATTCAGCAGGCCCCTGGATGCAAACCTGGAGCTTGACTCTCAACCTGAACAAATCCCTCGACTGCCCCCTCCCCCAGAAAGATGGACAGAGTGCTGGCAGATCGGGCCTGCCATGTTGTGGTCCCTAACCATAACCTTTGGTTTGCTTTTCAAGATTCTGACCCCAAAGGCCTTGCAGTAGGTGCCCTACAATTTGGGGACACATGGGCAATCCCAGAGGACTCAGCCTGCTGCCCAGAAGGAAACTGTGCCATTTGGAACTCCGGAAAGGATTCAGAGGAGCAGAAATCTGCATGCCTAGCTGAGGACACACCCACACAGAGCTGACTCCTGGACACAAAGCCAGAGCCAGACACTCACCCTCACCTCCACTGTCAACTCAGCCACCCAGACAGCTCTCCATGGGGTCTTCAGATCAGCCCTGCCATGTCCCTGGTTCCTAACACTAACCCTTGGATGGTTTCTGTAATGATCTCCTCATTTCAGGTTATGTGGTGGTTCTGCAGGACATTGTCCTGGTGTGGGATCAAACACACTGAAGCATCCCGTGTGAAGTGGCAAACGTGGTAAAGAAATGACGGCTGGGGAATCTGAGTGTGGAGACAGCACGTATTTGTGCTGCTATAACAAGCTGACTGCACTTTGAAATCACCACAGAGGAAATGAATCTTCCAAATATCCATGTTAGCACGATGACACGGAAGCAGAGAGAACATCAGACTTTGGGATGGAGGCCAAGCCCTCCCAAATCCAGGTCACCCAACATGGAGAGGACACATGTTAGCAAGAGACTCGTGGGAGAATTAAATCATGGGCCCCTGTATCTCAGGTGCAGTAGAAGCAGTGGATTTGGAATTTCAGTTTTTCCACAACGTTCCACCACAAGCTGGTTAGAACTGTGCAAAAGCAGGAAGGGAAGCCCCAGTAAAGTGGACTGGGGATGCCAGAAGGGGAGGCTGGAAGGGGGCGCCTGCTGCTCAGTGCCCATTACAGACTCTACATTGCAATTCCCCACAGGAGAGACTCACCAATTCCAGGCCCCACAGGGGAAGCTGGAGGTTCATCTCCTGACTTTTTGTAGGATCTTTGCAGCTCAGCTGGTGAGAATTCTCCATCACCCTGCCTTTCTCCAAGGGACATTCCTTCAAGCCCCCTTCCCAACTTCTTCCTCCTCCATGAAATAATGTTACTCTCCTTTGTTTCTCGCACTTGCCTGTGATGGGACCTTAGCTTGCTCAGCCCAGACTGCCATTCTCTGCTCTTCCCAATTAAACCCATGCTACTGGTCAAATAACTGGCAGATTGAGTTTAAGGCCAATTGAACTAATAAATTCAAGAACTTGCAAGGAACAAAATCAATATGCACAAATTAGTGGCACTCCTACGTGCTCAGAAGGAACCATCAAAAAGAGACTGCGGAGAACGATCTCATTTACACCTGCATCCAAGACAGCAAGATACCCGGGAGGCCCCTGAACCAAGAAGGTGACAGACCTGTCATCTGACAGCCCCGCAACAATGACGACAGACAGGGAGGGGTACACACGGAGATGGGGAGGCACTGTGCTCAGGGTAGAACCCACAATGGGAAAATACCTACTCTCCCCAAAACCGTCTACAGAGTCCTCACTCTGGCTCCCGAATTTCCGGACTCCGCGCAAGCCTGGAGTGGGTGTGGACACGGGAAGGACCCCGCAGGGCTGAGGTGGGGAGAGCACAAGCACCTAAGCAGGCGGACACTCCCTGACTGCAGACCATCTGAGGAGCCCCAGGAACCGAATCCGCGAGCACACAAACACAGATGAGGACCTAGGATCACCCGAGCCCAGAAAGGGGGGACCCCACAGCCCCGTGCACAGCACAGCAGGAGGCCACGTCTCCTCACACAAAACGACGGAAGCCCCAGTGTCTACATAGGGCTCCCTTTCTCTGTGGGGTCCTGAGACCACGAACCCCTTGACAGTCCACTCAGGCGGCTTCTCCTCAGCTCCTCCAGCATCTGGTCCTTAGGAGGTTGGACTGCTGCCAGTGTGGGCGCGTCCTCCACAACGGGTCCGGTCAGTGTGGATGCAGAGCCACACCCTCCTCAGCTTGTCCTGTCAGGGTGGGAGGCGCCCCACATTCTCCAGAAGTCTCCACAGTGGGTCCTGAAGAGGCGGGGCTCTGGTCCCAGCTGTGGCTGTGCAGCCTGGGCTCAGGGCGGGAGCTGGGGTCTGGCGCCCTCTGCAGGCGGTGCAAGGCAGTGCAGGACTGTGGGAGCTCACCCTTCAGTGGAAGGTCCTGCTCCCTCCCCGGGTCCAGCTGATGCCATTTCATTCCGGAAATTCAAGCTGCATGGAGCCCAATACCCCCCAACTTCCCCCCAAATAGCTAAGGAACAATGAATTGGAAACAATGTGGAATTACAACAGTCCTTGACCCAAACAGTGTCACTGAACATGGCCCTGATGCAGACCCACACTCTGACCTCAACTTGGTCTCAAGCCTGGACCCTACCCTAATCCAAGACCCTAACCCTAGCCCCCAACCCAAACAATGTTCACAAGAATCAAAAGGTAGAAACTGCAAATATCCATCAATGGCAAGTGCATATGCAAAGTGTGGTGAAGGGTTTGAATTTGGGTTCAGGTTCAGGTTTTAGTCAGAGTTCTAGATCAGGCTTTGGGTTTAGTGTTAGGGTGAGGGTTTAGAGTGAAGGACAAGGGAACAGAGTTATAGTTTAGGGCTTTAAGTTTATGATTTAGGCTTTAAGACTCAGGGCTTATGGGATAAAGTTCAAGGTCAAATTTGGGGTTTGACTTCATGCTGAGATTTGGGTTCAGGTTTCATGACTTGGAGGTCTGGTTTAGGGTTTGGGTTCGTGGTTCAGGGCTTGGATCCAGGGCTCAGGTACAGGCTTTGGGTTCCATTCCAGGTTTGGGATTCAGGGTTCTAGTTTGGGCTTTAAGGTCAGCTTAGGTTTCAGCGTTGGTAGGGTTTAAGGTTAGGTTTAGGGATGACACATTTTCTTCAGTTGTCATCATGGACAAAAAAATTCTATCTGAAGTTTCTAAGTCAGAAATGTATTTCATCTGGGGGCGCCTGGGTGGCACCGTGTGTTAAGCCTCTGCCTTGGGCTCAGGTCATGATCTCAGGGTCCTGGGATCGAGCCCTTCATCAGGCTCTCTGCTTTACGGGGAACCTGCTTCCCCATCTTTCTCTCTGCCTGCCTCTCTGCCTACTTGTGATCTCTGTCTGTCAAATAAATAGAATTAGTAAAAGCTATTATATGATCTTTTACAAACCATTTCCTATCTTTGCATTCTCATGTGCCAAGACAGACAGGGGTTATTTAAAACCCTGAAGAGAGTGCTCTTGCTTTTAAATTGCCTGTAACCTTCGTGTAATAGATTTATGATTGATAATAGATTTAGTTAAAATATAACTATTTAAAATATTTACTCTCAGTAAATGATTTCAACCTATGCTCATTTAAGTAACTTGGTGCATAATCCCTTTTCTATTAAACCATAGTGCAAGGACCAATGCCGCGTTCCCGAGAGAACCCCAAGCTATTTTTCTAGAATGGCTGTATGCTATATATGGCGTCCTGTTTTCACTCCCTTTGTGGAGCACCTACCCTGGAGGTCATGTAATAACCAATGACCAAAAAAACAAACCAAAAACCCAAACATCCAGGTTGAAGTGCCATCCCTGCCTGGAGTGGAGGAGACTGCTCAGACAGATCCCAGGCAGGCATCTCAGCCCAGGCCTGTGCTGGGGAAGCTGGTTCCTGGCTTTGGGCGCAAACTGGAAGCCAGCAAACTGACCCAAGAGTGCAGCCGGCGTTTAGGACTGATGATCTTTTGGCAGCCAGGCTGCGCGTGGACACCCGCTCAGGGAGCCAGCCTAGGCGGCTGCCCAGCGCAGGCGCTGGCAATGCAGCAGCATGCCAGGGCTTAGCCCCGCACCCCAGCATGGGCTCCGGCCTCAGAAGTGAGGGGGCGGGGCCAGCGCAGAGAAGGGTCTTTGCTAATTTCCAAAGCTGGAAGTGAGCTCTCAGAGGACTCAGGAGGGAGGGGGGCGGGGGCGGGTCGGCGGCGGCCGGGAGAAGGGGCTTTGCTAATTGCCCAGCCGGGAAGGAGGGGCGCACAGCGCCAGGGTGCTGTACTGCAGCCCATTCGGGACTGCAGGACCCACCATACTCGCTGCCCCTGCACTCTCATGCTCCAGCCTAGCCCGTGAGGCCACGGTGTCCTGTTCCCATTCCCGCTGCCTGCTGCCCCTCCCCGCCCAATGGCTTCACTGGGGGACCCTCTGCTCACAGGTAAAGTGACACCACGACACGCCCTCACCTGAAGCAGAAAACGCAGTCCAGGAGCTGGGCGCAGCCTCCCGCCAACCCCAGGGCACCAGGACCACCCCAGACGCTGCGCCACACCCTGTCCGCAGGGGGTCAGGCAGGGACAGCGCCACAGGAGGTACCCCCCCCCTGCCAGCGGGCAGGCTAGCCCCCATAGTTCTGCACCCCCACGCGCTTTTCAGAGCCTCCTGCCATTCCCAGGGCACCCAGAACCCAGAGAGTGAGGCCTTGGGTGTTCTCTAGTGACAGATTCAAGGCAATTTTTCGACTTTGGGACTCAGAGTTAACATAGTTTTCATTTGTGATTATTATTTTTGTGTGGGGGCTGTCGCTTTTCTTTTGACCTATGCTTGTTTTCACTCCCGGTTCTGAAGAAGCCCCTAAATCCTAACCCTTTGAGGACTCAGAAAGCTCTCAGAGCAGCAGTGCTGGGGGACAGTGTGGACACATGGTTTGGTTTCTCCTCTGGCCTGCTTCTGTGGCAGCCCCGCTCTGTCCTCCTCAGACTTCAGAGCAATATCTGAACAAGTGGAGAAGCGACCAGGGGGTCAGGAAGGTGGCCACCGAAGAGTGACTTCTCTGGAGGGTGGCTGAGCTAGCAAGTGAGCATGTTAGTCCAGCTCTGCCTGCATTCAGTATGGAGATGAACAGGGGCCAGGGAAGGGGAGGAGGAGCAGAGAGCAGGGACAAAGGGACCAAAGAGGAGATTCAGATGAAGGGAAGTAATGGGGAGGAAAGAGAAGAAACTCTAGAAGACAGGTATGTAGAAAGGAAAAGGGATGAAGTGGGCATTGGGAAAGGGCACCACCAGGGAAGGAGAGAGGGGAAGAAAAGAGGGAGGAAAGAGGAAAGGGGAAAGGGAGAAGGGAGGAGTCAGCATGCCAGGGCTCCCCCTGCATCTGAAGAAGAGGTGGCTGGTCCAGCTTGTCAAACAGGGTGCTCACTCTTTGGCCCCAGTTTCTGCTCCCAGTGCTACTGGGCTTTTCAAGGAAGGCAGGCTGTCCCTTGGGACCTACTGGAGCCCACTGGAGCCCACAGGAGGGTGGGAGAGGTAAGATGCCACCAGGTCCTGTCCTGAGCTGCTCCCAGCCACCAGCCTCACCACATGGTGCAAGAGGGACCCCAGAACAAAGGACGGACACAGGCCAGCATGTCTGCTGGTGGCCCTGGGCACTTAGCTCATCGCAGTGAACCACACGGCCTCCTCAACCCACGCTTTCAAAGCCTCCTTCTTCGCTTCTGGCTTTCATGTCTGTAGGAACATGAGCCAGATCTAACTCATCTCCGACAGACAATTCTGACTCACCCCGTGTCAGATTTTTATGAGTGGCTGTGATAGAGTAAGATAGCAATGCTCCAACAAACGGACTGTTTCCTCCCACTTGACCTCAACAGTCTTATACATTTTCTTAGCGAAAACATCTTGTCTCCTTCCATTAAGCTCATAACGTGGTCTAATAGTATACATGCGCCTTTGGTAGATGCGAAGCGATACAGAGGTCCTTTTTTTTTTTTAATTTTACAAGGTAAAGTCAGTGAACATATCCAACTTGACGAATACGTCTCTAAAATGTCAATCCAGGCAAAGCTTTTTCTGCCTACAGTTTGGAGCCTACGTGGTGACATTTTTAAAATGCTTTCAGTCCCTCAGTGAGGCTCTTAGAAGCTAGCCAGGGCTTACTACGTGCCAGGCACTGTGTCAGGTGTTGGAGCTAAAGGGAAGGAGAGCTTGGAGGCTGGCTGGGGAGGGACATCCATGACACAAGCACAGCTAGAAACGGAGGCCAGTGCTAGAAAAGAGAGAGCAGGCTGCATGGAGAGTGTGTACCATGGGGCTTGTGAGCTCACGAATAAGTGGGAGTAACTGGAGTGGGGAGATGGGGGAGAGAAGAGGGTCTTCCCATCAATGGGAATCACCTGTGCTTGGAGGCAGGTGCCATGAGAGGTCTCCACAGGAAGAAGGAGGCAGTGTGGTTGAAGGGCAGAGAGATGGGGCAGAACAGGCATCAGTCAGTTGGAGGGGTATGAATAGACTGATGGGAGGATTATGGGTGCCTTTGGAGGACTGAGAATTTGTTAGAAGATCAGTGCAGATTTCTATGGAGACAAATGCCAGGAACTGATAGGTCTTTGAAAGGTCACTCTGGCTGCCTTTTGGCAAAGGGGTTGGTAAAAGGCACTTGCAGGTGTGAACACACCAGGTGGGAGGTGAGTGCAGGAAATCGGGTGAGGGAGCATGGGAACTTGGTCCCGGGGTATATAAGGGAGAATAGCCTTTAAGGAGTTCCACAAATTGGCACCAGCTGTGGCTTCATTACAGAGCTGGAAGGGGGAGGTGGGTGTGTCCTGGAGGTTACAGAAATTACATGAGAAAGGGAAGTCTTTTTAGATCTCTTTTTCAACTAGAGGAACTCTCACCTTATTGATAGAATTCCAGAGTGGGAACCAATGATATGAGGACATCTTTGAAATGTCTGAATATGTTCTTCGACATCTTTGCAAGTGACGAGGAGACCTTGACCTTAGGAGGCCTTGGCCCTCTTTGTAGCCAGAAAGATTTCACCTACAGATTTGGGTTCTCCCTTTTAAAGTCAAGGAGTCAGTCCTTCCAAAGGACACCTCCTATCATTTTACCCTCTCATCATACCTCACGTGCTGGCATCTCCAAGACCCTCTGTTCCAGGTTGAGAGTATCCACTTTGGCCGGGCTGGTCTTGCCAAGAACACCACCACAGGAAATCTAGAGCCTGTAGTGCTATTAATAACATCATCTAAGACTGTGTTTGCTGCCCTCTTGGCCTCTTCCCACCATGACTCACTGAAGCTTTTTACACATTGTATCCATTATGCTATAGTTCCCAAAGCTCATCTTCTCTAGTGCCATTAGTTTTTAGGGGACCAGGCAAACCTTAAACTTGTCCCCCTTAATTGGATCCCTGTGCCCCCACACTCTCTTTGAATGCCTTTCACCATGATTCTTGAATGAGATCTGAGACCACTGCTGGTACCTAACACTTCTTGGCACCTTGTCTGCTAGGTTCTTGGAAGAGGAGGTGGCTATGGAGGTGAGTGGGAATGGGAGTGGGAGGATTTCTCCCTTCACTTCCCTTTTTGTGTTTTCAAATAATGGGTTTTGAGGGGGAGGGAAAGGTTAACCAGACCATTTATTTTCCATCTCCCATCGATAAAATGTCACACAGGAGAGAGGTGGCAGAAACGCACTTTCAGGTTAATTTTTTTACAAGGAAGATTGACTTATGAACCTACTTTGTTATTTCCTTTCATTCAATTTCCCTGTACCTCCTTTTCTATGAAGTGTAACGGTAACCCATTATTATTTCTATTGTTGGCACGTGCTTTGTGAACCATAAAGTGTACCCTATAAATGGGAGCGCTTTTCTTTTTTTTTTTTTTTTGTAGTTTACGAAAAACTAATATTTTTTAAATTAATTTTTTATTTATTTTCAGCATAACAGTATTCATTCTTTTTGCACCACACCCAGTGCTCCATGCAAGCAGTGCCCTCTATGATACCCAACACCTGGTACCCCAACCTCCAAATCCCCCGCCCCTTCAAAACCCTCAGATTGTTTTTCAGAGTCCATAGTCTCTCATGATTCAGCTCCCCTTCCAATTTCCCCCACCTCCCTTCTCGTCTCTAACTCCCCATGTCCATGAAAAACTAATTTAAAAACATTCATCCACCAGAGTACCCAAAGGGCTCCCATATAAACTATCTGTCGTTACATTATGTCCCGATGTGGAGCTCGATCCCAGGATCCTGAGATCATGACCTGAACTGAAGGCAGAGGCTTTAACACACTGAGCCACCAGCCCCAATGTATTCTCTTCAGTACCAGAATTTGTAACCAATTGACAGATGAAAAAGGAGGCAGTCAAGTGAAAATCAATAGGTCTTAGACCTGCAAGAAATTTGAATTAGATGAATTCAGCTACTCAGGCACTGTTTCACATTTTCAGATCTCTGCAGAAAAGGAGTTAACCTTTTTACAGCATGTAAAAGAGAAGACTATAACACATACTATGTGTAAGCATGTAAATATCAAAAAATATCCCATTAGTTGCTAAGACACACAGGGCCTATATTTTCTCTCAAATTCATGAATATGTAGGAGCAATAAGTGAGAAGTGAATGTATACTTTTCACTTCGAAGTCTTTTAGAAATCTAAAATATGACTTTCTATGGTTTGTGTCTCCGTATTCCTTTATTGCCAGTTTGAACAAATCCACATGCTTTGATTCAAAGGTAATAAATTCCTCTTATTTGGAAACATGATGTTTATTTTTATTCTCTCACCCTTAGCAGGTGGTTTCATTTTAGCACACTTCAGAGTTATAATTTCATGCTTATTAAAAACATTTATTATGATCTACATAGATGAATGAAACTTTTATTTTATTAAAGTATTTGACAAAAAATATGTTATTTTTAAAAATGTATTTCCTTTAGGGTTATTTTAGAGCGTTCAGAGAGGATCTAGGAGTGTGGTATTATGTAGTTTTTAAGTAGGTATGAAATGGTTATTTATAGGATTGTTTCTTTAAGGCTTATGTATATTGTCCATTATATGCTATAAAATATTTTGAAAGTAAATTTAAGGTATGTTTTACATAGTTTATTTTTTGGAAATAAATATTGAAATGACTTGTGAAATTCAGTATATTCTCAA